>NC_091741.1:83428062-84628062 GCF_043380555.1 Nothobranchius furzeri
TTCCAGATCTGACGCGAGGCGTGGCTTTGTTGGTGCTTGTATAATCCCCTTTTGTTGGCAAATTCTGATTTGACAGTAAATCAAAACATCCAAATTATAAAGCTATGCCCCACGTCATCTCAACTTCAGTTCAAAACGTTCTAGAGAAGTTATCAGAGTGGCCAATCCGTAACTTTCCTCCTAAAGCCAAAAGAACCGAACGACGAGCTGGATTAAATCTGTTGCATGTTCCACCTGCTGCAATGGTTCCTTCAGAATAAAAGCGGAACCCTCACGACCCCTTCAGGGTCTTGCTAGATGCCAATAAAACTGTCATGACCTGGGAGTATCTCAAGACGGGACTGGTCGGCAACTGCGGCTTTGCTACAGGCTTCGATTCCAGACAAGGTCCAAGCTGGACCTCGACACTTCCGGATCCAAACGGGGACTTCCGTTGGGGTACGTAGACCGACAGATGGCAGACGCCATCTGTCGGTCTACAATGGATAACAATGTGTGATGGATATCAATGTGTGTTATAATCTCCAAACCAAAGCTCAGAGCGAGACACCCTTTCACTCCCACTCAGAACTAACAGTCTCTCCGGATTTGCTGGTTCTGAACATATTTCACACACACACCATCCTCAGTCTTACTCTACCTTAGTTCATCATCACATAGTGTTTAAAGTTAGTCTTGTTAAATTTGTTTAGAAATAAATCTTTTAACTTTTTAAACCTGACTCTCTCTCTTTCTTGGGGTTGATACGAAGTGTTGCTCAATCCCTGCAATAAAAAGATCCAATCTTCTGGTAAAATTTACTCAAAGATCCATTAAGGTGATATCTCATATTTCATGATATTTTATATTCTATGGTTTCTAATTAAATGTAAGAACATCTTCTCTACACCACTGACAAATATGGAAAACAATATCTATGACACTAATGACGTGCAAATTACAGAGGTGTTTGTACTTCATCTTCCAGTGAAATCACACATGATCGCAGTTTGAAAAGCTCAAACACTCCTTGTGTCCCAGAGATTTACTGTCCATACAGTCTAAAATAGTATAAGAGTTTAACAGTTGCATTTGCTCATTCATTCATTTAATCTTTATTTGACAGGGACATTGCTGTCCAGCCGATGCAACGTATTCAGAGTTTGAGGCTGGTGTTGGATCTGTAAATTTCTTTGGCTCTGGAAACACTGAGGTTTAATTAAATGTGGGTGACATTGTACCTTCATTTTTTTTATTGTTTGCATAACTTGACTAAAAAAACAATATATTTGTGCTCTTTATGACAGTTATTCCTCATTAGTGAAAAAGTCCTCTCTAATTTAAGCACTTTGTATCTTGGTTAGCTTAAAAGGAGCAGTCTTATTTCCCTGACTCACATGTTGCTTCAAATGTTTGAACTTTGCTTAACTTTATAAAAATTTTAGAAATGATGACATTAATGAGGACACCCAACACCCAGTAGTGTGTGGAGGGAGAAACAAAAGTCAGCCTGCACCATCATGTAATCTTCATTATTGGTGAAATAATGGCACAGTTCAGATTTACCAAGAAATCAGTGAAATGAGAAACATTCATAAAAAGTTAATATCTAATTTTGGCATGTGAACAAAATGTAGGGCTGATGAATTTTAGATTTCAGACACATTCATTCTTTTCAGTGATGCTTTTCAGACTTTTCAGAAAAAAAATATCCCAAGTCAAGAATGCATGAGAGTTTCAGATTATAATTAAAACATTACGGCTTTCTCAGTTTCAGGTTTCATTGATGATGAATCATAAACAGCTTTCATGCAGTTTTTCAAGCTCTTACTGTTCTTTGGTGCTTGTTTGTTTTAGCTTTTTTAGACAATCTCTGAGTTTCTACTTTAAAGGAAATAAAAGACTGTGGCTGAGTGAGCTCGGCTAACTTCCAAATACCTGAAAACTTTTGTGTTTTCTTTATTATTTTATTTGATGAAACCCAAACATTTTTGTGTTTATTTCCATGTTTCTAATTAGAAACATCCTGTAGTGGAGATTACATTTTTGAGGAATTCAACATAACCTCCCGAAAAACTGTATTAGGGAATTTATGCAGAGGTAATTGCTTTTTCTAATTTTATTTGGCTCCTGTGTGCTGAACATGTGTTTGCATGCCTTTTTAATTTCCCCTGCTTTTTTTACTAAAAATGAGTAGATTGAAAGTTAAAAATATGAATATTACAATAAAATAAAAATGACAGTCAACAAAAACAAAAGTGACCTCTACTTTTCTAGACTTTGAAGCAAAGTGATGAAACGTTGTTTCCAGAGATGACTTTAAAAAAATGTTATGACCCAAAGAATGACACTAATTATGAAAAACACATTAGAAGTTGGATGTTAAAGTGATGAATGGTAATTATCAGTCATAGACTAAATATAAAAAAGAGTGAAAAATGAAAATAATTGTATTTTCTGTCACAAAACATGAGAATAACTCACTATTTAATCAGACATTTTGTCAGCTGCTATTATAGTATCATAAAAATGTGTTGAAGGCAATTGCACAGCATGATTTATAGTTGTTTGGGTAGTGCATAGCACCTTATTGAAATGATGAATTACTTTCTGAATCGTTGGATGTGAATCAATAGATCGAGTTCATACACTGGTCTTACAGTTCACCACGCATGCACAGGAGGATTGTGTAATTTTGCGTACACCAACTCATTATCTCTGGGTATCTGTTACTCCTCACCTGATAAAGTGCAGTGCAGCATGGCCAGCAGCAGCCTGAAGCCTGCACTGAGTTTCTCAGCTTAATCCGACTGGCCTCCTCCATCTCTGTCATCCAAGAGCCGTTTTTGGACCCCGCTACCACATTATTAATAACACTGATATATTCTCATTTGGCCTGCCATGAGGAAAATAATTCTTCTAATGGGAGTAATTCCTGTGTCACTTCTGTTCCTCCTCCTGGTTAGCAACGTGGGAGAAAGATGGATGGGATGAACAGTGACACAGATGAGAAGATTAAATGAGCCACTGTTTGGCCTGAGAGAAGACACCTTCTAACCAGAAAGAATTTGATTGGAGACTCGTTCATAAAGGAGCAATGAGAGGCGAAAGGAAGGGAGGCTTAAATAAATCAAACGTCCCCTCCAGTCAAGCTGTTCACTTTTCTGTGGGCGGTAATGAAGAAAGTGTTATTTTTATGGCCATTTCTTTTACAATTTTAACACTTTTAGTAAAGATCATCTTTTCTCAGGTCTAAATATAATTGCATTGGTCTCTAGCAGGAATCATTGCCTTGTAAGATGTACGCTGGGGAGAAAAGTAATTTATTTTTTTGTTTGCACAGATTTTAAGCTTCTCTCTAAACTACCTCCTGTCTTTGGACAGTTTTGTGTTTATAAATTGGGGATTTTATCTCTTAAAAGTGTACGTTGCATATTGATAGCAGGCCATATTGACAATTCCCGTTTCATGTTTGTGAAAAGCCATACTGTAACAACAAATAATGCCATTCTCTAATTATGGTTTCCATAGACACTTCACATAAAAACATCTAATCACGAGGGGGAAAGCCACAGCATTCTTTTATCTATTTTTCCCCTGCCCACATACTACAATACCTGATGAGTTTACACTTTTTAGTGATTTAATGCCACCTAGCAAAGTTTATAGTAGATGTGGGATGATGGAAGTACTTTAAGATCCCAAGCCAGATTGCAATGTGACAGCATTAAAATTGTGGGTTCATCGATTCTCTGGTTAGTGTTTTAGCAGCTTCTTCTGCTCATCAGCTTTTCTCCACTTTAAAATAAACAACCTACAAAAGATTCACACAAATGCAGATCACACACACACACACACACACACACACACACACACACACACACACACACACACACACACACACACACACACACACACACACACACACAAAGATTTGCCTGAATCCACATTTAATGTTTTAGGGAAAGGGATGAGTGTGCAAAAAGGAGCTCAAGAGATAAAACGGATCAATAATCCAAACAGTGCTTAAAGAATCAAATAGTTGTTAAAGTTCTCCAGAGTCTTTTCTGTATTTTGGATTCTTGGATCAAACTCTGCTTGTAAATCTAAAAGTTAACACTTAGAGACGGCTGACATCATGGCCTTTGTTATGGTAGTAAAGATGTTGTCACATAATAGGCTAAAAGTCTGCTGAAGCCTAGTCACAACTTATAGTGAAGTGATGTGGATGTGCTGCATGAGACTTGTGTGGATAGGATAATGATGTCAGGAATGATGACCCACGTGGGCGAGGAACAGTGTCTGTGTGTTCTTGGAAACCTACGTTGCTCCATCTGCTGCTGTTAGGCAACCAGCTGCCTGCCTCCTATCGGCCCAGCACCAAAAGCCAGAATGACTCTGAAACCATGGCAACTGGCTCCCTTCTGTGTGTTACCCAGGATGTCTGACTGACCCACTCTCTTCCTCTTTCTCTTTCTTTGCTTCTCATCCACTAGTTTTTGAAATATAAATAAAAATAATCCCAGCGGTCTCTGATTTCTGAACAGTAAACACTTCTTTCTCCTCTTCAAGATGCACTTTTCAAAATCATACAAAAGCAGCTTTTTGTGCTGTGCTGCAGGAAGCTAAGCACTTGTGTAGTGTCAGTATATGGTGACGCTCTGGGGATAAACGTAAGATAATGAAACACAACCAAGCACACCCACGTGACACACCCACACATTGCAGTGTCCCATTATAGTTCACTCATGTGTGGATGCATGCATTCAGCCCTGTACACCAAAACACAAAGACTCTAAACCAAATTCTTCCATTTTCCCACTCAAATCAAGAAAACATCTCCTCTGATCCCTAAAACCTCTTTTAGATTCCTGTTGGGAGATTGATGAACAACACCTGGTGCTTCAGGAACCCAGCCCTCTTCCCCCATCATGACCTGAGCTTCAGTCAATTACAACAAGTTAACCTGTTAATAATTCAAAGCATTTAACAAGCTGAGTCTGACTGGCATTTGTCATGCTTTAGGAAACATCTTATTGTAAATTCTTGGGCATCTAGCTTCTCATATTACCCCCTTTAATGCTGACTTACTTTAGATGGTCATGTACAATCTCTGATATGTTCTTGCTTCTTTATTAAGCAACAATGCCAAATCATGCAACATAATCTAACTTTCTGAAAAGGAAATAATGATTAATGTTTCTATTTCTTCTCGATTGGATTTTTGCCACTCTCTGTGTATGTCGTTGATTGCAATTCCCTACAGCTGGTGGTACAGAGCTGAGCCAGCAGAGCACTGGACAGCGTGGTGCTGACAGACAGCTCCTCTGGGCGTCTGGTTTGTGGTGCCGAAAGACAGGAGACTCCTCCGACGCAGCACAGCAAAAACTGGGGAAAAGGAGAAGAATACACACAAAAAACCCGAGCGGTAGCAAATGTGACCAAGAATTATTGGCTGCGAACCCCCCCCCCCCCCCCCCCCAGCCCCCCCAGCCCCTTCTCTGAAGTCAGCTGACTTGGTAGAGCTTATTTATAATTTTTTTTAAACTCATCTTTTTAAAATTGATTCTACTTGATCAATGATCAATTGTATTTGGTTGTCTGGTTTTATCATCATATCTATGTGCAGCACCTTGTGACCTATGTCTAAGATAGTGGCAGCTATAAACAACCAGTTTACTCAACTGGCCACTCCTGAACATTCGCTACCACAAACTCCTTCTAGCCCAACCATCTCAAGCCCTACTGAATCATTTTCCCTTTTTTCCCCTCTCACTGAGAACTGTGTGTCCAAGCTTCTCACGTGCAGCCGCCCTACTACATGCCCACTGGACCCCATTCCGACTAAGCTGCTCCAAGCTATTGCTCCTACAGTAGCCGCAGCAGTCACACATGTGATCAACGCTTCACTGACTTCCGGTACATTTCCCACCTCTCTCAAGCTTGCTCAGGTTAAACCGCTGCTAAAAAAAACCCATCTCTTCCTCCAAATCATGTGGAGAACTACAGACCTATCTCTCTCCTCCCCTTTCTGTCCAAAATCATTGAAAGGGTGGCTTTCAAGCAGATCACATAACACCTCTCACAAAACTGTCTGCTTGATCCTTACCAATCTGGATTCAAAAAGGGCCACTCAACTGAAACTGCTCTGTTAGCAGTGACGGAATCCTAAAAAGAAGCTAGAGCGACTGCCAAATCCTCAGTGCTTATCCTGCTCGACTTATCGGCTGCATTTGACACTGTCAACAATGGCTTCCTTTTGTCCACACTCTCTAGCATGGGCATCACAGAGAAAGCACATGCCTGGGCTGAATCGTACTTCACAGGACGATCATTCAGTGTATCTTGGCTTGGACAATCCTCTACCGTGCACCATCTTGCCACAGGAGTCCCACAGGGCTCTGTACTAGGACCTCTTCCCTTTGCCATACACACCACCTCACTGGGCGAGATCATTCAATCACATGGCTTCTCCTACCACTGCTATGCAGACGACACCCAGCTCTATCTGTCATTTCCACCTGACGACCACACTGTCTCTGCACGAATATCAAACTGTCTCTCTGACATCAAAATGGATGAAATCCCACCATCTCCAACTCAACCTCTCTAAAATTGAACTACGTGTCATCCCAGCAAAACCATCCATACAGCACAATATCTCAATCCAAAATGACTTCCTGTCTCTGGCTCCTTCAAAGGCAGTTCGAAATCTGGGTGTCGTGATTGATGAACACCTGACCTTTAAAGATCATGTTGCCTCTGTTGCTCCTTCATGCCGCTTTGCGCTGTATAACATACGAAAGAGCATACTATACCTAACACAACATGCCAGCCAGCTCCTGGTGCAATCTACTGTCATCTCCCGCCTCGATCACTGCAATGCCCTTCTAACTGGTCTTCCAGCCTGTACTGTGAGACCTCTTCAAATGGTCCAGAACGCAGCGGCGCGTGTGGTCTTCAGTTAGACAAAAAGAGCACACATCACCCCTCTGTTCACTGAGCTCCACCGGCTACTGCTAGCAGCATGCATCAAATTCAAATTGCTAACACTAGCATGCAATGTCCGTGATGGTACGGCTCCCATCTACCTGAGTCCTCTTGTAAAGGCTTACGTCTCGGCCTGGCCACTCCGGTCATCACAGAATCGTCAGCTAGCGGTGCCTACACCACGCTCAGGACAATCCAGACTCTTCTCATGCATCGTTCCACAAATGTGGAATGACCTTCCAAGCACTACCAGAACAGCGGCTTCCTTTTCAATTTTCAAGAAACTCCTGAAGACCCTGCTCTTCAGAAAGCATCTTCTTAACTAGCACCCTGCCTTTACCCGTCCCCCCTCTCTACTGTCCACTCCTTGTTCCCTCCTCTCCATGATTGATGTCAAGTTGTTATTATTGTGGTTGTTAGCCTCAAGGGCAACATGCCGATTATCACTTGTAAGTCGCTTTGGACAAAAGCATCTGCTAAATACATAAATATAGACATAAACATATGGTAAATGGCCGTCAAGTGTTTTCTTTCACTGTGAGGTGCCTACACTTGAAAAGATCAGACTTTGGATTTCACTCAGAACGATTTATTTGACCAATACTTAGATCAGACTGGGTCCAGGAATCAGTCAGGTGAAAAACTAAATAACAAAAATCAACATTTTGTAACTAAATCATGCAGATGAATATCAATGCTGTTACAGGTAATACATACCAAGCAGTGGCGGCTGGCCAGTAGAGGGCGATAGGGCGCCGCCCTCCCAGTTTTTTCGTGTTTTTAATTTTTATTAAAAAAATAAATAAATAAAATTAACAATAATCACATATTCTAAGTTAATTGTGTGTTTTGTAACAAAAATAAATCATATATATATATATATATATATATATATATATATATATATATATATATATATATATATATATATATATATATATATATATATATATATATATATATATATATTGGACTCTGCCGGTCTCTGCCGATCTCTGCCGGTCTCTGCCGAGCGGTGGAGGCTATGTGCTGTTTTTCAATCGCCCAAACAAGACGAGACCAGCTGTCCAATTGCTGACAAGAATATCAAAGGGTAGGAATGGGAATGTATCCAATCAGCGTCGACGTTCTTTCAGAACGTTTCAGTAGCATGATGGGCGATGGAGCTACCGCCAAAGGATTCGTTGGTGTTCGGTAGAACTCGGCAGAGTCGTTTTTGGTCGTGACGCAGATGTAACATGGACGCCGCCGGTGACTACAACCAGCATGGATACCGGATCTCCGCAGCCACTGAATTCAGTTCGGTCTTTTCTCCAGTATCCGTTCGAGAGGAGAACTATGGTGGAAAAACTTAATGTCAAAGAGCTTGGACCAGATCAGCCCAACGTAAAGATAAGCCAGCAGGAGAAGGAGAGAGGTAAACTGTACACACTAGGCTTCTCCCGAAATTGGTACACCAAGAAGGCTTGGCTAGCTGGATGCAATCACGCTAATGCGTTATTTTGCTTTCCGTGTTTGTTATTCAAAACGGCTGGGACAGATACGGCATGGATGAGTCAGGAGTTACAGACATGAAACATTTTTCTGAGAAGGTGAAGAAACACGAGTCATCCCGGGCACACATGGACAACAACACGGTGAAGCTAGCCATGCTAGGCAGCAGAGCTAACGTTGCCATGTAGGGAACAGCAGCAGCTGGGTGCAGAGGTAAGCTGTACATTACATTTCTGTGAACAAGACAATCAGAATCAGATATCCTTGGTTGTCCCACAAACCGGGACATTTGTTTAATAACATGTTTAATGTGCAATAACTGTAAAAACTAATTTCAACACACATACTTATTATACATATTTAATCACATAAATGTGTATTTCATGTAAATTTGTACATACATCAATCTGATTCCAGTTTACTTGTTACACTTCTGCTGCAGCAAACAAATTTCCCAGCTTTTGGGACAATTAAACATTTCTGATTCTCAATGAGATGTTTTTACCTCAAATGTAAAAACATCTGATTGAGAATCAGAAATGTTTTATTGTCCCAAAAACTGGGAAATATGACATTTGTAAGAGGATACTGATGACATTATTTCCTATGAAAGTGTTTCCTATGTACTTATCTGTTGTTTTTTATTTATCATATGACAGGTTTTTCACACCATCCTGAGCCATGCAAAAGAAGATTCTTGTCACCACACCCATGACCACAGCCGAATCAGAAAGGTGCTTTTCTACTTTAAAGAGGATTAAGACTTTCCTGAGGAACACCATGACACAGGATGGGCTGAATGCTCTTGCCATGCTCTCCATGGAAAAAAAGCTTGTCACAAACATTCCTGACTTCAATAAAAAGCTAATCGAGAGCTTTGCCACTCAGAAGGACAGAAGGGCAAAATTTCTGTACAAATGAGGTATCACACACACACACACACACACACACACACACACACACACACACACACACACACACACACACACACACACACACACACACACACACACACACACACACACAAATGCATCCACTTGATCTTTGTATAAAGTTGACCTTAGCACAACACTCCAGAAATATTTAACAGTGTAAATTTCTGGCATTTTGTCTAAGTAGTGTTTACTACCATTACTGTAACAGTGACCTGCTCATAATTTTTGATGTTCACTCAAATGTTGAAATTAAACAAAATGTTTTTGTTACTTGCCTCTTGCATTGCCTATTTACCATTTATGGTCGTGTTATTTTATGTGCAATTTAATGCAGTATTTTTCAACCTTGGTCCGCAAGGCAGCGTGCCAATAGTCAGACACCTGGATTAATCAGTTTGTCCAATGATGTAAGACAGGAAATAAAAGAGCTGTGCTTAATTCAGGAAATAGTGAAGTTGTGCACAAAGCTCAGAAAGCACAAGTTTGTTTAAAAATAAAAAAATAGCACAGCCCCACCAAAAATATTTTTCACCAGCCGCCACTGATACCAAGGTAAACACACCAGCATCTTTAGTAACTTTCAGTTGGGCATTTAGTTTTAGAAAAGTACTATTAAATATTGTTTTACAAGTACTGGCTGCTAATTAAGAGATTAATAATTTCACAATGAAGCAAGGATGAAACAAATACTGATTTTCCCAGACAAATAATTAAATACATGAATACATATGTTTTTTGCCTTCACTTGATTTAATTTAACTTACCATTTTATCAACCACAAGTCCTGAGTTACTATTTTAAATATTTAACATTAAGTATAATAATCATAATCATAATAACCATGTAACACATTTTAAACTTTCATGCAGTAATTTCCAAGTGGTGCTCGCTGCAGAACCACAAAGGTGGAGCTGCACCAGAAGGTGGAGCTGCACCAGGGTCAGCCCCACCCATTCCAGAGTCAGCCCCGTCCATTCCATCAGAGTCAGTACAATTCCTTCCAGTTGTCAGACTTGATAGCATTCTGGAACCAAAGAGGGTTTTATAGCTAAAAAATACACAAGATTGAGGACGGAGGTGAGAAGTTAACTGAACAGTTTTTGTAAAGGTTCTATATAATTAAAAATCTAACTTTTGGAACTTTTTTATCATGTTATATTGTCATTTCCTCATAAGAAACACGCCAAAGCCATTTTTGGCCTCATTCATGCATTTTCCTCCCATCTCAGCTTCAATTTGGTCTCCTCCCCTGAAGTGGGTCTGGTCTTGGTTCTCAAATCTGGATATTCTGTGAATTTTCTGACAAATTATTTCTGAAATGACTTCTACTGAGACACCGCCAATAAACCATACATCCCATCTCCAAAGACACACTGGATAGGACAATTACATGTAACACCACTTACTTCATATCAGATGTGGTGGAGTAGAGGCTATGGAGGCAGGTTGGCATATAGTTTTGCGCAGGTTCGACTCCCAGTGGCAGAAATCTTAGGTAGATTACAACCCCTTTTCTTAATTTCTAGCTACACTTGCCAGTACTATGTTTACAACAATTTACTGGTATACCGTTTACAATACAATGACTAATGTGTTTATTTATTTATTCGTTTATTTAGCCAGTGTGAGTCCATTTGTGAGCAGAGTTTCAACTAAAATGCTGTTTAGGAACGACCAAATTCAAAGAACTTTTAGAGACATAAATATTTTGCTGAAAAATAAACATTACAACTAAAATATAAACAAATTCAATGTTTCAGCTGGCTAAATAGATTGATGCCGACCTCACCGAGAATCGAACCAGCATCAGCTGAGGGGGAAGCAAAATTTGCTTCAGATGATCTTACCACTGGACTACCACAGCACATATGACAGTCATTCATGCTGTTGCCCCACATTATTGTTAGAGCGGCTGTGGGCAGATATCTGCTAAAAGAAATCGTTTCATTTCAAGATGTATTCAGGCTTTGTCATGTAGCAAGTTATATTTATCTTGTTTAATTGGAGCATTAACATTTGTAAAGTAGTAACAGCCATAATTCATGTGGGTCAGGTTAGTTTGCGATGAAGTTGGAAAACAAAAACGGAAGTCAGTGGGCTAGGCTGAGTTTGCGTGAATGGGCGGGGCTGACCCTGGTGCAGCTCCACCTTATGGTGCAGCTCCGCCTTTGTGGTTCTGCAGCGAGCACCCTCTCGTAATTTCTGGCACTCAAGATGTTAACCGACCTCCTCTCAGTAAATTCCATTCACACCCAGGCGCACAAAGAGTCCACATAAAGACGTGAATCCAAGAGCTTACCGATAGCCCATCAAGATCAAAGTCTTTCTCCTCACAGTGTACCCATTTGTGTTCGCTCTGCACTCTTCTCAGTCTGCCACGTGCTGGGCAAAAGATTGCTGCAGAGGTTTTGGCTGTGTATCATTTCCCCTGAGCACAAGCTCTTAATTGCCTCAATTCCACTCACCTATCGAGGCGCGCACCAGAGTGCACACAGGTTCTATCTGCCGTCACACGCTGGCAACACGCAATGGAATCAGCATGGAGGAAAAGGATGAGGAAAAATAGAGAGGGGCAGCCACACCTACAAGGTCAGCGCAACTCCTCCCACTTGATCTTTACACAGTAATGCCTGGAAAGATCGCACTCAGGTGGGCTGGTCCCCGACTTGATCTTCCACAGGTAGGAGGACCACAAGACGCCGGAGGTCCCGATCCAAAACGGTGTTCAGCTCAGGATATCTGATAGTCTATTTTTTCTTCACTGAAACGTTGGACCTCAGAGAGATCCTCACATGCACATCTCGAACAACACCACTGGAATCAGGGTTCACACCGATAACCTTTTCAAGTTTGAACTGCCCTCTTAGTGCGTTCTGGTCACAGAGCCAAACTATGTCTCCAACAGTAACATTTCTTTCTGCAGTATGCCACTTACTGCAAGTGAACAAGTTTGGACCAGCGAGTTGGCTCCAGGACCTCTGGAAGTTGTTGACTGTCGTTTGTACTTCATTTAGTCTCTTAAAGGAGTAGTGTTTATAGTCCACAGTTTTAAAATCACCTCTTTGTGTGACTCGACCAAGCAACAAGTTGTTGAACTATTTCAACTCTGGCATCAATGGGCCTCTCATTGGCAAGGTTGGCAGCTAACTGGAGTGTTGTTAAGAACTCGTTGAAGGTAAGCCCTTCTACGTTGCCAGACTTTGTAGGGCTCTCTTGGTGATTTTGACAGCAGCTTTTCAGTGCGGTGAATCAGCGGGAAGGATCTTCCACACCCAGGTGGTCTCATTTTTTGCAGCATATTCTTCAAGTAACTCTTTGTTTTGTTATCTCGGGTACATGTACATCTCTTTTAATACAGGTTTTGCACCAACAAAATTTGTGCCAGGATCCGACCAGATTTTTCGGGGGTGGCCTTGGATGGCAGTGAACCTCTGATAGGTAAGCAGGAAGCTCTCTGTCGAAAGAGTGTCCACTAGCTCGACATGAATGGCTCGGCATGACTCCCCAGACTTTCATGGTCACCCTCCTCTAGACATCATCCTTCACATGGTAAGGTCCAAACAAATCAACAGATGTGAACTCAATAGGTGCAGCAGGCTTAGACCTCTCTTCAGGTAAGTCTCCCATTATTTGCCTGCAGATTCTTGCCTTTTCTTTCTTGCAGATGATACATTCGTTAACGACCTTTTGGGCAGTAATTCTTCCCTTGCATTTAGATTTTCATTTTCCTCTTGTTAAAAGGTTCAGTGTTGCATGTCCTCGCCTTTAATTTTGACAGTAATTTAAAGTGGAAACATAATGTGACATATTTTTTCTAAAAAGAAAAAAGTTGAGAAGTGTTTTTGTGTGGGCTTGTATTTGCTAATCTTCCAACAGGAATGTGCATATGTGTTGCTGATCAACAGTGGGCAGCAGAAATGCCCTCTGCTTCTGGCTCACTGGAAGACAGAACCGCCTCCTGCTAAAACAAAATGAGCTGAACTCACCACTGACCAATTTAAACATTGTTGTTATGCATCAGTACGGCTTACCATTTAGATGGGCCGTTCTGACTTTTTGAAAGGAGTTTCATGTAGAATTATTATTCTAATGTTACTTAAAGTAAGCATTTCTTTAGCAGCACCAGGTTTGAGAAAATAGCCCTGGACTGACAAGCTCACAGCTAGTCAAAGTGTGGCGAGCTCTCAATAAAAACAACCCTAAGTTAAGAAATGTCAGTGTTTTTGTTAAATGCTCATAAACTATTATCAAAATGACTAAAACTTTTGGAAACACCTTAAAACAAGCCCCTTTATTAACTTTACTTAGTGTATTATTAAGCATTAATAAACAAAGGGTCCCGTTATTAATGCGTCCAGTAGTGTCCTGAAGATTAGGACAAAAGGCAAAGAGGGGTTGTCTGCTTAATAACACATTACATATTATGGTTAAACAGTTAATACTTCATTAAACAGTTTGTTAATGCTTACTAATGCACTAACTAATGTTAATAAAGGGTCCCTTATTGTAAAGTGATGCCAGACCTTTTAATCAAAAAGTTTTCTGACTAGCTTTAAGTTTTACCCTTTTTAAAGTAAACCAAATAACAAAAGTGAACAAGGTCAATGTTTAAATCCAGAAAATTAAGATCTCTCCGAAGCTGCTGGTTACAGATGGAAGACACATGCCAATTTACTTCACTTAGCCATAAAAAAACTATGAATCCCCAAGATACTAAAGCTTGTACATTACTTGTACCATTCAAAAAGTCATCTGTTCATCAGCAACACATTTTTAGAAAAAAGAATGTGACGAGGACGGTAATGTCCCCCCTAGTAGTCTCATAAAGGAAGTACAGACTGAGTGCTTTTAAGGAAAAAGATACAGAGACACCACAGAGACGGAGAGAGCGAGATGAAACCAGAAAATTACAAAACAAAAACTCCAAGTGAAACTGAGAAAAGGAGTAAAAGAGTGTGGAAGTGGACAGAAGCAGTGTGAAGTTTTGTGGTGATAAAAGTCGAGAGACACCGCGAGGTTTGAGCAATGTGATGCATAAAGTCACACACACACACACACACGCACGCACGCACGCACACACACACACACACACACACACACACACACACACACACACTGACTGTCAGGTTGTGATTTGACAGACATTCTAGCACAGAAGACAATGATGAATTGAACTGAATCAGTTCTAGTCTAAGTTCTTAACAAGTGACCATCAACTTCCCAAAAACTAGAGCATTTCAGTGTGTATTTGTAAAATACAGCTTTGCTATCTAAATGTTCCAAAAGGTGGAACATAAAATATAAAATGGCTACAATTCAGATTAATTAATTCCAGACGAAAATAAAACCATCACATATTCAATGTCTTCATTTTGCTAATGTTCAGTAATTTATACATTAACACACTATTGCTATTTTTCAGTGATTAACTGTACACACACAGTATACTGACAGGTGTTTTTACCTAAATGTTCCACCACAGCAAGGATGACTATCAGTGTATAATTTGGGTAATTTTACAGATTGCTCCATTTAAAAGGCAAATAACAGCTGCTCTAAATGTCCTGCCCTAAAATAACTGAGCAAAAGCACCATTGGTTGTGGCATTATTAGGACAATGTGTCCTGAAACCCTGTGAATCGTATAGGTTTACCTTATTTCAAATCAAATCAAACTTTATTTATATAGCACTTGATCATGCAATGCATGTAACTCAAAGTGCTTAAGTAATTAAAAAGGCCCCTCATACCCACATTCCCTCCCATCCCCAGATTTAAAAAATAGTCTGAGAATAAAAACCCCTTCACAACACTCATCCTCTGGCACACACACACACACACACACACACACACACACACACACAGACGCAGGCCGTGTGGGTTTATACAGTCAAAGCAGTTCTGAAAGATGAGAAGGCCCAAGACCATTAAGACACTTAAAAACCATTAAAAGTATTTTAAAGTCGATCCTGAAACATACGGGGAGCCAATGCAGTGATTCTAACACTGGAGTGATGTGCTCCCGCCTCCTGGTCTTTGTCAGGACACGTGTTGCTGAGTTTTGTAATAGCTGTAGACCTGAAATCCTCTTTTTAGGAAGACCAGAAAGCAGGGCATTACAGTAGTTTATCCTACTGGTGATAAAAGCATGCATCAGCAGCTCCGTATTGGCCCAAGAAATAATATTTTTCTTTTTATAAAAGGAAGAATACCTGGCAAATGAAAAAAAAAAGAAAACAGGAAATGAAACAAAAATCCACTACAGCTGTTTTAAATACAAAATGGAAACATAAGTAATTGTCATATTGTTTGCAAGACAAGCAACGGTCTGTGGAGATCAGAACTTTGTCTACAGAAGTCTACCAATGTGTATCATCACAGGTTTTTAACGTGGCTGACATTTACGGTACTATAAGTCACTTTTAAACCTAGAATCAACCTAAACTATATGTCTTATTTTATAATACAGTCAAAATAATGGTACACAAAAAGAAATCCCACAAGCAGAATCTTCTCTTAGAAAAACTGGAACTCAGTAAGAAATTCAGCTGAAAAACACATTTTTCAGTTAAATGAAACGGTTCACCTTCTCAACAATGCATGGAAATAATTAGCATGCACAAATTAGCACATTTAACTTTTCTGCAACATTAATCAGGACAGGTTAGAGAAAGAGACACACTCATAAAGGACGAAAGCATAATGCAATCACAGAATCATTTTATGAATTAATATTGGAGGTGCCCACACTTTGAGTGAAGTTTGCACATTTGTGCTGTAATTAATGATCAGACATGCAATTTATTAACCACTTAATGCACCCAACTCTCGGACAGTCTCTCTCTTTACCATGGGAGCAATCTGTTTCATGCAGCCTTTAGTTCCAGGATGTTTGCTTGCAGAGTGGACCTTCAGCTTTGATGTGACAAAACTTTGTGCATATGCTGTTACTATATCTTTGGTGACAACTGTACAGTTTGATTCTGTAAATGTTGTGCTGCACCACTGTACTGAAGCAGAGCTGGAACATATATTTGTGCTGCAGAAGCTTCATGAATAATGGATGCAGCCCCTGTATACCTGCCTGCTTCTCTGTCCCAGCCTGCTTGAATTTATGCTGAAAGAGGTGAGTGCTGGTTGTCTGACTCGTTCACGTTCAGTTACATAACGCCTGACCTCATCTACTGCAGTGAGGCAAGAGCTGGGATTCCCTCCTGCAAGAAACCTGGCTGTGGGGAAATAGGAAGGGAGGAGTGTGTGGAGGAGGACGAGGAGGAGGAGGAAGGGAGAGAACCATGCAGCACAAAGACAAACTGGGTTATTATTAAAAATACACAAAGGCACTAAAATCAAAGACAAGAGCAAATGCATTCAGGGTACAGATTATACAGTAACATCAAGATCCCAAATTGTTTTTATAAAATAAAGACCATGATTAGCAAAATAGATATTTTTATAGTCTGCTGGAGATATATTACCTAGACTAATGAGAGGGTTGTACTTGTACTTACTTCATGCTTGGAAAACCACTTGCTTCCCTTGTGTATTCTCTTGGCTTTTGCAGATCTGGCTTTGGTGTAAGATACCGAAGTAAATCCAGCTCAAAGGGGTAAAGATGTAATGACACAAAACAGCAAATACATTTAGAAATATACTGCTGTTACATAACACCCCATGCTGCGTATTTGGACACATCTTGACTGAATTTGTTTAATGAGTAGAAAAAAGAGAGTCGAGAGCCCAGAAGTAACAGCTGCATGGACTGTGGTTTCTGCATCACTGCAAACTGTACAGTTTTTAATTCTTTTGCAGATGAAATGAGCAACCCACCAAAAAAGTCCGACAACATCTTAAAAAGTAAGGGAACAAAAGCCTATTCATAGGTGCTTGAGCATTAATCTTTGCTAGGCTGCAGCTAGTTCTGAATGCTGCAGCCTGTCTTTTGACTGGCACATGTCGATTTGATCACATCACTCTAGTTCTTGCCTCTCTTCACTGGATCCCAGCTAAGTTCTGTGTGCAATTTAAGATTTGGATTCTGGCCTACAAATGTTTAAATGGCCTTGTACCTATCTACTTATCCAAACTTCTTGTGCCTTATGCTCCGTCTCATGGATTGAGGTCAACTGACCAGCATAGATTGAGTGTAGTGCAAGGCTACAGAGAAGAGGCTTTAGGTCTTTCTCAGTGGCAGCACCTCCGTTACTGTGCAATGTGTTGCTAATCTCCATTAGGCAGGCAGCTGTTGTTATTTTTAAAAAGCAACTGAAGACTCATTTATTCTCGACAGCTTTTAACACCCCTGGCTGACTTGATAGTCCTGCTTTTTACCATTCTTTATGTCCAATTTCAAATGTATGTTAATCTGTTTTTAATTGTTTATATTTTGCTGTTTTGATGCTTCTATGTTCAGCACTTTGGGCAGAATTGTTGCATTTACAGTACTATACAAATAAACTTGATTTGATTTGATTTGATTTGCTTGTGTCCAAAGTCAACAACCTTTCTCATAAGTTAAGACGAGTGTACACTGTGTGACTTTTTCTTAGCACTCAGCTCCATCTCAAACTGTATGACTTCCTTGCAGCGCAACGCTCACCAGTCATGTTCTCCCATTGTACAGCCCAATGCTCGGATGGTGCCTGACTGATCACAGTGTACGTGTGGTAGCGACACATTGGGCCTAAAAATGTGCAAAAAAGTAATTTTTGCAAAAAAAATCTGATCTTTGAACCACGTCAGACCCTCTGAAAACCCAGAAGACCCAGAGACTTGTGTTGGTATTGACCAAGCCCCCACAATGCGGGTGAAAAATTGAGGCCAACGCGGAAGTGACAAAAATTGCAGTTCCACCCTCATCTGCTGGGGGCTGGTGTCAGAAGCGAGCAAATCCTCATTGACTCCCATGTTAAAAATACCAATTTCACAGCAGAAATAAACATGTTTACAGCCTGGTTCCAAAACATGTTTTTGGTTTAAATGATCTAGTTTACACTCATGACAACTCTGAGGGGGGTGAATTTTTTTCTCACTCTTCTGTTTAAGTGTATTAAAAGCCTAAAATTCTGTATAATTAATGAGCATCCGACCCACGTGACCACAGAGCTAGCTCCGTGGAAAGGCCTCAGTAGAGCCTCGGTCTGGCTTGGAAACTGCTCCGGGATTTTGAGTCTCTGTGTTTGTGTATTCTTTTTTGGATATTTTTTGTGCAATTGTTGGACAAAATGACTTGCTGTGGCATTAATTGCACTAACAGAGCGTCCAAGGAGTCTCCACTTCATTTTTTTCGGTAAGTAAAATTATATTTATGTATTTTAGGTCACTGCCGAGCTGAGCTTAGATTTTAACATGTACTGTTTAACCATGAAATTTAAATGTAATAGGGTAAAACCCAGTGCATTTAACATAATGCTGCACTTTAGAAAATGGGTTGAAATATAACATGTTGGTGGAGCTGGGTTCCGACTATCGGCTTGTGGAGCTCTCGGGAGACCTCTGTATTCCACCCATTTCTCCCCTCCCCGCAGCTCGGTGCATCTCTGTCTGATTGCGGCTTCTGACTGCTGCGCAGGCTGTCGGCTTGTGGAGCTCTGGATGGAAACCTTTCCACCCGGTTTTCCCCAGCGGCAGCTCTGCACATCTCAGATCGCAGCAGCGCTTGTCTGCTGCGCGGCTGCCGGCTTGTGGAGCTCTCGGGAGACCTCTGTGTTCCACCCGGCTTTACCCAGCGGTCAGCCCGGCGTATCTCTCACTCAGAAGCTCTGGTGTTGTGCACAGTTAACTCCGGTTGTAGCTAGGTTGCTACCTCTGTTAGCTTAGCTCCCACCTCCGCGTTAGCTTTGGGTTAGCTTCAGGTTAGCTTCAGGTTAGCTTGTAGCTAGTTCGACCGGGTGTCGTCAGTTAATCTCAGCCTTACAGCCCCACCCTCAGCTCCACCTCTCTTCCCTTTTGTGGAATTGTCTGGGCTTGACGGAACCTGTGACACGGTCAAAATGGCGGTGGTGGCCACCTCCCATTTATCTTCAAAAATGTGTTATTGTGGAAACCCATTGTCCAATATTTATATGTCGATGGTATTGACACAGACATCCAGTGATGGGAATAACGCTGTTTAGAATAACGGCGTTACTAACGGCGTTCTTTTTTTGGGTAACAGAATAATCTAATTAATAACTTTTCCCGCTGTTGCAACGCCATTACTGGGGACGGAAGGTTGTGCGTTACTATGTGCTTGTCGAACGTTGAGCAACAGTGTGAGGCTTTCTGACCGCCACACTTCAGCTGCAGCCAGGGAGAGAGAGGTGTCGGTAAGGCACTTACAAACACGACGATGATTGGCTGGGTGGGCGGAGACCCTCACTGTCTTAGTCACTGCATGCTGTAGACACAACAGAGCAGTGATGGGAATAACGCCTTTAAAATAAATGCGTAACTAAAAAAAAATTTTTTTTTCAGTAACAAGCAAACTAATTAATTACTGCCTTATTTGATCAAAATGTCGTTTCTGTTACTGATAAGAAAATGTGTGCGTTAAGCAGCGTGGTGTGTTGAAGCTGTCATCAGCTGATCAGGAGCTACAGAGGCAGATGTTTTCATACAAGCGCATCACGGCCCGTGAAGAACGAGGAAGACGTGATGAATACTCTACATCTGCAGGTGTGGATCTGCAACCGTTCCCTTCTTAGCGTGACAGCGGGAAGTCCTGAAGGTCCGCTCACCTGTTCACCGCTCAGACGTCACGATCTTCTACCTTAGCTAGATAATCCAGCTGTAACCTGTTTCTGATCATGTCTTTAGTCCCGCTGTAACACTGATGCATCAGTCTCAAACGTCATGGAGCTCAGGTGTTATTAGAACTACCTGTGTGTGTTTACCACCCAGCTTCAGCTCTTCTGGTGTTTGGGTCTGAGCCAAGTTAGTAAATGTATGTCCTCCATCAGGCTTGTGCCTCTTCTAGTGTCATTTTAAAGGATTTTTATTTATTTATTTAACCATTACTAGATTACCAGCAACAGAAATTCTACTAAAACACACAATTATGTGAAGCTGGAAAAATTAAAATACTGTGCAAAATTACATTAATTTCTGTAATTTAGCTAGACTGAGAGACCATTTAAAGGCTCAGGAACCTTTACAGGTGTTTCTATTTGCAATTTTAAATTTTGGCTGATTGGGGTATTGTTAAATATCACACAGTGACCTTTTAATAGTCTAGATTAGTGTACTGTTCCTGTTAGTAGTTCCTAACATATCAATGTTGGTTATTTTGCTGATTATTAATGTCTTTTGTGCTTTGGGCTTGTTGTTGGAGGCCACACTGGGGTTTGTGGTGGCAGCCAAAGGAAGATAGATGGAGAAAAACAATGTTTTGGGAACCATTTTATTCGACATAAGCACAGCAAACATGCTTTCTTGACAATTCTTGCCATTGCGTGCAGAGAAAATTGTAAAAATGAAAAGAAACGACATATGGACACGGACATACCTGGGCAGCTGTGCTGACACGTGCTGTGTGAGTAGTTCTGATGCATTCGGGTCACAGTGTTTCACGAGCACAGGTGAGGTGAGCGGAGGTGAGGATCTAATTGCAGGGGAAGAAGGCAGGCAGGCAAAGAGACAGCAACGTTTTAGGAAGGTTTTAATAAGGAACACGCTGGACATAGAAACAATGATCCGACAAGACAAACAGGAACGAGAGGGTTTGAATACAGGAGGAGCTGGGATCTTGGGTGATTGGGAAACGAGAGGCAGGTGGGAGTAATTAACATTGACACAGGACTGAACAGAATGGGGGGACAGGACATGTTGTGAGCCCCCTCTAAAAGGCGGGACCGGACGCCCAACGCAGGCCAAGACGGAGTCTGGTGGGCCGGTGCCTGGGGCACAGGATGCAACGCTGGAGTCTGGGGGGGCCAGCGTCTGGGGCACAGGAGGCGACGGGCGAGGACAGGGCCGGTGGTGACTGGAGATGCTGACTGGAGTGGAGCCGGAGCCACTAACTTGGCAGGAGGCGCTAGAAGCGGAGCATCTGGCTTGGCGGGAGGCGCTGGAAGCGGAGCCTCTGGCTTGGCGGGAGGTGCTCCAAGCGGAGCCGCTGGCTTAGATGGAGGCGCTAGCTTGACTTGAGGCGCTGGACCTGGCACTGCCTTGACTGGAGGCGCTGGACCTGGTGCTGCAGGTGGAGCCACTGCCTTGACCGGAGGTGGGGCTGCAGCAGGCGGAGCCGCTGCCTTGACTGGAGGTGGGGCCACTTCAGGCGGAGCCTCTTGGACAGGCTGGGCTGGGGGCGGAGCCTCTTGGACAGGCTGGACCGGAGGCGGTCCTGCTGACTGGACCGGAGGCAGTGCCACTGATGGGAGTGGAGGTGGTGCCACTGACTAGACTTGGAACGCCTCCTGGAGAACCAGGGAGGACAGAGTGTCCAGCTGGAACTCCTGGAGGCTGAGGATTTGACGGAGCCGGACAAGCTCTTCTTGGAGGCCGGCGAGCTCTGTCTGATCGGCTGCAGCCTCGGTACCTCTCGTGGCACCCCTGGAAACGGAGGAGATCTCGGGAGGGGCGTCCTCCGGCCGGATGCCCCGCCCACTAGACCGTCTCGCAACCCTCTCTGGAGGTTGACTCACCAAGGAGCTGGAGGTGACGTCAGTAGCGGTGAGCCCGTGGTACAGCTCCAGGGCTGGAGGTGACGGCGGGGCCCGGACTCCCTGCCTACGCCATGGGCCATCTCCGGGGGAGCCAACAGCCAGTCTGGTGGCCACATAGCAGCAGCGGTCCGGCTGCGTCTCCCAGTCCAACCTCTCATCTGGCTATGAGAGGGTGGAGAGGATTGCTGAGGGTCGGCGGCGGCGTCTGCAGCGAGGCAGCGCTGGAGGAGGGGAAGCCGGCTCGTGGCTTGGGGTGAGCCACCGAAGCAGGTACTCCCAGGGGAGATTTTCCCTGCTTGATCCTTCATCGGACTGGATCATTCTGTCACGAGCGCAGGTGAGGTGAGCGGAGGTGAGGATCCAATTGCAGGGGAAGACGGCAGACAGGCAAACAGACAGGAACATTTTAGGAAGGTTTTAATAAGGAACACACTGGACATAGAAACAATGATCTGACAAGACAAACAGGAACGAGAGGGTTTAAATACAGGATGAGCTGGGACCTTGGGTGATTGGGAGATGAGAGGCAGGTGGGAGTAATTAACACTGACACAGGACTGAACAGAATAGGGGGACAGGACAGGTTGTGACACAGTGCTGTTTCAGCAGTGTGATATCCTCACGAGGGACAAGCAAATATTTAACATATATTATATACGTGTGTCTGCGCACCATTGCTGATTGGGAGGTGGTCATGAAGGTTTAATGGCTTCTCGTAACCCCCTGTATACTACGTGACACACGACACAAAAGTTGCTCCAACCGCAAAGATTTTAACATGAGAGGAAAATCGACTCTAAATGAGCCAAAGTGCAGCTTTAGAAGCAGAGAAACATAAGATGTCTTAGTTGGTGTGTGTTTATAGCAAACCTTTTAAATACTCAATTAAAAGAATGCCTCCTCCAGGTCCAGATGAGGACCTGTACCATGTGGAGGCTTTCAATATCTTGGGGTCTTGTTCACAAGTGAGGGAAAGATGGAGCAAGAAATTGAGAAAAGAATTGAATCTGCATTTACAGTGAGGTTAGCATATTGAAGAGATAGCTGAGCTAGGTTGATCTATGTTCCAGCCTTCATCTATGGTCACAAGCTTTAGGTAGTGACTGAAAGAACTAGATTTTGGATACAAGTAGCCAAAATTAATTTTCTCCACAGGGTGTCTGTGCTCTCACTTGGAAATAGGGTGAGAAGCTTGGTGATCTAGGAGGTGTCTTGGGCATCTTAGGATGCCTCCTGGATGCCTCATTGTTGAGGTTTTCTGGGCAAATCCAACAAGGATGAGACCTAAAGGAAGACTCAGGACACGCTGGAGGGACTATGCCTCTCGGCTGGCCTGAGAAATCCCCAAGAGAAGCTTACCTAGGAAGAGGGAAGTCAGGGCAACTCTACTTAGGTTGCTGCTTTCATGACTCAACCCCAGATAAGTGAAGGAATATGGATGGATGGATGGGTGGATGGATGGATGGATTTTCATAACAACCTGCCGAAATTATGTGCTGCCTCTTTTGAAGATACAAGCTGCATCAAAATGTTCATTGTTCACTTGCACATTAAAAGCTGCAAAATGTATCATGGTTCAACTGTTAAATACCCAGTCCAGAAGCTTGACAACAGATGATGTTCCTCACAGTAATGGCTTAACCCTAGTTCTTTTGGTAAATTCCAACAACATCTTAGACCTTCAGATTTTGACCAGTCAAAATAAATGCAGGACTGGGGTCTATAGGACACAAATCCACTGTCTTGAGCATGACAATGTATTAGTAGTTTTCAAAAAATGATCCAAAGGATCCTGTTGGAGAGCTCTCTCAATGATAGATGATGGTGTGTATCTGTCTGTATCAACGAAGACAGAGATAAAGAACAATTGTTTTGCTGACAGATAAATTAGTGCTGTGGTCGCCCCACTAAACCATTAGAGTGCTATTACGTCCCCGGCTCTCTAGGAGAGATGAGGAGGGGAGTAATAAAAGTGGTGTGTGGATGTAATAATAAACAGAGTGCTATGTCGCTATAAAACAAGGGATTTATTACAAAAGGAATGGAATATTTATAAAGAATTAAAAAGCAATACTATATACAAAACCAAAGGAGCAATATTTAATAAGGAGAAACCAAAAATGCCAACCCAGAAGGGGATGGGCGTAAACAACTGAGAATATACTATTTACACCAAAGGGGAAATCCAAAGCCTAAGTCAAATGTGATCCGAAGTCAAATTGCCGAATTGTCAAATCCAAATCCAAATCCAAAACCGAGAGCACCGAAGAATAATTATGACGAGTTTTACCAAAGAGCGAATGAGGAGAAGAGAATTGAATAAACTGTTTCCAGTCTACTCTACCCTTGGACCTTCTCCTCGACCTAGAGCAGGAAGGCAGCTTTTAACAGCTGCCAAGTGATTTCTGATTCCAAACAGCTGGGGCACCAGGAGACAGGCGAGGCAAAGGCCTATGGGGCCATCTTGTGGCCGAAAAGGGACACAGCACGTAACACCCCCCCCACCCCCACCCCCACCCCCCACCCCACACACACACACACACACACACACACACACACACACACACACACTCACTTAAGAGAATAAATGGGGGGGGGGGGGGTGTCTCAAAAGGGCCAACATTTATTCAAAAGAACGACGTCTCCCGCTAGATGTCATGAATTTCTCCAGCCTTATGGACTCCTTCAGCTTTACCCAGCATGTTTCTGGCCCCACACACACCAGAAGGCACACTCCAGACCTTGTTTTTACCCTGAGTCTAAATGCTGACAGTGTTTGTCCTGAGGACGTTTATATTTCAGATCACCATTGCATTTTCTTTAACTTGTCAGTTTCTGCGTCCCCACCTCCTGCTCGCCGTATGGTTAGTTCTCATTTTCTTAATGAGAGCACAGCTAGCAATTTTTCTGCTGCTTTTGATCCACCCTGTTCTTCTGATAACGACCCAGATTTCTTAACTTCTCAGTTTAACGAGCACTGCCTCTCCATTCTGGACAACATCTGTCCTGTCAGAACCAGATCCGTTCCTGCAGTGAACCCTACTCCCTGGTTTAATGACAGCCTTCACAGCCTAAAGCGCCAATGCAGAAACATTGAGAGCTTGTGGATGAAAACCCATCTCCACGTCCATCTGCTGCACCTAAAGGATCTTCTGACATCCTTTAACTCTGCAGTCAGAGATGCTAGGGTTTCCTATTTCTCCAACCTGGTGTCCCAGAGCAAAGGGAACCCCAAGGTGCTGTTTAACACCATCAGCAGCATTGTGTCTCCTGCCTCTCCTACAGCCTCTATCAACTCTGTTGCGGACTGTGAGAACTTTCTGTCTTTCTTTGTGGACAAAGTCAATAAGGTTAGATCTAGCATCTCTCCTTCAGCCTTATCGCTGCCTCTCCCGACTCCAACCAGGCCCATCATCCTAGATAGCTTTGCTGCTGTTTCTTTGCCTGAGTTAACCAAACTAGTTAACTCTATGAAGACCTCTGCATGCCCCCTCAACATCTTACTCTCATCTTTGCTTAAAAGTGCTTTTCAGTCCATCGGTCCCAGCGTGCTCTCTATAATAAATGCTTCTCTGGTTTATGGTTGGCTCCCTGCTTACTTTAAGAATGCTGTAATCCACCCGCTTCTTAAAAAACCGAGTCTCGACCCCTCTCTCCATAGCAGCTTCAGACCTATCTCTAAACTTCCGTTCATCTCCAAGATCTTGGAAAAGGTTGTGGCTAAACAACTCACAGCTGCTCTTGATGAACATAACATCTATGATAGCTTCCAGTCAGGTTTTCGTAGAGCTCATTCTACTGAAACAGCTCTTCTTATGGTCTTTAATGACCTTCTGACTCACAATGATGCAGGGGACTGTTCTGTTCTGGTCCTGCTGGACCTGACTGCAGCCTTTGACACTGTTGACCATCACCTGCTACTGGAGAGGCTGAGAGACTGGGTAGGCCTATCAGGATCTGCTCTGGAGTGGTTCTCCTCTGAGCACTCCTTTTCTGTGGCTGTCTCCAAGTTTAGGTCCTCCACCACCTCCTTTACCCATGGTGTCCCGGTGTCCCACTAGGTTCTGTTCTGGGGCCTCTGCTCTTCCTCCTCTATCTGCTTCCTCTTCAGCACATCCTGAGCTCCTTCAAAGGAATCTTTTACCATCTTTATGCAGATGACATCCAACTGTACATCTCCTTTAAGCCCCATGAGATGTCTAAGCTGCAGCTGTTACACACCTGCTTAGACTCTATCAAAACCTGGATGGCTGGGAGCTTTCTTCAGCTGAATGAAGATAAGACTGATGTCCTCATCTGTGCCCCAGACAAGATGGTTCCCAAAGTCAGAGACTCTCTTGGTCAGCTTGCTTCTCACGCCAAACCTTCTGTCAGGAATCTTGGTGTGACCTTTGACCCAGCTCTCACCCTGGATTCTCATGCCAGTTCTCTTGTTCGCTCTTCCTTCTTCCATCTCAGGAGCATTGCTAAGCTGAGTCCCATGTCCCGCTCTGAACTTGAGACAAATGTCCACACCTTCATCTCCTCATGCTTAGACTACTGTAACTCTCTTTTGACATGCATCACAGGTGGGAGCCATCCATCAGCTCCCTACTCAAAAAGGCCCAGCAGAGGATGTACTTTCTGCGGCAGTTGAAAAAGAGCAAGCTGCCGGCCCAGATGATGGTGCAGTTTTACACGGCCATCACTGAGTCCATCCTCACCTCCTCCATCGCTGTGTGGTACGCTGGAGCTACAGTGAGGGACAAACATAGACTGCAGCGCATTGTGCGCTCTGCTGAGAAGGTGATTGGCTGCAGCCTTCCATCTCTCCAGGACCTGTACGTCTCCAGGACTTGGGGGCGTGCAGGTCAGATTGCAGCTGACACTTCTCACCCGGGTCACAGACTTTTTGAGCAGCTTCCCTCAGGCAGGAGGTTACGGTCCATCCGGACCAGAACCTCCCGCCATAAGAACAGCTTCTTTCCATCTGCTGTTAGACTTGTGAATAGCTTATAAACACAAAACCATGCTGGTCTTCTGTACTCGACACAGCGTCACGTTATCAGCCATGTTACCATTACCTGCCTTTTTTTATAGCTGAAAGTTTTATTCTATTTATTCCATTTTTAATCTTATTATTCATGTTATATGTAGCACATTAGTATCAAAGCAAGTTCCTACTTTGTGAATTGTTTGTTCACTGACAATGGCAATAAACTTTTTCTGATTCTGATTCTGACATGTCTGAGCAAAACCTCCTTGAACCGTCTACAGGTGGTTCAGAATGCCTGTGCTCGGCTTCTGACCAAGTCCTCCAAACACACCCACGTCACCCCGCTTCTCCTCCAGCTTCACTGGCTGCCAGTCAACCTCAGGGTTCATTTCAAGATCCTGGTTCTGGTCTATAGGGCTGTTACAAACCCTAGGTGTTAGGCGTTGTGGTAACATAATAACTGGAGTGGAGAAAAGGGAGGAGTATAAAAAATGTGTTTTATTGCCAAAATTGAACACAAATACTCAGTCCTAGACTGGGAGAAAAAATGACTAAACACAACAAACACTAATAAAACGAAATCAAAACACCTGAGGCAAAAGGCCTCAGGGAAAAAGACATGAGAATAATTTAACAAACAAAAGTGCCGGAGTTGACTAACTAGAAAAATAACAAATCTCGACGGCTATTTACTTCATAGATTAATCTAAATGACAAGCGAAAAGCGAGCTCTACAGTTGAAAAAAGGTCTAACAAATATTCAAGCTGAAGAGCAGACAAATGGATCTCAAAACGAAAATGGCTAATAATTACTCGAGGATTAAGAAAAAGAACTATCTATCTTAATTATCACCATCTTCAAAGTTGTTATCCAATTCTAAACCGCTAGTCAACAAAGATCCAAACCGAAGATAGAAAGACAGGGAGTTAAACTCTGATTCTCTCCCAGAGAAGTGAGATCTGCCATCTTTTAAGCCATCAGTGCTCATTAGAGGATTGCTTGCAGCTGGGGTGCCGAAGGCAGGCAGAGGAGGAAACCAGTCCACCGAAGGACCTGTCCAAGGTCCTGAACAACAAAGGCAGGAGCAGACTTAGGCTTTTCAGGGAGCGGGAGCCCAGGATCCGTAACAAGGGCCTTACATGGACAAGCACCATCATACATTGGTGATCTTCTTAGTCCCTACACCCCCAGCAGGTCCCTGAGGTCCAGTGATCAAAGCCTACTGGTTGTGCAGCACCAGGCTAAAGACCAAAGGTGACAGATCATTTGCTGCTGTGGTCCCCAGACTCTGGAACTCTCTCCCCCTGAGCCTGAGATCAGTGGACTCAGTGGTCTCCTTTAAAAAGCAGCTGAAGACTCACTTGTTCAAGCTGGTTTTTGTATGACCTTCTTCACCACTCTCTCTTTATTCTGCTCTCCCCACCTATTCCACCTTCCTCAGGATCCACTGATTTCCCTCTTTCCTATTCACCCTCTCTCTGTCTTCCTTAACATTTTTTAATCACAATTGTCTATTTTTTGCTCATTTAAAATATATTTTTAACCATTTTCTAAATTCTTTTTCATATTTTTACATTTTTTGTTTTTGTGAAGCGCCTCGTGATTTTTATCTTGAGATGTGCTATAGAAATTACATTTCTTCCTCTTCTTCTTCTTCTTCTTCTTCTTTTTCTTCTTCCTCTTCTTCTTCTTCTTCTTCTTCTTCTTCTTCTTCTTCTTCTTCTTCTTCTTCATCTTCATCATCTTCTTCTTCTTCTTCTTCTTCTTCTTCTTCTTCTTCTTCTTCTTCTTCTTCTTCTTCTTCTTCTTCATCTTCTTCTTCTTCTTCTTCTTCTTCTTCTTATTCTTCTTCTTCTTCTTCTTCTTCATCATCATCATCATCATCATCATCATCATCATCATCATCATCATCATCATCATCATCATCATCATCATCATAATAGTAATAAACACATTAACGACCACAGCCACTTTACTCAGCTGAGAAAACGCCTCTGCTGCTATTTACATTGTCACTAATTTGCATCCAAAGCCACCCTGCTCTGCAACGAACTAAGTGTCATTTATTAAATTAATGGATTGTTCTCTTTGTCTGGATTAAAATAACCTTAATCCGACTTTCCTGTTTGATTCCTCTTTTGGTCCATTATGTTCCTTTCAGGCTTTTGAGTTGATGAATCAACTAATTATTTTTCATTGTGTAGTTTAATTACTCATGTAATCCTTGACATAATGGTGAGTATGTGTAAAACTGCCAGTGCACACACTCACAATGATGGATGAAATACTCAAAGGCCCAGATGTACACCGTGACAGATGTGTGAATCAACATTACTGGATTTTACAAAATGTTCCTACATCTGGACAAAGGGCTTTTATTAATAGATTTATTATAAGCTTTAGTGTAATTTGTGATACCATGTGGTGCAAATCCATTATATAATACAGATAAAACACAATGTGCTGGGGACAACTGGATGGACTAATCTCATAGTCTGCGTCCTACATCTCCCTTGTGTGTCCCTGTGTTCTCCATCCTTCTCTAGGTTTCCCTAATGTGTCTCCTTGTGTCCTCATGTGTCTCCTTGTCTGCAGCCCCCTCCATGTTCTCCCTCCAGGTCCCCCCCCCCCCCCCCCCCCCCCCCCCCGCCCCAGGTTCTGGCCCCTTTAGTTCTCCAACCCCTCAAGGTGTTTTCTAGAATCCCCCCTCATGTTTACCCAGCTTCCTGTGCCCCTTCTGGCCTCCAGCTCCCACCAGGTTTCCCAGGTTTAGTTATTCTTGTTTTCTTTGTATCATCTAGCTGTTCCTTCCCTGTAGTTTTCTTAAGTTCAGGTTTTTTCTTCTAGGTTCCTCCTTACTCCATCCCCTCTGGTTTATTAGGTCTCCTTAGATCTTTATGTAACCGGGTCACCTTAGTTCCCGGAAGTAATTCTGGTCGTACGCGTCATGCCGCTGACACACGATAGGCCAGGTGTGTAATTAGAGGGCTGCTATAATTAGGGCAGCTGCTGGGGTCTAGCCGCAAAAGCCGAATGCCTCGCTTTGGGTGCAGCTAAGTGGTGAGTGACCTGGCTTTGCTTTAGTTTAGTTAAATAAAGGTTGTATTCTTAATCGGTTTCTCTTTATGAAGCGTGAGCAGGACTGAGGGGTGAAGAACCGGGAATTTACATTGGCAAGCGGTTGGCCAATGAGGTACTGGTTTAGAACATTCAAAGCATTTTTGTGCTTCGTTAGAATAGGACTAACAATGTGTGTTTGTTCACAGATCTTAGCCTGCTACTGTTTTTTCCAGTTCTTTTTATTAAACCTTTTCTGGTTCTATTTTATCATTAGTCATCTTCTCTAGAGGGGGAAGGAAGGAACTCTTTGGTGAGATTGGTGGTTAACATTGAGGACAGAGCTGTCTCTGGGAGGGTAGTAGTTTCTTTTAGAGTATCCACTGTAGGGGTTTGTCGGGGGTTTTACTCACTTCTGGGGGTGTGTGTATGAGCTTTAGTTAAAGGGAGCACTGGGTGTTTTTCTTTATATTATTGCCTTTTGTGTCGGTTCCCTACAGCGGCCTTGTGCTTTAAAATGGTAGCTGGATGGCGTTGTGTGTGCAGTCCCAGGGCCAGCATTGTCGTCGCTCCTCCATCCTCTCGTGTTTTAGTCTAGAGGTTTAGTCTATCTCTTTTATCCCAACCTGGGTTGTTTTTTTTAGTAAATCTTATCTGTGTTGTGTCTTATAAATAAAATTGTTAAACTTGTGAACAAGCCTCTGCTGTTTTCATCAAGGGTTATTATTACCTACAGTTTTAGGATCTAAGTATCCAGTCCTCTAGGTCACATTTAGTTATTAGTTTTTCTACTCTTTAGGCATTGTTATTATTCTTAAGTCATGTTTTAGTTCTTCCTCTCAGCTTAGTCTCCTCTCCCCAGTGGTTAATTGATTTCACCAGGTTTCCCTCCCCACGCACCTGCAGCTCATTCCCCAATCATCCTGCCCCAGTGTGTGGTTGGTCCATTGTTCGTGTCAGCCTTTTTTTGTCCCTCCCCTCCCACCTCCACCACACCCCCCACCTGGTCCAGATAGCGCTACCAGCGTCATCCCCGTACCTCAGATGAGCCGTACTCATCGACGACGTCGCAACCGTCGCCAGCTCCACCTGCCATCACCACCAGCTCAGTCCGAGCTCCAGCCCATCCAAGAGGCCCCGTTCCAGCCTGTCCTTGAGGCTCCGCCTCTGGAGTCTATGCCTGCAGTGCTCTGGTCCATGCCTGCGGTGTCTACGTCGGCAGGGTCTACACCTGCAGGGTCTACGCCTGCAGGGTCCCCAGCGTCTCCGACTCCAGAGTCCACGCTGCAGCCTCTTCCCGAGTCCCCTCTTCAGTCCTCGAGGTCCCTGTCTCCAGGGTCCTCTCCTGTGGCCCCTCTTCAGTCTCCTCAGCCTCCAGAGTCCTCGTCCCCTCAGTCTCCTGAGTCTCCTACGCCCTGGCTTTTGGTCTCAGCTCTTGGGTGCCCGTCGCCGGCCCCCCAGAGCCTCCTGTTCCCGGCTCCTGGTTCCCCGTCGCCGGCCTCAAAGACTCCCTTGGTCCCTGGTCCCCTTGTTTTTCGTTTTGTCTGTGTCTTGTGGGCGTCTGTTATCCGCCCCTGGAAGGGGGGGTTACTGTCATGGTCTGTGTCCTGCGTTTAACTCATGTGTCTCCCTGTGTTCTCCATCCTTCTCTAGGTTTCCCTCATGTGTCTCTTTGTGTCCTCATGTGTCTTCTTGTCTGCAGCCCCTTCCATCTTCTCCCTCCAGGTGTCCCCCCAGGTTCTGCCCCCTTTAGTTCTCCAACCCCTCCAGGTGTTTTCTAGAATCCCCCCCTCACGTGTACCCAGCTTCCTGTGCCCCTCCTGGCCTTCAGCTCCCACCAGGTTTCCCAGGTTTACTTATTCTTGTTTTCTTTGTATCATCTAGCGGTTCCTTCCCTGTAGTTTTCTTAGGTTCACGTTTTTTTCTTCTAGGTTCCTCCTTGCTTCTTCTCCTCTGGTACATTAGTTCTCCTTAGATCTTTAGTTATTTGTTTTTCTAGTCTTTAGGAATTGTTATTATTCTTAGGTCATGTTTTAGTTCACCCTCTCAGCTTAGTCTCCTCTCCCCAGTGGTTAATTTATTTCACCAGGTTTCTCTCCCCATGCACCTGCAGCTCACTCCCCAATCATCCTGCCCCAGTGTATAAAACCCTGTCTGCATCGTGTGGTTGGTCCATTGTTCGTGTCAGCCCCCCCCCCCCCCCCCCCCCCCCCCAGGTCTCTAGGTTTTTTTGGCTTATGCCCTACTTGGTATTTTTGGCTTGGTGCCACACTTTGTTTTCGTTGGACTCATCATCCTAATAAAGATGTTTAATTTTACATCATCTCCTGCTCCGTGTCATTCTGAGTATCTGCACTTCGGGTCCTACTCCTCCACTTCTCAGCGTGACAACTAATGGTTTTCAGTTTTAAAAAAGGGCATACGAGACCTGAACCAGCAAATTCATGTTCCTCTGAGAAGTGTTACAGCACTTTTAGTCCTAATGCAGATTTGTTTTAAAGGGACAAGTCTGCTGGGTGAAGTAATCTACTATTTATCAATAATAATTGCTCAAATGTGAACTGCTAATATGTATTTATGTCACTATTTAAATACATAAAAGATGTGTCAAAGGGAAATTTAAAAAATCAATTATATATGATGTGATCACTCATACAAACCCTAACCCAATGAAAATCAGGGTGAGATGCTGTGAGATGCTGCAAAACATTTGGTTTTGGATTAGTAAAAAATGTCAAATCAAGGAATATGACAGTATGTTTTATGTGCCATTTCTATTACCAGTGTTTATTTTATTAGATTTCTTTTCACATCTGCCTCTTTGCTGCTTGTGTATGCACCGCATTTATCCATTAGAGGATCAACTACTTAAACAATATGAACAGTCTGATGGTAATAAGAGTCATTTCAGTCAGACATATCTAACTGTTATCAAATCAAATCAAAGATACTTTATTAATCCCAGAGGGAAATTAGAGTTTCAGTACACACAATTCAGAGATCAGACATACATGGGCAAGACACATGACAAGAATTGGTGACTGCGGTCATTCGCAACCCTGAGTCGCGCTACGTAATAGAGATCAGAGAGTAACATGAGGAGTTGATTCAGGTGGAGGGGAAAAAAGGCACTTGAGAGTTACCCTCCCCCAGGAGGGCAGCTTTGCTCTGCAAAAAAACACCTCAAACATATATGCAACAGACTTCAGACAACACAACATAAGTGTCCACTAGGTGGGGTGGTGGGTTGGGACTATCCCCACTTCAGTTCTTGCAGCCACGATAGAAGCAGCGCATGTCACCTCAGTGTGGATAGGGGGAGGAGCATTGAGGTTTGGAGGGTTGCAGTGACCCTGGAACGTTTCAGCGGCCTTCCCGCAGTCCCGCCCAGGCTGGGATAGGAGACAGAGTTGAGTTGCCATTGTGACGACACATTCCACATATCTTCTGAGGGGGGAGTTTTCGTTGGAGCCTTGCTGGCTCAAGGACGCCAGATTCCGATTAGAAATTGTTTTGGGGGCCAGACAGAGATAATTTCCTCTCTGTCTTAAAGTTCCTTGGTCCTCAACCTCTCAAAATCCCAATAATGGACGTTAATCTATCCCAATCCGTGCTGATTCGTCCACTCTCTCCTTGATGGCATCCATCTTTTGTGCCAAAGAATGAATCTCCGCCAAAGTCCCAAGCTTACCATTCATCTCGACAATTATGTGAGTCTGTGAGTTCACAGCGCGGTGCAAACCATCTCTGAGCTCCGGGATCAGACCAATATTCCTCGACGGCTCATTAATTTTCTGGTAAGCCAGGTAGCCTCCAAGGCCAATGAGCAGGAAACCTGACACCAAAACCACGGATATCAACACATCTTCAGAGTCCTCCACAGACAGCTAATATAAACAAATCAAGCTCCACTGTTTCCAGGAGTCCATGATGTGTCCAACTGGGTCTGTCCCGGCAGGGCATCCGGGAGCCCCTTCTCCCGTTCTCATCATTGAAAAACTTTTATCAATCGCGTTGAGAGACAAACTGACGACATCCATTTAAGTGAATTTCAGTTTCCAGTTTCCAGAAAAATGCAGAAGCAGCTGTGCACCCAGCACACACAGACAGACAAAGGCCTTGAGGATAAGATATGGAGGAGAGGAGGAAAAAAAGCGCCTGTACCCTCCCAGAGCCGGAAGAAGAATGGGTTTATGTGCTAAATCGTAGCTCGTGATTACTGGTATGATTGAACTAAGATTTAAAATAATTTAAATCACTGTCATTTGTACTCAGACATGTCCAAAGTGCTGAATTAACTCTGAGCAGCGCTTTTAGTTGGTCGTATTAGCGGTTTTGTGCACACTTCTAAACTTCTGCTGACATAACCGTTTTTATGTTGTTGAAAGGGTTGGTTCAGGAAGCAGATCAGGTCATTCTATTAACTGTAGGTTTGCAGATTTGATCCCAGCTCATTCCTATTCATTTTGTGTACTTGGACAAGACTGGATCTGTCTTGCTGCATCGTTTCTGCGTAAGTCACTTTGGACCTAAGCGTCTGCCAAATACATGAACAAACAAAGTGCTAATGGCCACATTTAACCCTCCCGCATTTGTTAAGGTGGTCAGATGGACCTGTGTTATATTTTTATTTTTGATTTTAATATTTTAAAGGATTACACCTCTCCCCTGCCAAGGCATAAACATTAAACCCTGTTTAACCAACCCCTGTCCTGGCGGGGTCACCTGATAGGAAAGTGGAAGGGTTCAGAAGTTTTAAACAATTCCTTTTAAGTTGCTTGTAAACCAGCTGACAAATGAAATAAAGCAACTGAAAGTAAAATATTTTTATATGAAATAATCAGAGGTTACATTGTAATTTATTATGGTAGGATTTAATTAGCTGTATGAGTTCATGAGCATAGTCCACTTTCAAAATCAGACAGTCTGACACATTGTATATAAAGCAAGGTAGCAAGGTGGTTTATGTTTAGGATGGACTTCAGCAATTAGCATTCTGCTCTAACACTACAATTCCTGCATATTTTTAACAGCATGTACTTGTTACTGAGCTGCATGTCTCTGTAGGGCTGAGAGACTGTCCCCTTAAAAAAACATTGTGAAAGATTGTAGAGGTATGGGTGTCTTCTTTAAGATGTTTCTACAAAAAATAAAAGTATGTGTTCCCATTCCTGACCAATTTCCAGATGTCAGTCCTGAAGACACACCTAATGGTAGAATCTAAGAGGAAGCTTAAATGTTGTGTTCTAAAGCAATTGTAAAAATGTATTGATTTTTTATTTGGTGAAAGAAAATGTGAGTTTATTTATTCATATATGTATGTATGTGTGTATAACGCTGTGGAGGAAAATAGAGAGTCCAGCAAGGACAAAATCCATTGTAAAAGGCAGAAATGCTCCAAAGTTTGGGAACAAGATTTAAACTACGAGCAGATTGGCTAATGCTAATGCTAGCATGTCGCATGCTCATGATCAAGTGGAGTTCAAAAAAAAAAAAACATGATGATTGTGAATGGCTAAACTCTACAAGCGGAAAAAAAATCCCCACCATCCCATTTGTTTGTGGATGTTTGCTTGCAGCGCCATGGAGCAGAACCAAGCAGCTACCTGTAGTCAGGTTGTTGCTACACGTCTGGCCCACATATGGCAGCAGGGCCGTGGCAAGTTGTAGCCTGTAATTCACAAACGCTTCTGCCTTTGAATACAATTTAGACTGGATTATGTTGCCAACCCCGACATAATTAAATATACATATGCCACCATTACATTATTACCAGTAGAAATAGCCGGCAGCTGTGTTGTGTGGGTTTACTACAAAATGTCACACTTTAAATTTAAACTGAACAGAAATAAAGAACTATGGTAGCACTAAGCAGTAACTGACCTGGTTACAGTTTGACTGTGTTCACTATGTGACACTAAAATGATCAGAACCTAAATTGCAGACATGATGCTTATTGGGATATTATATTATGGGGTTGGAACATTCATAATACTTGTACATAATATATGAGAGCAGTCCTTTGTATTTATAGCCAACTATTTTATCTTGTATTTTTTATGTTACCTGTTTTTTCCAGGGGCGGATGTAGGACTGAAGAAGATCCGGGGCTTAACACACACACGTGCGCGCACACTCGTGACACGCAGTAGTCAACATCATATATATATATATATATATATATATATATATATATATATATATATATATATATATATATGTCTTGTACCACATAATTTTTAATCTGAAGCTACATATTAAGCATTTTCAGGGCAGAGTATTGTTCCTGTTAGTGTTTAGTGTGAGATGATAGTAAATATTCCCTTTCTTTCTCCAACAACGTTACCTGATAGTAAGCTAACTTTAGGCAAACCAGCAGCACAACAAATATTTTCAAATAAGACTCACAAACCTGAGTCAGCACCAGTCTCATCAAAGCTGGGGTTCTGTCGCCGTACTTTTGGTCTAAAAAATGTCCTCATGTCCATCTTCACTCATGCGTTTCAGGCAGAGTGTAGAAGAAGCCGGCTGCTGAAGGGCTTCTTCTTCAGTGGTGGAGGCTCAGGCAGGCTGTATACAAACTACTGCCAGCTGCGCCCTCTCTGTTGGACTTTGGTACTGCATGTTACTTCCGCGATTTAGATCCGGGGCTTATCATGAAAGATCCGGGGCTTCAGCCCAAGTAGCCGGGCCTAACGCCGCCCCTGGTTTTTTCGTTGATGTAAAGCTAACTATGTGTCTGTTGCTGCTGTCTCTTGTCCAGATCATCATTGTAAATGAGAATGAGTTGACAATCCACTCATCTGGATAAATAAAGGTTAAATCATATTAGCTGCAGGTGACTGTTGAAACTTCATGCTAGTATGACATTAGGCGTGGTATTTTCCAAATTGGAGGTTAACAGAGGCATAGAGTGGGGCTGCAGCTATTGAATATTTCAGTATTCAAATATTCTCTCAAATCCTCTGCTGATTAATTGAATATGTAACGTCCAGCCATGGTAATGTGTGACCATTCAACATCTGGTCAAAAAGGAGACACAAGACTGCATGTTATCCCTTTAAATCAGCCTGCCTTCCTTACACCAGCTGGAACTCAGAGCCTGCAGCTCTGACAGAGATAATTATCTCTGTCAGAGTTAATTCATAAAAATAACATTCTCTCCTTTCAAGGTTCCTGACAGAGCAACTCTTATCTAAACTCCTTGCCTCACAGAAAAACAGACAAAAACAAAAGAAAAGGAAAGGAAATAGTTAAAATAGAATTCAAGATGGCCACCACAGCTTATCAATGTTAGCAAACACAAATACATCTATAACCAATTCATTTTTATGGATAATGAGCAATAACTTTGTATCCTAAAAGCTGGGAGTCATCTCTAATGAGTAACATAGCTACCAGGCCCAGGCCTGCTCTAGCTACCATATCAGAGATGTGGTAGCATGTCTGACTAGAGATATTTATAGTGAATAAATATTTAGTGGAACATTTGAACCTGCAATTCAATAAGATTTTAGTCGTTGTCGTCTTCCTCCGCTTATCCGGGGCCGGGTCGCGGGGGCAGCATCCCAACTAGGGAGCTCCAGACCGTCCTCTCCCCGGCCACCTCCACCAGCTCCTCCGGCAGGACCCCAAGGCGTTCCCGGACCAGATTGGAGATGTAACCTCTCCAACGTGTCCTGGGTCGACCTGAGGGCCTCCTGTCGGCAGGACATGCCCGAAACACCTCCCCGGGGAGGCGTCCAGGAGGCATCCTGACGAGATGCCCAAACCACCTCAACTGGCTCCTTTCGATCCGGAGGAGCAGCGGTTCTACTCCAAGTCCCTCCCAAATGTCCGAGCTCCTCACCCTATCTCTAAGGCTGGGCCCAGCCACCCTACGGAGGAAACTCATTTTAGCCGCTTGTATCCGTGATCTCGTTCTTTTGGTCATTACCCAAAGCTCATGACCATAGGTGAGGATTGGGACGTAGATCGACCGGTAAATCGAGTGCCTGGCTTTCTGGCTCAGCTCCCTCTTCACCACGACAGATCGGCTCAGCGTCCGCAGCACTGCAGACGCTGAACCAATCCGCCTGTCGATCTCCCGATCCCTCCTACCCTCACTCGTGAACAAGACCCCAAGATACTTAAATTCCTCCACTTGAGGTAGGACCTCTCCCCTGACCCGGAGATGGCAAGCCACCCTTTTCCGGTCGAGAACCATGATCTCAGATTTGGAGGTGCTGATCCTCATCCCAGCTGCTTCACACTCGGCCGCGAACCTACCCAGCAAGAGCTGAAGGTCAGAGCTGGATGAAGCTAGGAGGACCACATCATCCGCAAAAAGCAGAGACGAGATTCTCCTGCCACCAAACTCGACACACTCCACACCACGACTGAGCCTAGAAATTCTGTCCATAAAGGTAATGAACAGAACGGGTGACAAAGGGCAGCCCTGGTGGAGTCCAACCCTCACTGGGAACAGGTACGACTTACTACCGGCCACGCGGACCAAACTCACGCTCCTCTGGTAAAGGCACTGAATGGCCCTTAACAGAAAGCCACCCACCCCATACTCCTGGAGCGTCCCCCACAGGGTGCCCCTGGGGACACGGTCATAAGCCTTCTCCAAATCCACAAAGCACATGTGGATTGGTTGGGCAAACTCCCATGCCCCCTCCATCACCCTTGCAAGGGTATAGAGCTGGTCCACAGTTCCACGGCCAGGATGAAAACCACATTGCTTCTCCTCAGTCTGAGATTCAACTATCGATCAGACCCTCCTCTCCAGTACCTTGGAGTAGACCTTTCCAGGGAGGCTGAGGAGTGTGATCCCCCTATAGTTGGAACACACCCTCAGGTCACCCTTCTTAAAGATGGGGACCACCACCCCGGTCTGCCACTCCACAGGAACTGCCCCCGATGACCACACAATGTTGCAGAGACGTGTCAACCACGACATTTTAGTTTTTTATTAATATATATCACTCATCCTAGTCAAAATAACATATCTAAATATGATAATTATTATTTAGTTATTTCATTAACATGTTTAGTAGTAAGCTACTGGAAACGCTAATAAAGTGGGGGGCCACAAAGAGGCTACACTCACATCCAGGTTCTTTTGACTGTTTGCATGTAAATGTTGTTGACATCTTGCTTCCTTTCCCAACGTTCCCTGTGCTCCTGTTAAACCACATCAAGAATAAACACATCATCAGATACATTAGCTCTAATAGCAGAAGCACTGATGTGTAAAGCTATTTGTGGATGTTATCACTGTGAATTTTCAGAGTACTGTCTCTACCTGACTAGTTAGCCCACCCTGCTGCACAGATGTGCTCTTAGCGCTGATAAGCAGAGGTGTGAGACACTTTGTGCAAAAGGTAATCTGTTCAAAAGGAAGCTGATGCTTCTTCTGCACCAGCTAGAGACAAAGTGTGCAGATGCTAGAGGAAAGGTTGTCAGAAAAGGAACGTTGGTTACGTATTGTAACCCCAGATTCTATGAGTCTAGTCGCAGCCCTTAAGCGAGCTGCTATTGGAAGGGTGATCTCAGCATCAGCCAATCATGAAGAGCTTAAATGTACGCCCACCACGTGGGCACCCCTTGTGGGTTATATAAGTGGAGCGACTCCACTGTTCGCCTCCGATGGCTCTTAGTCCTAACAGAACCAGTGTGGCCAAGTGGCTTAAGGGCTGCGACTAGACTCATAGAATCTGGGGTTACAATACGTAACCAACGTTCTATTTCGTCTAGTCTTAGCCCTTAAGCGAGCTGCTATTGGAATAAAGCGCAGCTGGATGGGTTTACGCCACACTGGTTAGCTCAACCAATGGACACACCCAACATGTCTCCTTTTAGTGGGGGTCGCTCAGCCTCAGCCCAGGGCTTAAAAGGCTGAGGCAGCCAGAGAGAAGAGTGGGGCCACCACTAAAAAATATCATCCACAAGAGGATGAAATTCATTCAAGCAGTGCCGATGAGGTGCCATAATGCGTTCACTCAGCCTGCTGAGGTCCAAGCACTGAACGAGTGATGGATCCTGAAGACACATCTCGTAAATAAGAATGAGTAAAGGAACAGGGTGAAGCCCATGAAGCAGCCTGACAAATGACTTCCATTGACCCACCACTGTGGGGCGCCACAGAAGAGGAAATCCCTCTGGCTGAGTGAGCCCTGAGTGCCTCAGGAGGATCCAGCCCCAATGATGTGTAAGCGAGTGAAATGGCGTCACCTAGCCAGAGTCAAAGGCGCTGGGCCAACAGCGCTTGCCCAAGGGAAGACTCCCTGTAGTGCACAAACATGATTTGTGAGCGGCGAATCCCTGAAGTGCGTGACACATATCGTGCGAGCGCGCGCACCGGGCAGAGAAGATGGGAAGCCGCCTTCTCCTCAGAATTATGGGGAGGAGGAAAAAGTCCAGCCAATGAAATTGACCTGGATTTGAAGGAAGTATTAATGTTTTTTGGGCACAAAGGCTGGGTTGGGGCATAAAACAGCAGACCCGCCATCTTTCCGGATCCTGAGGCATGCGGGAGCCACTGAGAGGGCGGTTTGGTCGCTCACTCTCGTGACTGATGCCAGTGCCAGCAGCAAGGCAGTTGTAAGTGACAGGAACTTGAGTGAGACCTGGTCCAAGGGCTCAAATGGGGCTTCAGATAAGCCACGCAGAACCACCGTTAGATCCCACTGGGGAATTAGCGGACGGGACACAGGTCTGTTCCTTCTGACACCTTTTAGAAAACGTTTTGTGAGGGGATGATTGAAAACAGATCTATCACCAAAACCCTGGTGACAGGATGAGATAGCTGCAGCATATGTTTTAATAGTGCTGAATGCGAGGCCCCCTGTCCGTCCGTATCTGCAGAAACGATAGGACATCCGCCAGCTGGCAGGAGAGCGCTTGAACATTCCGCTCTGTGCCCCAGTTCTGGAAAGCTGCCCATTTAGCAGCGTAAGATGCAATGGTAGAGGGCGCCCGCGCACTCTGAATCGTGATGACCACATCATGCGGCAGCCCAGAAACCCCTAATCGAAACCGCTCATCGGCCAGACCCACAGCCGATGGCTTATTTCCGGAGGATGTCTGATTATCCCATCCGCCCGGGGAGGGGCGTCCTCCCTTCGCGGGAGTCTCCACGGGGAGCCGGACAGTAGCGCTTGCTGGTCCGGAAGCCATGACGCGGACAAGCGTCTGGGAGCCACCAGAATTACCGAGAGCTGTTCTGACCGAACTCGGTCCAGGAGAAGGGGAATCAGAGGGACTGGTGGAAACGCATAAAGGAGCGTTCGAAGCCCGGGCTGGTGTGAGAAGGCGTCCGCTCCGAGCGAGGTTTGGTCCCGGAGACTCAGGGAAAACCACAGGCGACACTGAGCGTTTTCGCGAGCCGTGAACAGATCCACACGGTTCCCCGAACCTTATCCAAATCTGTGATATCAGCGCGGGATGCAGACGCCAGTCGGAGTCGCGGGGACCCCCTCTCGACAGGATGTCTGCCGCTACATTCAGGATCCCCGGAATGTAGGTGGCACAGCAGGTGGACATGTGCCCAACACAGTAAATCTGTGGCTATGCGCAATAGAGGGGGGGATCGAACTCCCCCTTGGCGATTTATGCAGGCTGCCGCCACCTGGCTGTCTGTGTGAACTTCGACATGACGGCCATCGAGAAGGGCAGCGAAGTGCATGAACACATTCCTCACTGTCATAAGCTCCAACACATTTATGTGCTCGTGCGTGTGGGAGGGCCAGCGATCTGCCGCGTAACAAGCACGTGCCCTCCACCCCAGACAGTGACGCATCCGTAAACACAGATACGTGTGACGCAGGACGTCCGATGGGAATCCCGTGTGAGGGGATGCAGGGATTCCCCCAGTGAGCGAGGTCCCCGCCCACCGAGGGGGGAACCCTCAACATACGTCTCTTCTGACGTATCGGGTGTACCCGGAGGCAGATGAACCAACTTTGCAGGCGCCTCGAGTGCAACAACCCCAGCAGCACCACAGAGTGGGCTGCAGCCATCATGCCCAGAAGTCTCATGACTAACAGGGCTCTCACGATCTCGCGGGGTTGCACGCGGGAGATCACCGTGGTGAGATCTGCCGCTCTCACCGGCGACGAACGTGCTCTCATTAGAGAGGCGTTCAGCTCCCCCCCGAGAAACATAATCGACTGGGATGGAAGAACAGAGTTCTTCCCCCAGTTTATAGAAAACCCCAGGGTTGACAGATGCTCTGTTAACCTCCTGGTTTGCACTGACGCCCCGTCCTCGGACCGGGCGCATCGGAGCAGATCGTCCCGGTAAAATAAAACCCTCGTTTCCGCCGTGCGCAGTGGCTGCAGCGCGGTCTCCGGACATTTGGAGAAAGTGCACTGGGCTAGCGAGTAGCCGAAAGGGAGGCATTCGTGCGCGCGTTCCGACAGCGGACGTGTGCTCGAGGTCACGTGAGCAACGTCTGAGGATTGGTTTCGCGCCCTTACCGCCGTCGCTCGTACCAGAGAACTGGGAGCGACCCATGGAGGGCTGTGCTCGAAAGAGCAAGTGTGAAACAGCTGGAAGAGGCTGATCCGCACCGCAGAGCGTGGAGTCCATGAAGGACGAGTGGGAGCCGGGCCCGTGCACGGGAACGTCGAAGTGCCAGCGGATGGAGCCGTCCCACCCAAAGTTGTGGGGGAAGCGGGATGAGTCGGGCCTGGCCGTAGGCTGGGGGCGGTGCGCAAATGGAGCACACCCTTACAGCTACCCGTGTAACATGACCGAGTCCGACTGTGTGAACATGCAGATGTGCTGCAGTGCTTGGTGCGGGGAACATCATGTGTGAGGATTCGGCAGAAGGTTCTGCAGAGGACTGTAGGATTGTGCTCTCGATGTGACGTTTTTTGGGTTTTTATTTCAAAACCAAAATAATTCACAGAGTTAACATTGCAGCCATAAGCACACATATTCCCCCCAACGAGTCGTTTTCGTGGTTGTTTTCGGCGAGGTTCCTGTGACTGCCAAGGCTGTGTCTGCTGGCTCGTTCGGAACCGTTGGCCACCAACTCCCTGGTCCCGCCTCAGCGGGAGGCCGGCTCCGCGGGGCGGGCCGTGCAGCTGGGCGCATGGAGTTTCCGCGCCGTTCGTCCCATCCTCTGGGGGAACGGCCGGAGTGCAGGCTGACCGAGAGTGGACCAGGTCTCGCACCGTGGCTGAAAGTTCAGCTGCTGAGCCCTCTAGATGATGCTCGTAAGATGGGGACCAAACAGAACGTCAGAGGTGATGTGGCCTTCCAGCATCTCTCTGTGCAGGTGTTCAGGAATGGAGGGCAGGGCCATGAGCCACAAGGCCGCTGGATAAGGGTCTGCCAGGCAGCAATGCGAGCAGAACCGGTGAGTACAGCAGCGCACAGATTGAGGATGGCATCAGCAGTTTTAGTAATGATGGTTTTTGACTTGACAGGAGAGTCAAGCTCCTCCACCATTTTGGAAACGCCAAAGGCGAGAAGGCGATGTTATTTCCTGCAGCGCCGGTCTGGAAGGCGCACTGGTGTGCGCGATCGGCGAGCCGCCTCAGCAGCTGGTCATGCTTAGTGGGAACTGCTCGCGGTCCAGTGAGGCGGTTCTTGACGCCACACAGCGAGGCCAAGTCCGGCTCCAGTGGAGGAACGGATGGCCAGCCCTGGTCGGAGAAGCCCTTGACCTTGGTAATGGGCGCATATGTGGAAATTGGCGCCTCGAGCCTGGCAGGCTCGGAGAAGGCGGCGGACCAGCAGCTCATGGCAGCGGGGAAGTGCGGCCAGACGGGGTCTGGACAGCGCGTCTGTGTTGCCCCAAAAATTCCCGCCAATTCATCCGCCTCAGGGGAGCCGGTTCTGGAACGGCTAGCCACCTGCGGGTCGCAGCCGCGGAGATGATGGCGGGCAGCTCCTGGAGCAGTGCTCTAACTGCTGGCAGGGAGGAGCGAGAAACCACTGGGGCAGAAGGACCCGCTGAGCGAGGCTCGTCGACCTCCGTGTTGTACAGGAGGGAATAATGGCTGCGGCAGCCAGCCTCGTCGTGCTCCTCACGAGGCTCGTCGACCTCCGTGTTGTACAGGAGGGAAAAAGGGCTATGGCAGCCAGCCTCGTCGTGCTCCTCACGAGGCTCGTCGACCTCCGTGTTGTACAGGAGGGAAAAAGGGCTATGGCAGCCAGCCTCGTCGTGCTCCTCACGAGGCTCGTCGACCTCCGTGTTGTACAGGAGGGAAGGGCTATGGAAGCCAGCTTCGTCGTACTCCTCACTGTCGATGACATCGTCCAATCGGTAGGAGCCAGCCGGCTCCTGGCCGACGTTGAAGAACCGTAACGCCTTGTCCAGCGAGTACGTGCCAGCCACCGGAATTTCCTCGTCGGTGGAGGGGGTGAAGTACTCGACCCGGCGGACCTTTTCAGCCACGGGCAGAGCGGTACAAAACGGGCACGAGGCCTGGGGGTCAAGGCCAGGCCAGCGTGGTGAGCCCCGAGACAGACCTCACACTTGGCGTGCAGGTCGCCGCTGGAGATGGAGCCCGTCTGGCAGGCTGGGCAGGTCCTGGCGTCGCTGAACATGGTCGGTGAGTAGATTTTTCTTGTATAATTGCTCTTAAAAGAAGCTCTTAAGCTTGGCGTGAAGAGAAAACGGAGGCGAACAGTGGAGTCGCTCCACTTATATAACCCACAAGGGGTGCCCACGTGGTGGGCGTACATTTAAGCTCTTCATGATTGGCTGATGCTGAGATCACCCTTCCAATAGCAGCTCGCTTAAGGGCTAAGACTAGACGAAATAGAACAAACAACTGCTAACTTCAATTTGCCTGCGGGGCGTGCAGGGACTGCAAGGGTTAAACATTTGGGCCTAGCATAGTGTTTCATTCAGTGTCTTAACCTGACGTTTTCCTTCTTTCATCAGTTAAGGGGCTCCAGATTATTGGCGTTGTTTTATTGTCCCACTCATGAGCTCAAAAAACATTTTGGTTTTTGCATTTGTCACTCATTTTGAGCATTTTGGGTGTCTCCTCACAAGTCGATTCTTTTTCCTGTCTTAGTTCCTTTTTCTGCATTGTCATCATTGATCTTCATTGATCTCCAGGGTTTTAAACTGCACAAAACACCATCATCAGTTAATTAGAAAAACTAAAAACATCACACTGAAGTCTAAACTGCGTACACTTGTTATTTCATGAGACAGTTAAGTCCATTTTACAAGATCCTTTACAGGATCTGTAAGCTTTACTAAACAAATTGCTTTTGCAGGAAGGTGGAATTTTGTTTCTGTGCATCATGATGCCTCAGACTAATAAAAAGTGTTAGTTATTTTTCCTGATGGATCATTTATCACCTATTTATTATTATAGAGCTACATTTTGTTTTGATTTCCAGCTTTTAGGCCAGATGAGTATAGTGCATGTCATTTGTGAAGGACTCAAACTAAACAAAGCTGCAACATGTTGTAAGTTGTTCATGATGAGTTTGAAATCATTGAAAATAATTTAACATTTTCTGTGGTTGATGACAGTTTTAGAACCTGTGTTTCACAGAAAATGATCCTTTGCTTTGTTTCCTTCTTTTTTATGTTGGAACACAAAACTGTGCATATTCTGCAGGTTTTGCAGTGGATCGTGTTCCTCAGTCTTTTGTATGACTGTTTTGCAAAAGTCTTTTTGGCCTAATTTTACCAACTAGACCCTGTGGTGATGCTCTTTTGTGAGACTTGAAAAAACATCGTTTATGGAGAAAAATAAATCCACTCAAAGCCCAGCAAGTTGCGCACAAATCATCACTTTGGGATCTGGTTCCTCCTACTTCTACCAGAACTCCTGGAGACATTTCCACTTGAAAAACGTCCACCTGCTGCGCCCAGATTTATTTAATGGCTGTAATAGGGAAAGAAACAGAGTTTTCTCCGACAGCTACTGCTGATGGATCAGAGTGAAAACTAGAGTTTGGCATCGTTTGATTTAGAACGATTCCAATTCTGATTCCGATTCCGATTCCTTGTTTCGATTCTGGTTCCTATCAATTCTAGATTTCAATTCTTTCAAGACTTGACATGTTTTAAATGAGCCAGCTAACCACAGGTCCTACTTGATGAAATAATCTTAAATTCAACATGAATTTTAATTCTATGAACAATAACTTCACCTTTTTTAGACAAAAACAAATTTTGGGCAAGAAAAGAAAAAGACTTGCAGCACAACCAGTGTGTTTGTTTCTGACCACAACCAAAGTCTGGAAGAAGCCTCTGGGATGAGAGGCTAAATGTCTCCAACATATTCAGAAACGTCCAGCTGTTTTCAGCTAAAACTCTCAGGATGATCATGTTCAGGATGACTGAGAACTACACCTCCATGTTGCAGCAGCATTCAGTCAGAACAGAAAGATAAACTTAAATGTAGCTGCTGTCAGCAACAATCTAACAGATTTTAAACATTAAAACTCAACAGAAATAGTTCAAAAAGGAAATTAAAAATTTCACAAATTTGTGTGTGATTTATTATTATTATTATAATTGTTTATTGTGGCAGAATCTGGTGTGGTCCACCACAGAGAAGCTTTTCTAGCATGATGACTTTAATTATTCTACAGGTTACTGTTCAGCCTTCTGACGCTCACACACACTCACACGAGTGTTGGTGAGCGGCTGCGTATGACTGATGACGCTCGGTGTGTTTTTATATCTGCAGATGTATCCTTCAGGGGTCCCCACTCCCATGATTGAGGGGACCGTGAGAACATGTTCGTTTGTGTTCCATGGGGGGTAGAAAGGTCGTCCAGTCATTACAAGGCTTTACAGAGTCACGTTTATGGTAATATATCCAGGGACATCAGACCAAGATGTCAACCAATGTTTCTTGGCAGGGGATTTAATCCATCAGCTGGGAGAATTGCATCACAGATGGAGTTGCCTAGATGAAGTCCAAACATGGCTTGGAGAAACAGAAGGGGTCTTTTCCTGTGAGGCAAAGGAGATACAACCCCTGAGAAATAGATGCGTTTGTTGGTGCAGAGAAGTTGGCAGGGCTTGTCCAGCGTCTTTGTTGATGTTGAGGTGAGCAGCAGTGAGGGATGGTGCACTTCCGTCCCTTTATAGCTTGGATGGTGAGGGCGTGTAGCAAACATACAGAGTCGTTCATCGTGGTCGGGATAGCTGTCATTGTGGGGTTTTCCATTGAATGATGACCTTGAATATGCATGAGCCGGATGCTTGTTTCAGACGAGTTTCCGGTACGGATAAAGCATTTTTGACGAGTACAAGCATGAAACGAGTAAAACTCGTAAATATCTGTAATCGTGCTGAAGGAAAATCCTCATTAGGTAACTGACTGTCTTCGCGCTCTGTGATTGGCCAGTCAAATAGAGCGCCCGCCCCTCCCTACACAAAAAACTCTGCAGCCGGGAGCTGACGGCTCAGTCCACGTCCGGTCCATCCACGCACACACAGACAGTAACAGATCTCTCTGTCCTTGCTTCACTGTTCACGTTTCTTCAGAACTCCCTATGTTTTCTTCAGTTTGCTTCTTTTTAAAGTTAATTTAAAGTTATTTAAAGTTACTTTTTTCGTAACGAACGTGGTGCACGTGACAAGACAGAGCTGAAAATGGCTCGTGCATGCGTCGTTCACTGCCTCCTCTCCGGTCGGGTTTTTTTCCTCTCTCTCTCCTCTTCCTCAGGATCCACTCCCTCTTTCCTATTCTCTCTCTCTTTTTCTTTACATTTTTTAATCACAATTGTCTATTTTTTGCTCATTTAAAATATATTTTAATCATTTTCTAAATTATTTTTTCTATTTTACATGTTTTGTTTTTGTGAAGTGCCCTGTGATTTTTATCTTGAGAGGCATTATAGAAAAGATCTTTTCTTCTCTCTCTCTCTTAATTCATGCACTTAAATATTAATGTTTTGATTTTATTGAAAAACTTGTTCTGTAATAGTTCCTTTACTATTGTGATCAAAAACATTTAATCTCAACTCTGAGGCTGCTCTGTAAATAGTTTTCAAATAAACAATACACATAGCAACATCTGATAAGACTTAAAATTACGTATTGATGTTAACCACACCCACTCCCGGTTAAACTACACCCACTTCCGGGTTAGGCCACGCCCACTCTGAGTACAGCTACAGATACAGATAATTTAGATGGTTGAACAAATACAGATACAGATAGTGGTGTACTCGCTAATCCCTAACCTTGAATGAAAAATGTTGTTATAAAACCTCTTAAAAGTTTTTATCACGTAGGAGGCAGCGCTCATTTCTGCCTTCAGTCTGACGGCACAGCGCAGAGTGCGCTTGTTGAATCAGTATGTGTGTGTGTGTGTGTGTGTGTGTGCGGCACAGCTCCATGAGCCGCTCCAGTCACTGTGTCTCGTTATTGGCCCAATTGAAACTAATGTTGTAAAATTACTTATGCCCAGCCCAGATGTGCTCACATGTGCACCCGTGAGCTGCGGTTCCGCTGGAACGTGTCTGACCTCTGACAGACGCACTCTGAACTTCAGATCTTCAGCGCGCTGTTAACAGCCTGACATGTTTAGAATGCTGTCCCACAGTCAGTGTGCTAATATAATAATACAATAATGCTAAAATGCTCAGATGGGAATCATTTCGTAATTTATTTTGTTACATCCACAATGTTCTGTGTGTGAGGTTTACAATGTCAGAACACCTGCATGAGACAGGTGTTAATTACAATCTGCCAGAATGACTCACCTTCAGATTTCTCCAACATCGTTAAAAATGATCAAATACGGAACATATCTTGCTACTAACAGCGTGCGCAGGTCAGAGTGCTGAAGCTCGGAGCGCATTATTATTATGAAGCTAGGGCACATGCGGAGGACACACACACACACACACACACACACACACACACACACACACACACACACACAAGCAAAATATACTTGTTTTCAATAGAATTTATTGGGCCCACTTACTTTTTATTCGGCCCACCCACAAATGAGTTTCTGGCTACGCTAATGGTGACACATGACAGACTTCTCTGAGCTCCGCAGCCATTACACTTTTCACCTCGCGCACCCCCTAGCGGCAGCTCGCGCACCACACTTAGGGAATCACTGCCCTAAACAAACAAACCAGTAAAATAAGAGACGTGCATCTAAACCTAACTCCCTGTCTGATGGAAAACAAGTGAAAAATATGTCAAACAAAATGGCAGTTCACCTCTACTCAGCAGCAACTAAACAGACTAATCCACATAAAATCACTTCCACAAACAACCCTTCAAGACCAATTCATCTGTAACTGTCCTACTGAGTATACTGTATGTGTACCAGCCATTATACGGTTAACAAACAAAATTAATAAAACAGAACAAAAAGACGGTTGAGGTAATTTTTTGTTGGTTGATTGAGACCAGGATTGTATTGCATTGTGTTGTATTCCAGCACCGAAACAAACATGAAAATATATAAACAATAGAATGTATCCAAAAGAAATCAACTTAAATCGCAAAGGAGCAGAATGGGGAAAAGGGCTCACAATGTCTGCTCACTTCTTCCAAAAGAAATAACAAAGATTAAAAGATTAAAAACAATCCATTTACTACAAGTCTACTTGGGGAAATAAAAGGAAAACAATTAAATTTGCTACGAAACAACCAAACCATTTAGTAAGGTGAAAGAGAGCCAACAACTTTTTGGTTTGAGATTCATGATAGAGCTTACATTTTTATCGCCATTAAGCATTTCAGTCAGAAACTCGCTCTTGTGTCTTCATGAGCTGAGCTGATGTTTACATTCTGAAAGGGAATGGAGAACCACAACAACTGAACCACTAAGAAATACTTCTGATTATAAAATGCCAGTGTTAATGGGCTCGACACACGGGAGGCGACAAACGACCGCGATCAGCGAAATTTGTCACTGTCGCTTTTATTACCTGACACACGGGAGGCGACCCGCGGCAGCGGCAAAACCGTCTACGCGTTCTGTTCCATGACAACATCGAAACTTCCGTTGTTTTGTTTGGCTGTGTCAGGTTGGAGGGAATTAAGGTTATTTAAGCGGTTCAGAGTTTAAAAAAAGCGGTAGATATGGTGTTTCACAAGGTGCTGCTAGAGTTATGTGAAATCTTACTTCTGATTTTACTATATAAAGCATAATAATAATCAACTTCTCCTCCATGTTTGCTCGGAGGTGTACGGAGCATCCTGTCCGCTCATTGGTCAGTGAAGGAAACCTCCGTTGATTGGTCCTCGTCCGAGCGACAGCGATGAAAAGTTGAAAATGTTTCAACTTTCAGGGATCGCGTCGCTGGGTCGCCTGTGCACGACATGTGCACGAGCGCAAAATTTCACACGCACGTTTTTCGCGTTTCGCTTGGTAGGAGGGAGACCCGCGATTATTGCTTTGTCACACATGTCTCATTGAAAATGAATGGAGGAGAGGCGATGTCGCCTCCTGTGTGTCGAGCCCATAACTCTGTCAACAAGCTGGCAATACTGCTAAGCTACAACCTTCCGGTAGGAAACCAGACAATTGAGTTATAATAGAACGACAGATCTTTCTAAGGAAAAATAAAACAAATGATAAACACTGAATGACAAAACCAAATACTTGGAGAAGCCTAGAGGTGTTTGAAGGCTTTCCTTGACAAAAGAAAAAGAATAACAAACAATGAATAACACATAGATAAAACCAAAAGATTAAGGTGGCCACCATAAAGAGAATACAATAGGACAACAGGAGGAAACAAAATAAAACCAATATATATAATATGAGTTACATTAACGCATCAGCTTTGATCTGTTCATTTCTGGTTTTACTTCCAGACAGTTTACGAGTTCTCATGTAGAGACAGACGTCAGAGAGATTCAAGTGATGACAAAGATTTGGAAATGCCCAATATGCAGATTTGAATACAAACAGGTACTGCAACACCAGTTTCATACACCCGGGTGTGTTTGACATCAAATGAACTCCCCTGTCTGGATAAGAAAGATTTGAAAATCAAGAAAATAGGATGATGGGCCTGGTTGGAGTCGGGAGAGGTGGCGATACGGCTGAAGGAGAGATGCTAGATCTAACCTTATTGACTTTGTCCACAAAGAAAGACAGAAAGTTCTCACAGTCTGTAACAGAGTGGATGGAGGCTGTAGGAGAGGCAGGAGAGACGATGCTGCTGATGGTGTTAAACAGCACCTTGGGGTTCCCTTTGCTCTGGGACACCAGGTTGGAGAAATAGGAAACCCTGGCGTCTCTGACTGCAGAGTTAAAGGATGTCAGAAGATCCTTTAGGTGCAGCAGATGGACGTGGAGATGGGTTTTCTTCCACAAGTGCTCAATTTTTCTGCATTGGCACTTCAGGCTGCGAAGGCTGTCATTAAACCAGGGAGTAGGGTTCACTGCAGGAACTGATCTGGTTCTGACAGGACAGATATTGTCCAGAATGGAGAGGCTTTGCTCGTTGAACTGAGAAGTTAAGGAATCTGGGTCGTTATCAGAAGAACAGGGTAGATCAAAAGCAGCAGAAAAATTGCTAGCTATGCTCTCATTAAGAAAACGAGAACTAACCGTACGGCGAGCAGGAGGTGGGGACGCAGAAACTGAGAAGTTAAAGAAAATGCAATGGTGATCTGAAATATAAACGTCCTCAGGACAAACACTGTCAGCATTTAGACTCAGGGTAAAAACAAGGTCTAGAGTGTGCCCCTGGTGTGTGTGGGGCCAGAAACATGCTGGGTAAAGCCGAAGGAGTCCATAAGGCTGGAGAAATTCATGGCAAAGTGATCAGAGGGATCATCAACGTGGATGTTAAAGTCACCAACAATCACCAGTCTGGACAGCTTCACAGTGGAGAATAGAAAATCACTAAACTCCTGAAGGAAAGAACTGTTTGGACCAGGTGGACGATAGACCACAGCACAGTAAAACGGGTCCTTACGCCCAACTTTAATCAGCTGCAGTTCAAAGGAAGCAAAGTGACCAGAGGTTGTAGAGCTACATGGAAGATGGTGTCTGAAAACAACAGCTAGGCCTCCACCGCGACCAGAACCCCGAGGCTGGCTAAGAAAAGAATAACCACTCGGGCAGAGTTCAATCAGAGCAGAATAATCAGATGTTTGCTGCCAAACTTCAGTCAGAAACATAAAATCCAGGCTTTTAGAGAGAATTAGATCATTGAGCAGGAAGGTCTTATTGTTAACAGAGCGGGTATTTAATAGAGCCATGCTGAGTGAGGTGGAGGAATCAGAAACTACAGAAACAGCTGGAGTTAGTGGACGTAAATTAGCAGGGTTAGATCCACGGTGTTTATAAAAAACACTTATGGAGGGAACAGGAGGAGAAACCACTGAGGAATGAGGATAAACCAACCTTAAAAAACTTGGACGGATGAACCGCGTCCCAACGTGGCCTGGCGGGAATGCGGAAGTGGCGCTCAGGTCACCAAACAAAGGACAAGAAGCTAGAAGATCGCACCGGTGTTTGCCAGATAAACCACGCTTTAAGAGAAGTCTTATTCTCACCTGGATTCCTGCTCGTTTACGTCTTTTCCTCCGATGTTTTCCCGGGACCGGACAAACATTGCTAGAGGTGCGCAGCTCTGGATCGTCGATTGCTTCCGGGCCAGTGCGCCGCTCAGGTAAACAAACAGGATGGTAAATCCTCGGTGCATCACGGGCGATCGTGAACGAACGGAAGGACGAAAGAGTCTGGCAATCATAGGAGATGGTAGCAGAGACATTACTGAAGAGGATCGCAGACAGGAGCAAGGCGGAAAAGAGGAGGTTAGTGGAGAAAAGTTTGAAAAAGTGGCCGATGACCGCTGCGAAGCCAAGCACAGGCCTCATCTTGCCGACGTGTAGCAGGAAGCGGCGCCTCGGCGGCTCCCCGGAGAGGACCTCCCAGCGGCCGGCACTTCAGGACGGGTTCACGGTACCAAAATATTAGGTAATTTTATCAATCCAGGATTGCCTTAGGGAAATTTTAATGCACAGGGGGTTATAGCAATAATCAAGCAACACCAATACCAATTATAAACAATCAATTTAGACTTTGCAAAGCGGAGGGAAAATCAATACACACCAAGCATGAATTCAGATCGCTCTCTCATCAGACCTACGTCCTCCGACAGAATTTATTGAAGCACAGAGTTAAAAAAACACACACATATCACAGTATTACGTAGACCATCAGGCGGGAAGCTGCTCTGCTCCAGGTGCACTGTCACGGTTTGCCTCCATCTACTGGTAAGGTGTGTCAGCTCTGCGTTTGCAGGAGGGCGCGGCAGTCATCTCAGCTGTTGGGAATTCCACTAATTCAATCAATCAATCAATCAAAGCTTTATTTATATAGCACCTTCCGCAACCCTGTCGGGTAGCCCAAGGCGCTGAAGATAGTACATGACAAAGTTAAATATGGTGAATAAATCGAAAATAAAAGCAGTTCAAATTACAAATTCCAAAAAAGGTAAAAATTGGAGGTGCAGTGGATTTAAGGAGTGGCGTGACTAAACCCCAATGCCGGTTGATACTCTCACATGGGTAGCATCTAGCCGTGAATCCGCCTTTGTTCCCGTGATCCTGATCTAATGAAGTTTTGTGTCTCCTGATCTAGTATCTTGTTCTGCACCACCTACCTTGCCTGGAGTTGTCACGCGTCTCGTCACTCAAGGATCCTCTGGCCTCCTTTCTCCACACCTGCCCGCCTGCCCACGCTCAGAACCATCTCACCAGTTCCAACCTCTTCCAGTTCGTCTCCGCTCTAATCCTGGTTTTGGACCGTAAGAACTTTTAGTTACGGACTCATATTCTCCTGGTTCTCTGGTTCTGGCCTCGCTTACCTTCTGATTTTATCCTCATAGATTCCGGTACCATCCTGTTCCTGTTCACAGAAGCAGCACCCTTAGTTCTAGTTCTTTTTTCTGTTCACCTTAAAATAAAACATTTTTATTTTTTTTTACTTACCTCTTGTGTGATTCTTCATGTCCTGGGTGAAGTACATTACCCACAACATGACATGCACACTGAATCAACAAAGCAGTTTCTAGATTTTTCTCAAGGGAGTTTTACTGATAAAACCAACTCGCTTGGTCTGCCAGAAACAGCTCGAAGGTCACTTACTCCCTGTAGAGGCTACAGGATGAAACTAGGGATGCACCGATGGATTGGCATTTGATAGTAATCGGCCGATAGCGCCCCTATCGGTTTTGATCGGAGTTTTCAAAATAGATCAAAGCAGACCGATCAGGTAGGGTTGTCACGGTAACCAGTGTAGCGGTAAACCCCGGTAAAAAAAAAATTGAAAATAATAATAACCGTCTTGTTTTTAAAAAAAAACTATATTATCTTGGTGGGTTTACCGTGGCTGCGGTGTAGGCGCGGTGACCCTTACCAGCCACCGTATCATCGGCTGAAGTTGCAGGACCGGCGGCACATGCGCGCTTTGCTGTTTACAACCAAAACTTTCTTGAAGCTAAAGCTGAAATAATGGCCAAAGGAGGAGACGGCAGCGCTCAGAAGGACATTTATTATCCCTCAAAGAAGACAAAGTCGGAATTATGAGCGTCTTTTGGATATTTGAAGAATGCCGAGGGAGTTTATAGAAGACGGCTATCCTGTTTGCAGCACGTGCAGAAAAAGTGTCTGTGAAAGGCAGCAATGCTTCAAATCTCATGACACATCTGCGTGACCATCACCCACAACTCTACAGTCAACGCAAGGCAAGTTAACGTTAGCGTTTTAGCTAAAATGCGTGATCCGAGGATTTGGGTTGAGGGAGAATGCAACGAGTCGCTATATAAAGCAGCCGCAGCGCCTGCTACCTGCATATAAACCGTGTCGAGGACACCCCCATGTTGAAATGATGCTATGCATTACGGGGCTCCCATAAGAGTTGGTCTCTCTCCCAGAATAATTATGAATTTAACAATGATTACTGCCTGATGACATTTTCCCACATCTGCAAAGGTCACTGGAAGGACACAAACCGAGGACAATATTTTCCTGATATAGGGTTTATTACTCAAGTAAGGGTAAAAAAGTATCTGATTAGAAGGCTACTTGAGTACTGAGTATCATCTGAACTAATATTTTTAAAATGATGACATCAAACAGACATAAAATAAGAAGTTATGGGCAAATATTGGTATTTTAAAGACTAAAGGGAAAACATGTAAACAAATAAACAATATAATTACAAAATAACACATTTAAGGTGAAATTTAGACACAAACTGAGGACAATATTTCCTGACATACAGGGTTTATTTAATTGTGTGAAAATGTAGCACGTTTAAAAATAATATACCGCGATAATACCGAAAACCGTGGTAATTTTGGTCACAATAATCGTGAGGTTAAATTTTCACACTGTGACATCCTTAATACAGACCATTTTAGATTAGGTTGCATTTCCTTTATTCCCAGATTATGTAGTTTGTACCACTCATTATAATGTTGTAGAAAATTTCTGGCCAATCCACGTGATCGGTATCGGTGATCAGCATTCTTTGATATCGGTATCGTGATCTGCAACAAAAAACCTGATTGGTGCATCCCTAGATGAAACCTGCACCAGATATTTTTACAGTCAAGAAATTAAGCTATAATATAAATATTTACCTAACAGAGACAAACTTACCTCAAACCATCCAGAGTTTGTTCTTTAAAGCTTCTATTAAACCCACTGTGTTGACGTATTTTAACAAGTTTCCTCTACATTGCAGGAATTAAAGTTTACATTATGGAGCCAAAGTCCGGCAGACGCGTTTGTTTGTATTTGGCCGCTGCGGCCCGGGTGGTGGGAGGGGGGACTCGTGCTGCACACATACAGCTGGTGTGATGAGCTCTGAAAAGTGTTGATCACTATTTGCGGATTGCATTTATTTTTCACGGAGATTGGCTGCAAATTCCTCTTCCGGTCGGCATACCAGAAATCGAAACTAAGAATCGAAATAAAAAACTTTGAACGATTCCGGGAAAAACTAACTGTTGGTCCCGGTTCCAACCAATGCTCGATGCTCGATGCCCAACCCTAGTGAAAACCAAGTCTTGAGGTAAAAAGGAACTGTCTGCAGACAGACAGCCTTGTGTGTGTGAAGGCCCAGATTTGGAGAAGAAAAGGCTAATCAGTGGCATCATTACAAAGACTTCGGTGGGAACCGGTAATGGTTGTACCCCATGTGCAGGAGTACCGGGACCAGAGTGAATAGGGTGTATATGGGCAGCATGAGTGGGTGTCCGGTGTGCATTTTTGTAAGTCTTTGGTTGCATGTGTACAGTATGTGCGAGCATGAGGGAGGGAGTGTGCGACTGTGTCTCTGTATGACTGTGTATGTCAGGTTGGGCATTTGACTCCTCCCTTCTCCTGGGACTTCAATTAAAAGGAATTTTTTTATATAAAAATAGACTTCAGTGGTTAAATGAGCAAGTTCACTGGGAAACCTTTTTACTTGTTATTTATTAAATATGATCTGTCACTGAGTTTAATGTGCAAGCTGAACATGAAAATTGACTTCTGTCCCTATTTCCCCAACACATTCTCACACCCTAAGCGTCGGAAACAAACGCTTGGTCAGCCACCCTCCACGTCAGACCCCAGACGCCAATAGTGCCCTTTTTCGTTACTTATGCGCGAAAAGGGTTTTTTCCTTTTTGTAACTGCAGATCCCAATGCAACGTAAAACTGACGTGATTAGATATCCGCAGAAGCGGCACAGAACCAGCTCATTTAACCGCACCTAAACCTTAACGTTTCACTATTTATAACCTTCCCCTCACCCTCATCCTAACCTTAACCCTCTTGCTACCTAAAATGTTACTCTCACTGCGATCAAGCGTTTGTTTCCCCTGCATTCTGACTCTGACAGTCAGAGTCTGACTGTGAATTTTCGTATTTGCCGCCCAAGGGGAACGTTAGAACATACCATCTGGTGAGGGGGAGGTTACACATACCCTCTACTTTTAACCTCCACCTTGGTAGTTGAAACCTCCCCCTCGCGTTGGCTCGGTCCAAACTCGACCAATCATGAGGCGGCTCCCGCCGTTCACTTCATAGAGCCAGCTTTTAGAGCGATCGACACATCACTAATGTGTTCGCTAGCAAGATGGTTAAGGTTAGGATAGGAGTGAGGGGAAGGTTAAATAAGAGGATAAGGTTAAGGTGAGGCACAATGAGCTTGTTTGGTTGCCTGGCTGCGGACATCCCATCGCTTCAGTTTTACGCTGCATTGGGATCTGCAGTCAAATAAGGGAAAAACCCCTTTTCGCACATAAGTAACGAAAAAGGGCACTTTTGGCGTCAGGGGTCTGACGTGGAGGGTGGCTGACCAAGCGTTTGTTTTAGACGCGCTGGGAATGAGAACGTGTTGCATTTCCCATATTGGCCACCAAAGTGGGAGATTTTAGGGTGTTCAAATAATTATGTTCCTCATCGTAAAACTAAATTGCTCAAATTACCTAATTCTTGTTGTAAACTGTACCTGCGTATTCCTGCAATTACAGTTTTTTTCTCAATTGTTTACACACAAATTCTGGTACTTGAGACACAATGACCACAACATGTAAACAACCCCCGAAGCAATTCTGCTCAACTACAAGCACAGTTCCTGTTTTACACTCAAATACCAATTCTAAAACACACTTTTTTTCTAAACACTACACACAAATCTCTGCTTTTGGCACAAATTTCATGCAGAATATGTCTTGTTTTCACAGGGAACACACTGCTATTCAAATATGCACACTGACTCATCACAAGGGCATACACCCGTGACACAGTTTTACAATCAGCAATCAGAGCTTTAGCATAAAAGGGCAACAGTGAAGCTCTTCTGTTTTGGAGCAATGGATGCCAACATTGGAAACAGGCAGAGCCAGAGGAGTGACAGTAAGAGGACGATGGGGAGGACAAGGACAAGAAAGGCCAAGGACCATAATCTCTGATGAGATCTGAGCCACTTTGGTTGATCAAGTGGTCAACCATGGTCTAATAATGAGGCAGGCTGGGCAAAGAGTACAACTAAATTTGAGCAGGTACACTGTAGCATCCGTCATCCAGAATTTCCGAAATGACAATAGGTAAGAAATCTTCTCTTACTAGAAAATGGCAGTACTGCATATCAATACAATCAGTACTCAATGAGTACAGTAGTAGTATTGCCTGTGGACTGTTTTGTAGGACAGTAAAAATACTGTAATTTATGTTTCAAGTATTTAGGAAATGTATACCAACTTTGTATTCACAGTATTTTTGTTTGGCAGAACTGAAAGATTACCAAAACGAGTTGTTCGGGAACGTCTTCTGTCTCCTGGACAGGAAACTGAAATCATGAATATGGTCCTAGAAATCAGCGCCACAACATGACGGCAAATACAAAGAAAGATAATAGGAAACAATGACATGTTTCACAATACTGATAGGATAAGCCTATCAGCACTGGACCGTGCCTTGCGTCGAAACCATCTCAGGATGATGCAGGTCTACAGGATAACATTTGAACCCAATTCAGAAATAGTCAAAGAATTGCGATATAACTGTGCGAGTGAGTCCCACTGATGCATACACTATGCAGTAAATTAGACTTATTTCACTATTATCAAAATGAATGTGTTTCACAATAGTGACCACTCCATGTTTATTTCTGATATTGCCATGTGTGTTTCAGAGAGTCCTTGAGCTAGAGGTGGCTGCAGTGGAGCACCAGTTCGTCTTCATTGATGAGGTTGGATTCAATCTCACTAAAAGATGAGAGGGGAAGGAATATTACTGTATTGGCCAGCGTGCCATTGTTGAAGTCCCTGGCCAGCGCGGAGGGAACATCACATTGTGTGCAGCGCTTAGCTACCCTGGCATCATCCATCACCATGCTACCCTTGGCCCCTACAACTCTGCCCATCTGATCACATTCCTGGACACCAAACACAACACACTCATTCCACCAGATCAGGTAGATGGCCCAGAACAGCCCAGGTACGTTGTCATTTGGGACAACGTAAGTTTCCACAGGGCTGCTGTGGTTCGTAACTGGTTCACTGGCCACCCACGCTTTTTAGTTGTTTAACTCCCTCCATATTCTCCATTCCTCAATTCCATTGAGGGTTTTTTTTCATCCTGGAGATGGAAGGTGTATGACTGACAGCCACAAACGCATATACCTCTTCTCCAAGCTATGGAGGATGCATGTGGAGACAGGAGCGAGCTGTTGTAACATAAAAACAATCCAATCCAGCTGTATGCAATAACTTAGCGTGACATACATGATATAGGTGTCACACCCTGTCCTGTCTCCCCACCCTATTCAGTCCTGTGTCTCCCGATTACTCCCACCTGCCTCTCGTTTTCCAATCACCCAAGCTCCCAGCCCTCATGTAGTTAAACCCTCTCAGTTCTGTGTGTCTTGTCGATTCATTGTTTCTATGTCCAGCATACTCCTTATTACAACTTTTAATAACGTTCCTGTCTACCTGCCTGCTTCCTCCCCAGCATTTGGATCCTCACCTCCGCTTCACTCACCTGCATCCTGTGACAACAGCACCTTAAGATAAAAATAAAGAAATAACTTATCTGCGATTTGGATGTGATCAGATCACTTTTGTTAAAACCTTTTGCTGTTGTTTACAGCAGGTGCTTTACTGACAACTTTATTTAAATGTGACAAATCTAGAGTAACAGGTTACATTTCAGTATCCTTTATTCCTAAATTTGATGCCATTTGTTTTCAATTTGCAAATGTTTGTTTTTACCATTAAGGTCAGAACAAACTGCTTTGATACAATTACAGTTCTTTTTTTTTTAAATAATTCACAAAATGCCCCCCAAACCACAATTTAAAGTTCTCATTTTGGGCATTTAAATTTTATCTGAATAATGAAACAATTCAATTTATACCAAACTTTAACAAAAAGGCCTGAAATTCCTGGTGGAAATGCATTAAAATTAGAAAAATAGGCCCATGTTTTTGTGCTTGCCAGTTCTATTTTACAACATAGACAATTTTAGTAACTCTCTTTGTTCCCAGATACTGAAAGCTGCAAAGAAAATGACACAAAGCAACAGTGAAATTATGATGGAGATGACAAAGACACACAGAATGGGTACCCCTGTGTGTGTGTGTGTGTGTGTGTGTGTGTGTGTGTGTGTGTGTGTGTGTGTGTGTGTGTGTGTGTGTGTGTGTGTGTGCGTATGTGTGTGTGTGCGTGCGTGCGTGCGTGCATGCGTACGTACGTGTGTGTGTGCGTGGGTGTGTGCGTGCGTGTGTGTGTGTGTGTATCTGCATGAGAGAAAAGAAGCTGCACCGCCTGTGCTGGCAGTGATAAAGGGTAATGAGTTATTGCATTCACAGGTACACAGCGCTCACATATATCACAGCTCTGTCAGCTCCGTCTGACTCGTGACTGAATATTTCTGCCTCGTCTCACTCAAAATCTGAAATACTGGGGTGTTTGACTTTGTGTGTGTGTGTGTGTGTGTGTGTGTGTGTGTGTGTGTGTGTGTTTGGAGATTAAACACTTCTACGATTTGCTCTTCTAGTTGGGTTCGATGATGACTCATTAGTCTGGCGAAGTGAGGGCCAAGATAAACTGACTGATGACAGGAAAAGGGAGAGAGGGGAAAGATCAGAGAAGATACCATGGAGGAAAAGTAGCTTATCTCCACCTTACCGTCTCTGAACGAGGCTGCCAGCCGACACTAATGAATTGGACTGTACCGCGCTAATGAATGGAGCCTACAGATGGGCAGAAGAAATGAAGGGAGTAGTGGGATGTCAAACTACATGAATGATGAAGTAACTCATAACGGGTGATTTTACAGAGACCTATTAGTCCTCCTGTCTCTGCTGGTGATGGCGTAATGAGGTACTCTAAGAAGAACAGTGATAAAAAAGAGTAAAAAAATACAGATTATTACACAATATTGTATATATATATATATATATATATATATATATATATATATATATAATTAGTCTAAATAATTGAAATAGTTTATTTTTTTCTGTCTGTAATATTTCACAAAGAATATTTTGTTCTCTTACAATTTCTGTTATGTAGTTCTTGATGATTGTTTCTTCTGCTGTCAAAAGCTTATGTACATTTTTAGTCATTTTTTTCCCTTAATGTATTTTTAATGCATTTCTATAGAATTCTGTTTGTTCAATTCTGTGGAAATTTATTAGATTCTGTTAGAACCATTCACAAATTTAGCTGAAGTTGACCTTGTCTTGATTAGATAACTCAAGACCTGTCTAAATATAAATCTGTTATGATGCAGATTGTCATGTGCAAACTCGAAAAAACCAAATAAAACCAAAACCTGAAAAACTAGAAACAAAGGCTGACAGGGCAGGAAACTTAACTCTCTGGAGGCAGGCGTTGCAGATTTGCAACGTTAAAACCTACCTACCTGGTTACTCCACATACGTACTGTATCTGATTTGTGGAGTCTGGGTTGTAAAATAAAGTTGGCTTTTTGGTAAACTACAGATTTGTTTATAAAACCATCGATTGCCAGAGTGCAGCATACAATACCCTTTTGTATGGGTTGCTCCCGGCGGTCCGGAGGAAGCACGGCCCGAGTGGTGAGACACGAGACAGTAGCTCCCTTTGAGTTCAGCTTCACTGGCCATGCAACTTGGGGTCTGCAGGTCAGATGTCTGAGGTGTGTAGTAGCTCTTAAAAGAGCTGTTGTGTCTGTATCACTCGCAGCATCACAGAGGCTTTTGGCTTGAGGTGAAAGAGAAGATGGTTTCAAAAATGCTTTTTCCCCGATTTGGCCGAATCAGAAGTCAGCTGGAAACTGATTTACTGGCAAAGTAATTCCTGTTTTATTAAAACACATTGCTTATAAATTTGGAAAGTTAGAATTTGACACGTTTGAAGGCATTATCAACACATTCCTCAGCAATCCCTCCTTCACTCAGGTCCTCAGAGAGATTATCTCTTTGTGTGAATGTTTTAAACTTATGTGAAGTGAATGTTATCATTACTAAATCTTATTATAATGTGTATGAGTACAGATATTGATTGAAGCACAGATTATTTCAACATTTGATTTAACACCTTGTTCATTCAACACATTTGATTATTTCCACTTGTAAGTTGTAAATCACGTAGGAACTTTGAGGTGGGTGACTTTTGTTTAGAGTGAGGATGCAGCAGTCGGACTTCTGCTTGGGGCTTTGAGCAAAGATGGTATGGCTTTTTGCAGTAACAAGAACTGTCAGAACTTTGTTTTGGATTCAGAGGCCAGACAGATTGTGTTTTCCTGTCTTCAAATGAAAGGTTACTTTCTGGTCATTTTATTGATGAAAATTTGAACACTGGTTCGTTACACAATGATCAGGCTCCCCACTACTATCCCCCGATATTAGTTTTTATATATGTAATTTTGTTCTAGATTTGTGATTTCATCTTGAGCTACTGGTATTATGTGAATTAGGGTTGTGTGTGCGTGAATGTGTGTGCGTGTGTGTGTGTATTGGGTATTATCTCATATAAACAACTGTATGAAAATGTATGAGACCCCAGGAAGACTAGCACCTGCACTTAGGCAGAAGCTAATGAGGATCTCAATAAAACGAAACGAAACGAAACTACCTGTCTGACCTACTCACTCGCTACCTCCCCTCTCGATCACTATCACCTCCAGCTCATCACTTGCTCTTCGTTCCATAGATGAAATACACATCCCATGGTGAGTGGGCATTCACCTTCGCTGCTCCTGAGCTGTGGAATGCACTTCCTCTGGATGTGCGCCTAGCTTGACACTTGTGCATTTGAAATCAAAACAGAAGTCACATCTCTTCATGTTGGTTTTTGGCCGGTGAAAAACTCCTACTGGGTATGTCTTTGTGTTTATATTTTACTGTTTGTTTTGCACAGTTTTTTGTGCTGTACCCCTTCTGTGCTACTTACATTGTGCTGCCTTGCTTTATGCCTAGGTTTTAGGTGTTTAACTTTTTAAATCTTTGTTTTTACTCTCAGTTTATCTGGGAGGGGTAAACTAGTTTTGCTAGTTCTGCTGTCCCTTCTTTGTCCAGTACTTTGGTCAGCTGACGTACTGTGGTAAAATATTCTTTCCAAATAAATATGGTGAGAATGATCCATAATCTTTCTTTTTTGTTGACGAGCTGATGTTACTAAAATGATGTACAAAAACTGAAGTGGGACCATGTACTTTACTGAAAAAGCAAGATTTAGAGTGGCAAATCAGTCCAGGAAACGCGGGGTAAAGTCTCAGCAGCTGGAACATTTCCAGCCATCAAGAACATTTTCATGGAAGGGAAACTGATTTATTACATAGAGTAAGCCCTGTTCTGTAGCTGCAACCAAGGGGCAGTTAAAAGTTTATTCTGTCTCCGTGCAGAAACAATGATATCCACACTTTAAAAAATGTCGCTGACGAGTGCACATTCATTTTCTCAAGGGTGCAAAACTTCAAACTACAGTGCATCCTAAATTATTCCCAGTTTTATTGTTACTTTTTTTACACTTTTGGCAGTAAAGTTTAATTCTAACTCATAACTCATGACCAGACAGCCAGCCAGCAAGTGATCATGCGAGAAAAAAAATCTGACACATTTTAAAAGTATATCTTAATATAAACATTTTATTCAGTGCATTTTTGTGTATACAACAAATAATAAACAACTGGAAGTCACCAGGCAGCCGTAGCATCTACCTGCTTATGTTTTTTTATCAGATTCAGCCTGATAGTTTGGAACACATTATCCAACATGGGTTAATACACATAGCCTACATCATGCAGCTCTAGTCCAGTATTTCCCCGCTCTCTCCCATGCAACAGATAGTTCCACCAGATACAAACCACCTCCAGAGGAAACCAAGAAAAGAAAGTCTTCCAAAAAGCATGTACCAGAAATAAGTTTTGTAGCTGAAGGAAAGAGTACATAGCCCACAAAAAGGGTCCTTTTTGTACATATCTGTGTACATGCCCTGTGCAAGAAAGGGAAGATGTTTGTATTTTTATGTTTTTAAATTATTTTTTTCACTTTTATAAATATGACATTTCCTATAAAATGTTAAGCCACCTAAAAGTCCACAGTATTTCTTTTTTATATAGAAAATATTGTCACCACAAGAAGTTACTCAAACACATAACAAGCATCCTGGGAACAGGCTTTCACCATATTCCTATGGTGAGTTTTATCAGTCAATAAGTGGACAAAGAAAAAGGAAAGCAGGGAGATTGAAGTATGACACGAACACAGAGAGAGGAAACAAATCACAAGGACAAGATAAACAGACATTGTGACACTGTGATAACAGGAGGGAATGGGAGCACTAAGCCTTTTCATTCTTTCTTCCATCATTGAGCATATTAGAGAAAAGCACAACATCATGCCAGCCACCACTTACTACATCCATTTAGTTTTTTTCTTTTCGTAAAACCTCGGCTACTCTTCCTCGCAACTGTACAATGGGGTGAAAAGTCAAGCTTTGCCTTTACTGTATGTTGGCTTGGTTTTCAGCAGCTTAAAGGGACACTCTCAATCTGTCTTTGGTTTGCGGGAACCCATCTTAAAAACCAAACAACAAATACTGAAGACCGGCATGGACGGAGAACAAGAGGGGATTCAAACAATAGCAGTTAGTGAAAAAACAAGTCTCGACTAATTCAGAAAATTAGCACAAAAAAAAAAATACAAAAAAAGAAGGTGCAGCAGTGGCATTTCTGAAATGAAAAAATAAACTAAATGAAGAAAAAATAAATCTGCAAGAGAGCCACGCTGCCCTGTATATTTCAGGTCAGTTGAGCATAGGCTTCATTTTTCCATGCTAAAGAGCTCAGGCTCTGAGCGTGTGCACTAGGACGCAGGAGCTACTGTCTGGCTGGCAGGTAGGATGAGGCTGCGCCAAACCAGGGAGTTTATAGGCTTTGCATTCACAGAAGTATGAACGAGACAGAGATCAGGGCTTGGACTGTACCGATGCAGCCTTGTGGACAAGCACCATCACTGGCTGCTCTGAACACCTGCATATCTAACTTCCTGTTCCTGTCTGACAGACGCACGAGTCTTCATGACCTATGAAAAACCATTCACATGAATGAACAAAACTAAAATGTGTTAACTGGTATGCAGACATTACCAAAACAGAGTGACCAAGGTCATTCATAATTAGCTCAAAACATTTTAAGTAACATTGTAAAAAGTCAAGGATGACCTATGTGCTGTTAAGATTCTCACTATAAATGCTGTTTTGATGAACACTGACAGACGAGGATGGAACCAAACAGTTTGTATTGATGGCATCTGGGTGTTTTATGTGTGAACTGTTGTCATAGCTAGTCCTGAACCGTTGATCGAAGAGACAAGTCAGCTTAGATTCACGCTCTGTGAGAGGTAAGGTTTCGTGGTTTTCGGGCCCCAGACCTGGGTTTGGCTGCCGGGCTACGTGGACTCGTTCTGGCTCACGGCTTTGCCTCCATTAAGGACCGCTGAGGCACTCCGACTCTTGGTGGGTGTGCCGCTGCCAGAGCGGGAAAACTCTGTCAAATCGTGGAGTGATGGTTCTCTGTACATCGCCACTGTGGAGAGACAAGTGGGGCTGAATCACAGATGTGCTTATACTTTAAAAAACCAAAAACAGAACAAGGAAAAAACAAGTGATGTGATTTATAGAGTACAAATGCAAGCGTGAGTCACAGAACATAGATTTCATAGGACGTAACTCCAAACTTGAAGCTTTATTGTGAGAAAAGCAGGGATTTCAACCACAGTTTAGAACTGTTATAGCATATCCTTTGTTTTTTCTGCAGTAAAAACATTACACACCAGTAATAAACGCATTAGTTTTAGCTCCGACATTCATACATACAAAAATACATGAGACTAATTCGGTATGGTGTTGTTAAAACTCAGATGTCTGGACCTAGAAAACGATGACTCGAGTTCTCTCATTTATTCAACGTGGGTGCCAGTGTGGGGTGGGCGTGGCTAAGTGATGAAAGCCAATGGGAGGGGTGAGAATTCTGTGACTGTGTTTCAAGCTTTTCTTGCAGATTTCCCATTGCAACATTATTGATATGTTTTGTTAGTAAATTTAAACTTATTCTGAAAGAAAAAGTAATGCCTCACTAAACGTTTTACACACTCAACATGGAACCAAAATGTAAAGGTCTGCTGCAATTTTATTTCTACATGATTCTTTTGTGTATTTTATTCCTTGAAGTTAAGAATAGTTATACCTGGTTTTCCTTTTGTTCCTAAACTAAAGAGAGTTTTTGGTTGGACCTTAATTTGTTTAAATGAATGTTTTTGTTTACCTTCAATTTTTAAGTGTTTAAAGTGATTTGGAATTCATAAATATGCTCAGTTCATTATTTGGGTCTTATTATTTCAATTATTTAGTGTGAATGTTGAACCAAAGGTGTTCAAATCTCAACAGCTAAACATACACAACAATTATATAATTAAATGACTGTAATCAGCAGCACATTAAATGACACCAAATATGGATGACTCCAATGCCTTGTTACAACTCAGATGCTGCACTACAATCTCATGATGTTTCAGCTAAGAGTCATTAGGAATACATAATCTGAGAGATAACACATGCATAATCTCTTAAAGCTATATGGGGTTAGCAGATTGTTTTACAGATTTAGCCAAATTGACATTGACTTCAGAATTTGGTGAAGTTTCAAACATTTATTTCAGATAAAGTATTTGGTCAAGACTGGCTCCATTTTGTACAAGTTTAGTTTAGGTAGACTTGTTGAAACAGTTTAAGTATATCTGATCCTAACTTTTTGCAGTTTTCTTTCTACTTAACTGCTGAGTACAGAGGTTATGGTGGACTAGCTGGATGCTGAAGCATGAAGTATGTTCGCAGCATTCCATTAGAAATTCAAGAGTTTCTAGTGCTTTAGCTTATGCAGCATTAGCTCAGTGTGCATCTCAGCATCTGCCTTTTCAGGATAAACATCAGTAATCTGAGGTTCACCGTCTTTGGTTTCAGGATGTGTTCAATTTCCTGCTGCCTAGAATGCTATTTGATGTTTCTTCCTGAGGGGGTCTGTGGCTGAACCAGCACATCTAGTGCCTTAGACACTTCCCTTAGACCAGCACTTTTGTTACAGCGGCAGCCCAGAGACCAGCATCAATCACTGGTTGGATTTTGCTGGTAAACTGACACAGATTGGCAGATGTTTCATGATTTCACATATTGTGTAAGCACATGATTTTAATTAAACGCTGTTAAAATATAACAATACCACCTACCAGTAGCAACCCATGCTTAACGTGTTCTTTTTAGAGAGAAACCACATGGATAACTGTGAACTTTTTTGATAAAGGAGGCTCCTTGTCACTTGCATCAAGACTCTCTGGCAAAACTGTAATCGGATTTCCATGTTTAGTTTCAAATGATGTGATCTGAACATGCTTTGCTGGAGGAGAGGGGAATGAGAAGCTGCACATTATAAACTGGAATCAGTCAAGCAGAGAATAATGTCTGGAGACGAAGCTGTCTCAAGTGCAGAGAAAGCTGGTGTAATTGGTGCCCTGCATCTCCGCCGCTCCTGGAATTTTCTGAGCTGCTGAAACAAATTCTTTATTTAACTGTCTTTTGCTTTTTTATGTTGAACTCTGCTGGAACCGCTACATATAACTCAATTATTCATTTAAAATATCTAGATGTATAAGAACACCTGGGCTGTCTTGTGAAAAGCAATTAAAGTTTTCCCACTAGGAAGGCATAGATGGGTAATAAGGTGTTTTCATTTGGAACAAAGGAAAACTTTAATACGTTATAAATACACTAAATGTACTGGTGGACTTGTGATTGAGACATTCTAGTCATCAGTCAAGCCATTTTCTAACTAATTTGATTAGATTTTTATTTTAACCCTCTGGAGGCAGGTGTAGCAGATTTGCAACAGTTAAAACCTACCTACCTGGTTACTCCACATACGTATTTCATGAGCATTTTTTTTAAACTCAGAAGTACTCCTGAAGGACTTAGTTGTTCGTCCTTTTATCAAAACTTATTTTGAGCCCGAGGGGGTTAATGAAAAGCTAAATGGAGCAAGTTTACTTAATGTCATTAGGAATACATAATCTGAGAGATAATATTATAAAATTACATGAAGTTAAAATAAAACAATCCTAGATGATGCTTACAATTAAAAGCACCCGTCTTTAGATGCAACTGATGATTTAGCGAATAAACTAGAGCTGTTTTAGTCTCTTTATCTTGTTAAAGCATTAAAAGATACTTCAATGAACAAAACCCAATTAAATTAAAATGTAATAAAAATAAATAAATAAATAAAAACAAGTGGATAATTTACAGAAAATAAGTTCTTCTGATAGATATAATTTTCTTTATAACCCATTTAAATGGCAACATTATGATCTCATTTACCTAATATGTCTAATGGCATTTGCATAGATCTAAAACATGATGCAGCTCAACTATTATAATCCTCAATGTGAAATATTTTAACAAGAAGATGTTTATTAAAAAATAAATAAAATGTTTGACCAGATATGCCAACGTCTGAATGATCTAACGCCTACTGATGATGATATCATTATAAACATAGTGGTGTGACTTGCCACATGGTTTGTGAAGCTAAAACATCTGAAGAGGGGGTGAACAGAGGAGAGAACTGAGACTGATAAAAAAAATTAACTTGGCATCCGCATAAATCCAATTCCTACCAAAGACATGAAGAGCAAAAACAAGTTTTTTCTTTTTTTTTAAAGATCTGCCTAATGCTCCTTTTACTCCTGTTTTGGTGTGTTTCAATGGCAGCATTTCTACCTCACATCCAGGTCTGGCATTGCTCCTGCACCATTAGGGGTCATTTTCAGTCTTTTAATGGATGAGGACGTTTCTAGAAACTGTTTGTTTACACGGACATTCTTACAGTAAAGATGTCTTTGGAAAACACTTGCCATACTGCTGAATAGAGATCAACGTTTGGGAGAAAGCACATATTTCAGCAGCTGAAATGAAACACTGGAAAAGAGTAAATCATGACATGTTCCTATGATTTCAGGGATTTGGGAATGTCTTGATATGGACATTTTAAACTATGCAACTGAATAAAAAGCCACAAAACAGATCCATGTTTTTCACTGCATGGTTTTCATTTCCCACTAGAAATAAAAAAGAAAAGAAAAGTAAAAACATCAGAGCTTTTCTCTTTCGTCTCACTGAAGAGAATACAGACTATGGCTGTGCCTCCTCTCTGTTGACAGGTAAATCAGTGTCTCGTTGAAGATGAAAGGACTGTAGCCTTTAAAAACAAAGAACAGAACCACTTCTCTCTGCTTGTTTTTTGTTTTTACACACACACACACACACACACACACACACACACACACACATCTACGCACACTCGTCGGTTGGCTGGGTGGGGCTCTCTGTAAATTTGTTGTAATGAAAATAAATTGCTGGAGCCATTCTTCACAGCATTGAAAAATAATGTCTGTACAGCTTCTGGTCACAGAGAGCAGCTCAGCCTCATTCTGCACCGAGTCTGCAGCAGCTGGAGGGAAAATAGCTACTCACATGACAGCATCTCCAGGAAGAATGATAAAAAGCCAATTCATGGGGGAAATATGAATTATATTTAGTTTGTTTTTTGTTTGTTTGTGGAAAAGCATCCTGTTGACAATCCAGCCAAGCATTTGATAAGTAATTATCAGTAACTACAGCTTTAACTGCACTGCAGAGCAATTCGTAACACGACCCTGAACTCAGCCTATTGTTTCCTTTGTTGTTCACGTGTGTGTGTGTGTGTGTGTGTGTGTGTGTGTGTGTGTGTGTGTGTGTGTGTGTGTGTGTGTGTGTGTGTGTGTGTGTGTGTGTGTGTGTGTGTGTGTGTGTGTGTGTGTGTGTGTGTGTGTGCGGGTGATTGTATGTCCACTTTGGAAGTTGGGTGCAGGAGGGGGAGTGTAATTGTCAATTGTCTTATACTTGGGGAGGGGGGCTGGGATGGGAATATGGGATCTATGGGGCCATTTTAATCTGTGAAGCACTTTGAGTTGCATTTTTTTGTATGAAAAGTGCTATATAAATAAAGTTGATTTGATTTGATTTGATAACCTTTAAAAGCCAGATTCAATTAATTGTTATCGTATCCTTTAGGTGATCCAGGGGATGGATGACATACACCATTCCTGGTGCAATAAGGTCAAATGTGGGCAAGGATGTGTGCAGACTCACCCTTTAGAGGTTTGGGAAGGAAGTGGGCTGCTGGTTTGTTCTTTTTGACGTGGTTTCCCTTCATGATTTCTCCTTCCTTGTTCAGACCGAGGTACCAGCCTCTGCCTGACTGCTGCCGGTAATGCATGGAGGAGTACGTCACATAGTAGTTCTCAAACACCGATTCCTTAAACTTGCACTCTTGTGTAAAGTGTTCCTGTTGAGAACAGAAAAGAACGTGCAGTTCAGAGCAGATGTTGGCTGGCTGTGATTAAACCTTTTTATGAACACAAACATAAATGCAGTTGGTTTTCATGTCCGAGTGCAGCTTTTTATGACAGCTCACACTCAGGCACTTAGAGATTTCAAATTTCTATCCCATGACAATCCTCTAAATCTATTCATCCCATTTATTGCTGTGAATAATGCAGCACTTTATGGCACAGATGATAGAGAGATGAGATTAATGAGGAGCATTAATAAAACACACAGGCCAAATGAATTGTACTCTTATTTGGGCCCAACTGTTAATTATGGATGAACTATCAGCTCTGTTGGATGGGAGGTCTTATCAGACACGAGCCTTCAAAGCTATTCGACTTTGAGGTTTATTATTTCATGGAAGAAAAAAACTTTACAAATGAAATAAAACAGCTATAAAATATTTGTAATTATTTGTGCTTTACAGAGAAAGTGTTTTGTTCTTTGATCTCTTTTTGCTTTTGCTTTTCTTGTTTACTAAAACTCAGATTTGTAAAATGACTTCATCCAGTGTCAGTGAAACAAAAGATTTTACATCTGTCTAATTCACAAACGCTCTCATAGGGTGATATTCCCACCTTATCCTGTGCTGCCAACCAAGCCGAAATTTCTACACTAATGCAGATTTAGCATATTTAAGAGTTTTTTTTATGTCTTTTAAAGTAAAATACACCTTCCTAATGTAAACTTTGCATTGTGTGAAAAAGCAACTAGTTTTTAAAGATGCATGTTTGAATTTCTGGAAATTAAATGAAGAAAAATATCAGTCAGCTGCACTGTGGCCCAAGACAAAATGGGTCAGGCATGACAAGAAAAGGATAAGTCATCCTCTCATTCAGTAATAAGTATCAGAAATTTTAGCATTTTCAAATATTAGTTGAAATGTGAAAACATTCTTGTTGTGATTTTATATCCAGAATAGACAACCTAATGCCTGAAATACAGTACAAAAATTGTTTAAATGGTATATAAACATAGGTATTTATGATATTATAATCAGTTTTATTTTACTATTTACATGTTTGAGACAAATTAATTGGCCCTTGGCACCTGTAAGTCCAGGTGTGGGACTAAATAATACAGGTTTTTTGATTAAATCCTAATATTCCCTCAGGAAGCTGAGGGGTTTGATGCTAATTTGTGACAATAGCTCACACAGGCAAAAACAAAAACTTCATGGTTATACATAGTTACAGCTAAAAAAGGTGAACATCCACAACCAACAGATTTCAAATGATTTATTATGGTTGATTATTATCATGTAACTTTTGTTTTTATTCTGTGATGAGGCACAGCTAGCTCTGAGAAAATACACTTTTTCTTTGTTTCAGTCAGAAAAAAACAAGTAAATGTCTTAAATCTGTTGAATTTCAAGAACATTGGTGCTTTCTGAATCTGATGTGGAAAATGAGATTGAAGGAACCAATGATGCACAAAACAGCAAATTGGGTGGAAATAAATGGAAATTGAAAAAGACGTGCAAGCTTTTGTAGGTGAAACATTGCCATATTGTGGTAAGTAAGCTGTTCACATTTCATACATCTACTACGTATTGTTGCCAATTTCTTAAGCATCCGTCTTTGAGGGAAGAACAGTGTTGCTGAGGTTTTTGTATGGCTCCAATATTGTGTAACTAAAACATAATTTAGTAATTTGATCCATCTCACTGAGTGTTCAGGGCAACTTTTGTAAATTAAAATGTTTATAATTCAATGCAAACACCACCATGATGCACAAGTGAATGCAGATGCAAAAGTTAGATGTGGAAACTTGATGAGAACAGCACGCTCTGTAAAATGTTAAATAAGTAAAAAAAGAACATTGATTCTTATTTCTGGTGTTTCAGGTGAACAGCTGTGATTACTGTTGCAACGTCAACCCAACATGGAAGTATGTGTAATTAAAGATGTTCCAATCGCCATTTTTGTGCTCCTGACTCGATTCAGTCATTTGATTTTGAGTACGCCGAGTCCCGATCCGATGGTTTTCAGGAAAGAAATAAAATGAGAAGAAAAAAAGGAAAACACATCCAAGTTGTCTTTTAAGTTTCACTTTTGCTTGTTTAGGAAGTGCATTGATAAAAAAAAACTTTACATTGATTAAAAAAAATATTATGAACATGTTTAAAAGTAGCATTGTTCATGTTTCTAATTGTTGAGCAATGCTCCCGTGACGGGGATGGCACGCAGCGTCTTGGCGTCGGCAGGCAGAATAACTTTCGTAAGCAATTGAGAGGTTCTTACATTTTATTTAATGAGCCGTTAGGCATGGGATTCCATAGGAAATATGAAATCCACCTTACGGATCGAGGGTTATTTAAACCAGAAGATGGGATCTTTTTATTGCAGAGATTAGGTAACCGTTATGTATTCACTCAGAGACACAGAATTGAGAGTCAAGTTTAAAAGTTAAGAATTTTATTACTGACAATTTAAACTAGCCTGACTTTAAACTAAATGTATAGTGTAACTAAAAATGGATGAGACAGTGAATGGATGACGTGGGATGTAATCAGAACCAGCAAATCCGAAGAAGCGATTAGTTCTGACGGGAACTGAAGATGTTGTTTTGAAATAAGCTTTGGTTAGTTTCAGAAACGCATGAGACACCATCAAGTCGGGTCTACGTGCCTTGTGGAAGTCCTCTGTAGATCAGGAATGCCGAGATCCAGCGGACCTTCTCTGGAAACCGAGCTGGTAGAAGAAGCCGCGGTTCCGACCAGACCCGTCTTGAGTTACCTCCGGCACACGAAACTTTTATTGGCATCTGTTCAGACCCAGCCTGGGTCGGTGGAGCTTTTATTCTGAAAGGAGCTGTTGTTGCCGCTGGTTGTTATAGCGACTGGATTTTTCAGCTTGTCGTTGGTTCTTTAGGTTAAAGAGTTGAAGTTCGGATTGGCCACTCTGACGCTTGCTCTGGAACGCTTTGAACTGACGTTAGAGCTGACGTGGCGTAGTTTTATACCTCGGATGTTATGTTTTATTGTCGAATGAAAATTACCAAACACCGTCAGAAGCACGCCTCCGTCAGATCTGTAAGATTCTGATTGGATCAGTGAAAGGAATGTGTCATGTCTTTTTAACACTACGTGAAATGAGTCCTGTTGGAATCCTTAAAGTCACATTACTTATTATTTCTATAGAATCATAATAAAGTAGTTAATATTGTGATTTCACAGGTTGGTCACATCTTTTTATTTTGACTAACACTTTGATGGATTAGCTTTATTAAAATAGAGTTCTTTGATTAATTAAAAGCAAATAGTTCATTCTTCGTTCTCCTGTCTTTATTGCTGGAACGTAAACAGTTTAGAAGCGAATGCATGACCTTGAGACTGTTTCATGCACTCTGGCACTGTGTTAAAAGGGAACAGTTGTTAGAGGATATAAATGGCTCCTTCATCACGTTACACTTTTCCCTGCATAACACCTGTTATGCAGACCTAAAAAAACCAAGGAAATTTCCTTCTGTTTATTGGTGTTTCTTTCTCTGTAGGCTGGATTTGTGTTTTTGTCTGAGTTTGATGTGAACTGCACAGTTAGTGGCAAACTGGGATTTAATGGAGATTTGCTTTGTTGACGCCTGGAGGGAAAAGCCGAAAGTGAAAGTATTCTGAATGCAGGGAATCATGGAGCTGTATCTTTTCCAGCATGTTGAATGCAGTGTGCACACATTACAAGTGGCTGTTGCTCTGCTGTTGCTGCCCAATTTAAAATACCACCAAGCTGAAGACATTTTAGCTCTCCTGAGGAGACACGTTAGATTTGTGTTAGCCTGCTTGCTAACAGCTGCACCTTGGTATCTGAATCCCTGCCTGCTGTGAATTGTGTGATGTTACTTTGTTGTTTTTGAACAAGAAACACATCATATTTATGTAGAGGGATGTATTGATGTAAAACAAAGCCATTGTTATTCCATTTGAAGATCTCTATCTCTGGATGAAGTAAAAAACAAATCAGGATGAACATCTGAACATGAAATATGTTGGCTTGACTTACTGAAGTCCAAATTGAGGGGCTCAAATGCAATAAAGTATTTAACAGCTGTGCTTAATTGCAAAAATAAATAATTAACAATTTTGAGTACCAGTCCACTGTAGTGACCATTATGCATCAAAGTGTTAAAAGACTAGTTTGTTGTTTTAAAAGGTTAAATCCTTATTTTTTTGTCCCAATCCTGATATTTTTGACCCACCCGATTTCTGATCATGTGATCCTATCAGAGCATTCCTAATAGAGCCCTTTTAAAAATACACACCGTGCAGGTGTCGGTACAAGATCTGCTCGGGTGCAAGATCGGCTCGGGGTCCGTCGACTGCCGGTGACGTCAAAGTAGTTGATTGGCTGAACACGAACCTTACGGAATTACGTAATCACGTTACATTGTTATCACGTTACGTTGGTCCAGGCAATTTTTTCTGTTGGAAAGATGGACAACTTTTACAAAGAAATCCATCATTACCTCTTTGAAAATACACTTTTAGCATAGAGCTGCATGTATATTAGGGCTGAACGATTAACTGCATGTGCAATTAAATTGCGATGTGACAAAAGGAGATTTTCTAATCGCAAAGGCTGCAGTTTGGCAGCGAGTGGTTAGCGCAATGCTAATATACGTGGAAAAACCCATAGGAATGCTGATGCTAATATCACCAATTACATTATTACAAATTATGAATTAGAAATGTGTCAAATTATTACATTTGGAGTCTAACAGAAAGTAAAACTACCACCAATCAAATAAGTACAGACAGGTATTTTAGTAAAGCCAGAAAGTTTTAAACTCCAGAGTTTTGGCTAGCAGCTATGAGCGTAACTGAACTACGCATGGACAAGACGTCAAAAACTAAACACAAAATACTTCAATAAACTGGACACACTTCTTTCCTGCAAAAACAATTTCACAGGTGTTGCTAATACCTATGATCCTTCAAGGGATGTGCTCAAAGAGGAGTTCAACATTATGAATACAACATAGTGTTTTATTTTACAAATTCCATTATAAACACAAACTTACGTCGTAAGAAACATTATTTTAATAACAAAACTGCTAAATTCTTTCCAACAGTATATAGATGTGTAGTGTGTTTGTCTGAGTGAGTTTGCCGTACTTTGACGTCATCGGCAGTCGAAGGACCCCGAGCCGATCTTGCACCCGAGCAGATCTTATACCGACACCGGCGAATCAGTGCGATACTGTTGCCACGGTGTTAAGAATGTGTCGTGGCAGCAGTATGGCGATGCGGGAATCTGATGCTTGGTAGTAATATTGCTGCAACACCGGACTTGTGAAGGCATATCACGTGTGGAGTTACTGCTGAGCTCTGGCAGGAAAATGTACTGATAATGAAAGTAAACATTGGTGTGAGTTTCACTTTTGTAAACAGAACCAGCTGGGATGATAAACTGGAGCGATGCAGAGCTCCGGAACCTTCTCTCCGTTAGAGCTGGAGCGCAGACTGCTGAAGGACTGTGGAGGATAGACACCTTTAAGAGTGTCTTGTCAAAAAAACGTAACAAGCACAGCTTTGATCACAATAAAAAGCAAGTTATGTCCAATTTTTCTTTGTATACAGAGTACGTTGTGAGGGGAGGACCCACCCAGTACTACCTCTCTGTATCATCTTCTGATTTGTTTATTTGGTATTGGTTTGAAAATGTTTCTTGTACTTCAGAAATAGTTTTGTCTTTTGTTTGTGTTAAAACCTAGGTACATTTATTCGGGGGGGGGGGGGTCCGTTTGGGTTTGATTATTGGAGCACGGTTGATTGGTACTGATTGTTCCCAGGTGTGATATTTTTCTGTGTTATTTAAAAGAAGCCATGTGGAGGCTTGGGGATCCTTTTTTTCCTGATTTGTAAAAAGCAATTAAATAAAAGCCTGGGTAGCAAATCGGCTCTCAAGGAAAAAAATGTCACCGTTCTGCAGTTTGCCTCCAATTGTTTCACCTTGAAGACCTTCTGGCTGCACTACCTTATCACAGGTCATCTTTGATATTAGACACAACCATTTTCTCATGCAAAGTAACTCATTGTGACTTTTTCTACTGTACACAATCTATTCAACCTCTGATGACACAAATTATACCAGTTTAGTGAGACAATTTCTTTGGGCTTTAAGCTGATCCTAAAGCCAAATGAAGTCAGTGTTCAACATACAGCACATACATTCATGTTGATAAAGCACATCTATTTACTTTTAAAAATTATTATTGTTTGAGTACTTGGACGCTTGCCTTCTTTGGTTTGAGGCAACCCAAGTTTTCAGGAGTGTGCATGCTCAAATCACACATTCAATCGAATACAAGGCCTTTGCTCAAAATAAAGATTCACATTGGAGTCTATCAATAACATTAGAGGAATGTAAAATAAATAATTTATCGATAAGCATGAACTAGTTTTAAATAGCAAACTAGTATTTTTAACTAATATAATTTCTAAATAGCACATTAAATTAATGACATGCATGTTTTCTTTTTTCAGTGCATCATGGTGCAACAGGTTTACTGTTTCCAAACTGTTATATCTCTAAGATGGCAGGTGAATGAAGCCACTTGAGCTGCTGAGTACAAAAACAATGACAGTGACTGGAAGCCTTTCATCTGTACATGCATAGTCATTTAATTGTGTAATAATAAAAAAACATGACTAAAATGATGAAAAAAAAAACTTGTAATTTGAGAAGTTAATATAACAGAAAGGAAATGAGGTACCAGCAGAGCAAAAGCAATGAGGCCATTAACTGTCCTGGCAATAAATACACAATTTACAACAAAGCATGCATTACCAGCTGGTGTTAATAAACCCCTGACTGTACACAGCATTAAACCACCATTAACAAAAGAAAAACACATCAAAGAAAAGGGAAGCGGGTGACACAATTATGGAATTTCTATTTTACTCACAATCATTCGTCTTCTTTTGCTTCTTGCTTCAGCATTGTTTATATTTTGACTCGTAACCAACTGTAAAAACATCACAGCCTACATCATCCTACACCACTCTCTTGTTTACCGCTGTCTTGGAGGAGCTGGACAGTGTCCATCTCTGCCACGCACAAGCAGTAATTGGAAGCAAAGCAGCATGCTGCTCACGGGCTTAATTCTGTTGTACCTCTAATAATGAGCTTATGTGGATTTGGCTGGTTACACTTGTTCTGATGAAGAATGAGAGACTATTGACAAACAGACAGACACAGATGGGTACGTGCACGGTCAGAGCCAAGATGGAGGAGAGGCTGCTTGGCTGTCATTGTTGCACTGAAGTGGGTCTCTGCGGACGACAGTCGTCTGCCAACTGACACGCAGACAGACAAAAATGGTTGGAGATTCTTGATTCTTTCCCCCATTTTTAAGATAAATAAAACTGTAATGGCTGACAGACTCAAGGAGGATTTCAGGCAGATCTAGTCTGGTGATCCAGAATTTTAAATCCCTCTGGTACTGTTTGACTAATTAAACTTGAAAAGATCCATTTAAACTACACTTTTAATGTATAAATACGAAATAGAATGAAATTTTCTTCAAAAATGCACAACATATAAATAAAGTAGCTGAAATAAAAGACCCAAATTAACACTTTGGTCAATTGTAGCAAATTGGCTCAAAATAAATGAAGATGAAAGAAAAATCAAGGTTGATTTACGTACAGCCATTAGCTGTTCCTTACTTTCTGCTGTCACCCTGACATAGAAAAAGATGAATTTATATATGTATGTACAAAAATAAACATTGATTGACTTCTTGTTATGGAAATTTTATGTTTATTAATTCTTGATCTTTGACTCAATCAACTGAATGTAAATGTATTGCTCTATACCTCTTTGATCATGCTCACTCATTCAGACACACCAACACATGCCACAATCACACACACACACACACACACACACACACACACACACACACACACACACACACACACACACACACACACACACACACACACACACACACACACACATTCTTAACTTCCCACACACAAACAATCTCTCTCTCTCTCTCTCTCTCTCTCTCATATCACTTGTAAGTCGCTTTGGACAAAAGTGTCTGCTAAATACATAAACATAAGCACTCCCCCTCTCTATAAATAAACTCTGAATGGATTTTTGGTGCATCTTACCACAGTTATAACTGTTTGACTTGTTGTTCGTTGTCTCATTTTTCTCTCCGACTATTGGAAATGGGTTATTGATAAAATCCATGACATTATTTGGTCCTTCGAAAGCCGGGGTCCCATCGCCTCGCGGCGCCAGGAGCTGACGCCGGCAAACTGGACAACCTAAATCTCCTCCGGCACTGTGCTTTCGCTGGGGGTCGGTGTGAGGATCTTGACGTCAGGGGGGGGGGGGGGGGGGGGGGGGGGGGGATCTACAGACTACTCAAGACTTGAGTGGAGAGATTTGGTGAGACAAGTTTGTTGTTGGTTGTTGTTTTGTGGTACTGAAAGAAATCCTACGTAACCAGGGGTTAAATTGGTTTTTGAACGTTTTAGCTGGAAAATATAAACGGAAGTAACCAGGAATGCTGTTGTGAGTGCACTGGTGTGATAACTGAGAGGTGGCCAAGTGAGAGGTGGCCTGGCTCGAGCAGATGATGTGGTCCTGTTGGCTTCATCAGAACGTGATCTTCAGCTTTCGCTGGAGCGGTTTGCAGCCGAGTGTGAAGCAGCTGGGATGAGAATCAGCTCCTCTAAATCTGAGACCATGGTCTTGAATCGGAAAAGGGTAGAATGCCTTCTCCGGGTCAGGGATGAGGCCCTGCCCCAAGTGGAGGACTTTAAGTATCTCGGGGTCTTGTTCACGAGTGAGGGAAAGATGGAGCGTGAGATTGACAGGCGGATTGGTGCTGCATCTGCAGTGATGTGGGCGTTGTACCGGTCTGTCGTGGTGAAGAGAGAGCTGAGTCAGAAGGTGAATCTCTTGATTTACCGGTCGATCTACGTTCCTACCATCACCTATGGCCATGAGCTTTGGGTAGTGACCGAAAGAACGAGATTGCGGATACAAGCGACCGAAATGAGTTTTCTCCGAAGACTGGCTGGGCTCTCCCTTAGAGATAGGGTGAGAAGCTCGGTCATCCGGGAGGGGCTCGGAGTAGACCCGCTGCTCCTCCACATCGAGCAGAGCCAGTTGAGGTGGCTCAGGCATCTGGTCAGGATGCCTCCTGGACGCCTCCCTGGTGAGGTTTTCCAGGCACGTCCAACCGGGAGTTGACCTAAAGGTAGACCCAGGACACGGTGGAGGGACTATCACCTGGCCAGGGAACCTCTTGGGATTTCCCCAGAGGAGCTGGCCCAAGTGGCTGGGGAGAGGGAAGTCTGGGCCTCTCGCCTTAGGCTACGGTCCCTGCGACCCGACTCCGGATAAGCGGATGAAAATGGATGGATAATAATTCAGACTATTTTCATCACTGAGCTCAGTAACTCACTGATAGCTGTCAGGTTTTTATATCAGAGCATTTCAACATCATTACTTATTAACCATATGTGGTAAAAGACATTTCCAGGACTATGGCGTCTTTATCACAGTGATTGTGGTTTTCATCTCCATTTTGTTCTCTGTGCACGCTGCCCATTAGAAAATCCTTTTGCGGTCCCACAGACGATTTGTACAATTTACCAGAAATAAATAATCTATTAGCAGGGCAGGTGAGTCAGAAAACACCAGGCTCAGACTGCATTGTGTCTGCTTTAAGAGAGTAATTACAGTCCATTAATGTTTTCCCAAATGCAGTCAGCGGGGAAGTGAAATACTATCGTAATGGATTCAATTTCTTCTGTAAAGACAAATCAGTGCTTTGCGCAGCACAATGAGTTTCAGCTGCCATGTCTGAATTAATATGACACCAGTTATGCCAATAAAGTCAGAGCTGAGTGCTCCTCGAGTTTCGTTTCAGCCACATCAGAGCTTCCGATGAAAAGTAACATTAATTCTATGGCTGTGTGGTGAGGATGAGGCTTCTTAATCTGGATTTTGAAGACAGGGAAAGTGGAATGAAAGAACCTTGTATTTTATTTTCTGCTTTTAAGATAAATAAATTGGAGGGAATCCACAGGACAGTTACAATTTGATGAACAAATTTAGAGATGTAAAAGCATTTTCCACACATTTAACTCAGAGGAGCGCACGTGCACGCACGAGCATGCTCTCTCTCACACACACACACACACACACACACACGCACACACATACACAAAATCAAACCAAAACAGAGTCATTAATGACACACCCAGATTAAAAGAAAGCCTGCAGCTGCTTGTGTTTAACAATGGCATGCAGTTAGATAGCTGAAAGTCGAGGGTGTGATCCAATACTCCGCAACTACACATATTCAAGTATAGTAATACACAAACTCCTCTGGCTTTTTAATTAATCTTGGTCTAATTTGATAAATAAATGTCACATTATGTTGACCTATTAGATACTTGTTTGCAGCTCTAATGTTATAGTCTCTTGTTTTAAAGGTTTCCATCTCATTTATTGTCTTTCTTTGGTGTGAATGATTTTGAATTCATGGTATATTTTTAGAAATACTAAGATAGAAAATACTTAGGTTGTTAGCTTCAAATAATAATTCATTTATCAAAAAACAGACTTACATTTCCATTTATTTTGTCCTACTAAATAATGTTTACATGTAATTAATAGAAATTGTTTCAAAATAAAAACAGGGCACCGCAGCAGAAAGCCGGATGTCTTGTTAAAAGATCAAAGGCATTAGTTTAATGAATATTCCATAAGTGATAAGGAATAAAACTGGGACTAGCACATGGAAAACTTATTCTTTCTACCTAACTACCAAACTATAATAGTTAACTTCAAACAGCATGACAATGAAAAGTTGGTATGGATGTTTTCTTTTTTTGTGAAATCTTTTATTTCTTTTTTTTAATTGTTATTTTTTCTTCAATTGTTTAAGGTATTTTTTCACAACCCATAGCTCATTGTGTGTGTGTGTGTGTGTGTGTAGAGAAATAGAGTGATGAAACTATCTAGAGTTGTATTTTAATATACTGTAAGTAGATCACTTGTTATAATCAGAAGAATAGGCTGTTTTTATCATCAGGGAGTTTAATTAAACACTCTGTATTGACTTTGAGACAAGAAAAGAGAGAGAGTTGGGATCGTTTAAGAATATTTAATTTCTTAATTATAAATTCTTAACAATCTACCAAGACTAACTCTGTGTTGTTTGGAAATTAATGTGATGTTCGATGTGTGTGTGTGTGTGTGTGTGTGTGTGTGTGTGTGTGTGTGTGGTTGGTTCAGACTCCTTAGGCTGACGTCATTGAATCTGGTAATCTGATTGTTATGACTAGATATCACGAGGCTTATAAAGTGGTGACATGAGCTGCTTTTTTGCCGTGTACGTACCCAGTGGGGGCCTCCCAGGTAGATCAGGAAATGCCAGGTCTGAAGACCTCGGATGTGCGCTGGAGCTGGTCGAAACAGCGATCGCAGCGTTTCAAAGCCCGTCTGAAGGGTCGACCCAGGTAACAATCGGCAGCGTCAGCAGGTGCTCTTATTTTGAAAGGATGTCGTCTGGTTGTTAAACGACGAAAATCTCCAACTTCACAGTTCTTAGTTTAAAGAAGAAAACATATCTGGCCAGGCTGTGCTTCTCTTTGGGATGACGGTGACTAGAACTGAAGTCAAAATGGAACTGAGCTTAAAATGGCGTTGCCTTGTTTTATATCTCTGAATTGTTGATAAGTTTTAGTAAAGCGGATTGGACACTTTAAGTCAACAAGCCAGATTCTCTTGCGGCAGCTGAAAGCTCTGATTGGTTGGAACAATGTGTCATGCGTTTCTATGGAGATGAGGGTCAGTCTGTCTGTGCAGTAGTCCTGTTTTCATTAAACACATAAATCATGACATCTTTATTCCACAGATCATGCACTTGATTATTATTGATCAACATCTGTTTCGACTAGCTTTAATCACAAATTAAGTACTTTGATTATTGAAAAGCGTTCTTCTCCTTCTGGCTCTTCTCCTGGAATGTATACAGTCTGAGGAACACCCGACCTTGGCGTTTTCTACACGGGTGTTACTGTGTACAGGGGCAGCTGTGTGGAGCTGAAAATTATGAAGTTCATAACGTTACATGTGTGTGTGTGTGTGTGTGTGTGTGTGTGTGTGTGTGTGTGTGTGTGTGTGTGTGTGTGTGTGTCATGCAGTCACCATACCTGTCCTGTGTAGGCCAATAGTTCCGTAGGTTCAGGCTTTTGCTGGTTGCTCGGCAGCTTCCCTTTAAGTGTTTGTCCTTGGTGTTTAGTGTGTCTCCTCCTGCCAAGTGTTGGTTTCTTTCTTGTCATGTTATGTTCGTTTTATTTAATTAGTTATTTTTTACTTTTTTTGGACTTCCTGCCTCCCAGCATCCTTGGATTTAGTTGAAATAAAAATACTTTTTCTTTAGCCTTAAGAGCTTTTCAGCATCATACATTTAGTTTCCCAACTATTCAAACTCATGTGGAAATTTAAAAACATTTTTGAAGAAACGTAATAGAATTTTAGCTGAAGCTCTACAGGGTTCCCTTTAAATAAGTATAATTATTTTATTTTATTGCATGAGTGAAGCTTTCAATGGAAAGTTAATTTTAGCTACAAGATTATTAAAACCTTACCTGATAAATCTGTACCTCACACACCCTTAATGATTAATTTCACACACACACACACACACACACACACACACACACACACACACACACACACACACACACACACACACACACACACACACACACAGAGAGAGAGAGAGAGCACACAGTCTAGACGAGACTCAACTGGAGCCTGGGTGACTCATTCTAACTCAAATATGACCCACCAGGAAATGAATAACACCACTTCAAAGGAAGCTTGTGAGCTACATGCAGATCATTTAGTTCAGGATCCAAAAACATTCTCACAGAGCCACAAAACCTGTAGCAGGTTGTTTTTTTACTTTGATATTGATTGGCCATTAAAGAGGCATTCATGTTTATCTGTAGAATATAATATTACTACATGTTCTTGTTCATGACAGACAACATATTTCAGCACACTTTCATTTGACGTTCATATTAATTCATAACTTTCTAAAGTCAAGTCACCAATTGGGTTTCTATACCACAACAGGTCATCTTTACTCATTCTGCAAAGCAAACTTTGGTCAAAATGACAATCCTTCCCATCTTAGATTACGGTGACATCATTTATAGGACTGCTTCCAAAAAACTTCTTCATAAACTCGAAGCCATTTATATCTCAGCAATCCGTTTCAATACTGGTGCCCCTTTCAGTACTCATCATTGTGATCTGTACACTAGTTAACTGGCCATCACTCCATTCCTGCAGGATGTTACATTGGTATCAGCGTATATACAAAACAATCATCGGTAAAACACCGTTATATCTTCCCCCAATACTCATCACTTCCAACAACCAGCGCAATTTATGTTCCAATAACTTAATCTCTGGTTATTCCCAAAGCTCACACCTCCTTATCTGCTCCTCCTTCCAGTTTGCTGCTCCCAACGACTGGAACGAGCTGCAAAAATCACTAAAGCTCACTACCTACATTCCATTATCTACCTTCAATAATTCATTACAATCAATAGTTTCTGATCAATGTGCTTCTGAATACTTAAAGATTGTTTTAAGTCTGTTCTGATTACTTGTACATATTATATATGAGAACAGTCTTTATTTCTAATTGTTTTATCTTATTTTGATCTTGTATGTATTTATCTTACCTGTTTTTCTCTGGTGTAAAACTAACTATGTGTCTGTTGCTGCTGCCTCTTGGCCAGATCGTCATTGTAAATGAGAATAAGTTGTCAATCCACTCATCTGGTTAAATAAAGGTTAAATAAATAAAATAAAAATAAAATAAACATTTGTGCAGTTCTTCCTTGTAATTTATTTCTTGTAAATGTGTTTTTCCAAGAGTCAAAGATGCCTGTATTGTGTTTAACTTTTATTTGTAACAAAGGATTAAGCTCCGCCCAGTCTCACTCTGCGCACCTAATTATAAATACGTGGCTCACTTTGTGTCAAAACATTAGCATTCACCTCTGATTAAACATTTCAGTAAAAAGTGTGCAGCAGTTAGTTCCTTGTTTTAGAGTTCATGTTAGATATCATTATCATACTAAACACTGCAGTAAATGCTTAGGTGAAACCATTAGCTAGCTAAAGAGCATTGTTCTCATGTTTCTTTCTTTCTTTTTGGTTTTATTGCTGTTTTTGCCAAACATTGATCCCATTTCTGGTCTAAATGATATTAACATTACAAGCAACTGGAGAACATTAAATTTAATAACATGTATTCATATTTTTAGTCAATTCCACTTTACAATAAATGTATATTAAATGAACCTGCTGTGAATGCAAACATTATAAATCAAATATATGTTTTTTCTTCATAGTACATATTTCTTTGGCATTCACTTACATTTCCACTCCGCCTGCTTGGATGAACGTTCATGTAAAGAAAGGTGCTGAGTCCCTTAGCAGCAGCGCTCTATACCCCACCCTAACTGTGTCATCTTCTGTGTCTCCACCTTTGATTGGGGTTCTCCCCAAAGCTGACCTGCTATTGGCTGATTCAATGTGTGTGTGTGTGTGTGTGTGTGTGTGTGTGTGTGTGTGTGTGTGTGTGTGTGTGTGTGTGTGTGTGTGTGTGTGTGTGTGTGTGTGTGTGTGTGTGTGTGTGTGGACAGCAACTCACCATAGCAGCAGTACCAGGGAGACAAGCACTGTTAGGTAGCCAGCTACACATTCAGTTCAATTTCCTCTCTAATTTAGCAGAAATGAGAAGCTCTGCAGCCCATCCCCCATCTGCTTTCATCCAATTTAACACATGGATAAGGCGTGCTGTATTCCTCATGAGAGCTACTATTTGAAACAGCATAGATGATGCATTGTGTGCAGTCAGCTGTATCCTTTATAGACTCTAGTTTTTTCCCTCTTCTATGTGAGTAAAATAGAGGCATTAGTAAATATTCAAAAAGGATAAAGAATTCAATTTTAATTAAATGCATTATCATATTTTTTTCTGTTTTATTTTATAGATAGTGCTTTGAAATTTCCACTTTTAATAACCACACCTTGATATTCCACTTCACTTTTTCCCCACTAGAACCACCACTAACCAGGCCTTTTCACTGGGCATAAGTGTGTGTGTGTGTGTGTGTGTGTGTGTGTGTGTGTGTGTGTGTGTGTGTGTGTGTGTGTGTGTGTGTCTTCATGCCCTCTGGCTACACATTCAACCAGGCTGTCAGTCTTCTGAGTGACGCCTGCCTCACGTGTGGTGATGGCATTTGGGAGGAAGATGAACAGAGACATTACTCGGCCAGCAACTGAATAATTCATAATTTGTGCATTTAATCAAAGATGAAGAGCCAGCTTTGACTGTCGAAGAAGTCACAGCTTAGCTGGTTTATACAATCCTTGAACCTTTTTGTTGACATAGAATTTATCAGGAAATGATGTTATTCACCAGGTTGAGGATGTTGCGTCTGAGTGAGCAGGAAAATAAATCACTTTAAATATGAAGAATGAAAGAAAATTACTGTGTTTGCCTTTTTTGTCCATCCTATTCATGCTATTTAAATCAAATATGGAGTATTTTACTCAATGATGTGGAACAAATGCAATCCAATAAGAAACACATTAAGTCTAACACTTACTGATGTGTAGAGGTAGCCCTCACTGTTCATCGCCAGGTAGAGTTTGGTCTGCACCCCCTGAATGGCCACCACTCGCAGGCCCACTGGAATGAGGTTGAACGTGGCTGAAGAGGGATGGAACAGAATGAAAAATCACAAAAGGATCAAGGAATATTTCTGAAGCTTCCGTTTTGATTCTGCCTGCACAGCAAAGAAAGGTTAGAGAGGAGAAAGCTAGAAAGCCTTTTTGTGAGTGAATGACCTAAATCAGAACCAGAAAAAGAATGTTATTATAATATAAATGAGCACAATGTGGCAACAAATCTTTGAATAAAAATTATAAGTGGGATTTTTACTCATGCTGCACCCAAGTTCTGGAGCAGGGCCGGTTTTACCCACAGGCGACACAGGCGGCCGCCTGGGGTGCAATTTGCTGGACATGGTGCAAAATTGCAGAATGAAAAAAATATATGTTAATCCCTTACTAAACCTTTTACAGCGGCTAATACACAGAACAGAGGAAAACGAATACAACATTTTATGAACATGAACCTTACTGCAGTATTATGTAATTTATACTGTACATACTTCAAATTTTTCAGAAAGAGATGAAAATAAAAACCTCAATATTTAAATTATTTGCAATGATGTGGCTGCATCACCTGCAGAGTGGTGTTTACATTCGCAGACGGTCCCTGAGCGCTCGCGGCAGTTTCATAACACGTCGCGTGCAGAAGACGGGTTGTTTAGAATAAAGGAGGTTGTATTTTGTTCACTACCTTTCCATGATACCAAAGAGGTATGTTATGTTTCAAAATGACCTTCTGATTAGAAGTTATTAAGCTGTAAGTGTCGAATCTGACAATAACTCACCAACTTTACTGAAGTACATCACTTTCTTATGAGGCCAACCTGGCACCCCCTCCTCCGTCTAATTTACCTTTACCTGCTACGTGGGAAGAACGGTTGTTTCTGCTGAATCAGCTAGCTGAACGTGTCAAAACGCCCTAATGATCAGGGGCCTCATTTATCAAGCTTGCTTACGCACAAAACGGGGCCGGAAAACTGCGTAAGCAACTTTCCACGCAAACTTTGGGATTTATAAAAGAAAACGTACCGGAAAAATGTGCGCAACTTTAAGTTGACTAAGGACCTGGCTTACGCACATTTTGGACATGGAGAGCACCTGCAGTGCTGCTGCTGAGAAGGATAGCAATGAGGTTTTGGTCCTAGCCATGGAACCCTGGACCAGGTCTAAACCCTTCGGGGGAGTCCTGGAGTGCAAGTGGGAGTTCGCCCAACTAATCTACATGTGTTTTGTGGATTTGGAGAAGGCGTTCAACTGTGTCCCTTAGGAGGCCCTGTGGGGAGTACTCTGGGAGTATGGGGTACCAGACCCTTTGATAAAGGCTGTTAGGTTCCTGTATGACCGGTGTCAGAGCTTGGTCCACATTGCTGGCAGTAAGTCGAGTACATTTCTGGTGAGAGTTGGACTCTGCCAAGGCTGCCCTTTGTCACCGATTCTGTTCATAACTTTTATGGACAGGATTTCTAGGAACAGCCAAGGTGTTGAGGGGATCCATTTTGGTGGCCTAAGGATTGGGTCTCTGCTTTTTGTAGATGATGTGATCCTGTTGGCTTTGTCAGAATGACTTTTGCTGGTGCGGTTTGCAGCTGAGTGTGAAGAAGCTGGGATGAAAATCACTTTTTTAAATCCGAGACCACGGTCTTGTATCGGAAAAGGGTAGAATGCCTTCTCCGGGTCAGGGATGAGGTCCTGCCCCAAGTGGAGGAGTTTAAGTATCTTGGGGTCTTGTTCACGGGTGAGGGAAAGCTGGAGCGTGAGATCGACAGAGGCGGATTGATGCTGCGCCTGCAGTGATGTGGGCATTGTACCGGTCTGTCGTGGTGAAGAGAGAGCTGAGCCAGAAGGGGAAGCTCTCGATTTACCGGCCGATCTACGTTCTTTGCCTATGGTCACAAGCACCTTAGGCCTCCTTTGACGGTGGTGGAAAGCACTATACAAATAAAGCATGATGATGATAATGATGATGATGAGCTCTGGGTAGTGACCGGAAGAACGAGATTGTGGATACAAGGAGCCAAAATGAGATTTCTCCACAAGGTGTCTGGGGTCTCCCTTAGAGAGTGAGAAGCTCAGTCGTCATGGAGGGGCTTGGAGTAGATATGCTGCTCCTTCACATCGAGCAGAGCCAGTTGAGACGTCTTGGGCATCTGATTAAGATGCCTCCTGGACACCTCCCTGGTGAGGTTTTCTGGGCACGTCTAACTGAGAGGAGACCTAAAGGTAGACCCAGGACACGTTGGAGGGACTATGCCTCTCACCTGGCCAGGGAACGCCTTGGGATTCCCCGGGAGGAGCTGGCCCAAGTGGCCGGGGAGAGGGACTTTACTGCCCCCGCGACCCAACTCCAGATAAGCAGACGAAAATTGATGGATGGATAGATAGGCAGTGTTATTGCTAATGTTCACATTAAACTATAAATTGAAAAAAATATATACAATGTTTCAAATAAATTTTTTAAGGGTTAGAAAATGTACAAAACATTCAACAACTTATTCTTGAGACATTCCTCTAGCATTGCTGTAATCATCAGATCAGAATATTTGGGTCGTTTGTGAATTTTTATTGTGAACGTTACTTTGAGGAGCTGAATTTCAAAACTGCTGAGGCAGTCACTAGTGACAGATAAGTGGGCGTTGTTGCTAATCGTTTAAATCTCTATAAAGACTCACTAACACGATGAAAAAACTGTAACATGGAAAACATGATGAACCAAGGAGCTACTATGTTTATAGCTGGACAACATTTGTTTTCTTTATGAGGAAAAATCCTTATCATCCTCATTGCTACAGAAAATGCCTGTGAAGGATTTAAGCCTAGAGTCATTTAGTCTTTGTCCTTCTCAGTCTCTTAGTAATATGTAACAGCAGCTTTCTCTAACAAATTGCTTTATACGTATTTACAAACACATTTTCTGATGGGGTCAGAGTTCAACAGTTTTGTTATAGTTGTGATTCATCTTGTGCTTCAAAAACTTGATCATGAGCTACTTTATACTCTCTCTCTTGACTAATGCTTCTAAATTCAGCTGCCAAATGCAACATTTACATTATATTTTATTTTAGAACTAAACAGGTTAATAGTGATTTTTATTGTTGGATGATGTCTGAGAAAAAGGAAAAAACAGAGAGAGAAATGAAGTCTGTGAATCATGGTTCACCACTTCTTTACCCTACAGATGTGTCAGACTGACTAACTAAAACAAGCGCTGTAATGTCATTGGCTAGAATTCTGTCAATCATCCAGTAGCGATGTGGACAGCTGTTATTGTTCTGGCCTGGTGTGTCCTCCTCTCTGAAGATAATCCACAAGTAAAGTGACCTGTGTGTGTTGCTCTAGTTCAGGATATCACTGAAAAGTCTCATCACTTTAGTTTTTGAAAATAATAAAATTCATAAATCTAGACAAATTTATCCTAAAAATAGATTAACATAGAAAATCACTTTCTTGATGGTGCATGTTAGACTACAGACAGCAGGTTGCACAATTAAACACATGGAACCTCAGGTCAAAATGCAGGAATACATAAATCTGTCCGTGTTCGGTGAGCTGGCTGCAGGCTTTGAGGCTGAAAGCCCTGGCAGCTGTTCATTGCCGTCCATTTCTAATTAATGTCAACCTGTTGTGTTTGTATTTCATAAAGCGCTGGTGCTGACCCTACGGGCTCAATAGATAAACGTCCACCTGAGAGGATGCATATGGGACTCTGGTCCCAGTAAAGTTTGCTTTGTGGTATATTGGCCATTACTGCAAATGTTTACAAAGAATATTCACATCACTACAGCTTTGTTTGTGTTTAATTTCTAAATTACGTCCAGACAGGAAGTTTAATATCGCTATAATTTCTGCACATGCTGTTTTTTTTTTTCAGTTTACAGGGAGCTCAAATAAATGTGGAAAATTCTCTTTTTTAGGTTCTCATAAGCTTTTGTTCAGTGTGTTCTCATCCATAAATGTTCTTGACAACCACTTAGTGGATCCCTATCATGAGGTCTTTAGGGTGAAGTGCACTACAGAGGTTTTTCAGAGGGACACTTCATCGTTCTTTTCGTTTTGTCTCTGCAGACATCCTTATATTTCAGCTGACTGAGTAAACAGTTACAGGGATGCATGTCGGAGTTTTTGATTTGTAAGTAAAGGATTTGCCAGAAACTGAAAATCCTCTGGTTTTAGATCTAAAACTTTTTCTGCTGGGTGTACTGGGCTGTAACGTGTGTGCTCATGTGTGACCATGTGTAATAATCAAAGAAAAAAAAAGAAGCTATTTTGTGCCGCAGAAGGTTTCCCAGGAAACTTCTAGTTGGACAAAAAGTCTAAATTTTGTACATTTTAATTAATCTTTACTGTCAAGCAAACATGCATTTTTGTTGTTTCTTTAGTTGATCATGATCATGGCTCATAAACACTATCACTCTGATTTCATACATAACACTTATCCATCCATGTAACATCTGATTTCACCTCCTTAAAATGTAAAGAATTAGTGAGATAAACAATTGATCAATGTAAAAAAATCTAAGCCTGAGAGCACTTGAGACTGTTCTCCACACCTTCATCTCCTCATGCTTAGACTACTGCAACTCCCTTTTCACTTGCCTGAGTAAAACCTCCCTGAGCCGTCTACAGGTGGTTCGGAACCACCTGTAGACCTGTAGATGGCTCAGGCACAGAAAGCTGGGCAGGGCAGGGCAGCAGAAGCTCTTTCACACATCAGTCATCCACAACTGTATTCTGTCAGTGTCAACCAGTGTCCACTTTTTGTTTGTATATCGTTAATAAAGTGTGGATTGTGTTTGAATGCTCTGGTTCAGTTATAAAGCAACACAAAATAGTTTTTAACACGTTAAGCTTTTGCTACAAAAATCACAGAATGATGGTGACCTGTCTTTGTTGTTACTGGACTAGTGAGTATTAATTTTTTGTCCAAAAGTGTGGATCTTTTTATTTTGTGGTTTATTTTAGTATGTGTTGCTTCATGTTGGTGTTAGTTCATTGTTAGCGCTAGTTGCAGCAGGGTTGTTTACAACAGTTGTAATTCCACTTTCAACCAGTAGGTGAGAAGCAGCAGAACGCCTGTTTCTTTGAATCGTGCTGCCAGACTTTGTGGGAGATGACACTGTAATGTTTGTTGTTCTTTAACCTTGAGGGAGGGAGGGTTAGACAGACAATATCTGAGACAAACCACCGACTTAGGCTGAAGTATTGAACTAAATGTTATTTCAGCGGCTAAAGTCAGATTTAAAAGATGTGGTCACTTCAACTGTAAGCTGTATTACTTTATAAACAACAAACAACTTCTCTGAATGCAAAATTAATACTTAATTAGTAAAAAAATTATTTAGTTCAGAGGGAATAGTTTCTAGAGCTGTAAAGCCTCAAAATGTAAATAAATAAATAAATCAGCACATGACTCAGTGTAGGAGTCATGTCTGCATCTGCATAAACTGCTAATATCAGACCAGGAGCTTGGGTCATGATGACACAATACAAACACCTTTCAGACTGCTATAGCACAGTGTAAAGAATGGGTCGTTTACATCTTACTTATGAACCATAAAATGTGAGATTCCATAGAATTATGAAATATCAATCTGATGGAACTTTGACTATTTTAACCAGAAGATCTGAACTTTTTATTGCAGGGATTAAGCGACACTTCATACTAACTCCAAGGAAAGAGAGAGAGCCAGGTTTAAAATAGCTAAGAAATTTATTTCTACACAATTTAAACAAGGCTAACTTAAACACTCTGTGTACTGATGGACTAAGGTGGAGTGAGACGTGATGAATGATGATGGTGTGTGTGTGGAATGTTATTCAGAACCAGCGGATCCGGAGAAGCAGTTAGTTCTGCGTGGGAGTGAATATTTCGCTCTAAACTTTAGTAGGAGATTTATAACACACATGAAACGCCATCTGTCAGTCTACATACCCAGGGGAAGCCTCCATCAGAACCAGAATGCTGAGGACCTCGTGGACCCTCTTTGGTACCAAAGCCGGTAGAAAAGCAGCTGTGCTGGCCAAACTAGTCTTGGAATGCTTCCAGGTCACGACAGGTTATCATTGGCGTCTCCGGGACCCTGAAGGGGTCGTGAGGTTCAGCTTTTATTCTGAAGGAACCATTGTGGTCAGGTGTAATTTGCAACAGATTTTATCCAGCTTGTCTGAGGTTCTTTATGGCTGAAGAGGAAGTCCGGATGGACTGTCCGAGACTTCTCTAGAACGCTTTGAACTAAAGAAAAGGTGGAGTGGGATAGGTTTTATTTTGTCATATTTTGGTTTACTGGTGAATCAGAATTTGACATGCAAAAGAGGGTTTATACAAACACCACAGATAACCACGCCTAGCCAGAAACGAAGGTTCTGATTGGGTCAGACAAAAGGAAATGTGTCCTGCTGTTTTTAACATTACATGTCATTAGTGTCTAGTGCAAATGTCCAGGATTATAATAACTTGTAAAATACTACTGATCACAGGATACAACCCTAGAAGGTGCTATATAATAACAGGCCACTTACCACTTAATAAATGAAAAAAATTATATTTTCTGCAAAAACTGCAGTAATTGACATAAGGTAAATATTCTTAAATATGATCAACTCTCTTGTTTTGAGTAAAAAACATCTGCCATCGGGTAAAGCAAAAGTTGCTTAGCTAGAATGTTTCAAATCTAACAGATTCATTTTATTATTCACCGTATTGTAGTGTACCTAAACTAGTGCTGTTTTTGCAAATAATAATGTTTTCTTTTTAGTCCAACAATTACTTAAAATATTTAAAAACAAGCCTTTTTTACTTCCTTTAAAATAATGTTTTGCAGTGTATTTACAAATAATTAAATAGGTTTAAGTAAACTAGAATAATTCTTATTTTCTTGAGCATATCATATTTAAGATTTCCTGTTCTCTCTGAAACATCCTGTTAAGTTGTATCCCCCTCACTTGACCGTGGTTTCTCTCTTGATGGCTCAAACACATCTGCAGGAACACATCTGCACCACAGCTTCATTTTAGAAGGATTACCCACTGGCACACTGATGGCAGATTTTCAAGAAGGGAAAACTCAATTGCTTCCCATCTCCTTGAAACACCTGAGCACCCTGAAGAGAATTACATGACCACCACCCACACAGAGACATTTCCTGCTGCTCAGAGGAACATGGAGGAAGCCTGATGGACAGATTTCATGATCGTCTCGGTTCCACCCACAAAGAGCAAGGAACCATGACCAATTCAGTTAGAAGATCGACTTAAGGCTTCCCAACAACAAATAGTCACATTTGAAGTATTTTGCTATGTCATTGTGGTATTGAATTAAAGAAAAATGCTTTAAATCCACAAACAGATACTGGATACACTTACATTTTGTTTTGTGGTATTATATTGCCATGGCTTTTTATTTAACAAATTATGTGGCTAAGTGTGCTAAGCATAAAGATTGCAATAATTTGCGATTTTCAGTTTTTAAATGTTTTGCTGCAAAAGGATTTAAAAGAGTTTGAGGGATATTTTTATTACTTTCTTTACACCTGCTGGATTTATTTGTGTGTGATGCAGATTTCTCCAAAACCAAGGCTCAAAACAAACATTTATCCAACTTTCATTTTGTTGTTTTTATATAACTTTTCTTATTTTTGACCAAATTATCACATTAGTAACACATGTATGTACTACCATGACTACTGAGAGTTAGCTGAGCCAGCTGCAATTACAACAATCTGATTCTGATTGTCACTGGACACGTGTGTGTGTGTGCGTGTGTGCGTGCGTGCGTGCGTGCGTGTGTGTGTGTGTGTGTGCACACGTTTGAGATGGTCCCACCATCACAAGACACCACTAGCTCCAAGAAGGACTCCACTCTCCGTCACCATGGAGACAAGCGCACCCAGCATCTAACAACGTTATTTTTGGAGCAGAGCAAAGAGCTTCACTCCTTCTCCTTTTCTCGTTCAGCAGCACTCTTTAATTTTCTTTTCACAAACTATTTTGTTTGTGAAAAAGCAATGCAGGCCAGCAATTATGTAACTCTGCAAAAAAAGTTAGTCCTTGCAGTTATGGGGGCGTCATTAGGGATGAGGCAAATCTCATGTGAGTTAAAGATATTAAGATACACTTTTATTTATTTTATTTGCTCTGTGTTCTACAAAAAGTTTCCACTTTATATTTAGGACCAACTAACTTTAGACAACATCCCTCTAATTTAAATATTCCAGATGTGTTTATATCCATTTAGTTGCAATAAATAGAAGCTGTTAGCATGCAGCAACTTGTTTTCTCAGTAATACAATTTCACACACACACACACACACACACACACACACACACACACACACACACACACACACACACACACACACACACACCCTGTTACAAACCAGTTATGCGTTTCTGCTGCTGTGTGACCAATAAATTATCTTTTCTTTTGTTATTTAACTGTTATCCTCTTTAAATTGTTATAAAATTAAAAGCTGGTGGGTGTTGTAGCTATGACAAAGACGTATCAATGCATAGTGTAGAAAAATCTGTTTCTCACCATAGATGTGTGTAGGAGAGATCGTGAGCTGTCTTTTTAGATATGGAAAGATTTGTTTTATACAACGTGAAGAAGAATAAATCTTGTTAAAATGTCATTTTAGAGAGAAAACATATTTTTTATCTATGTGACAGAAAAATTAATATACATTTGTAAACTGTGGTGGATTGGATTGATAATAAAACAAAAAACAGTGATAGATTGAGTCAAAGATGCAGTGATGTGATAGTGATGGTGTAAAACTCACTGAAACCACTGTCCTCCTCCTTTGTTCCATCGATGGTTCCATCTGCCTGCAGCTGCAGGTGGAAACCTTGCCGACTGTACAGCTTCGTCACAATCCCCTTCAGCTGGGGCTCTGTGGAGACACAGACAGGAGGATGCAGGGATGAAACAGACAGCAAGGTGTTTTACCACTCATCAACAAAAAAATCTTCCATTTAGCTGCAAAATAATAACTGCACAGATTAAGCATGAGACTACTTCAAAAGAAGCAATTATGAAAGATCATTGTGATAAATCACAGCTACAGGAAGTCATTTTTTCAGAGGAGAGAACAATAGGCAGCGTGCTGCAATTGTGTGTTTTTACAAAGACGTTTGTGTTATATTTAGTCAGTTTTGATTTGTCAATAATTAAATTCAACTGTTTAGTAAAAAGGTTTAAATGAGTTAGATTGAAGCTGCTTAGATTGTGAAATCAGTGAGCGCTGGTATCTTCATTCTCACTGTTACAAGCTGGATTCACTTCAGATAAATCAAACCACAGATGGACAAGAGTCAAAGTGATTAGACTCAAAATGGATCAGAGCTTGATGAGATCCAATGGTTAATAAAATCTCTCATGTCACTCCTCCTACACATATGTTTGTATGATATGAAGAAATAGTGAAAAAACAGGAATTTCACTCACAATAAAAAGCACTTAAACTATATGTGCAGCACTGAACATAAATTATATCGGTTTGGTAAAAACGACATTGTTGAAATACAAAGAAAAAGATGCAAAATAGAGCTAAAGAGTTAAAAAGTTGTTTCAAATTCTAAAATTCTACAAAAACATTAGTTGAGCACACTTAATAAAACCATGTAAATTATTTCCACACTATTTTATTGTTATGTTCACATGAAGCTATTTAGTTATTTCAATCCAATATAGACCTATTGCAGCGTGATGTCACATGCCCACACCTCCACCCCCCAGTCCCAGGCTGGAGGGTAAGAAGCCAGCACCTCCCCATTGACCACCGTTGTGTTTATCTGTTAGTTGTCAATAAACAGAGCTAAAAAGCAGCAAAATAAAGTCTATCAACATGGTCAACACACGTTACTGGTAGGCTGCACAAGTGAACAGGACAGTAAAGCTAAATTTTACAGGTTTCTTGCTGAAAAAATATGCTATGGCAGACAAAGTTTTGTGACAGAATAAAAAAGTTAAATATCTGCCTCACATGTCTAGAAATAAACAAGTCATAGCCATCTAATGACTTCTATGCTTTTACTGGTGAATGGTCTGTATTTGTATAGAGCCTTTAGAGTTATTCAACCCCCTAAGGTGCTTCACAACACAATCAGTCATTCACACACACTTTCACACACTGGTGGGGATGAGCTATAACATAGCCACAGCTGCCCTGACAGGCGGGGCCTGCCAAACACCAGCATCACTAGCATTATTAATTTATAGAAAAATGGGCACACTGCATTTCATCCAATTGACTGCCGGTGCTCAACAGCCACAGGACCAGCAACCACGAAGTGGAAGAATAAGGCTGGAGAGCTCGGATAAACAAAAAAACAACAAAAAAAGAAAAAAATATATACATAAAAAAAAATATATATATATACATATATATATATATATATATATATATATATATATATATATATATATATATATATATATATATATACATGTGTGTGTGTGTGTGTGTGTGTGTGTGTGTGTGTGTGTGTGTGTGTGAAATACATGTGTGTAAAATACATTGTTTTGATGTTTTTTTTATAATTAATAAACTTCAAAAATGTTTATCACTGTTAAAATGTTGTTTTTGAGATAAATATCGGCTCATTGTTTAGAAAATTTAACATCTACTTCAAATTGATGGACATGGTCTGGATCATGAATAAATTGTTTTTCGGACAGACACCAAGTAAGTAAGTAAGTAAGTAAGTAAGTGTAAGTAAGTAAGTAAGTAAGTGTAAGTAAGAAAGTAAGTAATTAAGTGTAAGTAAGTAAGAAAGTAAGTAAGTAAGTGTAAATAAGTAAGTGTAAGTAAGTAAGTAAGTGTAAGTAAGTAAGTAAGTGTAAGTAAGTATGTGTAAGTATGTAAGTAAGTAAGTAAGTAAGTAAGTAGGTAAGTATGTAAGTAAGTAAGTAAGTAGGTAAGTAAGTAAGTAGGTAAGTAAGTAAACTTTATTTATATAGCACTTATCACAGACATTGAATCACAAAGTGCTTCACATAGATCAAAATCAAATAAAAAGTCATAAAATCATAATGATCTCAAAACATAAAAAGATTCAAATCAGAAAAAATCAAGTTATAAAATTATAACATTTCATAAGCAGATGAAAGATAAAAAAATTGAGAAAATAAAAGGTTTAGGTAAAAGCAGCTTTAAATAAAAGGGTCTTTAGCTGTTTTTTTTCAAAAGTGTCTAAACTGTCAATGCTGCGTAAGGATAAAGGAAGATCATTCCAAAGTCAGGGTGCAACAGTCTGGAAGGAGCGATCACCTCGACTTTTATATCTGGTTTTTGGAACTTCTAGAAGGTTCTGATGGGTGGACCTTAGGGCTCGGGTTGGAGCCTAAGGCTTTAACACTTCAGTAAAGTAGGGAGGTGCTTGACCATGAAGAACCCTGAAAGTTATAGTCAGGATTCTAAAATGAACTCTAAAGTTAACGGGTAACCAGTGCAGAGACATTAGAATAGGAGTGATGTGTCCTCTTCTGTTTGCTCCAGTTAGGAGCCTTGCTGCAGAGTTCTGGACCAAAGGTGGCCAAGTGCTGTTCTGTTAAAACGTGAAGAGTGTGTTACAGTAATCTAGATGGGAGGAAATAAAGGCATGGATAACCATTTCCGGGTAATGTTTTGACACCAACATTTGCAGTTTCAGACCAACGTTTTTGAGTAACTTTCAAGAGACATTGATTGGTCAAAAAAAAAACACCCAAATTCCTTCAGTTTGTCTTGATGGGAAAGGATAAATGATCAAGTTTTAGACTAATCAGGGGAACCATGCTCTCAGGGGCAATGATCAGACATTCAGTCTTTTCAGAGTTTAACTGAAGGAAGTTATCTTCTAGCCAGCTGGTGATAGCTGAAGGAAACTCTAGTAATTCAGTTTGTAGAACTCAGAATCCTTATAGGAGCAGTACAGCTGAATGTCATCTGCATATAGGTGATAAGAGACATTTTGAAAATAATCAATTCACCAACTCCTCCTTTTCTCCAACCCCTGACTCCATAATCAATGAGCTTTTGATTAGTATGTTTTCTGTCTAATAAGCACAAACACCTGTAAATAAACTGATTGCATCATTCAAGCTGTAACTCTGACAAACACAGCAAAGTGAAAACTTTAGTTTGTTTAAGTGAACCAATTAAATATGTTTTATTTTGACCTGAGTGCTCCAGCCTTCTTCTTCCACTTCATTATTATTATATAATTACTAATTTGTGTGTCTATGAAGGGGCGTAGCATTGTAAAAGGTGTGATCAGTTGTCCCTTTTCATCAGAGCTATGCTAACAGAGCTGTCTCACGTACATTTAGGAAGCCACTCGAGATGGTGGCATTTAAAAACCGTGTTTATTTGAGGAATTATATCATTTTTACCCTGTCTGCATGTGAAGCTGGAAAAATTTGGACATGGTGCCAAAATTACTTTATTTAAGTAATTTATCTTAGACTGAGAGACCATCTAAAGGCTCAGGAACCCTTTGCATGTGTTTTGGATTCATTAGCTGATTAGTGTGACACTTTGAGTCTAGAATATTAGATTTTTTTTTACCATGTCTGAGATTTTGAACGTGGAGTTTTATGAGTTGTAAGCCATAATCATCACAATTATAATAAAAATAGGCTTGAAATATCTGGCTTTGCATGTGATGAGTATCTCATAATTTAACATTTTAAGGGAAATTATTGAAATTTTAAACAATTTTCAAATTTTTGGAGTTTCACCTATGTTTCATCCTTCCACGAGTAAAAAGCTAAGTGTATCACATTTACCGTTCGAGTTTGTTTTTGTGACTAACAGTAAAGAACGGGAGAATATTGCAGGAGATTTTGGCAGGTATGGTGTTGGTGGAATCCACACATTTCGTCGTGTTTCTCACTCTGTAGATGTACAACATTTACAAGTTAGAGTGGTTTGAAATGTGGTGGCACACATATGCCATCCCATTGGCCTATACTAGAAAAATGTGAAAGCTAATGTAGGTTACCATATCATTAATAATTCATACACAATAATTTATCCAGTAGTTGAAGAAAATTAACATTTGAAGCAGATGGTGAGCAATTATTTACATTTCATCTCAAGAAAGATTTTCTCTCGATAAAACCGTGGTTGTAAGTCACGGCCAAATAAATATTTATTCTGTAATCAATTCTGGAAGTTAAAGGTACACATGCAAAGAAAATTGACTTCCACTCACAATCTAAACTACTGCTCTGATGTAATCCGGGGTTATAAAAGAGCACATCAGCTAATTGTGCTATACTGTTCTTAATCTTCTCTTTGTCACATGTGCTGCAGTCATCTAGAGAAACATCCAGCTGTATAATTTCCTGTTAGAGCTGGTCAGATTGGCTGTGTTACATCATCACACCGTCCCACTATCTGGTTACTGTCCCTGCTGGGGAGTGTCTCACAGCGGTTAACCACACCTTTCATCTGTCCTTTTACCTCCCCCACCTTTCAGCAGAGCCACTGGGTTTACTGGAGTCACTTCTACAGCATAAAAAAGTGTATTCAAGATAAACACAGGGGGTGGTGAAATTACTCTGCTGTTAAACAGTGAATCATGTTTTTAAAACCGTAAATAATAAGTTGTAACTACAGATGCGCACAAATCAGCATGATCAGAGAGGCACATGTGCATATAAATATATAGAACCGCATGTGCACAAACAACTTAGGTTGTGTGTGTGACTGAGGGCAGCTTGTGCTTGTCCAAGGAATAAAATGCATTCTTGGCTCTCGCTGTTTCCTCCAGGACAGAAATGAAAATTGGAAGTATGCAGGGTGCAAAAGAACTGTTATTATATGCAAACAGGAACTCTAACCACCAGATGCACATAGTTATAAAACTATATTCTGAAAAGAAACTAGTGGAGTCAGAGATGTGCAGTTTTGTCCACAAACATCTTCACATTGAAAGCGGTTGCTTGCAAAATGTAAACAAGGTAACATGAAAAAGAAAAAAAAAAAGTCTGGGCCTGATTTTGGAAAGTGAATTAACCACGTGTAAGACTTGCATGTGTGTTTTGTTAAGAATGTACATAAAATAATTTATAAATAATAAATAAAACATTTTTTAGTTATTGTTCTGTCAGTCTTTTTTTATAGATTTGAAAGATTGAATGTGTAAAAAGTGAATGCCTGAGAATCCGTTTCCACATATAATGTGGACGTGAACTAAAGTTAAAGCCATTTATTATTCTAGCAACTTTCACAAAAGCGCATTTTATATGACCACGTGTTTCTATAAATAAATGAATAAATTCATAAATATGGTGAACGATCTGATAAAGTCACACCACAGACCTGGTCGTCTCCTTCTCCTCTTCTTAGAGCCAAAGAGTTTGACCCGTGAGAAAACGTTCAGCCGGCTGGGTTTCTCACAGCTTCCTTTGGTTTTACTGGGGCTGCTCACGCAGCGGCAGGCATTAGATTTCTCCCGCTCCCTCGCCTGCCTTTTCTGCCTTATGAGGGAGCTGGCGATCGCCGCTGCCATCGCCAGTTTGGCAGCGCGTTGTGGGGAAAAAAACTTCCAGAGAAAAGTGAATCGAGACAAGTGGGTTCTTGTACGAAGCGTCCAGGGACAGTGTCAACAATCTGAGGCAACTGCAAGGATGGTTGAGTCAAGAACTTGCAAAGTGCACAAAACAGTGACACGCAATATTCCCAGAGGCGCAGCAAAGCCCAGTCCGCTCAGACAGTGTCCAAATGGATCATTTTCTCATGAATCTTCGCGTTATGCAGGACTTTCCCGTTGCATCTCCAGAGAAAAAGTGAAATTTAATAAATAAAAAATAAACGCTCCATTTAGAGACGTGAAAAGAGTTTCACCACGGCACACTGCGTGTTCTTCCATCAGTGTCGTTTTTCTTGGAATCACAAGAAAGACGCACAAACCCAGCCTGGGTTTACATTATCCCAGCGAACTACCCAGACGCGCACATGTTGGTAGATAGTCGTGAATGACGCTCATTTCCAAACCTGGGAATGGAAACACCTGTTCGCAGATACCGGAAGAGTGTTTACGCACTACAACTTTCCCCATCCATCGCGGGAAACAGTCTCCACTTGCAGCGCAGAGGATGTGCACCGACCACTTCGGAATCCCCTTTAGTTTTTTCTAAAGTTTGCAAACGCGAAACAAAGACAGGAAGCGCCTCATGCTGAATCAACTGCAGTCCTGCGCAAACACAAAGTCAGCCTTACTGGAGAGCATCCCCACCTACAACCTGGAGAAAGAGCAGCGTGGGGGAGGAGGGGGAGGGAGGCAGGCTGCCCACAGACCCAGGCAGGGCTTTACATAGAGGACACGACTAACACACACGCTGTCACATGAGATAGTCCATATCATAAGAAGAAAGGGATGGAAAAGGCGTGGGGGCGGGTGTAGAGAGGAGAAAATCAAGATCAAAAGGAAAGAAAAACATGGATTTCATGTTCTCTTTGTTTTAGATGGCAGTGTAGACAGTGCAGGAAATACAATATAAAAAAACAAGGCCAAAAATAGAATAATGACTATTTTCGTATAAATATGTTGATGGAGCTGAGCGCAAAGCATCCATGTTGCGCATTATCCTTATAAAAAGATTAAAACCGTCAAATTAACAGTGAATGTTACAAATCAGTGTGAGTAATAAAACTGCAACTAAAACTGCAGACGTGTGCAGAATGAACGGGCATGATTAAATAATAATCCATGACAAAAAGGTCAATACAGGTTCTGGCTGCAGACTCGGTGCTTCACGTTTACTCCCCACTGGATTCAATGAGACAGCAGATTAAGCAATGGTGCCATCTAGAGTCCCAACGTGTCTTTTACGTTTTATTCTTTTACTGCCATTAAAGATTGGATCACCACACCTCGTGGTTAGAAAAGTATCCCATCACAGGAATCTGGTTTTATAGATTTAACGTCTAAATTCTAAGGAAAATTTGGTTTTGAAAAGCTAGAGGTGAGTTCATTAAGTAAACAAGTCAATCACCAGACGGAAAGATGTAAAAAAAAGCTTAAAAGTAAATATATATATATCATTGTTTGACCAAGAAAAAGGCTAATCACGAAATAAGGAAAGGTCCCAAACTGCAAACAGAATTTCAGCACCATGGACAGCAACACGACACCAAAAGCACAATAAGCTGAAACAAAATCTCCAGAGACAAGTCTCATTTAAATACTATCCAGCACAATTCAACCAATTTAACATTACAGGGGACAGTACAGACTATTTTAGATACATATCTAAAAATAATTATTAAAGACAGTTAGTGAGAAAAATCAAACACCCGAAATCAATATTCAAAAGCATACCTGAAGCAGACTTTCTCAAAGGAAAAGTCATTGTATACTCCTCAAGAGGAAGCCAAAGCACAGATTAGTCTACGCGGTCCTCAGAAACTGAAGAGAAAGCGACGGGACTCGTTTTAGCAAAGTTCAAACCATTGTCAGACAACTATCAGAGGAGGAGGAAGCGTCGAGGCGTGGCCACCAACAGGAAGATCATTAGAGAACATTAGCGACATGCCATTATTGCTTCTAAATGCTCATTAAACATTCATTTAGTGGTCTTGTTGGTCCGGCAGACACTGTCGTGTGTTCGCAGCGCTGCTGAGATTGGTTGACAGTACCATGATGAGCCAAAGTGAACCAGAATGAGGGCTGTGACCCTACTTCCTTCATGCAACTCTGAAGACTTTGCTCTCATGTTACAAAAATGATGTAAAATGATCCGTTAATGCATCCAGTAAACTGGTTACACCGGCATTTCCACTGTGGCTACAAACAAGAAAGAGATAAAAGCAGAGCTTTTATGTTAGACACAATGATTTTTACTGAAGCAATTTTCTGCTCTGGGGCTCTTTGTCCCACTGTGTCCACACATCAGCTCAGGAGGTTGAGATTATGCGAGTTTATAATCCAATATTTGACGATGGCTTAATAGAGTAAGTAGATTAATATTTGTAGTGAATTTTAAAAACACAAATTTAAATGTTATTGCAGTTGTACATCTATTAATATTTTTATTTAAATGTGCCCTCTAAAACTAATTTGACCATGTAAACACTCCCCGACCAATATGCCCCGTTTGACCACTAGGTGGTGCAATCTAACTGTCCCCCTAAACCTCAAACATCCATCATAAAGAACAATAAACCTACAACCACTGAGACAATAATACAAACAGTCCTATTATAAAAAGCATGCCTGAAAATACTGGATTGTATTAAATTAACCATTAAATAATGTGTGTGTGTCCTCAATTTAAACTTTGGTGTATTTTAGTACTAAAATGATAGTTGGACGTTTGTGAAATACTGAAAATAAAAGATTAACATTACATTCACCAAACTAATTTATTGAAGGCACATGGGAAAATGCACCAAAATGTTGAAAATACTAAAAATCCATTAGGACTTTTAAACAAGCAAATAGGATCATGATTTAGGAAATAGGAAAATTTTTTAAAATTGTTTATTAAGTAAAAAACATTTACATAAAAACTTTTTTTGCAACCTTATGTTGCTACAGGAACATGTAATTTTCTGAGAACTATGCTGACACACTTATTGTAACAAAGTAGTTGCCTTAAAAGCCTTTTGAAAGGGAGAGCACTTTTATTTCACCCACTGTTCTGATGGACTCATGTACCTTTCTCCTGAAGAAGTGGCTACTCCGGAACACACTAACCTTCAGTCACACACTTTAAATATGATAGTTATCAAGTTATCCTTTGTCCTTCAATGTGTGTGTGTGTGTGTGTGTGTGTGTGTGTGTGTGTGTGTGTGTGTGTGTGTGCGTGCGTGCGTGCGTGTGTGTGTGTGTGTGTGCGCGCGCGCGCGCGCATGTATAAGTGTCCACATAAGTGTATAAATGTGTGCAAAAGCACTTCAGAGGGTCAAAACGGTGACTGGTGTCAAAATAACTTTGCAATTCATACAGATTCCTTCCCTTTGATTTGCAAAAATAACTTTTGTCAGTATTCTGTCACATTTAATTTGGTGCTTTTAAAATCTTTTCTTCCTCTGTCTGGATGTGAAACGAAGGGAGAGAAAGAGAGCCAGAGAATGTTGCACAAATGTCCCCGTCTATATACATCAAAGGTCCACCAGACACACATTTAAGGTCAAACTGGGGCCTCTGCTGCTAACGCTGTACTTGCTCATGTAATAATAATAATCCATCCATTTATTTTCAGTCGCTTATCCAGAGTCAGGTTGCGAGGGGCAGCAGCCTAAGCCGAGATGCCCAGACTTACTTCTCCCCAGCTACTTGGGCCAGCTCTTCCGGGGAAATCCCAAGGCGTTCCCTGGCCAGCCGAGAGACAGTTGGACGTGCCCATAAAACCTCACCAGGGAGACATTACACTTCAATTCAAAAATACTTTATTAATCCCAAATGGAAATTCAATTGTTTCAGTACACACAATTCCAAGAATTGGTGACTGTGGTCATTCGCAACACAAGTCGCGCTACTGTCATCCAAGAGCCATCCTGACCAGATGCTCAAGCCACGTCAACTGGCTCCTCTAAATGTGGAGAAGCAGCGGATCTACTCTGAGCCCCTCCCAGATGACTGAGCTTCCCACACGTATCTCTAAGGAAGAGCCCAGCCACCCTGCGAAGAAAACTCTTTTCAGCCGCTTGTATCTGCAATATCGTTTTTTCGGTCACTACCCAAACCTCGTGACCATAGGTGAGAGTAGGAATGTAGATCGACTGGTAAATCGAGACTAGATATTAATAATAATAATAATAATAATAATAATAATAATAATAATAATAATAATAATAATAATAATAATACATTGCAACTTTCAAGACACCCAAGGACACTTTACAACAAGGCAGATATGAACAACATAAACATATGAAACAGAAATAATTAAATAAAAACAATAAATGGTAAACTGGATACTACGAGTTATAAGTTTGTCTGAATGGGTGGATTTTGAGTTTTGATTTTATAAAAGTGGGAGAGAAGGCGAGGTGCGGAGGTCAGGGGGAGAGAATTCCAGAGGTGGGGAACAGAGCAGCTGAATGCTCTACGCTCCATGGTGACGAGGCAAACAGGGAGATGAAAGTTGAGGAGCAGAAGAGGAACAAAGTGAGCGAACAGGAGTCACTATGTGAACAAGGTCAGATATGAAGGATGGAGCCAGGTTATGAAGAGCTTTGAACGTGATGAAGATCATCTTGAATTGGATTCTCTGTTTGATGGAAAGCCAGTGCTGTTGTTGCAGGATGGAGTTGATGGGATGAGAGGTAATATGTGCTGCAGCGTTCAGGAGAAGCTGCGGTTTCTGTGACGTGCTCTATGATGCAATCTGTTCTCTTGGTAAATCATGAAATAAACATGAGTCACTTGCTGCCCTTTGAGATGCACTGACTCTGATTTATCCTCCAGCTCACTGTATCCCTGTTTAAAGCTATCAATCTGAGAAAAACAAACACGCTGACACAACTTCATACACGGATCTCCGTTTTTCATCAATCAGACTCATAAATCCAAGCCATCACTCACACAGGACGTGTAACCTTTAGAAAAAACTACTGTTGGTTTTAATTATTTTATCCACTGCAGCTAGATAAACCAGTGAAGAGCGTGACAGTCACACTATATTCTATGAATAATACACCAATGAAACACAGACAATGATACCAAAGAAACTCTAAAATGGTGTTTGGTGCTTCTGTTTGCAGGAGAAAATCATGAAAGCAAAGACAAAAAACAAACAAACATGCTTTTCTTAAAACACGTCTGTGTGCAGAGGTTTAGGATGAAATTATATACTCCCTGGCCACTTTATTGGGTACACTTGTCCAACTGTTCATTAACGCAACTAATCAACCAATCACATGGTGGCAACACAATGCATTTATGCATGCTGACATGGTCTAAGACGATCCGCTGCAGTTCAAACCGAGCTTTAGAATGGGGACGAAAGGTGATGTGAGTGACTTTGAACGTGGCATGGTTGCTGGTGCCAGACGAGCTGGTCTGAGTATTTTAGAAACTGCTGGTTTTCTGGGATTGTCACGCAAAATCATCTCTAGGGTTTACAGAGAATGGCCCGAAAAGAGAAAAAAATCCAGCAAGTGACAGTTATGTGGGCGAAAATGCCTTGTTGATGCTAGAGGTCAGAGGAGAATGGCTAGACTGGTTCGAGCTGATAGAAAGGCAACAGTAACTCAAATTTGTTTTTGGCACAAAAGATGGATGCCATCAAGGAGAGAGTGGACTAATCAGCACGGATTGGGATAGTTGAATGTCCATTATTGGGATTTTGAGAGGTTGAGAACCAACAAACTTTAAGACAGAGAGGAAATTATCTCTGTCTGGCCCCAAAACAATTTTTAATCGAAATCTGGTGTCCTTGAGCCTGCAATGCTCCAACGAAAAGTCCCCCCTCAGAAGATATATGGAATGTGCTGTCGCTATGGCAACTCAATTCTATCTCCTATCCCAGCCTGGGTGGGACTGCGGGAAGGCCGCTGAAACGTTCCAGGGTCACTGCAACCCTCCAACCCTTAATGCTCCTCCCCCTATCCACACTGAGGTGACATGCGCTGCTTCTATTGTGGCTGCAGGAACTGAAGTAGGGATAGTCCCAACCCACCACCCCACCTAGTGGACACTTATGTTGTGTAATGTCTGAAGTCTGTTGCATAAATGTTTGAGGTGTTTTTTAGCAGAGCAAAGCTGCCCTCCCGGTGGAGGGTAACTCCGAAGTTCCTTTTTCCCTCCACCTGAACCAATCCTCATGTAACCCTCTTATCTCTATTAAAGTAGCGCGACTCAGGGTTGCGAATGACCGCACTCACCAATTCTTGTCATGTGTCTTGCCCATGTATGTCTGATCTCTGAATTGTGTGTACTGAAACTCTAATTTCCCTCTGGGATTAATAAAGTATCTTTGATTTGATTTGATTTGAAATAACCACTTGTTACAACCAAGGTATGCAGAAGAGCATGTCTGAACAAACACACGTAGAACCTTGAGGCAGATGGGCTACAGCAGCAGAAGACCACACCGGGTGCCACGCCTGTCAGCTAAGAACAGGAAACTGAGGTTACAATTCACACAGGCTCACTAAAATTGGATAATAGAAGATAAAAAAATAAATTTGTCTGGTTTGATGAGTCTCCATTTCTGCTGCAACTTTCAGATGGTAGGGTCAGATTTTGGCATCAACAACATGAAAGCATGGATCCATCCTGCCTTGTAACAACTGTTCAGGCTGGTGGTGGTAGTGTAATGGTGTGGGGGACATTTTCTTTTCACACTTTGGGCTCCTTATTACTAATTGATCATTGTTGCACCACAAATACCCATAAATAAAAAGTGGAAGAAGCACCAGACAAAACTGTAAACCTCGGGGACACACTCCAACAGAGAAAATGCCTACATGTGCTCTGTGTGCTGCAATATGCATTAATTACTGTAGTGCCCCAGAATGCCAGTATACTGCTGCCTCCTGGGGACACATTCACTGTACTCACACACACTGTGGGGGTAAAAAATACCCTTATCAGCAACCAGAATCACTACAATTTAGACATTAAATGATTTTGTCTAGAAAAAATCATTGAAAATCACTTTATTAAACAGCAACATTCTTTTTAATCATCTCAACATCAATGTGCCAAATACCTCTCAGCTTGCATGCACACCTGACTGTGTAAGAACCACAGGAGCTCCAACAGAATCAGTCATCAACTAGCCTGCATTCCCGTCTGAGGCCACAAGAGGACAGAACATCAGAGTAGAAGAATGGAGAGGTCTGAGTGTCATCAAGGTTGAGCACTGCCTTAACCTTTGCATTATTAAACACTATAATGCTACAATAAAGCTATGTCGAGTCATTAATGACTCAAAGCTGTCACAATAGCACCCAGGATTTAATTGTTTTCTTGGTTTAGAGAGAACACAATGACTGGCTGGTTAACCTTTCTGAGGGCAGAGTTACACTCAAGGATTTAGTCAGTGACTATCACAATGTTTAATGTCAAATTAAATTTCTATCGGTGGATTAGTCTCAACTGTAATAACAGGATTTTCAACCTTGTTGGTCCTGAATGGAGCATTAAATGCAACGTAAAGCAAAAATCTATCTGTTGTGAGCTCCTAAAGGATGCTGCTCTAATCATTTAGCCCTTTGACAGCAGTCTGCTGGTTGTCTCTTTGTGTGTGACGGGTGCAGCAAATCCACCACAGACAAAGCTTGCAACGTGCTGGGCCATCAGCGCCATGGTGATACCACTCGTTGCCATGGATACAGCACATACGCAAGAGGGTGTGTGTGAAAGATGGAGGTGGAGAGAGCATGTGCACTCTCAGATTGGGGGTTGGGTTTAGCAGAACAAACATCAACATCAGCCAGTCAAGGTTCAAGCTGAGGGGGAGGTGTCTGGGATCTGTGGCTTTTTATTTATTTACTTATTTATTTATTAATTTATAAAATCACAGAAATGTAAACAGTTCATGGAAGAAGGGAGTCCGTAAATGAAAGCCAGAGAACAGACGGCTCATTATTTCTCCCAGTGGGTGTTTCAGAGTTATAGAAACCCATCGACATAAATATACTGGCCAATTCATTTCCATAGGCTCCAATATCACGTTTTGGAGGCCAAATGGGAGGTGGCCACCACCGCCATTTTGACCGTGTCACAGGTTCCTTCAAGCCCAGACAATTCCACAAAAGGGAAGTGAGGAGGAGCTGAGGGTGGAACTGCAATTTTTGGTACTTCCGGGATGGCCTCAGTGTTTGAGCCGCATTGTGGGGGCTTGTAGAAACCTTGTGGACTAATAACTCCATCACAGAATATCAGTGAAGGTGTTCTGAGTTATACTGATGACAGATGATTATATTTCCCCTCTAAGTAAATCAGCTTCTTTGAATTCTCAGAGACTTTTTGTTGTAATTTTTCTTTTGTTTTGGTCTCGGTGTGTAACTCTGCCTGTGCCCTCTTCATCCTTTAACAAAACGAGTTACCAAAAGTGTTAGAGCTGTAAACACAACTTTAGATTTTAATAAACGGCAAGAAAATAAATAAAAAGAAGTCATCATGCATGATTATTTCACTTTTTCCCTAAATTCAGGCCTTTCTAATCCTAAATGTCCACTTTGTTTCAACACTTTGTGTATAAAACCATAAAACTTAAATTGGATGTGACAACATTGAACCATACATTCTCTAAGATGAACAAATTATCTACACTAATGGGGCTGAAGCTTATTCTGCTGTTCATGTTTATTTCCAGGCCAATAACTCATAACAGATGTGTGAAAATACAACTAAGGTTTGTCCAACTGCAGTGGACACCTAGTTTGTTTTCTTTATGTAGGTATGAAAAGAAAATGAAAACTTAATGTTTGACCTGATTATTGCTTTTCCACCTTCCGGGTGTCTCTCTCTTTCCTTACATTTTTAATCACAATTATCTATTTTTTGCTCATTTAAAATATATTTTAATCAATTATTTTTCATATTTTTACATGTCTTGTTTTTGTGAAGCACCTCATGATTTTTATCTTGAGAGGCGCCATAGAAAAGATAATTTCTTCTTCTTCTTCTTCTTCTTCTTCTATTATTATTAGTATTAGTATTAGTATTAGTATTAGTATTCCATAAACATAATTAGTCACAAATAGCAGCAACGGTGAAAATGTTTACAGTCTATAAATAATTCTAACGCCAAACTTTCCAGTTGATTTTAGATGCTAAAATATGCAAATATTTTTGTGACAAAGTCCCATAGCATTGTTTCACATTTGGGTTATTTGTTAAGTTATTTTGTCATTTTTACTTTCACACACATTTTTGATACAGATTTTTGTTTATTTTTATTTTTTGTGAATTTATTTACAACATTGACTCCACAAGTCGTGACTTGTTAATTTCACTGTGGGTGAAGTTGATAATTTATCTGGGGAGCATACCGCTGTGTGTGTGTGTGTGTGTGTGTGTGTGTGTGTGTGTGTGTGTGTGTGTGTGTGTGTGTGTGTGTGTGTGTGTGTGTGTGTGTGTGTGTGTGTGTGTGTGTGTGTGTGTGTGTGCGTGTGTGTGTGTGCACGTGCACGTGCATGCATGTGTGAGTAAGTTCTAAGGCAGTACTGACAGGGAAAAAACCCAATCAGTAACACCAAACAGTGTGAAATGCTCAGAGTGCATGCACACTTGGATTCATTATCTGCGATCGTCATGATTCCAGGTCCTGGTCTGTATTCCTGATTGCTCAGTACTTACCTAATCACATTGATATGTTCACCTGTGAGGGCTTGATTGTTTCCACCTGTGTTACCTATAGTATAAGCTCCCTGCAGCTATAGTTGGGTGTGCTGGATCATTGCACAAACTAGTTGCACACCAGGACAGACGCAGCATGTCTTTGTTAATTAGGTTTAGTTTAAGTCATTTTTCGCCAAGTTAAAGTTTTGCTATGGCTACATGAAGCAATGAGTCTGTCCAGACAATATTTTTAAATCATTTTCTTGACCCAGTATGTGCTAAAATGACCCTATTCAGGGTTACTGAAATGTCACTCAGACCCCCTACCAACCCGAGTAGCCAGAATACCACACTTGCAAATTCAGAATGGGGAGCCGCCTCTTGTTAGTTCCCACTTTAGTCTTAGTAAAGTGGAGCTGACGTGCTGGGCTGCAGTCTGTTTCCAGCACATTTACTGCATGTTTTAGATCATGAACACAGCAGGTTTGCTTGATTTAGTGATGAATGAAGGCTGAGGAGACATTTCAGCTGTTAAATTAAGGTGTTAAAAAGACAAAGACACAGCGAGAAGAAGAGTTTCACTTTTGCTTTTACAACAGTGAATTAATAACAGACTCTAGGGGGTGCCACAAGCAAGCCGAAACTGCATAGTTTACCTTTAATATCTTATAGTTTTCCTTTCATTTCCTTTTGCAAAAATGTATTTGATGCGAAAAACAAATAATCAATAAAACGAACACTGCATGCGAGAGGGATCTTATGCAAAGTAATTAATATATATGCTTTTTATTAACTTTAGAATTATTATAACTTGAGAAAAGAGACTCCTTTAGGAAACATGGTTATTGTTTCAGTTTGAAAAAGTAAAATTGTCCAGAATGATTCTGCTTCACTTGCTAATTAACCCTTTAGGGCACTCATTGAAGTATTTTATTTTAATTTTTTTTTATTTCAACCCCAGGGTGTTATTGTGGTCCATAACCAAAGTGTATTTCTGCTGTTCCAATTTTCTAAAATGTTTATTTTCATGCAGAAAATCAGAGAAAACGAAGTGATCAAATAGGGACGTTGGCCCTGTTCTGGTAAAATAAATCCCAAAATAAATAACATGAACAAGTTAAATAGCTGCTTTTTAAAGGAGTCCACTGAGTCCACTGATCTCAGGCTCGGGGGAGAGAGTTCCAGAGTCTGGGGGCCACAGCAGCAAATGATCTGTCACCTTTGGTCTTTAGCCTGGTGCTGCACAACCAGTAGGCTTTGATCACTGGACCTCAGGGACCTGCTGGGGGTGTAGGGACTAAGAAGATCACCAATGTAAGATGGTGCTTGTCCATATAAGGCCCTATAGACCAGAACCAGGACCTTGAAATGAATCCTGAAGTTGACTGGCAGTCAGTGATGCTGGAGGAGAAGCGGGGTGATGTGGGTGTGTTTGGAGGACTTGGTCAGAATATGAAAGCGAGTTATTACCTGCTGGCCACAAAAGCTGCAACTACTAAGCAACTAACCAACCATAGATAACTTCTTTGGATCTAAAACAAACATTTCAGATATCAAACTAATAGCTACAATTACTTGACTTACATTTAAACTTGAAATTTGCCCCCAAAGGACCTGCCGGCTTCGGATCCACCATCCTTTAGAAAATTCCACGGCATATTCTGGGAAATGTTTGACTAAGGCTAGGTGCCAAGACAATTTCCATCTATCCTTGCTCAGCTAGCTAAACGGCTAACAAACGGAGAACAGATGCCTCAGTAGAACATATATCATGGTCAAATTAGAAAAAGAAGACGAAGAAGAAGAAGACGAAGAAGAAGAAGAAGAAGAAGAAGAAGAAGAAGAAGAAAGTATCATTTCTATAGCGCCTCTAAAGATAAAAATCATGAGGCGCTTCACAAAAACAGAAAATGTACAAATATAAAAATTTTTTTAGAAAATGATTAAAAATATATTTAAAATGAGCAAAAAATAGACAATTGTGATTTAAAAATGTAAAGCAAGAGAGAGGGTGAATAGGAAAGAGGGAAATCAGTGGATCCTGAGGAAGGTGGAATAGGTGGGGAGAGCAGAATAAAGAGTGGTGAAGAAGGTCATACAAAAGCCAGCTTGAACACGTGAGTCCAGCTGCTTTTTGAAGGAGACCACTGAGTCCACTGATCTCAGGCTCAGGGGGAGAGAGTTCCAGAGTCTGGGGGCCACAGCAGCAAATGATCTGTCATTAGTCCTCTGTTCTCCTCCATCTCTTCATGCGGTCGTCATCTCTAAACCCACATTTCCCGTCGTTTCCGTCCACGTTTTCTCTGTATTTTGTACTACTTCACTCACAGGTGAATAAATAAATAAAGAAGTATAAATCAGGCTTTAGGTTCCCTATGAACTTCATAAATACTTTAGGGAGAGGAGTTTAAGGTGCAATACGGTCAGTTTCCACCTCTAGATTGTGCCCTCTGAGAGAAAACATCAGGTTTCATTATCATTTTTGTAACTGCAGACTGAATTCCAGTTTTGTCTAGCTGTTTTTGTTGATTAGATCAGTATTTTTCAAAGGGGATGTTCTGCCCTCTTAAAACTGGGTAAAGATATTTCCCAACTGGGGTTTCAACAGATTTTGAAGTTGAGACATCAGGTGTTTCCTTCTTTTCTTGTATCATACTGGGGACAATATGTAGGACAACATCATTTGTTTGATTTATTTCAAAGAGACATTCTAATTATCACATTTATTAATAAAAATAAAATTAAGCATTTAGAAAGTGTACAGACTATATATTTTTGAGACCAGATCTCTTTTTGTTCTATGAAAAGACTCCATTCCATTAGTGCACTAAACAAAATAGAGAGAGATTTGTAGAAAGAGCAGAAACTCCTAAAAGCAAAGCTCTCTGTGGCTTTCCCAGTATGATGGGTAGAGCCTAAGGGCTTGTACACACTGATTCAAAAAGATTTACATGTGATTGTCCAGTCATCCAAAGCAACATCTCTCAGTGTCATTGTCTTTTCCTGTTAGCTCACACATTTTTTTTACATGTTCCCTTAGCCTTCTCATGTTCTCAAAATGAGGTCAAAGAAAATGATCTTAGAAAAAAATGACAGGAGGTAAATCTTTTGGAAATTCAGCTGTAGCCCTGCACTTCCTTTCCTTTTCTGGGTCATTCCTGTTGTGTGGCTGGAACAGGCAGGCACACATTCTATTAACAGGACTCATGTTGTTTGTGAGAAACAGGCTATCTTTCTGTGTGTCTGTTATTTACATGTTTTGGCTGAATTAACCACACACAAGATCTTAATCAATTATGCCTTCACTCTTTAGAGGGCCAATGTCTATATTTACACACTTCCACTCACATCATAAAATATGTCAGTGTGCCTTTTCACAAACTCTTAGAATTATGGGATTTCACCCACACAATCATCAGAGATCAAGCTAGTCATGGTTTGCACCATGGCACCATTCCACCCATTAGTGCAGGGCTATAACGCTCCAAATATAGGTCTGTCTGCAGAGCCAGAAAACTGCTTGGTCTCCTCTCGTGTTTACTTTCACATCTCTAAAACTAACAATGCTAGATTTATGAAACTCTCAAATTACAAGGTTTACTAGTTGTGCTAAATGGTAAATGGTAAACTCAATGAAGTTGGTGAAATCATCACATGAAAATCAAATCTGCCTCATTTGAACATGTGCCCTGAACAAGGAATACATTATTATTATTATTATTTTTAGGTAAAATATGTTGTTTTTTAGACATAATCTTAATATTCATGGTAACAGCAATAATACAAGTGATTATAATAAATATTTTTGCAGTTGTAAACCAAGATTTCTCTGGTAAATGGAGGAGGACAGGAATTGTGCCAACCAAACTCGCCATCAGTGATGATGACATACAGGAGGACGATGACATTGAAGCAGATCCTCAAATAGAAAATATTCTAAAAATTCTAAAAATATATATTTGATCAGAAATAGTATCTATTGTTCAATAGCATTTAAAAAATATTCCACAATAATCTGTTTTTTTAAATATACTACAAAGGTATATTGTTTAATAACACTGAAATATTCTGTATTTTTGAACAATGATATAATATTCTAAAATTTGCTAGATGATTCTGAAGTGTCATAATTATTTGTTCAAGCTGGTTTTGGTGTGACCTTCATCACACTCTCCTTGTTCTGTTCTCCCTACATACTCCACCTTCCTCAGGATCCACTGATTTGCCTCTTTCCTGTTCACTCTCTCAATTTCTTTACATCTTTAAATCACAATTGTCTATTTTTTGCTCATTTAAAACATATTTTAATCATTTCCTAAATTCTTTTTTATATTTTTACACTTTTTGTTTTTGTGAAGCGCCTCGTGATTTTTATCTTGAGATGCTCTATAGAAATTATTCTTCTTCTTCTTCTTCTTCTTCTTCTTCTTCTTCTTCTTCTTCTTCTTCTTCTTCTTCTTCTTCTTCTTCTTCTTCTTCTTCATATTTAATTTAACAAATGTAAACACAATTTAGAAAGTAAAAAGCTTGTTACATATTTATTTTGAAACATTTAGGTAGAAAATATAATGTTATCTCCTGTGTCACGCAACGCCTTGACATTGAGAAACACCTTAAGTCGCCACCCTTTCCGGTCGGCTCATGGGTCCCCACAATAACGAGAAAATGAATGCAGCTCTACGGGGCTAAAAGAGCTATTTTCTAATCCATTTTGCCTGAATTGTACATATGGTGTATTTCATTTTATATGTAAAGACATTATTTGTGTTTAAACCATGCCTGTCACGTACTTTGAGATTTATCAGCTTGCAAAAGTTCAGTATTACCACAGAATCTCCTCTCCCCTAGCGTAGTTGCTACTTACCGCATGTCCAGATTTATGGATGAATTATTTGAAATTTGCTGAACTTCCATCCATTTTCCCTCTGCTCTCCTTCACGCCTGGTTCAGTTATGTTAATTTAATGATGTGCATTTGTAGTCTTGAATGTATTTTCACACAAAAACTAAAATACCTTTTGCCCCCATTCAAAAATAAGTGCTTTCTTGGCATCACAATGTGTCTTTAAAAATCACGGACATCATATGTGAAATCCATGGAATTTAAACGGGATTAGAAAATAGCTTTTATAGCCTCATTGACGTGCATTCATTTTTGCGTTCTTCCGTGGACCCATGGTCCAGAAGTAGATGGGGGTGACTTAGGTTCTCTATTGTAACTTGATAAAATTAATAAAAAAGAAATGTCCTCTTGACAGGCAAGAATCTTGTGTAGAGATGTTTTGTTTTATTTTTACCAGCGACAGTTTCAGTTTCTCACTGAAGGCCTTTTTCATTGGCTGTCTTCTGATGGAATGATGACGTGCTTTATATCTCGTATACCTGAGGTGTTCATTATGTTGGAGTGGAGCGTGCAGCTGTCAGGCCCACGTTGACCGGGCACTCCCACTCATGGGGCCTGGCAGTTTCAGGTAAAAAAAAACATTTTTTACCCACAATTAATGCCTATCTAGAAGAAACTTCTTTTTTATCTCTAATTTTGTAATTATGGCTGGAAGCAATGTCTCTCATTCTTGAATGCTAATTTCTATCCAGGCAACAGTATTGCCAACTCTGCATCAGTCTAGACACTTCCACAATGGTGCAAGCACGCTGTTTGGTAGCATCTGTATGTAAGCAGATGCCTAACGCTATTGGCCAATACTGAGCAGTGCTCAATTCAAATAGTGCGGGGCTCTCAGAGGCGGTTTTACCATTAGGCATAGGTAGGCGGCCGCCTGGGGCCCCCTAGTGGTGGGGGGCCTCCTAGCCCTGACCGCCGGCACCCCTCTGTTAATGCCACAATAGTCTTATTACCAACCTGTGGCCACAGACGGGATATGCGCACTTCTCATTACCATAATTCCTGAACCATTCAAGATATCATTAAAATTCCAAAAGTGCTGAAAAGATTAAAAATGGGGCTTTTCGTGCATATACAATACATTATGGTAGCCACCGGGATTCCCTGTCTTGAGCGCACCGAATCACAACACAGATTCAGAGACGTGCTGAGTTTGTCATCCAAAATGCTCCGTTTTATAACTTTTGAACGGCTGATCAGATCCAGGAAATTCCAACGGTTCCTAAAAGTACATAAAAGCAGCTTTCCAACGATCTATAGCAGGAAGCAATCAGAGTTATGGAAAATATCGCTACGAGGGGAAATCCTGCTGTACAGCCTGATAGAAACGGAGCACAGCGCGGTGGAAGCGGATATCGGAACGGGGAAGCTAATCAGCATAAAAAACAGCATGAAATTATGGAAATGCCTCAAAGAAAATCAACACGATCTATTAGGCATCCCAGAAGGCTTATATCTGAAGACAGTGACCACGAAGAAGGACAGATCTCCAGTGAACCAGGATATGAATGTTTGTTCAGTCTTTATATGTTATTTTTTTATTTGAACAACCCTCAACTATTTGCTCATTGTAAGATTCAGCTTCATTCCAGCATTATTTATCCTTTTACAATAAATAATTATTTTTTCTAAAACAAAAGTTTCTGGTATAGCAGTGAACGGTGTGCCAGAGAAGCACCCCATGGCAGTGTGAGGTGTGCAGGACTCTGCCTGCAGCTGGAGAGAAACTGCTTCAAGGTCTACCACATCAAATAAAAACGTCTGAAAGTTAACAATACTAAATGGTCTTAAAAACAGCTAAAAATTATACCAAGGTTCAAACTTTTTAAAGAATAGATGCATTTCAGTTCAAAGTTTAAATTGTTCGCCCAGTAATTTTGAAGTTCCTGTTCAGTAAGAAATGTAAAATATTCAAATCCGTTTTTTGCTTTTTCACTTTGAAGCTGATTTTTTAAAGGCTTTAATAGAAATAAATTCTAAATACAAACCATACACTGAAAGCTGAGGTTGTTCTGAAAAAAGGAGAAGAGTTACACACACTTTGCTCTTTTTATTACAATTTTACAGCCATAAGATTAAAAAAATACCAGGTGGCCCTGTTATAATTATGGTCGTAAGAGGGTTATTAAGACGGCGATGCACAAACAGGAAGTGATTGGTAGTCATTCCACTCCAATCCAGTTGGTGGCGGTAATGCACCAAATTGTTGTTTGCCAAGTGCCATAAGACCACAAATAAGAAGAATAAGAGAGGCGGGAGCGTTCGTAACAAACTCAAAGCAATAGTAAAACATGAAGCATGAAATGGAGTTATCCTAGTGGCTCCAATAAGCGAAAGAAGCAGCTTGCTTCATAAAAGCTTTTATTTTCACTTCTGAAAGTGACGTCATTTCTCGATGTAAACATCAAAAGGAGGCAGAAAGGAAAGACAATGGAAAATGTTTAAAGGGAGGAAAACACAGACCAAAATGGAAAATAGAAATAAAATAACAAAGGCAAAAGCAGGAGCACTGACAGGAAGAAGAAAGCACTCAAAGGGAGAGAAAAACAGGAAAAAAGAGGAGGTCTAATAAAAAGTGAAAATAAATCGTGTCAGAAGAGGGTAGATTTTCGCAAATCCAGTTAAAGGTAAGATTGTCGAAAATTTAGTGTAAGAGGCCCCATGTCTGTGTTCGCCTTGGGCCCCCAAATTGCTAAATCCGCCCCTGGCTATGGGGTGCGGGGTTAGCAAAAACTGAAAGTTCTCTATGTCAGTTTAGTGCTCTCATTAAAGCATCTGTAATCACTTTCATCGTGCATGAATACTTTTACATTAGCAAAGGACACCTTGTCCACATCTAGGAGATTTGTCCAAAATGCTGGAATTTGAAAACCTACAGAGAAAAGGATTATTTTTATCACTAACCAGGTCTGTGTCCTCAGGATAACCCAACCACGGGCCTCAACATAACTGAATGTTATGCAATGAGGTCAAATGTGCAGTGCAGCAAACTGGATATGAACATTAATGAAGCTAATTTTAGTCCAGTCACACACGCTGGGTTTCTTTTGCAATGGAGTGTCCTCGAGGAAGGTGTTTTTGCTCTCTCTCTACAGGTACATAATGCTTTCTGATTCCTCACAGCAGGTTAAGGAAGACAATGGCAATTAATAAGAACGTATTTTATGTTTTAGTGTGTAAGTCGCAAACGGCTGCGTCTGCTGTTCATTTCTAATCACCAGACATTGAAATGATCCATTTACAGAAAGGGTTGGTTGTGTGTGAACATGCCAGTGTGATTGCATGGTTTTGGACCAGCATGGATTATTTCAGCTAAAGCGTTACGTGGAACGAATTGACGGAGCAGGAAATGACACCACGGGAGACATGAGCCGACTGATGGAAGAGGGTGGGTAAATAGGTCATGTTCTCTACCAGACATGGCACATCCCAGTTTTGACATTCATACCCCGCTTGGTGAAGTCAGCACATAGAGAAATCGATGGAAACCCAATGACGGCATGTCGTAGTGGATCCCTGTTTGTGAAGAAAATGAGTGGGAGGATCAAGAGTGAGAGAATGAGAAACATCTGTAGAGGATAAGGCTTATGGGTAACACAGCATAAAAACATGGTGAAAACTTTTTTTGTGAAATTGTGACCAAACAGAAAAGTTCTGGTACTTTCTTTTGAAAAAACTTTTGCACTTTTGCAGTTATGATATGCAAATGTAGCTATGTATTTGCAGTTTGCAGGGAAGTCATTGCCCTGCAAGTCACTCTTGGGGGGTGGGGGGAGATATGCCGGTGCAGGCTTTGGAGTCCTATTTCCTGATATTTGGGCATCTCACCTCAAATTGGATAACGACAGCCTTCCCTGTCATGATTCAAGCTTCATGTTGTGACAGTGTGACGTAGATCAGCGAGGCTTTTCAAGTCCTGGACTTTCTCCATTTATTTTCTATCAGAAGCTAATGCAGGAGATAGGTGTAGGAGACTATTTTAATGTTCAGCCTACATGAAAAATTCAGAGTGACCAATTAGTATCAGAAATTATCATTAAAAATGGGTTTTCAGTGAACCACAGCTTCAACGTTTATCTGTTGTTACCTATTTATGCTATCTCCTTGTGTTGTGTTTGCATCATTTTAATGTGCTTTATGATACTTTACCATGTTTCTACCTATGGGTGGTCAATGCTGGATTTTTTGCTGATGTCTGACATACCGATATTGTCCGACTTAATTTCCAGTACCAATTTAAAATGATACTGACATTTGCAGGGTACCCCCTCAACAAAAAATAAAATAAAATAAATAAAATAAAATGTTTGATGGTACCAACATTACATATCTCCTATCGTGAATGCTTAAATTAGAAACATTTTCTGTGGAAAATGACAACTACTTCAATTTAAGTTATTGCAGTCACAGTGATGAGCATTTTTAAAGATCTTCAGATAAGAAATGCAAACTTTGGGTGATGATTCTTGTTTTGGTTTTACTGGCTTGTTACTACACAGGTCACTACAAAAGTCTACTTAACAAGTTGTGTCAAATGAACTAAAATATCCCAAAAACTTTACATAGGATCTGTCATGATTTGACATATTTTATTTTTTATTTTATTTTTTTTATTTCTTTATTTTTTATTTTAATTTAAAAAAATGATTTGACATTTTGAGAGAGAGGATAAGTGGCTGAAGAGTTTCATGTGTAATATGTGTTTGGTATGTAAATGTTGTATAATTAAAAGACTGAAAACCAATACAAATATTTTCCTATATTAATAGTAGACTGATAGGTAGAACACTCTTGGTGCAATCAGTGGTACAAGGTGGCCTGGTGCGCTCAGTTTTGCTATACCTTTGGGTATGATGACAGTAAAGGAATGTTCTATTCTATTCTACTTTAACACACTATTTTTATAATGCCATTTCCAAATAAAAATGACATATTTTCATCTAATTATTTTCCTCCAAGTTGCCATCACATGCAGATCTGCATGATCCTGTTTTTATATTTATATAAATGTCTTAAAATTGCATTCAAGATAAAAGGAATACCTTTTTAGCATTGTCAGTGGTTGTTTTGAGCATAAATAAATCAGTTCTTTTATGTAGGCCTACACTTCTGAATTGATATATTCTGTAGGCTCAATACATATTAAGCTCAATTATTTTTCTCAAACATGTTTAATTACTATACAGGTTGATTTAATTCGTTAAAAGACAAAGTGGCCACCCATGAAATTATCAACAAGAACACAGATCTGATATTCTTCAGTTTTTCATCCAGCTGTTTCTCTATTTAATCTCTGAACAGCTGTAGTTTGTCACAAAACTATCGTGTTCCAGCCAGTAATCTGGGAAACATTACAAGCCTTACTTGTACATTTTCATTGTTTTATTTTATCAATGTGTTTCTTCTCCATCCTAATCTCCTGTCATCTGGGACACAGCTGCTGGGGAATGTGCAGCCAGCGATCCTGGCTCCGAGCCTGGACAGGCTGGCTCACACAGCTGCCTAAGAAACACAGCCACCTGCCAGATTGTGTGCATCATTTCCCTGGATAACAGGAACTAGGAAAGCACGCGCTGTGTCTGCTGCTCAAAGTCCACAAGCTACAGCATAGAAGCACAACAGTCAGCTGCGTCCACAAAGAAACGGAGAAAGGGGAAAACACCTAAACACTTTTTACCACGGTTCCCTGCTGCCTTTTGCCCAAGTCAGCAGGACTTCTAGAGCGATCTGTCCCGGGTGAAAAATCAGTGAGACCAGAGCAGCGATGGCAGTGTCACATAAAATTTATTTAACACATCAGACTCCTATTGAAAAGCCCATAAATCTCCAGAGTGACAGTTGGCAACCCTGATTGTTATTTTGTTACCTGTTTGGTCTTTAAAATACAAACATGGCAGAACCAATTGTTTTAGGCAGATTTGAGAAAAGTACCAAGTGACTCCATCAGTGGTTTTCGGACCAGAAGACAAATTTTATACAAAATAATTGTGAAAGTAAACAGATTTAGGGGGTGCAGAAATGTTTACACAGAAACTAACAAATGGATCATTTTAAATGTGTGTTTTTTTAACATTAGAACACCAGGCAATGAAGCCTTCAGACGGAGTTTAGTTCCAGTTTTCGTTTGAGGGTGTCTTCAGGTGTGAGACATTATCATCGTTGTCTCAGTCATTGTTTAAAAAGTCTTAACTTTTCTACAGGGGACAACTCAGGGCTGTAGGACAACCAGTCCAGTATCTCCTCTCTCATTCCACCACCATGCCATTGTAATGAGAAATGAAAGATTTTTGTTGTTAATTTAGTTGTTTTTGTGTCGTATTCTTCTTCTTCAGTACTTAGGCAGACTAGACGCCACAGCAACCTACAGGTTACCCAACAATGTTCACACCCTCGCATGCACACCAACCTGACGTAAAAAAGCCATCAGCGCGCCCACACAACGTCTATCCTCTGCCCTCAACAAGGTTCGCAAACTAAAAACCCCCTACAGAACCCAAAAACCCTAAGAGGGCCCTTCTCTCGACAGAGTAATCGGGACATTCCAGCAAAACATGCTTAACTGTTTCCAGCACCCAACATTGGCACAAACCATCAGGGTGCTTCTCCACTATCAGGAGACCCCCCCCCCCCCCCCCCCCCCCCCCGAAGACAGCTATGGCCCAACCTCAGCCTCGTCAATACCAAAGAGTTTCTCCTGCCGCTAGGATTGTGTCGTGTTTAATTTGTAACATGGATATATACATACAACACTGATTGACAAATTGTTTCACCTGTTGGTGCAAATAGAAAATACAACAGGTGGAAATTATTGGCAATTAGCAAGACATCCCCATTAAAGGAGTGGTTTTGCAAGTGGTGACTACAGACCACTTTTCAGTTCTTCTGCTTTCTGGCTGTTATAGTCACTTTTGAATGCTGGTGGTGCTTTCACTCTAGTGGTAGCATGAGATTACAACACACACAAGTAGCTCAGGTAGTGCAGCTCAGCTAAGATGGCACATCAATGTAGGCTGTGGCAAGAAGGTTAGTTGTGTCTGTCAGTGTAGGGTCCAGAGTATGGAGGCGCTACCAAAAGCAGTGTTTCCCCAAGAAATAGGGGGGTTGATTTTGTAGCAGTGGCCGTGGCAGTATGAGGGCCTGACGTTCACAGGTGGAGGTTGTGCTTACAGCACCGTGCAGGACATTTGGCATTTGCTAGAGTATAATAAATTCTCCACTGGTGCCCTGTACTCTTCACAGACGAAAACATGTCCTGAGCACATGTGACATATGTGACAGAGTTTGGCAGTGGAGAACATTCTGATACCTGCAAAATCCTCCAGCATGACCAGTTTGGCAGTGGGTCAGTAATGGTGTGGAGTGATATTTATTTGGGAGGCCGCACAGCCCTCCATGTGCTCGCCAGAAGTAGCCTGACTGACATTAGCTACTGAGATGAGATCATCAGATCCCGTGTGAGGTCATATGCTAATGTGATTGGCCCCAGTTTCCTCCTTAACTTGGTTTATGCTTGACGCATTCACTTTCCGCTTGGTGATGCGGCTCGCGGCTGGAACGCGCTTCACAACTCACAGCGCTTATGGTTCATGCGGCTTGTCTCTGCGGTGAGCCAATATTCTCCCAAACTGAACGGGGCAGCATGGAGCTCTACAGCATGCATCCAACACTACACCATAGTAGAAGTAGAAATTTCTGTTTACAACACGGCATTTCAGCATTTTTAACAGCGTTCTCGTCTTTTCCGACAGTGCGAGCTATTTCTCTCCAAGAATTATTAACAACATGTTGATCACGGTGATCTCTGAGAGCTGAATCATACAAATGTCTGTATTTACGAACCTCTGCCATACTAGTTCTTGCCGGTCCACCACATTTTTCCGCGTCCGACCGTCCGCGTGGTTAGAAAATTTCCTAGGTGCGCATTGTGGAAATTTTGGGCTGTGCGGAGGCGTGGTTGTTAAGATGACGCAAAATGACGCAACTTTTCCGCGCGGAGCCGTGCGGACCTCGCGGATGCGTCAAGCATAAACCAACCTTTATGCAACACAATGCTAGACCTCACATGGCTGGAGTGTGTCCATGCTATGGACTTGCCCACCCATTCCCCAGACCCGAATCCAATACAGTACATCTGGGACATCATGTCTGTCTCTGTCCACCAATGCCACATTGCACCACAGACTGTCCAGGAGCTGGTGAATTCTTTAGTCCAGGTCTGGGAGGAGATCCCTCAGGGAACCATCCACCACCTCACCAGGAGAATGTCCAGGTATTGTAAGGAGGCCATTCAGGCACACACACTTCTGAGCCTCATTGTTTGAATGCTGCAAAGCATTCAAACTATTGTTTTCCTGTTTCTCTTTATAGTTTATTATACCGCTTCTGTACATTTTTTGGCATTTAACTACTTCCACAATTCTTCAACTATTTACACAATTTTGGTATCAAAACGTTCAACTCATTTAGCTTATGCCAGCAATGACTTTTGGTATTTAAATAATTTAAACTTTTTGAGATATTCAGCTTTTTCTGAGTTTTGGTCCCATTGAAATGAATGGGATTGCTCAATTTTCAGCTAAATCCTATCACTTTTTTGAACTCTTGCTTTTATAGGTTAACTTTAACCTAGAGACTTTATTCAAGTTTCAACAAACTCACAAGACTTTCAGCTATTACTGGTTAAATAATCTTTTTGATATCTATTACAGTTTTTCAAAAATCGCAGGTAGAAGTTAAAGTACGGCTTGAGATTTTCAGAAAAAAATCACAAAAATTATAATGGGCAGAGATAGGAGCAATGACCCTTCTTTGCTCCATTTCTTGCATTGTCCTGAAAAAACCGTAAGCTCGATTGAAATGAGACGCATGCTGGCTTGCAGCTAACGGATATACCTTCGTTTTGAGCTATAAATCATGAATGTACTCCAAATATTGTGGTCGTACGGTTCATTTGTTTGAGAATATTTAAATTTAAAAAAAGTCTCTCACCACTCTAACCTGAAAATTCCACACACTAACTTTTGACCTTCACATTTTCTGGAAACAACTCTTTCCAACACCCAGACCGTTTGGAGTACTGAAACAAATTGTATCTCAAAAAGTAGGAATTTTCGTCAGCTTTTCAGAATGGGTTTCATTTTGTCCTTAAAGAGCAAGTCAACCCCTACCAGAGTCTAACTCCATTCTCACTTCAAGTTTGAAAAATGCAACAAATGCTGTTGCCTGGCAGACCGAGAGGGGGGAGCTGCTAACAAATACACACACACAGGCTCACAACAGCATTGTGACATCATAATGTACCAGTTTACATCATAGCATACCTCTTAGCCAATAGCGGTGGCAGATTTAAATTAAAATACAGTGCAGAGTTTTGACCTGACGACGGTACAACACTGACAGTTTTAGGCAGAATATTTAAATTTTAACTAAGATGCACTGAAGTCCCAAATTATTGACGACACGTGTCTGCAGCACGATTAGACACTCGTTTGTCTAGTTTATCAGCAAAAAAAAGTTTATTTGGGGGTGACTTGCTCTTTAAGTGTTACATTTCTTTCTCTACAAGCCTCAGAAGGAGGAGAGACCCTGATTCTGTCTCATTGAAACACATGTTAAAGAAACTGAGATATTCTACTCTGATCAGCTTCAGACTACTAAAATCTCCTCATCATAGCTTCTAGACAATTCATGGTAGGCACACAAAAATGCACACAGATGACCATCAAAGCCTTCTTCTGCTCACGCTTTTTGAATTGTTCCAATAGCTGCAGCAGTTTTGAATGGCAATAAGACATTTCAGAGGTCTGAAATAACATCTGAGCAGCTGAGCACTGTTAAATGCATGATTTATGAACTCTTGAAACAAAAATTTCCACCGACCACATCTTCTATAGTACACTAATGATTTTCTCAAATTCAGTAGGTATTTTTGTCAGCTTCAAAGTGCTGTCTTCAGTTTTGCTGTAAGTTTTACGATTTTGGTGCTACAAACCTAACAAGGAGAACTGTGCCAGCTTTCCTCCATTTTAGAGAAGGCTTGTGTGGTTCACTAACAGCTGAAATATTCTCCCCATATCTTCTAAAAGATTCATGGTAGGCACACAAAACTTCACACAGATAACCACCAAAGCCCTCTGCCGCTCACACTTTTTGAATTTTTCTAATCGGAACTGTACAATTCAAATGGCAATGCGTTCTTTCAGAGCTGCAAGCTGAAATCTGAGTGAGCAGATGAGAAGAACCACATACAGCTCGCTCGTTAACAATGTAAGTGTAGTGTTATGTATTTCTTACAGGGAAGTATTTGTCCTGATTGAATTTTAATTGTTAAGTGTTATGTATCTCTTTCAACTTGCACCCGGGAGTGGCTTCCAAATTCCGTTGTACGAGTGTGTACAGTGACAATAAAGGATATTCTATTCTATTCTATTCTATTCTATTCTATTCTATGTAAGCAGTTAAAAGATCAAAAGATCAAAGTCTGTCTGTTTGTCTGCTTATCTTTCGGTGTGTTTATGTTTTCTCATGTGTGTGTGTGTGTGTGTGTAGATGGGTGTGTGTATGTGGGTTGTTTATGTGTGCTTGCATGTATGTGTGTGTGTGTGTGTGTGTGTGTGTGTGTGTGTGTGTGGTTGTCTTAAATTTTGCTATAGAAATAAAGTTGGTATGGCATTATATGGTAACATAAAATAAAAAGTTTCCAAAAGCAGCACGTTATCCTCTTTGTGGGTGTTAATAATTTAGAGTTTATTTGACCAAAGAGTTGAGGAAAACAGTCATAGGGGACTTCTATCAAATAGCAGGGCTATTTTAGCATTATGTATAGTATATAGTAGTACAGTATTAGGTATTCAGGGTGTCCTGTGGTGAAATATAATTAGAGGATGTATATATAATTAGTCCCTGCTTCCATTCACTGACTGCTGTCTCTTTGTTTTGACTCACATTTATGTTCTTGCTCACATTTAGAAAAAAAGGTCAAATCATTTGTTCTAAATGTTTTACAAGTGGCGTGGTAGATAAAAAACAAAAACAGCAAATGCACATCTCCCATTTGTTCCCACAACATGCCTCCTTCCTCTGAAGTGATGATTACATGCCCAGCTCCCTCGCATGTGAGACTGTGTGTGTGCATGGGCACTTGCAAGTGTGCACGTGTGTGTGTGTGTTAACAGAAATTTACAGTGGAGCCCTTAGATGGATGCTTGGTAGGGCTGGGGGTAAACGATTATTTTTAAAACGATTATTCTGACGATTATGTTATCGAATAGTCGACTATTCTAATGACTATTTAGAAAATTAATCTAATGATTATTTTTCTATTGCACAATTAACAAAAACCAGAAAATCTCAAATAAATTCCTCAAAAAAATTGATAAATTGTTACTGTAAGAGAATAAACACTACAGGCCTTCCATTTTGTATAACACTGCGTTTATTGTGTTGGTTGGTTATGTTCTGGTGACGTGTAGAACTTGGGAGTGCAGGCTGCTGCCTGAGAGGTGGTAGAAGATGGAGTGTCTCCATGCTGCTTTGTTTTGGTCACTTATGTGCGTGAGGCGAGTGGTCTTACGGGTTAAACCAAACTCAGGTGATATTTTACACTAAACCGAAAACCCACAACACTCTAAATGTAATAAAAGGGAGATCTACACCACAAAAAAGATGAACTCTAAACCAAAACGTAACAGCTTATCCCAACGCAAGAAGCTGTTAGCGAAGATGCTAACAGTAGCTTTACCAACGTTAAGTTCAAGTTACCAAGTTTAAATAAACCAAAAACACCCAGCAGCAAACAGACCAGCACGGAGGAGAGACTGCTACCACCAAAACAGCTCTCCTACTGTCTGAAAGAAGCTCCTTAATGAAGGGAGAAACGCTCCCGGTGATGTTCTACATCTGCGGTAGAGACGAAGCAGCGCATCTGACCCCGGAAGTTGTTGTCCGTTGCTGGGAGACGAAGGCGGGCAAAACAGGAAAATAATCTAGTAGTGGACGGACGTTGTTCCGGGTCTTCGGTATTTGGCGGAGATGTTAGTGAAGGCGGAGAAGAGGGCGAACTAGAGGAAAAACAGGCAGATTCCTCCTCTATTTACAAACTCCTGGGGATGCAACAAGTGGGCGCGGTGCGTCGACTTCCGGATCTGACGTCGACAAATTTTTAGAATCGAGCCGTCGACTTCGTCGAGGCTTCGCTACAGCCCTAATGCTTGGTGTGATGTAACAGGTCACAAGCAGACACGGAGCCAGTCCTTGAACAGTGCTGATGGTCATCACACAACTCCTACATCAAATCTGTGCTCCCGACAGCCAAAGCAGTAGTTTACATCTCATAATCTTGTAGAATCTCTTCAAACGCAAACACACCATCCTGGGATAACGGCTGGGGATGGGAATGGTAAGGTGATCGGGACTCTGTGTGGCTGCACTAATCCCTCTGAATAGCTCAGTGCAATCATTCAATCATTTTAAACATAACCTCTGACTTACTGCGTGCTTCTGACTTAACGTGCCAACACCAGATGTGAGAAGCTACTTGTTAGCAGTTCTTATTATAGTGGAGGACCACATTCCAGTAGTCACTGTGTGCATGTGCTGTAGGAATCAAGTTAGTGGTCAAATCTGCACAGTAACCACAAACTGCTAAGTAGTCATTTCTGAGACTTACACACACACACACACACACACACACACACACACACACACACACACACACACACACACACACACACACACACACACACACACACACACACACATGTCTCATTGCTTCCAACATGTTCACTAATTTTACAAGACTGCATTTTTACCTCATATTCAGGATTTTTTATTGCCCAAACATTTTTAACTTTATGAAAATCTGAATGTGGCACCCAGAAAAACTGGGCTTATTTCTGAAACTTTCTGAAGCTCCACATCCAGATCCGCATAGCCGGTTTGAAGACTTTGACCAGACTATTCCCTCTGCCCACGGATAAACGGAGTAGGAAGTGATGCCACCATCAGCGTTAGCTCTGAGGAAGTTTTGCAGTCGGCAAACAAAACTGTCAGCAAAGTTAAAAAAACTTTTCTGTGTTTTAAAAATAAATCAAAAATGGAATTAGAAACTAGACACAGCAAGAACATACCAAAGAAGTTGACCAGACTATGATTTTTATTCTTTGCGAAAGCCGTACGGAAACTGGGCATCATTCATTCCACATTCGGTGTGAAAGAGGATTCAAAGTCAGTGCTTTGAGAACATTAACCCTTTTGTTCCATGCTGTTATTGGAAAGAACAAACATTTGAACTCTTAAGTCAAATAAGTAAATGATTTAAAATCTAGAAACACAAGTCTCTAAAGGCCTAAGTTGATGGACTTGATTCTGTATATTAAACCGTGTACTTAACTACAGATGGTTCTGAGAAAAAGGGAGCAGTTTGGATGGAGCATTTCAAATCAAATCAATCAAACCAAAGATACTTTATTAATCCCAGAGGGAAATTAGAGTTTCAGTACACACAATTCAGAGATCAGACATACATAGGCAAGACACATGACAAGAATTGGTGACTGTGGTCATTTGCAACCCTGAGTCGCACTACTTTAATAGAGATATGAGGGGTTACATGAGGAATGGTTCAGGTGGAGGGAAAAGGGCATTTCAGAGTTACCCTCCACCAGGAGGGCAGCTTTGCTCTGCAAAAAAAATACAAAAAAAAAAAAAACACCTCAAACATATATGCATCAGACTTCAGACAACACAACATAAGTGTCCACTAGGTGGGGTGGTGGGTTGGGACTATCCCTACTTCAGTTCCTGCAGCCACGATAGAAGCAGCGCATGTCACCTCAGTGTGGATAGGGGGAGGAGCATTGAGGGTTGTAGGGTTGCAGTGACCCTGGAACGCTTCAGCGGCCTTCCTGCAGTCCCGCCCAGGCTGGGATAGGAGATAGAGTTGAGTTGCCATAGCGATGGCACATTTCCACATATCTTCTGATACAAATTTACTAGTAATATCATAAACAATACAGCATAGTAGTACATTTTTAAATCTGTTTTTGACATGCATAGTGACCGGTTGCTATGTGGATGCAGTCTGGCCAGTCCACGTTAGTCCGCTGAGCTTCTGCAGAACCACATAGATGCAATGCCTTTGTGTGTGTGTGTGTGTGTGTGTGTGTGTGTGTGTGTGTGCGTGCGTGCGTGCGTGCGTGCTTGCGTGCGTGCGTGCGTGCGTGTGTGTGTGTGTGTGTGTGGCTCAGGTCTGTCCCGCTTGGGTGCTCGTATGCGTGCAGAGAAATAAAATTTTAGTCAGCAATAATGACTTGCTTGCCAAGGTTCATGGCATACTAATACCAAAACACTCAGCTCAGGGTGTGTGTTCGAGTTTGTTGTTAGAATGACGAGAAAGACACAAGAGCTTGTTGGGGTTAAAGGACAGATCAAACAGAATTAATGAGCAACTTACATAAAAATAACATGAAAATGTTATTTGACATAAAAACAGTATTCTGTCTTGTGCAGTATGGCAACAACAGAGACAGGATGTCTTATTGGCACAACATTTAGCAGAGATGTCCCAGTTTGTGTTTCTTTCCAAACACTGACTTGACTAAATGTTGCAGGTAAGTTCACTACATTTTCTTCAAGAGTCGGTATTATCACTATGCAGCACACACTCTATATGTGAAGGACTTCTTCCATTTCTCAGTCTTGCTTCTCTCCAGATCGTCTATAGATAGACAGATAGATAGATAATACCTTTATTAGTCCCACACGTGGGAAATTTCATCGTTGCAGCATAGAGGACAGTACAGTCAGAAAAACAGGTAAGACAAAAAACACATAATTTGATTTAAAAAACAGTAATATTTAAAAATATAAAAACTAACAAAAGAAAACCACTATTTTCCTCATTCAACGGCCTGCTGCAATGGCCTCATTATAAAATCTAACCACTGCTGGGAGAAATTATCTTCTGAGCCTTTCCCTCACGCAGCGTGGATGCAGCAACCTGCTACTGAAAGAGCTATTCAGTGCTGCCAGAGTCCGGTGCATGGGGTGGGAGATGTTATCCATCAGAGACGATAGCTTGGCCACCATTCTCTGCTCACTCACCACCTCCACTGGGTCCAGAGGGGCTCCAAGAACGGAACTGGCCCCCTGGATCAGTCTGTTCAGCCTTTTCCTGTCCCTAGCTAAGATGCTGCTACCCCAGCCAACCATGCCGTACAAAATTGTTGAGGCCACAACAGCATCGTAAAAGGTCTTGAGTAGTGTACCCTGGACTCCAAAAGACCTAAACCTCCGCAGCAGGTACAGCCTGTTCTGCCCTTTTTTGTAGAGAGATGCTGTGATATCTGACCACTCCAGTTTATTATTTAAATGAACACCAAGGTACTTGTAGGTCTCAACAACTTCAATGTCTATTCCTTGGATGTTCAGTGGGTGCCTTTGCCTGCGAAAATCTACCACCAGCTCTTTGGTTTTTCCTGTGTTGATCTGGAGGTAGTTTTGCTTACACCGATCCACAAAGACCTGAGTCAGCCCCCTGTACTCTTTGTTATCCCTGTCATGAGGCCGACTATTGCCGAGTCGTCTGAGAACTTTTGGAGGAAACAACTTGCAGAGTTATAGGAAAAATCTGTGGTGTAGATGGTAAACAAAAATGGTGCCAAAATTTCCCTGCGGGGCACCAGTGTTGCAGATAATTTTGTCCGACACACAGTCTAGAGTCCTCACATACTGTGATCCATTCGTGAGGTAGTCAAAGATCCATGACGTGAGGTGCTGCTCCACTCCCAAATGTTCCGGCTGGTCTCTCAGGATCTCTGGTTGGATAGCACTTGAGAAATCAAAAAACATGATCCTCACAGTACTTCCCTTGCAATCTAGGTGGAAAAGGGAGCGATGCAGAAGATGGATAAATGCATCCTCCACCCCAATGCCAGGCTGGTATGCAAACGGCAGTGGATCCAAGGATGATCTCACCTGAGGCCTAAGCTGCGTGAGGACCAGTCACTCCAGAGCCTTGATTAGGTGGGAAGTCAGAGCCTGCTAAGCTGTGCAGGAGATCACAGGTGACATGATGGGAAAAATTAGGTGTCTGTATGAATTCTTGCCAGCATTAGTCTTGTTGGCAGGCTGGCACATCACGATGAGGCATAATAAGCTTTTATGTAAGATGACCTTCCAGCTGTCTGTGTGTGTTGGAGCCAAACTGGCCATTTGTTCTCTCAGCCTTTGGCACAAAGATTAGATAGCGCTGTGTTCAGAGGCATATAAAAGATTGTGGGTCTTTGGTTTTCTTCTGACAGTCTTAAGAGTGAGATTACAAGAACTGGGCTTTAATTATCACTTTCTATCCAAAAGCAAAATGTTGGCATTAGAGTGTTTGCTGGCATTTGTGATGGTCTGGTGTTAGCAGCATTTACTTCATGAACCACTGGGTACATTTGAATGAACCTCAGAGAGTAATCATCTACAGCAACTTTAGGAAGGAACCCAATAGATGTCTGTCACAAAAAACATCCTTACCCCCAGAGACCCACGGTTGTAATATTACAACATCAGATTTAAGTCTACAAAAATAAACCTTCCCCACTTTTTTCTTTTTAAAACCACATTTACATTGCTAATAGGTCCTATTGTTCAGTTCTGCAACACTATTGGCTGTTAAAATGTGTAAATAGGCCCGTTTATCTGGCCTCCTAGAACAACATGTGAAAGGTTAAAAAAAGATTTTGCAGTTTTCTAAATTTGGGTTTCTGGGGGTTAAAAAACACAAAATTTACAAAACTTAGGTTGATTCTTCTGACATTCAGCTAAAATCGGAGAACCAACAGAGTAAATATAGCGTTATTTTCAAGATTATACAACCCATATTGATATATTTTAATACCCTCTTTCAAACTCTGGCATATTAGTAAATAAACCAGTAATGTTTCACTCAATGTTCCATACAAACAAAATTTCAAACACAACATCCTCGTTAGCTCCTCCTTGAACCGTTACCTTATCGTGGTGGAGGAGTTTGAGTGCCCTAATGATCCTAGGAGCTATGTTGTCTGGGGCACTTTGTGCCCTGGTAGGGTCTCCCATGACAAAATGGTCTTAGGTGAAGGGTGAAACAAAGAACGGTTCACAGGATTTTTCATGGAGGTAAAGTCAAAGAGTCGGAGTACCCGGCCCGGAGGGTTACCGGAGTCCCACCCTGGAGCCAGGCCTGGGGTTGGGGCCTATGAGCGAGCACCTGGAGGCCGGGCTTTCGCCCATAGGGCCTGGCCGGGCCCAGCCCAAACCGGATACATGGGCTCATCCAACTGTAGACCCACCACCCGCAGGAGGAACATGAAGGGTCCGGTGCAATGTGGATCGGGTGGCAGACCAAGGCGGGATCCCCGGACAAGAAAACTGGGTTTTGGGACATGGAACGTCACCTCGCTGGCGGGGAAGGAGCAGGAGCTTGTGGCAGAGGTTGAGCGGTACCGGCTAGATATAGTCGGACTCACCTTGACACATAGCATTGGCTCTGGAACCCAAGTCCTTGAGAGGGGTTGGACACTCTCCTTTGCTGGAGTTGCTCCAGGTGAAAGGCGGAGGGGTGGGGTTGGCTTTTTGTTAGCCCCAAGACTCTCTGCCTGTAGGTTGGGGTTTTCCCCGGGGGATGAGAGCGTAGCTTCCCTGCGCCTTCGGGTCGGGGAACAGGTCCTGACTGTTGTTTGTGCTTATGGGCCAAATATCAGTTCAGAGTACCCACCCTTTTTGGAGTCCCTGGGACGAGTGCTAGATAGTACTCCATCAGGGGACTCCATTGTCCTGCTGGGGGACTTCAATGCTCACGTGGGCAATGACAGCATGACCTGGAGGGGTGTGATTGGGAGGAACGGCCCGCCTGATCTGAACTCGAGTGGTGTTTCATTATTGGACTTCTGTGCAAGCCGCAGTTTGGCCATAACAAACACCATGTCCGAAGATAAGGATGCCCATCGGTACACTTGGTACCAGGGCAGCCTAGGTCACAGGTCGATGATACACTTTGTAGTCGTATCATCTGACCTGTGGCCGTATGTTTTGGACACCAGAGTGAAGAGAGGAGCGGAGCTGTCAACTGATCACCACCTGGTGGTGAGTTGGATCAGATGGCAGGGGAAGATGCCGTGTAGACCTGGCAGACCCAAACGCATAGTGAGGGTCTGCTGGGAACGCCTGGCAGAAGAACCTGTCAAGACGGTCTTCAACTCCCACCTCTGGCAGAGCTTTGACCACGTCCCAAGAGCGGTGGGGGACATTGACTCTGAGTGGGCCTTGTTCCACTCTGCGATTGTTGAGGCGGCTGTTGCTAGCTGTGGTCGCAAGGTGGCCGGTGCCAGTCGTGGTGGCAATCCCCGTACCCGCTGGTGGACACCAGAGGTTCGGGGAGCCGTCAGGCTGAAGAAGGAGGCCTACAGGGCCTGGCTGGTCTGTGGGTCTCCGGAGGCCGCAGACAGGTACCGGATAGCCAAGCGGGGTGCAGCAGTGGCAGTTGCAGAGGCAAAATCTTGGGCATGGGAGGAGTTTGGTGAGACCATGGAGAAAGACTATCGATCGGCTCCAAAGAGGTTCTGGCAAACTGTTGGCGCCTCAGGAGAGGAAGGCAGCAACTCGCTCACACTGTTTACAGTGGGGATGGGGAGCTGCTGATGTCAACTGAGGCTATAGTCGGACAGTGGAAGGAATAATTTGAGGAGCTCCTCAATCCCACCTATGCGCATTCCGAGGAGGAACCAGAGCCGGGAGACCTGGGGATGGACTGTCCAATCTCGGGGGCAGAAGTTGCTGAGGTAGTCAAACAACTAAACAGCGGCGGAGCCCCGGGGGCAGATGAGATTCATCCTGGGTATCTCAAGGCTATGGATGTTGTAGGGCTGTCAAGGTTGACACGTCTCTGCAACATTGCGTGGTCATCGGGGGCAGTTCCTGTGGAGTGGCAGAACGGGGTGGTGGTCCCCATCTTTAAGAAGGGTGACCTGAGAGTGTGTTCCAACTATAGGGGATCACACTCCTCAGCCTCCCTGGAAAGATCTACTCCAAGGTACTGGAGAAGAGGGTCCGATCGATAGTTGAATCTCAGATTGAGGAGGAGCAATGTGGTTTTCATCCTGGCCGTGGAACTGTGGACCAGCTCCATACCCTTAAAAGGGTGATGGAGGGGGCATGGGAGTTTGCCCAACCAATCCACATGTGTTTTGTGGATTTGGAGAAGGCTTATGACCGTGTCCCCAGGGGCACCCTGTGGGGGACGCTCCAGGAGTATGGGGTGGGTGGCTTTCTGTTAAGGGCCATTCAGTCCCTTTACCAGAGGAGCGTGAGTTTGGTCCGCATAGCCGGTAGTAAGTCGGACCTGTTCCCGGTGAGGGTTGGACTCTGTCAGGGCTGCCCTTTTTCACCGGTTCTGTTCATTACCTTTATGGACAGAATTTCTAGGCGCAGCCGTGGTGTGGAGTGTGTCGAGTTTGGTGGCAGGAGAATCTCTTCTCTGCTTTTTGTGGATGATGTGGTCCTCCTAGCTTCATCCAGCTCTGACCTTCAGCTCTTGCTGGGTAGGTTTGCGGCCGAGTGTGAAGCGGCTGGGATGAGTATCAGCACCTCCAAATCTGAGACCATGGTTCTTGACCGGAAAAGGGTGGCTTGCCAACTCCGCGTCAGGGGAGAGGTCCTACCTCAAGTGGAGGAGTTTAAGTATCTCAGGCTCTTGTTCACGAGTGAGGGTAGGAGGGATCGGGGAGATCGACAGGCGGATTGGTTCAGCATCTGCAGTGATGCGGACGTTGAGCCGATCTGTCGTGGTGAAGAGGGAGCTGAGCCAGAAAGCCAGGCTCTCGATTTACCGGTCGATCTACGTCCCAATACTCAGCTATGGTCATGAGCTTTGGGTAATGACCGAAAGAACGAGATCGCAAATACAATCAGCCAAAATGAGTTTCCCCCATAGGGTGGCCGGGCTCAGCCTTAGAGATAGGGTGAGGAGCTCGGACATTCGGGAGGGACTTGGAGTAGAACCACTGCTCCTCCGGATCGAAAGGAGTCAGTTGAGGTGGTTTGGGCATCTGGTCAGGATGCCTCCTGGACGCCTCCCCCGGGAGGTGTTTCGGGCGTGTCCTGCCGGCAGGAGGCCCCCGGGTCGACCCAGGACACGTTGGAGAGGTTACATCTCCAAACTAGTCCGGGAATGCCTTGGGGTCCTGCCGGAGGAGCTGGTGGAGAAGGCCGGGGAGAGGACGGTCTGGAGCTCCCTAGTTGGGATGCTGCCCCCGCGACCCAGACCCAGATAAGAGGAGGAAAGACGACGACGACATCCTCGTTAGATAAAGTCTCCCACCCCATGTATGAAGCCGTCCATGCAGCAGTTACAGCTCCCAACAAACGCTGTAAACTGGCTTTTCCCCCTGCTCCTTTTTCAGACTTACAGTTTCTGTCATACTATTCTGGTCAGAGGGACTGGTGGTACCAGTGTACGGCAGCCTGGCTTCTGTCAGCGAGCCTCAGGGCAACGTTTGAATGTGTGTGCATGGGCAGATGACTGATTGTGTTGTAAAGAAGGAGTATACGATTAAGAAGAAGAAACTGTTTTTTAGCGTCTCTCAAGATGAAACTAAACAAATAAATGAATAAAAACAACTAAACAAATAAATAAATAAAATAATTTTTAAATATCATAAAAATGAGAAGAATAACTAAATTGTGATTAAAAAAATGTGAGATAAGAGAGAGAGAAAATGAATATGATAGAGGAATCAGTGGATCCCAGGAAAGCTGACGTTGGGAAAAAGAGCAGCAAAAGGAGAGGGTGGTGATGAAGGTCACGCCAATGCAGCTAGAACAAGTGAATCTTCAGCTACTTTTTAAAGGTGACCACTGAGTCCACTGATCTCAGGCTCAGGAGGAGAGAGCTCCAAAGTCTGGAGGCCACAGCAGCAAATGTATCTGTTACCTTTGGTCTTTAGCCTGGTGCTCTGGACCAAAGTGCCTTGGGGGGCTTCTAGGACTCTAGAAGGCCTTATATCAAATACAGGCCATTCACCATTACACTCATTCATATAGCATTTCCACAGTTTTCCATTCATGTTGTCACTCCTCGCCAACATTCTGCTACAATGTATTACTCAGTATTTTTAAAAGGTAAATTTATTCTATGTGAATGTTTTAAGTATTTCTTGCACATATGTTTTGTTTTTCTCTATTTTGTTGTTGTTTTTCACTGCAGTCTTTCATACATTATTCTTCTTTGGCCTTGTGAATCTGCTTTGCTGCTGGTCGACCAAAAATTCCTCTCTAGGGGACATTACAGACATTCTATTCTATTCTATTCTATTCTATTCTATTCTATTCTACAAATGTACTTTATTTCATTGTGGTATAATTGTTTCACATCCAGGAAGTTTATTTATAGTCTTCAATCACAAATTGTGTAGCAGAAGTAAACAACAAAAATGCTATAATCAATTACAGCTGATGGTTATATAAAATGGTGTCCTCTTTCTGTCACTCAGTTTTTACATTACTCTCAAAACAGGTGAGTACTGGTGGACATGACTAATTTAGAAACTTTGAAGGTGATATATGAAACTAAATTGACAAGAAAATGCTTGGGACAGTCAGATCTACCCCACAGGGAAAATTCATGGACTCCCTGATCTTGTTGACTTAGCCATCCAGGAGAACACTTCTCGGCTAGTAGCTAACCGTAAGTATTAGCAACTCCACAACATGGCAGAACCCCTTCGGGCTTGTATTATTCGTGGAGATAAAACATCAACGTTGTATTTTTTACCCAAGAAATAAGAGCAAATGGAGGCAGTGGAAGAGTTGCTTTCCTGTTAACCAATCAGAGGCAAGACATTTACATATCAAGAATAATAGTGAGGACAGGAGCGCGAGAGATTTTGTTCCTCAAACAGTGACTCACAAGGCATTTATTCATACTAGATACCGCTGCAGATTTATTTAATAATGAGTCCATGACTCCTCTGTCAAACCCGCAAATGCATGTTGATATTAAACATCAAATGTAAAGGATTTAATTATTTTACTACCCATTTAACCATGAGGACTGACTCTTCAACTCTGTTTCAAACCTTCTCATTATTATTGTCTGATATTTAAACAATGGTCTGTTTAGAATCCAATGAAGAGCAGAATGCTGCTTTAGTAAGGTACATTTTCTTGAAAACTCATTTCTATTCTAAACTGTGGTGGTTGTAAATTTTGCGTTATACATAATTGTGTGTAACTTCCACCATGGCAGCTGTCAGGCACCTCTCTGCAGGCCTCCCATTAACACAACGCTGACTCGGCATTGTGCATCGTTGCACCAATTAAAGAGGCTTAACGCTTGTTTACTCTGGGGAAAACACACACACACACACACACACACACAAATTGCTTGTGTCACAGTTACTTTAACCTGACATCTCTTCCCTTTATTAGCCAACTGCATGCAGGACTAACACTAATGATGTAATATTGACATCTTATTTTTCATTTTTGTCACCAGATCACATTGTCATACACATAATTTACTTATGTAACAGGTTTAGCCAAAATATGTCCTTGCCATTGAACGAACACATTCATTTTTAGAAAGAAATATCATTTAAAGGTACTTCATTTGGGCACTGGAGTGTGTGGCTGTGTTTTTTTTCTCCTTTTCAAAGCAGCAATCTAATGAATCTTATAAAACAACTCACCAGAATGCACCAGGTGGTGGTCAGGGGTGGGTAGTAACTAGTTACATTTACTCAGTTACATTTACTTGAAGGCTGCGTAGTGGCGCAGTGGTTAGAGCTGTTGCCTTGCAGCAAGAAGGTCCTGGGTTCGCTTTCCGGCCTGGGATCTTTCTGCATGGAGTTTGCATGTTCTCCCTGTGCATGCGTGGGTTCTCTCCGGGTACTCCGGCTTCCTCCCACAGTCTAAAATCATGACTGTTAGGTTGATTGGTCTGTCTAAATCATCCTTGTGTGTGTGTGTGTGTGCGCGTGCATGATTGTTTGACCTTTGTGTCTCTGTGTTGCCTTGCAACGGACTGGCACTCTGTCCAGGGTGTACCCCGCCTGATTGCCCATTGACCGCTGGAGATCGGCACCGGCCCCTCCGCGACCCCACATGGACAAGCAGGTTCAGACAATGGATGGATGGACATTTACTTGAATAACCTATTAAAAGTGTTTACTTTTAGAAGCAGTTTTATAGCATTTTCTTGAGTTATATTATTATTAAGTATCAGTACTATTAATTGAGTGCAATCTCTAGCTACTCTACAACCTCTAGTTACTTCACTGAATGCAGATCAAGCAAGCTTTTGACAGAAACACAATTAGTTTGGTTTAAATCTGCTGAGAACCAAGCAGTGAGGAGAAGTGTAGCGTGCAACAAGACCCAAACACGGGAGTGCTAGCGATGGGTGATGTCAAGGCCACTGACACAGCTTAGAAGCTACTGTGACTGAGCACGGACTGTTGTGAAGGGCTTCCTGAAATAGGGTGTGTGTGATGATGTGGAGAGGCGGAAACCGGTATGGAGAATGCTGGGAAGTGGAGTTCAGGTAAAGTATGGTGCAAAGTGGATTGCTGGAGAACTAGAACCGGGACAGGACCCCAAACCTTAAGGATGGCTCCTGACGGCCCAAAACAGAAAGACTAGGAGGACCCGGGGTTGGCGAGTACAGAACCTGAGGGCCCGGAATTATCTGACCTGACTGGAAAGGAATGTACTTGACTAAACTGGCCGGGATGGAACATGACCTGAATGGAAAGGATAGGAGCACGACTTGGACAGGAGAGGATAGGAAAATGACGTTACTGGAAAAGACTGGACTCCTGGAAAAATAGCTTTTTGTTTTATAAAAATAAGCTTTGACAAGCTAGAACTGCATATTTTTAATCGCTAATTGAGGAGAATAAGAATATTCCTAAATTTATTTTCAGTACAGTTGCCAAACTTACACAGAATCATAGCTCTGAACCGTTTATTCCCTTAGCCCTCAGCAGCAACGACTTTATGGGATTTTTCACGAGTAAAATTAATTCTATTAGAAACAAAATCATTAGCATCTTCCTTACTGCGATTTCTTCCTCCTCAGTAAGTGAGGCAGCATCAGAGGTAACTGTAGAACCTCATGTGCGTTTCAACTGTTTTGATCCTGTTGAGCTGTCAGCGTTATCAAAAATATTAGCTTCATCCAAACCTTCAACTTGCATTTTAGATCCAAACCCAACCAATTTTTTTAAAGATGCATTTCCTTTGGTTACTGCCCCATTCTAGATATAAATAATCTATCCATAGTAAATTGATACATACCACAGGATTTTAAGGTTGCAGTAATCAAACTTTTACTTAAGAAGCCTTCTCTGGATCCAGATGGCCCAATGAATTATAGACCAATATCTAACCTTCCTTTTTTATCCAAAGTCTTTGAGAAAATAGTGGCCATCCAAGTATGTGAGCATCTAAACACTAATGCTCTGTTTGAGGAATTAGAGTCTGGTTTTAGAGAGTATCACAGCACTGAAACTGCATTAGTGAAAGTTACAAATGATATTCTCATGGCCTCAGATAAGAATCTTGTTTCTGTTCTAGTCTTGTTAGATCTCAGTGCTGCCTTTGACACAGTTGATCACAATGTTCTTTTAGAAAGACTTGAACACATTGTAGGGATTAAAGGAACAGCGCTAAGCTAGTTTAAATCCTACCTGTCTGATAGATTTCATTTTGTAAATGTACATGACAAATCTTCTTCATACTCCAGGGTTACTTGTGGAGTACCACAAGGTTCAGTGCTTGGACCAACTCTTTTTACTATATATATGCTCCCAATTGGTAAAATCATTAGACAGCATGGGATAAACTTCCACTGTTATGCTGACGATACTCAGTTATATTTATCCATTAACTCTGATTAACCTAATCGGTTAGGTAGAATACAGGCTTGTCTTGAAGACATTAAACATTGGATGACTCAAAACCTTCTGTTTTTTAGTCAAGACAAGACTGAAGTTCTCATCTTTGGACCCGAAATTCAGAAAAGGAAATTGCTTAGTCAATCACCTGACCTGAATGGCATTAAATTAGTCTTTGAGAACAAATTAAGGAAACTTGGTGTTATTTTTGAGTAGGGCATGTCATTCAAATCCCACATTAAACAGGTTTGTAGGATTTCCTTTTTCCACCTTTGGAATATAGCTAAGATTAGAAGCATCATTTCCAGGAGTCATGTTGAAAAACTAGTTCATGCATTTATTACATCAAGACTGGATTACTGTAATTCATTACTCTCAGGAAGTCCACATAATGTAGTTAAAAGTCTTCAGCTTGTCCAAAATGCTGCAGCTAGAGTTCTGATGAGAATTAAAAAGAGAGATAATGTCTCTCCGGTCTTAGCTTCCCTACATTGGCTGCCTATTACATTTAGAATAGATTTTAAGGCCATCCTTCTCACAGATAAAGCTCTTAATAATCAAGCTCCATCATACATCAGTGATCTGATTGTTCCATATTTTCCTAACCGAGCGCTTCACTCTCAGACTGCAGGTTTACTGGTGGTTCCCAGAATATCTAAACATAGAATGGGAGGCAGATCTTTTAGCTATCAGGCTCCTCTCTTATGGAACCAGCTCCCAGCTTTAGTCTGTGAGGCAGACACCTTGTCTACTTTTGAGACTAGGCTTAGAACATTTTTATTTGATAGAGCCTATGGTTAAAATCTGATGTTAGCCTACATCCGGACAAGTGGGGAAGTAGAGGGAGGTGGAGTGTACAGTCGGTAAAGAGGACTCTCCCTTGCCCTGCCTCCAACATGCCTCCATCTAAAAGGCTAGGCTATCCAGGGTTATCTCTCTAGTTCTGCTGCTATAGGCTTAGACTGCTGGAGGACATACTGACCACTTTCCACACTCTACTACTTTCTTGTACAATTTGCTCTTTAACTGTATTATTTCCTGCTATTTCAGCTGTTAACTTTATTTTTTCTCTAAGTGTTTTTCTCCCCAGAAGAAGCTACAATGGTGTTCTGCTAAGATGTGGTAGCTTCATGGAGGGGACCTGAATTTGACTGGGACTAACTGGAAGGGACTGAGTTGGACATGACTGGAACCGGACAGGGCTGGAAGGAACCAAACTGGATTGGAGTTGAACAGATGGGAATTGAGTAGACTGGACTGGACTGGACTGAGACTTTACTCAAGAAGAGTGGACTGGACTTGAACATGATTTGAGAGGAGTGGACTGGACTGAAACGTGACTTGAGTGGACCGGACTGGAACTTGACATGGACTGCTGATTGGCAGAACTGGAAAGTTGACAGGCTGGACTGATGGCTGACTAGGCTTGACAGGGGGGATGAAGGGACTGACAGACTGATCATTCAATTTCCCTCTGGGATTAATAAAGTATTTTTGAATTGAATTGAATTGAATTGAATTGAATTGAATTGAATTGAATTGAGTTGAACTGGGAAACTGACAGAGTGGGCTGGAAGGCCTTACACACTGAGCTGGATGGCTGACTGAATAGACTGGCTAACTGACAGGAGTGAACAGCTGACTGACTGGACCAGACAAGTTGGCCGGACAGGACTGGACTGGATCTAAAAAACTTTAATTGGTCCAGACGGAACTGGACTGTCTCAAAAAGATTTTTTTTAATTGGACTGGGCGGAACTGGACTTTACATAATTGGGCCAGATGGAACCAAACTGACCAGAATTCAGCTGGACGGAACTGAACCGGACAGAATTGCGCTGAACGGGACTGCACTAGATTGAAAAAAATTACATTGGTTAGTAAGGAACCAGATGGACAGGAAAATACTTCAACTGAGCCGGACCGGATCGAACTGAAACAAGAAAAGCCCTAATGAGGCCCGTCTCTAGTGGGAACCTGTGAGCATTGGCAGTAGCAGAAAAACAGTGCGCAATTTGCGCACTGAGGTACGTGGCTGCATGCACTTTGCTGGGTCTCTTAACTGGCTAAGTCATCCTGGCGGGACTCCTCACCTCTGCCAAACATAGCGAGCAGTGAGGAGAAGTGTAAATGCCGGAGTGCTAGCAGTGGGTGACGCCTAGGCCACAAACGGAGCTTAAAAACTATGATGACTGAGCACGGACTGTTGTGAAGGACTTCCTGGAAAAGGGTGTGTGGCAACCGGTGCAGGGAATGCTGGGAAGTAGAGTTGAGGTAATGTCTGGTGTAAAGTGGATGGCTGGAGGACTGGAATCGTGACATTGAAAGGATTACTCTCTAAACTTTATTAAAATTCATTTGGAAGTTTATTTATTCTGCATTCATTTACTGTTTTAAAAACACTGTGATTTATTTGACCTAACCTAACCATTTTTTTGTTCTTGAAACCTAAAGAATTGAACCCTAACCCTAACGTTAAATTTTGATCTAATGGCCTTTTTTCAACCCCACAGTTTTGGGTATAAAATGACCAAAACTGCTCTGAAGAGACAAATTAACCTGGTGCTTATTCAGAGCCTGGACATTAAATGTGACTCTCATTGCTCCCATTTTACATTGTATAAAGAAAGTATTTCTTTATGTGATGATAATGGAAACTGTTTTAAATTAAAACATGGTCAAGGTTTTTGATGTCTGAATACAAGTGAAACCTTTATGGCAGACTTACTCAACCTTTTCTCCATCAACATGTTTTGTACAAGACGTCTTGCCCCACGCCACTAAGACATATACATATACACACACACACACACACACACACACACAATATATATATATATATATATATATATATATATATATATATATATATATATATATAGGGCCCAGTGCACTTGTGTGTTTACGTCTGTGCAGGGCTTGCTTGCTGTTTCTGTGTACATTGCATAGCCTGGAATTGTAAGCACAAAGTCTTGCAGTGGATTGAATTATAGATGGATATTTACACAGAATTGCCCCAGGCACCATCTCTGTGTTTCTATTGTCGAGAAGCAGAATTGAGCCAAAGAGCAAAATAGGCGAATGGGATGCAGGACAGGGGATTTCAGAATATAAACACATGACAAAAACAAAAATAGAGAATGAATGCAGAGCTTTTGTTTTGTTGTTGTTGTTATTTGTTTTATCCTCTCAGGTGCCACAGTATTTCAAGCTGTCAAAAACTAAGAATTATAATAACAATCAGCCTTGGAATATGCATCGGCGTATGACTGACTTGGTGAAAACGGAACAACGTAGGGAAACACAGAAAGCCAAGATCAGCGCTGACTGCAGTTTCTGCAATCCTCTAACTTACAAACTCAACAAACACACAAAATATTATGAAATCCAGACCCTATGAAGATCACTAGTAAGTACAACACAGCACAATTGGAATGCTGTCTCCATGGTAACAGTGTGACAAGGCTTAAAACATTAAAAAATGGACATCAAAACACTATTTATTTATTTTTTTCAACATTCCAGCCAATGTATACACATTTTCTTCTTTTCACGTCAGTTCTCAACTAAGTTTGAGACCGCCTGTTTGGTTGACTGCAGTGCTGACTCCATGCACAAACTTACACCATTTCCATCCGCATCATGTATCAACATTAATGTCTTACGTAAGAGCTGTAGTCTCCCCTCCTTCCTTTGTAAATTCAGTCACGTCCAACCAAAGCTACAAACTGAATAATACATCTGTGCTTCTCTAAGCAGACCTCCACTCTCTCTCTCTCTCTCTTTCACACACACACACACACACACACACACACACACACACACACACACACACACACACACACACACACACACACACACACACACACACTCACACACACACACGCACACGCACGCACACAGTCTCTCTTTATCCCACAAGAATAAGTACAAGTGCTTGAGCTTTCCAGAGGGTATGCAGGCAGTTAGCAACAGGTTAACTGACATCTGTGTACAGAATTACCTCCAGAAAGGAGGCATTTTTAGATGCAGCAAAAGACAGACCAAGACACTGCAGTAAGAGTAGTGAGTGAGTTTATCTCTTACCTAGGAGGATGTCTGCAAAAAAAAAAATACAAATTCTCCAATCTTAGCACTCCATGAGGGATAGATGATAAATGAGTGCCAGACAAAGCGGGGTACGACTGCATGCTCGGAGCACAAACCTCTTTTTCTTCAGTTTGTCTGTATAACTGTACTAGTGTTAATAGTCCTTCGTGCAGCTTTAAGCGTTGAAGCAGTTGGGGTAGGGGTACATTTGGGCATAAAAAATAAAAAAGCGGAAGACAGAAGCAGCAAGGTGTAAGGAGCAGTCAGTGAGAGCAGGAGGCCAAAAGCTGAAGGGAGACACATGGAACAAGAGAGGGTTGGAGGCTTGCTGACTTGCAGTCTGCAGCTGAATGTCTCGTTCTTCAGTCATGATTAGGAAACATAATCCTCTAAACGGGGTGATTGCACATTTCTTTATGAGGCCTTCTAAAATTGCCTCGTCACTGAACTCATTAGGGCAGCAGCTGCCTCCATCCGTTACCCCTTCTCTTTTTGTGCTTTGCTTCTATCTGTGCATGCGCCTCGGGGTGGAATTGACCGAGGAGTTAATGGTTTGGAGTGGGGAGGGGTTTGAAGAAAATATGCTCCTCAGTCCAGCATAAGCAATATGAATACACACACACACACATGCACGCACACACACACACACGTGCATTAACCTAAACAGATACACCCCCTTGGGGGATGTCCAGAGACTTTGAGCTAAAGGTTCTCTGCTAGCAAACACCCCCAAGGAATTCATTGTATACTGCACTCAAACCCACAACAACTGTGTACACATCCATTCACACGTGAACTCAAGTATGAAAGAAAAAAAGAGCGTTTGGAGAGGTGAACCATCGGTTCAGACTGAGTATGAGATATGAAGACAAGACGAGGGAAGACAGGGGTAGGTGAGGAGCATCAGCAAATCAAAACAAGGAGGGGGTGCGAACAAACCTTCGGGCTCTGCGCTTTCTTTGAGGACAACTTGCTTCAGTGGGCAGCAGAAGATTTCGTGACACTTAGCACGAAAAGGGGACCCTTTACTCCTTATATCCGCAGAGTGGATGGAGTCCTGCCGTAACATAATGTACTCCTGGGTACCTGGGGCAGCATCATCCTGGACTGCAGCGATGCCATAACAGAATGAACTGGAGTTAGAAGGCTCACCTCACACAGGCTAAAGAACAACATCAATGAAACAACACGGCAAGAGCTCAGGCACATGAGAAAAGATATTCAACTTTAACATCAGCAACAGCTTTAGACTTGAGTAATTACTGAAGACAGCAGAGAAAGATCAGATTGAAAAGGGAGTAGACAGGATTAGATCAAAAACACTAAGATTAGAGAATGCCTCAAAATAAAGACACCCAAATTAGCTGCAGTGGCTTCTGTAAACATCTCTTCAGCTTGCTGAAAAAGAAAACAGTTAAAATAGCACAAAAGGAATGATAAAAACAGAAAATAAGAACATTTGGTTGCATAGAATCATTGATGGTGGAGGTTTTCAGCAGACACCAAAACAGTCACAGCTGCAGTTAAACAAAGCAGGAGAGTAAAAGGTTGTGAGGTTGCAAGGTCACCATGCAGTCTGCTACAACATCAGGTTAACATCACTAAGTGGTGGCGACCATTATCACCCCAGTTCCACCCCATTTCCTGTATGAGCAGGCAAGCAGATGCAGACATGCAGAAGCTCCCAGATCACACAGAGCTGAGGCAGATTAAATTTGATAGTCATGCAAACTGTGACTGACATCAAGGAGAGCTCCTGCAGCATCACCCCGCATGTGATTAGATGACTCCTCTGTGTGCACTGAACATATCATATCCGTCTTCCAGTGCAAACGTTTCCATCGTTCACCCATTTCTTTTGTGTTTCTGAATTAGCAACAAGTAAACTAGCCACAATAGATTATTTTTCTTCCACACACACTTAGGAGTCAATTCTCCCAGATACTCCAGTCAAGAGAATTAAAATTTCTCATTTCTGCTTCTATTCATTTTGTTTAAAAAAAGTGTTTCTGGTTTTCACCTGGACTCAATTCAGCTATAAAACTATATATATATATATATATATATATATATATATATATATATATATATATATATATATATATATGATTAAAGCCACAGATTTTAACTATTCCTCCAGGTTTCTTTAACCATTTGGTCTCCTCTTCCTTTGTAGCCAAAGATGACCCAGGGGTGTGATTGTTGTTGACTAATTGGGAACCACATTCACAAGAGAGTTTTTAAAATATGTCAAGATGTTTACGAGGATTTCCAGTTTGATTTTATGATGTACATTGCTACTCTCTGGTGTTGCTAAAATGTTCTAATAGTTCATAACATCTGTTATGCAAGTGTCCTCTCATGCCATTGAACCCAGCATGTAACCTGGAAGCTAGATGAGTCTTAAAGGTCACATTTTATTCACTCCGGCCAAAATTACTAACATTCACTTCCATGTGTTACATCACAGCTCTTTGTTTTGATCTGCTGTATGTCTGTTCAACTGTGTTGAGGGGCAGTTTGGTCTTTGGCCTGCCTATTTTTAGCCACACATGAAATCTAAAGTTAGACTAGGACTTTTAGAATACTATAGATTAGAAGGAGCCCACAAACAAATCCAATAGTTTTCGTGTCAGTTAAATCGTAGAATACTGAAGCCTAATGAGAGTCTTTTCATAATCATTTTAAATATGACCATAAGCCCCAGGGAAAGGAGTTAATTGGCAGTTTCACACCTGGACCAGCATGGACCGGACTGGGTAGCTTTTAAAGTGTTCACATCTGGGTGGCTTTGTATTTTTCTGCGCTCAACCAGTCAGTTTTTCGGCCCTCATACCAAGGCGGTCGTTCTGCTTTGGGCTGAACAGGTCCAACACACCGATTGCCACTGATTGGCTGGCTCAAATACACGCCTACCATTACTTCTGATTGGCAGATAGAATCAACCAGAGGGGGATTCCCGCATGCGCCATTCATTATCATTCTGGATACTGAGAAGTAAATGTTGCCTCTGACTGAAGCTGCAGCAGCTCTGTCTGTCTTTCTCACAGTTAGGAGCACAGACCCACACACTCATGGCTGCACAGTGGTTGCACATATGCTCAGCGATTTCCCCGTTCCTGAGAAGTGTGTGTAAACAAATGCTACCGGCGTGGGACCCGGACCGACGCCACCCAGCCCAGTCTGTGCTGAACCAGCTGTGAAACTGCCAGATGTCACCAGGTTTCACCATCAGATGGTTTAGTCTCCATTTGGTAGAATGGTGCCCAAAAAACTGCACTGGCATAAAAAATAAATGACATAAAAGGTAATGAAGGTGCATCAAAGTTGGATGACTTCATGACAACACATGTAATAATTGCCATAAGCTGCTGTGCAGCGGCTCATGTTGTGCAGAAAATCACAAATCTATCTCCACTGACCTTACTGCCTCCTATGAACTAGCTCCTACAGTTTGTGTGTTTTTGTTGTTGAAGCTGGTGGTAAACAACAACAACAACACCATCCCACCAATAACCTCACAAACTCCCACGTATCACAATGATAATTCCTCTATCGGCTCCAGAGACAAAACATTATTTTATTAGATTTCATGATATTAAACTTAACAAATGCCACCATGTTCCTTTAAATTTCTCAGAATCTAAAAGCACATATGAATATGTTTTTGTTTGATTTTGTTTCCTTCATCAGCAAATCAGAGAACATAAAGAAGCCATTTATACTTGCAGACATCAAGGTATAGTAAATCATATTATTGCTGTGGTAAAACATATTGTTTCTGCTATTTTAAAATTCGACATGATTACTTCCCTATAGAACATGACAGGCTTGTGGAAGACAAATAGAAGAGATTCAGAAGATTTTTAACAAATGTCTGGTAGCAGATGACATTAATTAAAGAGCAGGCCAACCATCAGAGGCTATAAAAATGAGCGGCAGTGGAAAATGAGACCATGCAAGGGGGTGGGTACCGTTTTTTTTACAGCTTTAATGAAGAGTGGGTATAGGGCCTGAAGGAAGCATGATGGATTGTACGGCACAGTACAGTACTACAATCCGTATGAGGATGGCCCTACAGAGTGAGCTGTCACCCAAGTTCATGATCTATAGGCAGTGGTGTTGCAACACTGGACCTTCAGCAGGCTGCAATAGATGCCCTTGCTTTGCTGACATGAATAAATCTTTACAGGGATGAGTACAAATGAGAGCATGGTGAGGGAGATGCTGCTTTGTCTTGGTTAGTTGGTCATCTCTTTAAAGGTTTTAGGAATTATAAGTCATGTCTAGGGCTTTACAGAAACAATATGGCAGATGCGACATGCATGGTTGTGCTTTGCTTAAACTCAAGGGTGTGTGTAATGGGGGAGAAGGCTCAGTGTCAAACCTTCATAAGTGACACCCATCCTCACAAACTGTGTTTAATTAGGGTTCAGGGACGTGTAATCAACCGAAGCATTGTCAGGTCAGGAAAAATGAACCACACTCCTATTTATCGCCTGCAATTTGCACTATTTACGCAAGTCACGGGTCACATTCATCAGTGAGCTGGAGCACAGACATCATGACTGGATTCAGTGATTTAGGCTCAGAATTAAGCACAGAAACAGGTCTGTAGCCTGGGGTTTTTGTTTCAAAAATAGCCTGGCCTGAATGTGGTTTTACAAGAAGCAGAAATCTAGCACATTGTCTTTTAGGATGCCTTTGGTTCAGCGTGGATTCATCTCAAGGAAGAATATTTTTATTCTGTTTGTAAGTCACCTTGCAGGCGGCAGAGAAAGTTAAGTTGAGCTGAACTTCAGGTTTTCTTTGAAACATGGAATTATTGCATATTTTTATTCACACTTTTATGTCTGAGCTCATTGTTTTTCACTCCTCCACACTTTTGTCCTTCGAGTCCTTTGTTCTTTCAGTTTTTTGTTATTATTGTTACCAAAGGCCTGTGTAAGGTGACACGGTCATTTGGGCTGGCGTTGGGAGATAATTAGCACAAAGAAAAACAGTCTAATTTCATTCATCTATACCTATCTACTATTGTACGGTATAATACCCACCTAGTTCATTGTACTTTATATTTAAATATGATTTACTAGAAAGTCATCTGAAGACTCTGTAGTACAGATGCATTGAGTTCAGTTAATCAAGTTGTTGAAAACATAACTTATTCAGTGTGGCGGTATTTATCTAATTCAGTTAGTTAAACATTGTCAAGGTGAAGAAGCTAAACAGGAAGAGACTCTCACTAGGACTTAGAGATAGGAAGGAAACGTGACTAACAAAGTAACAGTTACTAATATCAGTCAATACGTCGGCACACAGCATGTGTCAACGTTGTTCCTTAGAGAACACTGACAACTTATTTTGTTGGTTTCATGAGTTTAAAAATGAAATAGTTGTGTATTCATTCTGTCAGGAGGGACCTCAATTAAAACTTCATATTAATATAGTTGTTTTTCTTTCTAAAGCTGGATTGAAGACATATGATGCTAAATTTCTACTCTGGAGTGGTTCTCCTCATATCTGTCTGAGCGTTCCTTTCTCTGTGGCCATCTCCAAGTTTAGGCCATCCACCACCTCCCTCACTCATGGTGTCCCACAAGGTTCTGTACTGGGGGCCTCTACATTTCCTCCTCTGTCTGCTTCCCCTTCAGCACTTCCTGAGCTCCCTTAAAGGAATCTCGTACCACGTTTACACAGATAACATCCAACTGTACATCTCCTTTAAGCCCCTTGAGATGTCTAAGCTGCAGCTGTTACACACCTGCTTAGACTCTATCAAAACCTGGATGGCTGGGAGCATTCTTCAGCTGAATGAAGATAAGACTGAGATCCTCATCTGTGCCCCACACAAGCTGGTTCCCAAAGTCAGAGACTCTCTTGGTCAGCTTGCCTCTCACACCAAACCTTCTGTCAGGAATCTTGGTGTGACCTTTGACCCAGCTCTCACCCTGGATTCTCATGTCAGTTCTTTTGTTCGCTCTTCCTTTTTCCATCTCAGGAGCATTGCTAAGCTGAGTTAATTTCTGTCACATTCTGAACTTGAAATTGTTATCCACACTTTCAACTCTTCATCTCAGTGGTCCAGTGACCAAAGCCTACTGGTTGTGCAGCACCAGGCTAAAGACCAAAGGTGACAGATCATTTGCTGCTGTGGCCCCCAGACTCTGGACCTGTCTTCCCCTGAGCCTGAGATCAGTGGACTCAGTGGACTTCTTTAAAAAGCAGCTCAAAACTCTCCTGTTCAAGCTGGTTATTGTTTGAACCCTTGTTCATCCTCTACTTCCTCACTAGCATCTATTCATGTTGGAGTTTCTTTAATTTCTGTATTTTCTGAGCACCCATGTTTTCTTGTTTTCAATTTTTTGTTTATTTTCTTATTATTCTTTAATCATTTAAATTTAGTTTATTTGTTTGTGAAGGGCCCTGTGAGTTTTTATTTTGAATGGTGACATACAAAAAAACCTAAAAATTATTTTTCTTTCTTTTAATTTAAATAATTACTTCTTACAAGTACTTTGTGACTCATAAAATAAAAGTTGCATTGACTCATTAGCTTGATTATTGCTGGTTACAATGTACAAACATTGCCAATTAGCTGAGTTTTATCTGTCCTAATATTATTTTGGTATCATTTAATGAGTACTCAGTATCTTGCAACAAATATTGCATCTTGTTGCTCCAAAAACGAAAACTATTAAAATAAAAATATTGTAGATATTATTATCGTAGAGCTGCACCGTGGTGCAGTAGTTAGCGCTGTTGCCTTGCAGCAATAATGGTTCTGGGTTCACATCCCAGCCTGGAGTCTTTCTGCAATGTGTGAATGGGTGAATGTTTTATTGTGTTGTGAAGCACCTTGGGGGGGTTGTAGAACCCTAAGAAGCCGCTATACATATACAGACCATTTACTTTCTGCAAGGACTTTGCATGTTCTCCCTGTGCATGCGTGGGTTCTCTCCGGGTACTCCGGCTTCCTCCCACAGTCCAAAAACATGACTGTCAGGTTAATTGGTCTATCTAAATTGTCCTTAGGTGTGAGGGTTTGTGCATTGTTGTTTGTCCTGAGTGTCTCTTTGTTGCCCTGTGATGGACTAGCAATCTGTACCGAGCCTGTTTGCCCGTTGAATGCTGGGATAGGGGCAACCCTGCATGGACAAAAGGGTTCAGATAATAGATGGATAGATTATTATTGCAAATGTTGTAAATTATCTACAAAATGTATTTTTAAGCTGAACAATTCAAAAATGTAATTGTTTTTAATCTAACCAGTATTGGTGTCAATGCAAGACGTTACCAGTGAAAGATGTGGAAACACTGATGTGTCTTTTTATTTTACGTTAGGGAGTCATTATAGTTTATACTTTATTTTTACACTATTGTTATTATTGTCTCTTGTATCTGTTTTCATGATTATTTGTATCTTGTGCTTTAACGTGTCATATCGAGGTCATTCCATTTTATCTTCTCTGTACAATATTTTTTCTACTTCTGTGAATTGGACTGAGTCAGGAACAAAGAATACTTGATTTGACTGTTTTAGAAGTCTCCTCTTTTTCTTTGTGATGTGAAAGTTGACCAGTGGATTAGATTTAGTATGTGAAAACATGATAATTATAAAACCTGGTGAAACAGCTATGGCACAACTGGTGTGACCTGGTGTTTCACAACCCCTATGTGTGTCCTGACCTCAACTTTCAAAACATATCAGCATTAAAAACTATAGGTTTGGTCTAATCTTCTTCAAATGATTAATATTATGGGCAGAATAAATTCCTGGAATGTATTAAATACTTAAATGATTACATGTTGATCAGCAAAATAGAGAAAAGTCATCAATAAATAAATTCCATTTAAAAAACACCCTGATATCCTTTCCAGCCTCCCTATTATTAGTCCATTCTCACACAGTCTGCTTTATGAACCAGAAACCTGTTCAGTATGCCATGTGATGAAGAGCATATGTGTGTGGTATGAGTCACATGTTGCAACTATATGAGGAATGCTCCACTTATTCTACACGAAAATCATTTTCTCACTGGTTTTAGCTGCAAAAAGTGCCTCACTGGAACTGAATAATATCTTGATTACAGTGCAAAAAGAGCTCAGTGTTCCATTAAATATGATGTACAAAAAGAAAATATCACCAGGTAAAATGATAAACATACACATTTCAGATCCCAACATGATAACAGTTACTTTGTCCTTATCCTGGCTAAATGTCACCACCCGTAACACTTATAAACCCAGAAAAAGTTATTATAATTCATGTCACTGGATGAAAAACCAATTAGAATAGAATAGAATAGAATGCCTTTATTGTCACTATACAGGAGTAAAGTGAGATACAGAGCATCTCCTATTCAGTGTAAAACAAACATACTTGGGGGGCGGGGGGGGGGTGTACAGTTCTGCAGCGCTATGTACATATGGACAGTAATGTTATGTATATACAATTATTGCACATGGAATTTGGTATCAATAGATAGTGGTGGTCAATGGAGGAAGTGGGAAGTGGGGGGCTGTTATCAGTGCATGTGTGAGTTCAGGGTGGTTATTGCTTTAGGGAAGAAACTGTTTTTGAGTCTGTGGGTTTTTGTATTAATGGACCTGTAGCGCTTCCCTGAGGGAAGCAGTCTGAACATGTTGAAGCCGGGGTGGGAGCTGTCCTTGATGATGTTTGCTGCCCTACTGAGACAGCGGGAGGAATAAATGTCCATCATGTAGGGGAGAGGACAGCCAAATTCAAAGTTATTGAAATTTCATGTTGGTCTGGTTTAGATTTAATGGTTTGGTTTTTGTGAGTAAGTTGTCTCTCTTTAGTATTATTCTACTGAGAAATGCACAAAAATAAAACAATTATAAAATACCATTTTATGTTACTTGAAAATCCAGATGCTTGGAACAAAACAGACAAATTTATGTATTTGCATGCGTACTTATAAAGGACAAGTACAACATTCTTCCTTGCCACGCTTTCAGCTGTTTCATGTTTCTACCTGTGAAGCTGATTAATGCTCACGATGCATTTCACTTCAATTAACACCTGACAGGAGCAAATAGGATTACGGGGCATATAAGAGGCCTACTGCCTGACGATCATTCGGACTGTGGCTGTTGGAAGATCGAAGCGTTGAAGGGGGAGGTTCAGGCGTAATAGGATCAAAAACCCAGAGGAATGAGTCACCCTGAGACACTTAAGAGGCATCGCGTGTGTCGTGTCAGCCTCAAAGAAACATATGATTCATGTTTTTGTTCATGCCAACCCTGTTAACTGCAGATTGTTAAAGGGAGCATATTATCACTTTTTTCTAAAGTTGTAATAGTTCTATGGTAGATATAAAACATGCTTATTAAGTTATTTGCAGTAAATCTCTCTCACATAAAATAAGTTAATCTCTTATTCTTGACATTTTCAGTACCTTCCAGAATGAGCCATTTCAAGGCTCTGTCATTTAAGAAAACAAGCTGGAACTGGCCACACCCACCCATCCCCCACTCCGGCTGCCATAAGCTGAGAAGCTCCAATATATGTGAGGAGCTTGGAGTAGAGTTGCTGCAGCAGCCCTCTCTTGCAGGTAATAGGTGGTTCTGTTCTAATTTCCTCTTTTAATTACATCACAAACAGGGATTTTTTGAAACAACTCACTTTAGGCACGATTCCTACACTGCAAGAAAGAAATTGGGTGTTTTGTTTTGTTTGTTTCCACCTTTTCAGTGTTTAAAGTGGCAGCTGACCCACATGGCAGTACAAAAGTAAGCAAAAGGTGAGTTTTGCATAATATGTCCACTATAAACAATACAGTAACAAGGATGCACGTTTTTTCCTGTCCATCTATGTACAGTTTACTGGTATTTTAATGTGTATGAATTACACCCAGTTGTGGAGTTTCTTATTAAATCTTTGCTTTCAAAGGCTGGATAGGAAAACATCAACCAGTTCTTGCATAAAATGATGAGCACTTAAAAGAAAGACACTTTGTTTTATCACACCTTGTTTTGCTTTCTTGAATTTTTGAAGCATTCAACAACAAAATATATATATATATTGGTAATATCTTGGAATATTTTGTAATAAACAGATGATAAATTAAAATAATAAGAAATTCTAGAGCTTATTTTACTTTTTGTCCCATCAGTACCTAACACTGGTATCTCACTGGGCTACTATTATGACAAATAAGAGGAGATGCTGAATTTAGAGCTAATTTGTAAATTCATACAGAAATTATGCAGTCAGGTCACATTGTAGGTCACACTGGGACATTATTTTAACTATTGGATGTTTTTTGGCAATGGTGAATCTGGGATTAGAAGTTTGCCTGTAACTGGTGGGTTGCTGGTTTGAACCCCAGCTCGTGAATGTGTGCATGGCTGACTGTTGACACTTAGGAGTCCTCTGATTCAAGAAAACACTGTACAAGTGCAGGTCTTTCATCGCTTTTTATGATATTTTGTTCAAATTTCATGTGACACAAGATCAAGACTGTGTGAATCCCAAAGGGAAGTTATTCACTTTTGTAAATGTTTCAAGACATTCTGCACACCCCCTGATGAATGTTGTTTGTAATTTGTTGCCAACATTCACAGCTAAGGGAGATACACAGTCCGCTCATCTAGACTTCTAAACTTGGCAAGCGCCAGAACTACAAATTCACACAGGGATGATTATTCCTAAAACAACTTTCAGTTTGGCTGCCCTGTTATGTACAATTAATTATGTGTTTCTTGGTTCTGTCAACACAGAAAAGTTCTGTAAGATAAATGTTGTACTGGCTATTGATCTGCAGTTCAGATTTTTTACTACTTTTGATGGAATTAAAGAGATATACATTCCAGGCCAAAAGTTGGGACACACCTTCTCAATCAATGTGTTTTCTTTATTTTCATGACCATGACCATTTATAAAGAGGCCAACAAGTGCTAAACACCTCTGAGAACTCCTTCAAGACTGTTGGATAAGCATTTCAGGTGACTACCTCTTGAAGCTCATCAAGAGCATGGCAAGAGTGTGCAAAGCAGTAATCAGAGCAAAGGGTGGCTATTTAGAAGAAAATAGAATAAAAAACACGTTTTCAGTTATTTCCCCTTTTTTGGTTAAGTACATAACTCCACATGTGTTCATTCATAGTTTTGATGCCTTCAGTGAGAATTTATGTAAATGATCATGAAAATAAAGACAACACATTGAATGAGTTGGTGTGTCCAAACTTTTGGCCTGTACTGTCTGTGCTGGACTATGAAATGTTTTTATTGATTTCTATTTTTATGTCTCTATGTGCAAATTTTTGTAAGTATTTTTTACACATCAAACAATGACAGATAATAACAAGCACCAGTGCTTGATATCAACTATTTTGGATCAATTTTTAAAACCCATCATTTATTCATTTTTTGTGATGAATAAGTTTTACAAAAGTGCATCTGTCATCAGAATTACAAAATTTATTAAAAATATTTACAAAAAACATGAAAATAAACTAAACGATCTATACATCAGACTGTAAGTGTATAATGTAGCTGTGTATAATCTGCATTTAAGTGTAATTTTAAAATGTTCTCACACTTATACCATGACTAAATTGTCTTGTGACGTATTTCCTGTTCCAGTTCGGGTGAAGTAATCTCTTCCATCAACCTACGCTATAAATGGCGCATGCACGCTGGATTCCCCCCATCCAATACAAAGGATAGGAGAGCCTTTGAGCGCAGAGGTTTGAGATCAAAACATGTGCTGAAGATCGGCCAGGTGGAGTCTCAGCTCAGGATGTTTATCCAGAACCAGAAGCTCTCCAAAGTTCACGTTCTTATTTTTTATCATTTATTATTCAGCTCACCGTTCTTTGTTTGATTTAGAGCAGCTGAGTACACCTCGTGGAGTTATTTTTATTATAAAGAACCAGAACATTATGGAAAGTGTTGTCAGAGACTTGTAAACACTCTCCAGCAGGTAAAGAAAAGCCCAGGACAGTGCCGAACCAGCTTTGTGTGAAGTTGAGACGTAGGATTACACAAACCCAGTGTTTTGTTTTTAATATAACACGGATTATTATGGCCATGAACCAGCAAAGGTAGGGCAGAATGTATGCTTTTAACCTCATGAAATTAGCTTTGTCTGTTTTGCTGCTGAGTTCCGTGAGTTTTCAGGTAGCATAATCGTACTTATGTTGTTGTAAAGAGGAGGGTCTGGGCTTCTGGGGAAAGGATCATGTTGCAATGTTGCTACTGTGTATTTTTCTCAATATGTGTGTGTTTTTTTTTCAGCCTATTCGTTCAGCATCATTGGGTGTTATTGAGGTAGAAAATGTGGATTCTATCATATGAATGGTAATTTGGTATCTACTATTGGTATTATGTGGTTAGCACATCTGAAAACAGACGACATAAATGTGCCCTACCAAAAAGAAAATCACCAGCCGCCACTGGGTCTGATATCAGTAAAACTAAAATGCATGGCTGATTGTGTTAATCCCATGTCCATGTCATACATGGAACCCAAAAACATTTCATTAACTACGTATTCAGTAAATTTAACTAGGAGATTTGAACACCACATAATTACATCACAACAACACCCTCAAAGGTTGTGGCAAGTCTCCTTGTTAATTACTTCACCAATAAAAGTGGTTGATCTCTGCCAAGAACACATATGGAGTGTAGCATCTTTTCCTGCCAGCCAGATCAGATCCCAGACGGACGTCAAAACTACTCACTTTATTCCAAAAATGCTGATTTGCAGCTTTTGTTGCTGCCAGAGAGAGAAGCAGAGGGAGAGTGGGAGGGGAAAGAAAGAGGAGGAGGGAAGTCATGTGCAAAGGCGTAAAAAGGTGGAGCAGAGAAAATGAACCTTAAAGTTTTATCCATGTAATTCTTAGCTCTTTAGATGTTCTTATTGCATTTTTTGCATCTAAACACAAAAACAGATATTTTATATATTTTATTGATGCGTCTCTGGGGTTATTCTGTGGTTGTCGGTCCATTTGCTCAGACTGATAAACAAATCTGAAGCAAGAGAGAGAGAGAACAATTACAGGACTTGGCCAAGACATAAAAATGAGTTTATATCTATTATTTTCTAATATGGATTTGACAGGAGGCTTCTGTTATGTCCTAGGGCAAGGCACTTCACCGTCCATTCCTGCTGACGGAGGTTGGACGGACACATGGCACCTTCTGTTGGTGCACCTCAGGGTAGAGCCTACAATGTGGCTCATTCCCATTTGTATGAGAATGTGTGTGTGAATGGGTGAATGATACATGTCATGTAAAGGGCTTGAAGGGGTTGTAGGACTCTAGAAGAGGCTACCGGAGGTGTGGACTCGAGTCACATGACTTGGACTCAAGTCAGACTCATGTCATTATTTTAATGACTTCTGACTTGACTTGATAAAATCTATAAAGACTTATGAGTTATGACTTGACTCAGACTTGAACGCCAGTGACTTGTGACTTGAATCGACTTGCATCTGTTGACTTGATGATGACTTGATCATATTTGATATTTTAGCTCTAAAGTGGCACGACATGAACAAAAATCATCAATCATTCTTCGTTCTGGGTTTGATTTACTGCTAAATGCAGCAGCACTTTGTTCATAATCAGTTTCAGCTGCACTTCCTGCTTGTTTGAGTAAATAAGTGAAGCTTTAAGACACTTTATTTCTGTAATTTATTTATTATCATTGTCATTAAATTGAAGTTTGACAGATGACTTGATTATGACTTGAAAATTCTAAGTTAAGGACTTGGACTTGACTTGGACTTCCACATCATTGACTTTGGATTCGGACTTGGTTGTCTTTGACATGGACTTGACTGGAAAGACTTGTGACTTACTTGTGACTTGCAAAGCAGTGACTTGGTCACACCTCTACACATACAGGCCAGTGTTTTCATTGTAATCTAAAAACTCCTCAAATAATCTTCCTACTCATTTTTTTCCAATAAAGAGGTCCTATGTATGCTGACCTAAGCCTCTTTGAGAAAACAACGTCACCAATTTGCAGAAATGCTGAGCCGGCATCGAGCCCTAGGTCATTTGTAGGCGGTCAGACCGTAGCGCTAATGTGATTAAGTGATGGCAGTATAAAGGGGCATGGGGGCAGTCTCTGTGCTGTTGCAGACTTTCGTTTAAGATTGCATTAAGATTTTTTGACACTCCTAAAGATGTCAGTCCTCCACCGTCCCCGTGAACGGCCAGGTGATCTGAGTGAAGCTCCTAGAGCTCTGCATCTCTCTTGTTTATCATCTCAGCTAATTGTGTTCAGAAAGTGAAACTTGCCGTGTTTACTTTCATTTTTATTATAGTTTTCTGCTGGAGCTCAGCAGTAACTCCTCACATGACTAATGGCACAACCCTCCATTGCACCAATGCGTAATATGCATTCACAAGTCTGGCATTGAAGCGTCATTCCTACCAAGAGCAGCGACAAGAATGTTGCAATCTCTTGCTTCGCCAAGCAGTATAACGTTGATTTGCTGGCTTGATGTGTCTGCTAAAATAAAGCTAACCTTTGTGCTTTAGAGACAAACACTGGTATTTTTAATTGAACTAATAATTCCAACTACCTTGCCCTGGGTGCCCTACATAAAAATTTTTAAATAATCCAAAAGAAGAAAATTTAGGAACAGCAATGCTTCTGCAGCCATAAAATATGTGGGACCAGCATTTTGATAGGGAAACAGTCTCTTTGCTGTTCTGTTTGTGTCACGTTTGGAAATGAATCCAGACATTTGTTAAGCCATGTGATGGGGAAGAAAATTGGAAACTGGGGGCGAAAAAGAAGAAACATAAGAAGAAGCAGAGGAGGCAAAGCACGAGAGAACAAAGTCTCCTTTATCTGTCTCAAATCTCTGATAAGATGAGCTGAAACCATTAAGTTCATTCCAGAACAAAAAGTCGTTGTGTGGGACTCCGGTCCTTCGTGATTTGAGTGATGGGAGACAAATCTTTACTGGTATTTTTGTCTTGCAGTCCCTGAATACATTTCACTCAGTTTATGGAATTTCAGTTCATACGTTACCACACATAAAAGTCATTTTGAATTATTCTTTCTGAATGATGTTTTATAGGTTCTTAATTTTACTGTACAAATAAATCAACTGGAACAGGAAGTGGATTAAATATGAGTAGTATTACTATAAAAATAAACAACACACATAAACCCGTTTAAGCTGTGTCTATGTCAGCCTCTTTTTGAGCTGCTGACTCCTCTTACGTAACGTCTATCAGCTGCCACGCTCCTGTGAGCTCTAAAACTCAGTTCAGACACTTGCACGTGTACGTGTGTGTACTCGTTTGTCTTTGTAGTGAGATTTCAGTAAAAGTAGATGTATAAATGTTTATTTAAATTTAAGATTGTAAGGTTAAAAGATAAACACAGACAAGACTCGTAATGCCCTAGTTCAAAATGTAAAACTCATGAGATGAAAAATCTGTGTGCGTGCGTGCGTGCGTGCGTGCGTGCGTGCGTGTGTGTGTGTGTGTGTGTGTGTGTGTGTGTGTGTGTGTGTGTGAGAGATAAACACACTGACTTGATCACGAGCAACATCATGCCAACAGGTTTAGATGCAGAAGGGCTCCAGGTTAACAGAGAGGGATGATGATGTGTGTAAAAAAGAGAGCTCGAAGAATTACAGTAAATTAACTAGTTTTTAATAAAGAAGATTTGACTCAAATTCAGCCAGCTATTTCCAAATGGTTTTCCAAAATGGTCACAATATTATAATTAAATTTGTTTAAAATACAAAACTACAACTTGTCAGGAATAATCATGTGGCCTTTTTGGAGCAAGTCAGTCCCTAGAGTCTTACTCCACTCCCACTTCCTGTTTGAAAAATGCAAAAAAGTGCCGTTGGCTGTCAGACCTAGAGGGCACACACGCACAGGCTGACAATGGCTTTGTGACATCATATGGTACCAGCTGACCTCAGTCAATAACGATGGCAAATTAGAATTTAAATGCAGTGCAGAGTTTTCACCTGAAGATGGCAGAATAATGAGTTTTAGGCAGAAAATTTGAATTTTAACTAATGATACTCTAAAGTGATAAATTATTGACTACACGTGTGTACAGCATGATTGGACACTCGTTTATATAGTTTATAGGCAAAAAAAAGTTGATTTGGGGTTGACCAGCTCTAGTGAGTTTCTGTGGGAAATGAGTGCTCTGAATGGTACCAGTTTGGAAAAACAGAGGGTTTATTTAATTTTTTTAATAGGTTGCTAATGGCTAGTCACTGCAGATCTAAAGTAGATTTCTGTGTTTTCATTCAACTCTTTTCTCTGACTTCCAAAATAAGTCATGCAAACATTATTATATAAACTTTATTCAATCATCTGTTTTGCATTTTACAACAATAAAGATGTACGCCCCTTTTTATTTCAAGCGCTATTCTCAGCAGTTTATAACATTGTGGAGTACTTTACAACAAACATTACGACACAAAACAGCTTTACGGCACAAACCCAACCACCAGCCGAAACCCAGCTGCAGGTTTGATAGTATTAAAGTACTATTGATCTTAAAATATTCTAATGAATAGCACACTTACCCATTTTTTAAAAATCAGAGCCTTACAAAACACAACGGCAAGTCTGATCACTTTAAAAAAAATTGAGTCACTTCCCGCTTCCTGTTCTCAAGTCTCGCCTGACGTGACTATCGCGTGGCTTTCCAAGATGCGTTCAGCGGTGCGGTGCATCCTGTGTTTCCATTTAACTTCCCAAAACCGCGGCGCATCTGTCTCCGGTGTACCCCAGGCTTCAGGATTCTACAACCCCCCAAGGCACTTTACAACACAATCAGCCATTGTTTATTGTTTATTTATTTGGCAGCCGCTTTTATCCAAAGCGATTTACAATTTATAACCTATAGGGCATGTTGTGATTCATCCACCCATTCACACACACATTCACACCCTGGTGAGGATGAGATATGTTGTAGCCACAGCTGCCCTGGGGCGCACTGACAGAGGCGAGGCCTGTTGAACACCACCAGTAGGCAAGGTGGGTTCAATGTCTTGCCCAAGGACACAAAAGCAGAATTCTCTGGTCAGAGCTGAGATCGAACCTGTAACTTTCCGATTACTGGACAACCCGCTCTACCTCCTGAGCTACTGCTGCACATCTCATATTATTCCATGAACACATCTAACTATAAAAATATGGAAAAGCACATAAAGGATAAAGAAAAGAATGCAGAGCAATCATTAAACTTTTTCTGTTCGTCGGAAAGACATTAAATATGCAGCTGGCCCATTCAGACATGTTTTTGTGTATCTTTCATAAATTCCTTACTGAGGCAAACTGAGCTAGACTATCCAGGGGAAGGATTCTTTCAGCACAGGCGTCTGGCACAATAGTGATAAAACCTGACATCCGAGAGAGATGCAGCCAGAAGAGTTCACTTCATCAGTCTTATGCAGACGCTGCACTCGAAGGATTATAAAAATGACACATGGAGCGGAGTTCTTCTTGCGTTTGATCCCTAGTCCAGTTTTGCGAGAATTGAAGTTGCTCATGAGCATTAAAAGCATAAAGTTGGAATTTATGGGAGTGTTACCATGTCATTTTGGCAGACAAATCAAAAACAGAAGCTTTAAGTTGTTGCATGAAGTGTTTTAAAGATTTATCAAATGAGATGTCTGTGTGTGAGCTTGTGTGCATGCATTTATAAATCCATGTGTTTGCATTAAGTATGAGGGAACAGTGTGTGTGTGTGTGTGTGTGTGTGTGTGTGTGTGTGTGTGTGTGTGTGTGTGTGTGTGTGTGTGCGTGCGTGTGTGCGTGCGTGTGTGCGTGGGTTAAACACTGAGTCAAGCTCCAGGCTAAGTTTACTATCTGTTGTTTACAGAAAGGCTGGTCGAGGGATTACAATTACAGAGGAACTGCTAAAGACAGCTGCTTCACTCTGTGTTATCAAACCGCCCACATTTGCTGACACCTGACATCAAACACAGCAAGTGGTAAATAAAAATCCACACCCCTCCTGGTATGTAGGAGCACCACTACTAGCAACAGGTGAGCATTCAGGGTGCTGGTGGTTTTACTAACAGCATTCTTTCTGCGATTAATGGCATCCAGACGCTTCTGACAACAGGAATTAGTCAAGAGTCAGAGAACAGCCTGACTTATTCTTAGATTGGAGTTCAGTGTAAAGGTTCAACTGGTAGTTGATCTGAGTGCCAAGTTTGAAATGAAAATGTATTTATTAGACTTGCATTAATGAAAAACGCTGTTTCAAACGGTTTATGAATTCAGCTGAAAACTGTTACTTGAACTTCATGACCTAAGATTACAAAAACTCAAACTACAGGAAAAGGAGAAACTGGAAGCTCATGTCCAAAAATATTTTCATTACTCCAATTTTATTTTAGCTTTTCATTGTTCGAAAGAGCACAAAGAACCGTTAAGTTATGCATATAACTACTGTTCCCTGAAGGAGAGGAACGAGGTACAACCAACACATATAGTATGGGACATCACGCCCTCACATGGTCTGACTGAAGACACTTTTAATCACGCCTTTAGGCCACATGACATGTGACGTAGGGGGCAGGGTCCACCTGTCTATAAATATCCCAACTCACACATGATGCTGCAGTTCGATGACCGCTCTTCACCGAGCATGTATTGCTACATGAAAGTAAGTGTCAGTGAGATCAGTTGATAACAGTTGTCTCAATGTTAGCATTTTGAATTTGAACGTGCAAAGGTGCTTGTTTAGCATTTGTAGGTCTAGAATGGGACGTAGCCTGCCTCCTTTTATCGGAACGGCAAAGTAGCGGCTGTACTAACCTTTGTTTGTTCCTGAAACTGGGACCACACATTTTGCTCCCATCCCCAGTAGGGTATTTATTTCCTCTCTCAAAAGGATCACTGCTTTGAATCCCGCGGTCGTGTTCACGACTGAGTGAAAGCGTGGTGGTCTGACCCGGAACTGTAACCGGTAACCCGTAGCAACTGTTTCCTGGGGCGCATGCGCACCAGTGGGAGAGACGTGGAATGACTGACCACAGGTGAGGAGATGTTGCCCTTTACCGGAGCGGGGAGGAACATCTCTGTGGGCTGACATGCCCTTAGGCACACAGATAATGGTTGATTTTGAGTTTTTTCTTTATTAGCAAACAATTGCATGTTTTGGGGGAAAATGCTTAGGTGACTGTGTGCGGGGAACCCAGTGCCATTTGGGGCTGGGACCTCTGAATACATAACTGCATGCTCTGAAGGCAGGGTGGACCGCGGAGTGAACACGTCTCCCTGCTCTGGGGGTCCAAACAGAGACAGTGCTCGTTGCTAGGATGAGTGCGTCTTCTTCCATTGAGACGAGGGGTCTCGCTTGAAGTTTTAGAGTGGGCCTTTGCCCCAGGCTAACTGTCAAAGATTTTGATTCTGAGTTTGAGCTGGGTGGGATTTTCTCAATATGTAACCATATTTGATAAATATCATGATAAATAACATACAACTGTTTGTATTTTATCACCGTATTGTTGTAAAAAAATTCTTCAATATGGAAGCCTTTAACAACAACTGTTTCTAAATGACGCAAAAACAAACCCAGCTCCATGTACTCCTAATCCTTTTCAATGCCTTCTGGAATAACTATGATGAGGAGACCATGTATTATAAACTACAAATGAAACTAAAGCTAACTTCGATAACATACAACAGTATTTTAATATTGTGGTGTTTCACAAACTAAACCCAGCTCCATGTACTCCTTCTCCTCTCGTTCCCCTCAGGACAAACTGTGATGGGTGGGTCCTTGTAGTTTTATAAACTGCAAATTACATCGAAGTAAGCATCTTTGCTGTGAACTAAATTTCCTGTGTATCTTCATTACTGTTGCAGTAAATTTTCAAGCTGTTTATTTTTCCTACTCGGAATTTCTGAAGAGAAAGCGAACGCACCATTGGTTACGTAAACAAAAACTAAACTATCAAGCTAACATTACCTTAAACAGTTTATTTTGCTGCTGGATCAGATCGTTGTCGCTGGCATCATCACCAAATAGTCCATCGCATTTAGTGAAGTGAAGCCAAACTTTAGAGTGCTTTCACTTTCTTCTAGTCGGAAATTCGGACTTCTGAAGAGAAAGTGAATGCACCATTAGCTGAACGGAAGCTAAGATATCAAACTAGCATTATCTTGAACATTTTATTTACCTGGCGGAGCAGATTAAGATGATGATGCCTCTCTCAGATTGTTGCTGCTGGCTTCTTCATCACCCAGTTACCCATCCCATTTAGTGAAATGGACCCAAACTTCAGAACGCTTCCTATCTGTCATGCTGCTTTGTTTACAGCTTACCCACAGTGACTGACGGCATTATGCTCTTGCGTTGGGACACAGCACGGGTACCGAAAAAAAGGCACTGTTTTATTTGTACTTTATCTGTACTCAGTCGGTACTATGGAATTTGGTCGGTGCCTTAAAAGCACCAAATTTGGTACCCATTCCTAGGGGTTATGGGGCTGTCAGGTAGCACATGGTTGCCCAATTACGACAAGCACATAGCCTGATACATCTGTAGCATGGTAGCAGTGGTTGCCTGAGCTCGGTAGGTTTTTTTTTCCAATTGGGATGCTGAGAACCTGCATTGTTTAGAAGACAGGGCTGTGGAGCCACTCGCACCAAGGTTGTGTGATGGTGCCAGGTATGCTGCCAGACATGGCTCCATTAAAGGGAGGCCAACCAGCCCAGCCTTTTCGGTGCCCTCAAGGTCCACATATCGGGCAAAACCAGGCACAGTAATGTGTGCGGACAGCGGCTTGTTCGAGGAGGACGTTAGCTCCGTCAAAAAATCCGGGAACATGAGCAGCTGGTTCATGACCGCGGCTGATCTGATGGAAGAAAGAACCCCGCCAGGCTGGAGGCTTTCTGAGCCAGAGGATGAGTGGGCCACCCCATGTCCAGTTTTTCAGCAGCACAGTGTAAAAGAAGAATAAAGGAGAGGCCATCCTGGGTTACCGGAGAAGTGGCAGTGGCGGTCAAAGTTGCCCTCTGGTCTGCTGAGAATTTGTCATCTCCAGACATACTCCGGTCATCCGTGTGGATGTCCAAAACGTTATCGTTCTCATCCTTTGTGGGACTCATTTGCGGAGGGGCCAGGGATTCCTGAGTCCCGGTTAGCCCATCTATGAAGCCCCTGTGGTCTGCCCAGCTAGAAGCGGGGACTGTGACCAAGAAACCGTCCTCGTCAGATGAAGCCAGGTCCCTTGACTCAGAGAGCATAGCATAGAGATGGCAGCCTCCCCCAGGACCTTCAACATGAACTTGACCCTGTGTTCCAGCATCTAGCGCCTATGCTGGCTGCAGAATGAGCATGCGTCTGGTTCCGTCAACGCTCTCCTGGCGTGGACAATTCGAAGACAGACAGGGCAAGCTCCATTTAGGTCATTGTCATGGAGCGTGAAGCCAAATGCCTGCGAGCAGGATCTTGCAGTAGACTTCTGCTTCTTTGAGTTAGGCCTGATGCTCATCCCGAACCACAAGGCCCAACAGTTTTTATTTTTTACGTAAATTTTAGTTTAACACTTTAAGTAGTTTTTAACATTGTTACTTTTACTCAAGTAAAAAGCAAAATTAATACCTCAACATTCACAGAAATCTTGTTTAACCCTTGTATACTTCTACCTGTGTAATGAATGTGAATCCATTTGACCCCTGTGGGCAACAGGTGCTGAGTGTCACCCTACTGAGCTGATAAAGGTGGTGAAATCTGGACACACTTTAATATAATGGATCGTGACATCCTTTGTAATTGGTATAAGATTTTTTGTGTTGTTTTAGAAACTTGGATGTGCATTACCCAAACAGACTCGTATAAAAAAAATACATTTTTGAAAACCTGTTAATTGTTTTCAGAACTGTGCTGGGCCTAATATTAGAATAAGATGCAAATTAATAACATTGAATAATGCAGTGAGTGTATCAGTTGCAATAAACCCACGTAGTCCTCACTTATCTCTTTTGTTTCTGTCATCATCACGCTCACAAACCTCTCCATGTGCATTCTGGCCATTTTCATCTAAATCAGCTGTGCACATTTAAGATAGTAAGAGTCCAAATGACTGTATTTGATTGTATTGACATTCAGTTTGTATCTGTGATTTACTGCAATCCTTTGCAAAATTTGTATTGCAATAAAAGTTTGATAGCTGATGCAGGTCTAGCACTGTTGAAGTGAAAACAAAACCCTTAGGTGGTATGTAGTTAAAACTAATCTTTCAGTTTCCACCCCCTGCAGCAATAATAAAATACTGGCTAAGGAGAATGGTTTGTAAATGCTTCACAATACATATTATTAGTTCATTCAAATTCTAATGTTGATTTAGATGAGAGGAATGATTTGTTATATTTAATAATGTGAGCTAATGGTGTGAAACATTGAAACAGTAGCAGACGCGCATTGTGGCAGCAGCAGCACGTCTAGTCCAACCTTTCCTAGGTAGCTGTTGCATCACATGACGCTGCTGCAGCCTCGATGGTATGCTTTAGTTTCTCTTCATCATCAGTTGTATGTACTGAGCTGAAAACTAAATGATGAATACAAAGCAGAGCAAGCTCTTTAATCATATCACAATGATTTAAAGGATTGTCTTTAATACAAAATAAAAATAAAGGGAATTTGGGGATATGAGTCAGCCCCAAACAATTTTTCACACAAAACAGAAGCTGCCAAAGTATGTTTTTGACATCATGTGAGGCAGAATACCAGCTAGAGGGAGGAATGGCGCAAGGCGAGGGACAGCAGCAGATGCTGATGATCCTCATGAAAGTTTTTTGGTAACCGAAAACCATTTGTTATCCTGCCAGTCTTTTCCAAACCAGCTACACTAAGGCATGAGGAGAGGAGCAGAATAAACTGCTCCAAGACTTGCTGATTTCATTCATGCAACCTATTGACAGATTGCTGATGCTTGAACGGATTACAGAAACTTATCGAATAAAGCACTATCCTCATGTTTACACTCTACTCCTCCTTTTCTGAAAGATTACAGCACACTCTCCCTCCTGTTAATTGCCCACCGGCTGTTTGGGTGCCAGTGTATATTTGAACAGCAAATGCTCATATGCGTGCAAACAGAAAAAGCCAAAAATCACTAAACTGCTTCACACTGAGGCAGATAATTGCCATGACAACGCCCACAACTTGGAGCAAGAAATTATATAGAATTGCTGGAGGAGACACACCACTCTGAATCCAATCTGACTCACAATAAATCGATCAGATGAGGCAGGTTTTTCCCCCCAAGAGTAATGGAACATTAGTGTGGTCAATGCCTATTTAATGAGGAAAAATTACAGCATTTAGGCATTTATTGTTATCTGACACAATTTTCTGAAATTTTACCTGTTGGTGTCATAGGTAACATGTCAAGCCCGGCGCCACACGCACTTCATGGTTTGAGCTTCAGTTTAGAGCAAAAACAAACAGTGTGCATTTCTTCGGTCAGCGCTCCTGATGTGAAAGGTTTGTTTGTGTGCTGTCTCTCTGCAGTACAAATCCTTGGTTAATATTTGATGAGCATATATGTGCAGCTAAGGCTATTTAGAGCAAACAGGAGAGGCTTTCATTCAATCGCTGCGAAGTGCTCAGCCGCAACGCATTTACTTAGAGTAATGACAGACGATCTTTCTATTAAAGATCGTCCTAAAAGGATGCTGTGGTTTATCTGAAGTGTGGCTGACAGTGATGTTACTATCTATAGTGAGTAAGATGGCAGTCAACCTCCTTCTCTTTCTGGCAGGCTGGACTAAACGTGAAATAAAAGAGATGCGCTGCGGTGGATTTGGACATCAGTGGAGGCTTTTTTATTATTTTGTTCCTTGTTTTAGCCTTCTAAAAATGTACTCCTACAGATATTAATATCACTTTGTGTTATTTTAAGAATATGTCACCTGTTAAGACTGTCAAATTGCCTCAATAGAGAGCTGAAGCCAACATGATGTTATTTTTAAGACTAAATGAAAACTGTAGCTTGCTGAGAAAATTCGTAAATGCATATAATAGTGATCTAATGATGAACTCAGCAGGGAGTTCAGGTACCATGGTGGTGTTTTGTCACAAGTTATGGTAGGATGAAGAGACGGATGGATGGACTGATAAAGAGAGGAGGACGTTGTTTTGATCTGTTGTGGTGAAGAAAGAGTTGAGATGAATGGAACCATCTTCACTCATGTTCATGATCTTAACCAAGAGCCAGGACTGAAGCTTTTTCTGTTGGGTGGTCAGGCGCAGCCTCAGAAAGAAAAGAGCTCAATTTTTTGTGAGAAACTCAGAGTGGAGCAGTGTTTCCTTTCCCTTAACATTCCTGTCATTTCAGTCCAAGAGGCTTTAGAAAAAGCATATCCGAATTTGAATAAAAGCTGTTCATGAACTATTTGGAATTGAGGCATGGTTGAGGTATCTTTATAAAGTAAACACTCAGAGGTTTTCCCCACAACTGTGAAAAGGTATGTAAGTGATACTGTCATAGAGTAATATGGGCTTTAATGCCCAGAAAAATATACATTTTTATAGTTTGCATGAGACTTGTTGTGGACTAACTATTCATTTTTTTAAATACATGCTTTAAAAATAACACCAGTGATGAGATATGGACTGGAAAACATTATGTATGGACTGAAGTCTTTCCTTGTCCCACACCAAATTTTACAGTAATAAACCTAAAAATTTGTACTTGGCAGATATGTTTATAAGATAAGGTCCAGGCGTTTCTAACGTGTGCTAAAAGTGTGCCTTTTGGAGACCATTGTGGCACACTTAGGAAAAAAAGTCTGTTATTTTTTGAAAGCTTCAACATAAAATCATAATCTTGGGTTCTAATGGAAGATTACAATTTGGACTGTCCTACCCCACATCCAGATCCACTCTCAGTGTTACTTAAGCCTCTTTTATAAGACAGACCATGACGTCATTACAGAGTGATAAATCCGAATTTGCGGGTCTCGTAAATGCGGCGAGGAGCAAAGGGGAAAGGTGATAAAACTCGATTCTGATGCACTTAGCCTCGTAGTAATATTACCACATGAGCCCCTCGCCTCTGACAGCTAAACGCGTCAGCCGCACTAATCCCTTTGGAGCGACTGTGGGAGGCCCCCCCCCCCGCAAAAGAGAGTGGTCGCGTTAGTGATGTATACTGTGCGCCGAGTGCCGGCCGGAAGGGATATAAACACAGATAAACATGGCCTCTCACTCACTAGTATCTTTCAACCACCTACAACATGGCAAACTGGACGGACGCGGAGACCATGGAGCTTTTGGCCGTGCGAACGGACGAACAAACTAGTCGCCTTTTTATGGGGACGGTGAGAGACAGCCAGCTGTTCGACAGAGTGTTGAAAACACTGGCTGAGCGGGGCGTCAAGCGGGACAAAAAGCAGGTCACATCTAAGCTAAAGGTCCTGAAAAAGAAATTTCATCAGTCTGACGTGTCGTCCGTCTGACGCTGACTGCGCGACCCTGTACGTCACATGTGCGGGGGGGGGGGGGGGACCTCCCTTCATCTCATCTTGGTTCGAGAGGTGCCTGATGGCAGTTTATTCTAGTTTCAGCTTTGCTACTATAAATGCCAAAATCCTCCCCTGGAGCCACAGCGAATCCCATTTTTCAAACGCTATGGTCCTGTAAAAACAGCTTTTGAAAGAGTAAAGGAGGCACACACTGATGTGTGTAGCGATCACATAGCAATGCGTAACTCTCCAAACTGTTGCTGTGAGAAAGTTCGTTTACGCTCACACTTAGCTTTTGTTTGGTAGACCCGACCCCCACATGTTAAATATTGTTTTTTTCAGAATTGCATTGGCTATTTGATGCTTGACTCACCAACAAACTGCTTCGTGATAGGGTCAAAGCCACAAAAATCCTAATAGTGGGAGGCACTTTATAGTCATCGGCCAATATTAAAAGAGTTTACTTTAGCAGAGAAGGTAAACCATCACCTATTGGATCAAATAAGGCAAGGCAAGGCAGCTTTATTTATAGAAAGCATTTCAAACACGGAGGCAATTCAATGTGAATTACAATTATCAGGGCATGATATGAAATAAGATGTCAATCAAAAGCTTAGCCATCATGTTTGGTTGTGTAAATGCTTGAAGTGAACACGGGGAAGCTAATGGCCTTTATGAACAAAACATGATGAAAATCTGATGTATTTGAAAGAATATTGAGAGACTTTCAGCAGCACATTATGTTGGATTGTGGGCATGAAACTTGTTGTGGACTAACTATTTTATTAGAGTTCTTTAGTTGGATCTTTTTGGATTAAAAAAAAAGATACCTGGATTCTGTAAATCGTATAAAGCATCATGGGTAAGATTAAACAAATTTTGCATTTGCGAGTGGTTTGACAAAGGTGTTTACTGTGTCTACAGCTAATGCTGTGTGCTTGATTAGCATAACTCATTGGAATGTCAAGATTCTTAGCTTTCCAATGATGTATTGATTTTATATGTTTACATAATCACTGTTGCAGTTGTACTCAAGAGTAGAACAGGAAGTTGGTCAAGTCCTGGTGGGAAGGAAGAATGTTAAGGGGTTGGTGTGGAACACTGAACAAAAATTTTTTTAATGATTATTTCTGATTAAAATTGGTCACTCTGAGTTTTTTAAGCAGGCTAAACACCTATTTCCTGCATTAGCTTCTGATAGAAAATAGATGGTGAAACTAAGATCTGAAAGCCTGACAGATCTACGTCACACTGTCACTTACAGTAGCAATGATGGACTCACCTATCTTAACTCATGACAGGGAAGGCTGCTGTTGGTTTAACGTTCAGGAAACAGCAGAGAACATTCCAACTACCAGAAGCTAACCATTAGCATTAGCGACTCTGCCACTCAGCAGAACTCCCCTAGGCTTGTGTCATTTATGGAGGTAAAACATCAGTGTTGCAGAGCAAACTGAGCCCAGTGGTAGAGTTGTGCTGCAATTATCCAATTTGAGGTGAGATGTCAAAATACCAGGAAATGGGATTCCAGAACCTTCCATCTGAAGCTCAGCTGTGATGGGGCAAACTTTAGGTTGATAGGTAGAGACCATTGCAAATGTTTCTCCTCTCCTGGCCCTCGAAGTGAGCAGACACTTTTCTTTTTACTCCTGCCCCTTATCATCCCAAGGCTCTTTGTCCTGTCTTTTCTGAGAGTGAATCTTTGGATTTTTTCTGGAATTACATTTTAAAATGATGGATTTGGTAAAGTAAACTGGTTGCTGATGAAAATTTTACAACAATCAGTACGGAGAAGGAGTTCCTATATTCTTGCATGGAACGTGTCCAGTTGGATACATTGTGGATTCCTTGTAGGGGTTCATCAGTCTTTCCCTTCTTTCTGTTAAGGGCACAAAAGACGTATGGATTTCTAGATTTATCATTTTTGGGTACCTGCTGATTGGAGTAGGAAGTTATCTGAAACTGACTGAGCTGTCGGGGCCTTTTAGGAAAATCCCTGAGCTCTGGGAAGGTTACTGTCGTGTGCTGGGCGCTTAGACTAAGATGTTGCTGCTGGTGAATCGCAAGCTGGATGCTCTGTGTAGCAACCTGGGGATGTTTCCTCAACTCAAACATAGGATGGAATTAAACTCCATTCTTTGGCTGACTGGAAACTCCTTAACTAGACCAAAACGAGGTTACATCAAGATGCCCTTACTTAACGTCAGATCACTAACTACTAAGTATTTTATTGTAAATGACCTAATAACCACTCATTCTCTGGAATTTATGGTTTTGACTGAAACTTGGTTGGATCAGACTGGTGCAGCTGTGCTCAATGAGGCTGCGCCTCATAACTTTAATTTTATTCACACCACCAGATCAGGTGAAAAAGGAGGTGGAATAGCTGTTGTTTTCTCTGACTCTTATAGCTGCAAAAACATTAATTAGGCAAATTCTTATCATTTGAATATCTTGCTATATCTGTTCAATGCAAGAGTCCAGTACTGATAATAACAGTTTATCATCCTCCAAAATCTAAATGTGGGTTTTATGAGGAACCATCTGAACTACTATCAAAGGTTTCCATAGATTTTCAACAGTTACTTATTTTAGGTGATTTTAATATTCATGTGGACGAACAGGAGGCCCCAGCAGCAAGACAACTTTTTAGCATCCTTGATGCCTTCAGTTTAACTCAGCATGTCTGTGGGCCTACTCATAACAAAGGTCACATTTTAGACTTGGTTATATCAAATAACCTTAATGTTACTGCTCCTACAATTACAGATATGGCTATATATGACCATTAACGTTTATTTTTAATGTTTTAGCTTTTCCTCCCAAGCTGCATAACCCTCAGGAAGTCAAACAATGTTTTATTGACAATAACGCAATAGAAAACTTTAAGGAAAGTATAGATGAATTGCCTGAGGCAACAAGGTCACAAACAGATGATCTAGTGATGAATTTTAATTTAAAATTGGAAAACGTAATGGATCAAGTTGCACCTTTTCAAACTAGATGCATAAAAAAACTTAAACCCCCCTGGAGAAAAGGGCTCGGAATCAGAGTCTTAAGGAGGAAATGTCGGCAGGCAGAACGACAGTGGAGGAAAACTAAACTTCTACATCATTATGATAATTATAGAGGCCAACTCTATGAGTACAACAAAGAAAAAAAACTAGTAGAATTGACTTCTTTTCTAAAAGTATATTAACAATAATAAAGTGCTTTTTACTACAGTCAATAAGATTATCAATCCTCCTTCTGGTCTTCCTACTGAGATGTCATCTTTAGCAAAATGTAAGGAATTTGCATCTTCCTTTAATAATAAAGTTTTGAACATTAGGCAGAATATTTCCAGATCCAATAACGACCTCATACAATAGCACTCCAGTACCTCTGTACTATGGCTCACTTTGAGCTTTTAAATGATAAAGCAGTAGATAACTTGATTAAACAACTAAAATCGTCCACTTGCAGCCTGGATCCTATTCCAACAATCTTTTTAAAAAATATTTTCCACTGTGTCAAATCTGATGTTTTGGAAATCATTAAGTTGCCTCTTCAATCAGGATTTTTTTCCTAGTGCGCTAAAAATAGCTGTCATTGAACCCTTGTTAAAAAAGAGTGGCCTTGATCCAACTGCATTCTCCAATTATCGACCGATTTCAAATTTACCGTTTCTTAATAAACTACTTGAGAAAGCAGTTTTTACTCAGACCAGCCATTACCTTATATCAAACAACAGCTTTGATACTTACCAGTCTGGTTTTCGCAGTAACCACGGCACAGAGAAAGCTCTCATTAAGGTTGCTAATGACCTACACATAAACACGGACTCTTGGAAAGTTACTGTCCTTGTACTTCTGGACCTTAGTGCTGCATTTGATACAGTTGACCATGATATTCTGTTAGACAGGATAGAACACTGGGTTGGCTTCTCCAATCCAGTTCTTAGATGGTTCCAAACATACCTTAGAGACAGGCAACTGGTGGTTACTTGTGGTGTACCTCAAGGTTCGATTCTTGGTGAGAATTACTTACAATTAAATCAAGATAAGACAGAAATTCCGGTATTTGGTCCAAACGCACAGAGACAGACAGTTGTAGATCTTCTCGCCTCTCTGTCTCTTTAAAAATGAAGCACGTAACTTGGGTGTATTATTAGATAATGACCTGAATTTTAAATAACACATTTATCACATAACTAAAACAGCTTTCTTTCATTTATGTAACATTTCTAAAATTAAACATTTTCTGTCAAAAACTGACCTTGAAAAGTTAATCCATGCATTCATAACCAGCAGGCTGGATTATTGTAATGGTCTCTCAGTTGGCCTCCCCTATGGAACTAGGATTGGGACAATATTCAGCGTAACTTGTACCAAGTTTTGTAACTGCAAACATGTTTCATCACATGTAACTTTGGATTCGTAACTTGTAACCTTGGATTCGTAACTTGTAACTTTGGATCCGTAACTTGTAACTTTGGATTCGTAACTTGTAATTCTCAATTCGTACTTGTATTCTTGTTTTGTAACAGGAACATTGTATTTTGTACATGTATTTTTGATTTTGTAACAGCAAACATTCATTCAGAAACATGAAACTTTTGTTTTGTAACTAGCAGACTTCCAAATTGAAAAAATCAAAGTACAAGTTTCAAATCAAAACTCACAAAACACACATTTCATTCTACAGGTACAAACCTCACATCCTACAATGTTACGGATCATTTTGTCTCGATTCTAGCGCCAGTGGGAGGAACTTGGGTGGAACCAATGAGAGCACGACTCTTAACTACCAATCACGTTTCTCGAATTCCTGTCCAATCACTGGGAGAGGAGGGCAGGGTTTTGTCAGAGCCGTAAAGAGTTACGACACTCCAAGACTCCTATGGAATGGGGAAGTCACGTGGTTCATGTAGCGTCGAATAGTTCCAAACAGCCCCGCTGCTGCATTGACTGCAGTTCATTTCAACTATTCGGTGTTTCGGAAGGATTTTCTCCGGTAAGTTGATGATATGTCATCATTTTGTTGCATTGTGAAGTGTTAGCTAACCGCTTCGTTGTCTCCTCACAGAACAAGGCTATCCCAGCATGCTTTGCGCGCCGGCTGTGGATTTTCAACAGGCAGAGAAAGGGGAGAGCTATGAAGTTTTAAACGTAAGTTTGTTAAAAACTAGCCGTAGAAACCTAAAAAGCTTAAAGCGGTTCAGTTTATAGACATTTTTCGTTTGTATATTTGTTCTTTAAATTACATTTTAGGCAGAAATCAGCCAGAACGAGTTTGTATCGCGGGTCCCAGTTATTCCTGAGTGTGTGTGTGTGTGTGTGTGTGTGTGTGTGTGTGTGTGTGTGTGTGTGTGTGTGTGTGTGTGTGTGTGTGTGTGTGTGTGTGTGTGTGTGTGTGTGTGTGTGTGTGTGTGTGTGTGTGTGTGTGGCGAATTAAACTTGTCATTTGTTTTAAGGACAACGGAGCAAAGAAGCGTTTTTATTAAGCTTAGAGGTGAAGAGTGAAGCTGTTTACACACAACCACAGAAGTTCTTCTGTGAAAAGTAGTTTTACATTCGGGGATTTACACAGCTGACACGTTTTAATGAAGTAAAAAGTTTGTGTGAAGAATATAATTTTTATCTTCTCGTGTGGATAAATGTAAAAATGTGTTTACTGCCTTTTTGTCACCTGTGGTCTCTGATTTTCTCTGTAGGACTGCAGGTGTCCAGGGTCAGAAGAGGCTTTACCTGTCCTGGGAGAGAGGCCTACTGTCATCATGTTGATGTTATTTAGCTGTTTGGTATTTGAACACATTTTTGAACATATTTGAACACACTTTTCCAGCTGAATATTGTCCCAATCCTAGTTCCATACTCCCTCAGTATGCTACTTACAGATTGCAGCTGATTCAGAATGTACTCCTGTTTTAAGATCTCTGCACTGGTTACCACTTGAAAAAAGAATTGAATTTAAAATTCTACTGCTTGTATATAAAGCTCTCAATGGCCTTGCACCACAATATATTACTGGCATGCTGGTACCTTATAGACCAGTCAGACCACTCCGGTCTGCAGATCATGGTAATCTTGTTATACCACGTACACCTTCTAAGTCAGGGGAGGCTGCTTTTAGTGTATATGCACCTAAGATCTGGACTACTTTGCCTTTAGAGAAGAGGGAAGCAGCTACACCAAATATGTTTAAGATGAATTTAAAAACGTATTTATTTGAACAAACATATGGTTAGGTTGTATTATTTCTAATTTATATCCTCCTTTTATAGATATAGTTTTATTCATAGATAAGGTCGTGCATGGTTGTGTGTGTGTGTGTGTGTGTGTGTGTGTGTGTGTGTGTGTGTGTGTGTGTGTGTGTGTGTGTGTGTGTGTGTGTGTGTGTGTGTGTGTGTGTGTGTGTGTGTGTGTGTGTGTGTGTGTGTGTGTGTTTGAAAGCATTGTTTCAGCTTTATGTGTATATTTTATGTATGTATACACCATTTGCTGTTAAAGTGTGTACATATTTTATAATTGATTGCTTAATTTAGTGTCTTTTAATGTTAAGCACATTGAGTTGTTACCATGTAGGAAATGCGCTCTATAAATAAAGCCATTCATTAATTCATTAAAACTGTAAGGCAGAGAGGAAAACGTTATCTCCAGCCTGCTCCAAAACAGTAATTGTTATCTGAATCCGACTCCCTTTTCAGCCTTGGCTGAAGAAAACAATACTCCCTGTGGAATTTATACAGACACTCACTCTCAGCCCCCACCTAACCTATTCCTGATGTGGAACTGTGGATCTGCTGGAAGGCCACAGAGCCACAAAGAACTCACTTTGTTATCCCTTGGCCTCCAATCAATTCAATTCAATTGAATTCAAAAATACTTTATTAATCCCAGAGGGAAATTGATTGCTGTAGTAGCTCAGAATAATAATAATAATCAAGTCATCAAAGAGTTATTGTATATTACAATGGCTGTTGGCAGGAAAGATCTCCAGTAGCGGTCAGTGTTGCAGAGAAACTGAAGAAGCCTCTGACTGAAGACACTCTTCCGTGGTCGGACAGTCTTGAAAATCACTATCATCAGCAGTTCACTGCTCAATGTTCAACTGGCATTCCAGTTTTAATCCAATGTGGGTTTAGTAGTTCATTTTACCTGTTTCACTGCTTTGGTTTTGGTATGCTTGTTTACTCCGTTTTAGTAATTCCCTGAAACTAAGTTTTTTGGCAGTTTACTGTAAACTCTAGGTTAGCCCTCTTACCTACTTAAGGCACTGAAAGTCTGTTAGTTTTCAACCGTGTTTTTCTGTAGATCATTGTGCCAGTTTTTACTGCCTCATAGTTATAGTCACAAAACACTCATTAATTCCTGATAGTTATAGTCACAAAACACTCATTAATTCCTGGTTGGCCTTCATAAGTTCCGTTAGAGTTTTACTTTTAGTCATCGATGTTTCCTGTATTCATTGTACCAGTTTCACTGCTGTAGTTTTGGTCTGCTTCTATACTTTTAGTAATTCCCTGCAACCCAAAGGTTTTTTTGTAGGTCATTGTATTTCCTGGTTAGCCTTCTTATCTACTTAAAGAGTTAAAATTCAGTTGGTTTTCAGCAATGTTTTTCTGTAGCTCATTGCACCAGTTTTTACTGCCTTAGTTTTGGTTTCCTGACAACTTCAGCTTAATCTTTGTTTTCACTTAGTAATTCCTGGCTGACCATGTTCAGTTCTTTTTTCAGTGTTTTATTGATATGATGAAAGTGTTCAAGTTTTAGTATGTGTATTTCCATTGTTCCGTTTTGTGTTTGTTTTGTCTGTTCTTACTGCTGTAAAGAACATTGAATTGCCTTTGTGTAGGAAATATACAATATAAACAAAGATGGCTTGTCTTGTCTTATTGATTAAACGACTCAATTACTCCTTTAAAAAGAGTCATTCGAGGTGATTAAGTCACCTGATTGGGATGCATTCAAATCCCCTCCCACTGGAGGTTTCCCAGGCATGTTTCGTTAAGAAGGGACACCAGGGCAGATTCAAAATCTGCTGAATTTCTTAATTTCGCTTCTGAATAAACCGGATGGATGGATGGATGGATGGATGGATGGATGGATGGATGGATGGATGGATGGATGGATGGATGGATGGTTGGATGGATGGATGGATGGATGGATGGATGGATGGGCGAGCAAAGTTTCTTACCGACAACTCATCAGTGCTTTAAAATAAAGTTTGATCACAGGTGAGATAAAGTTTTTCTTATCTTCAAAATACATCGTATTTCAAATGTATATTTTATTTTCGTGAATCATCATATGTTATTTTTGTATTTATTAATTTTTACAAAAAACCCTTATTTTTTATTAAATACTTGTAGTTTATTTAATGTACTTAGTCATCTGTGTAGAGAATATAATGCGCTTCCTCATCACTTTCAAAGGTCAGTTTGTAATAACAGCACTGCCATTTAGCTTTGACACAAGCAACAAAGAATCAAATGCCATCCTGCTGCACAAAGCAAAAGGAAATGAGAGAAGGGGAGAGATTGTTCATGCAACATCCATTTCCTCATGTCATTATAAAACCAGATGTCCTATTCAACAAAGATGAAGAGATCCTAAGAATAAACTCAAGGTTCTCAGTGCTTCGTAAAGAATGCTAAACTGTCAGAAAAGCTGAAGTTGAAATTTGAAATTATACAGCATAACTTACATCACATGGAGGCCAAAGCTTTATTTTTGCAGCTAAAACCTGATTTATCTTTAGCAAAATCTATGGATCAGTGGACTCCAGGTTTGTTTGTTTGTTTGTTTGTTTGTTTGTTTGTTTGTTTGTTTGTTTGTTTGCCTTCTATGCACAAGATGTTAAAATGCATTCGTATGCAGTGTAATCAATAACATGTTCAGATGTTAAAGTCTGAGGTGTTTTTCTGGACCATTATTGGCCATATCGCTTGAAATGCTCTTCACATACTGATGGCAACCAATAAATTAAATGTTTTGTTCAAAAAATGAATAATTTTTGTTGCTTTTAAAATGCACAATCCTGCAAAAATTTCATAAAATCCAGCGCTGGCCCCCTATCTATGGCTGGCTCAAAACCCATCTATCAACCTGCTCCTCTGAACATTTGTCACCCAGCTGCATTCCCTCTGAGTGCAGAAATGCTCGTTCTCGGTGTGGCAGCCGAGTAGGAAGAGGAGCCAACTGAGCTGCCTTGTGTTACGGATGCAGAGTCCTGTTCAGTTAGTAAGTCTTACTTAAGGAGTTGTTTTACATGTTCTGTTAAGAATCTGGTTCTGTTCTTGTAGGGAAACGTTTAAGTGACCGAGTAATTCTCTGGAAAACTTTAACCTTTGAGCGACGTGATAATGTGTGTGTGTGTGTGTGTGTGTGTGTGTGTGTGTGTGTGTGTGTGTGTGTGTGTGTGTGTGTGTGTGTGTGTGTGTGTGTGTGTGTGTGTGTGTGTGTGTGTGTGTGTGTGTGTGTGTGTGTGTGCGCGTGTGTGTGTGTGTGTGTGTGTGTGTGTGTGTGTGTGTGTGTGTGTGTGTTTGCATGCATCACCACCAGCAAGTTTGGTTCATGTTGTGAAGACTCTGGCCTCTTTTATAAGACAGACCATGACGTCATTACAGAGTGATAAATCCGAATTTGCGGGTCTCGTAAATGCGGCGAGGAGCAAAGGGGAAAGGTGATAAAACTCGACTCTGATGCGCTTAGCCTCGTAGTAATATTACCACATGAGCCCCTTGCCTCTGACAGCTAAACGCGTCAGCCGCACTAATCCCTTTGGAGCGACTGTAGGAGGCCCCCCCCCGCAAAAGAGAGTGGTCGTGTTAGTGACGTATACTGTGCGCCGAGTGCCGGCCGGAAGGGATATAAACACAGATAAACATGGCCTCTCACTAGTATCTTTCAACCACCTACAACATGGCAAACTGGACGGACGCGGAGACCATGGAGCTTTTGGCCGTGCGAGCGGACGAACAGATTAGTCGCCTTTTTATGGGGACGGTGAGAGACAGCCAGCTGTTCGACAGAGTGGTGAAAACACTGGCTGAGCGGGGCGTCAAGCGGGACAAAAAGCAGGTCACATCAAAGCTAAAGGTCCTGAAAAGAAATTTCATCAGCCTGACGTGTCTTCCGTCTGACGCTGAATGCGTGACCCTGTACGTCACATGTGGGGGTGGCTGCCCAGTTACCTCCCTTTATCTTGTCTTGGTTTGAGAGGTGCCTGATGGCAGTTTATTCTAGCTTCAGCTTTGCTAGTATAAATGTCAAAATCCTCCCCCAGGGAGCAGCGGCAAATCCCGTTTTGCAAACGCTATGGTCCTGTAAAATCAGCTTTTGTTGGTGGTAGGGTTTCCCCAGATTGTCTCTGGCACTGAGCTCTTGTAAGAATGACATCCTGTGGTCAAATTTAGTTACTGCAATCTATTTTTCTAAACAAAAGGTCACTCTCTCACTCCCGTTCCATGAGGCTGTTGCCAGTTACGGAGCACCAGATGATGATAAGTGAAGATGAGTCACACAGTAAGTTGACAAGTAGATTGTTATATTTGATGTTAGCACTCTTGGGTGGGAGCGTTTACTCCACTTATCATTTCTCTGGCATTAGAGGAAGTTTGGTTGTTTACTGTCCTGCTGTTAGCTTGCTGTTATAGTTCTGAATGACTCATTAAAGGAAGTAAAACACAACAATTGACTTATTATTCACTTCTCACATAATTTCACTGTAAAATCTAGTTGTTGGCCATTGAAAAAGTAGTTTGAGATATTTTAAGAGCAGACTGTTTGCTTCTGATAGCAATGTTAGCTCAACGTTAGCCTCTAGCCTACTTCACCCAATACTAGAGTAAAAAAAAAAGATGCTGTGACTTCTTAGGGGTACAAGAAATAACTTTTAGGTCACTCCAGTTTACTGGCCTTGGTTCTAGTCTTCAGACTCAGCAACCTCGTGGGCATCCAGACTGCAAACAGTAACTATGTCCCACTTTAGTTTCTTTGATAGGAGAAAAAGTGACAACCACCAACGACGCTGAGAGGGAAATCTCTTTCAAAGTAACCTTCCTTCCTCATGACTAAGACATTACACTGTTTTGTCATTATTTCAGTGTAAACTTCTTAAATTGGTGGTGGTGGTGGGGTCAGTTTGGGTGATTTTGGAGTCGGTTCTGGAAATCCTGACTGCAGCTGCACAGCAGAGTTGTGTGTCTGTCCCTGTATGTCCCCAGTAGTGCTATACTAGATTGTAGGCCTGAAGAAAGGAGTTAGACCTTTGAATTGTTTTTTTGTTTGTTAGTTTTTTTGTTTGTTTGTTTGTTTTTTCAAATTGTCGCTTGCTTGAATGGCTTTGTCCAACAACACATAGTGCCTTCAAATTGTGAAGGAGAAAGCATAACAAAGCAGTTTCAAATTTCACAAATTAAATACCTTACAGGCATTTGATTCCTTTTATTAAACATGAGAAATGCATCACATTTCTAAATCAAATTATATTGGTGAGGCACAGTCATGTTGCACATTTACACTGAGAGATTCGATCAATTTCATCTGGTGAGTCATGATCAGTTAATGTGCAAATTTTGACTTTTTTATTTGAATTGCTGTGTTAGATCGTTTACTAAAACATCAGCTGATTTAGTTTTACAATGTACAGCATTGTGCAACAATGAAGGTTGATTTTAATCCCAACTGTTTCATATTCTTGCAACTGCAAAATTATGCTTGAAAAACATGATATAAAAAGCTCAGAGGGTTTTTGTTCTTTGCAGGTATTTTTATTGTTGCAAATGATAACTAATAACCACTGGGTAACAATGAAATAGCTTGCAACTAGACTTGTTATCTCATGGAGTTACAAGTGATGATCTACTCACAGTTTATCGTCTTTTAAACTAACACAGACTGGATTAGCTTTTGTCTTTCATTTGACCCGGTAAAAACCAGCCCATTATGAATGGAGGCCATGACGCCCAAATTGACCTTGGTTCAGTACTTAAGGCTCCTCTCAAGAAGCACAATTCCCTTAACTAAACTTTTCCATGTAGCTCTGATAAGTAAAAAGTGTCACAAAGCAATAGGGGACAAGTTACCAATCTACACAATGAGTTTTTTGTGTGTTTCTGAGTCTGCTTTGTAAATCCAGTTACAACTTTTACTCCTTTTGATTTCTGGAAAAGAGGGAATTCTTTGAAGTCCACACTATGGATCTCAGTTCAGTTTAATATTGTGGGCCAGAAAAAACAATCATTAAAGTCAGCAGCAGTAGATTTCTATCACCTTTCCTGCTGCTGACCTGCAATTTTACTATCAACAGGGAATTGTGGGTAAAGTAGAGGGAGATGGGGGTGGTGCCTCTCATTATGGCACCATTCTGAGATGAAATACGTAGATAGACTGACAGGTTTAAACAGAAACAAGTAGCCTGGATGAAGCTAAATCAGAGGGCTTTTGTCACGTTGAAATCTCTGGTTGGCTAACAGCAACGTGACTCTTCAACTGCTCCCATTTGTTTTGTAAAGTTGGTGCCTTATCTCCACAAATATCACAAGCCTGAAAGAGTTCTGCCCTGCTGTGAAGTTGCTAATGCTAATGGTTAGCTTCTACTAGCCAAAATGCACTCTGCTCCTTCCTGGATGCTAAACCAACAACAGCCCTCTGCGGTCACAAGTCAAGATTAGTAAATCCATGAATACTAAATCTACAGCGGGCTGAAGATCTGTGCGCCTTTTTCTTAGCCAAGAGTTTCTGATTTATTTTCTTTCAGCAGTTAAGAGGAAAACAGGGTTGATGATTGTTTTTACGTTCAACATACATGTGAAATTCAGAGTGACCGATCGAAGTTCAGAAATAACAAGTAAAATATGGTTTCTCTGTGAACCTGGTCTTCAAACAAACCCTTAGGGAGGAGTCACAACGCTAGGCTATATTCATCAGTGTTCTCCTCATCCTTGGCATGCCTTTAGCCTACTCATTGCTCTGCCCTCTGACCTGCACTAGAAGCAGGTGTCCATTGGAGTAAAACTGTGAACATGACACTATATAGGAGACAGCATGAATTCAGAGCCATTTAGGGGCATACCAACACTCAGAAACAACCGTCTGTTGCAAAAATCAGTCTATGAATCACTTTTCTGTATGTAAACATTTGGGTGATTTTTTTTAATATCCATATTTTATTCGCCTGTCTTTGTCCAGTGTCACAGTAGTTAACGACCAAGTTTGCCCATTTTTCCAACACATTTGCAGTGGTTTCTAGTATAAATGAATGCCTTGTGAGTCCATCTCTGAGGAGAAATAAAGTTCTAGCACTCCTGTTTCAGAAAGAAGAAAAGGACCAGAGCAGAGGGGAGGGGAGGGGAGCAGAGAAAGGCAGGATTTGGAGTCTTATTCATGATATTCAGACATCTCTACTGATTGGCTAACTGTAACACCACTCTACCACTGGCTCTGTTTGCTTTACAACATTGATGTTATAGCACAAGCCTGGAGGAGTTCTGCCATGTTGTGGCGTTGCTAATGCTAATGCATCACAGAGCTGCCAACTCTGAAGCACTGGACCCTCTTCACACGCTCTCACGCCACATTTCCAGTATCTCACGCTGAAGAATCCCCCCGCCCTCACGGTGAGATCATGGACGCGAAGCGGTCCACGTTAATTCTGTTTTGTTAAAAATAAGAAATCTTTCATCCTCTTATACTTCTGCATTCACTTCTCTCGTCTTATATCTCAGACTTTTAAGATTCTAATTCAATGCACGTGACTCACAGAGAGTGAAGAGCTCTGAACTGATCTTTTATTTACAGAAAACGATGCTGTGAGTTCTCATAATTGGAGTATACATAAACTGGCCTATAGCCTACGTACATTATGACCTAGATGGAAGAAAGAGGAACAGCAGGAAGACTTAAACACTTTTCTCTGTTTGCTGTCTCATTGGAGGTGCACAGACCTCCTTTTCAAACACACTTACAGTAGCCAGTAAATGGAGCTTTGTTTAGTTTGTACGGGTGTGTGAGAGATGACTGTTATCCAGCCTCACCAGCTAGAAATGTTCACATTCAAGTCATCTGCCCGAAACAAAAAGTTTCATGGATTCAGCTATTTTAGGAAATGAGCTGTGCTAGGCAGATTTCAGGGTGAAGAAGATGAGAACTGTCATACTTTTTAAAGTTTCTGCTTGATGTCATAACTAAGGTCAAAATGACCTGTTTGATTATAATTGGACGGAGTTACTGGGCTAGTCTCATCTCGTCTAATCTGGGCCGGGCTGTTCTGTGTACGTCTGTTGACTGTCCCTCGCTCAGCTCTGCCAACGTGTACCCAGAGGGCCTGTTATTTTGGGAGCTCAGCTGAGAAGAGATGACAGCATCATGGACTGCTTAAGCTGCTTACATTTCCTCAAGCACTCCCAGTGCTCCCTGGGATCTACACTTCTTCAGGTTGCTACCATCACTGTTGCTCCATATACATCGAGTGCATGTGAACAGACACAGTAGCAGAGGTAGTGAAGCTGCAGAATGAGAGAATCCCATGAGGCATGCAGAGAGGACTGGATGGAGGTAACTCAGGGGTGAGATGATGTGGGAGCAGTGTGTGTGTGTGTGTGTGTGTGTGTGTGTGTGTGTGTGTGTGTGTGTGTGTGTGTGTGTGTGTGTGTGTGTGTGTGCGCGCGTGTGTGTGTGTGTGTGTGTGTGTGTGTGTGTGTGTGAGTGAGTGAGTGAGTGAGTGAGTGAGTGAGTGAGTGAGTGAGTGAGTGAGTGAGTGAGTGAGTGAGTGAGTGAGCGAGCGAGCGAGACAGACAGCAGAGTACTTCATATTTGAGAAAAAAGAACTGTGCAAACTGGAGGAGAGAATTAAAACAAGAAGAAATTTAAATCCAGACATCCGGATCCTCAAAGTGTATTGTACATGTGTTGGTACTGCATTGATTATCTGATCCTATGATACCAAAATCCCTTTTTAATCGCTATGTATAAAAGGTTTAATGTGTTATTCAAATCTCTAAATGAACTTTTGGGGATGCATTGTTGCTAAAGTATTAAATTAAAACATGACATGTTTAAATAAAGGTGATCGTAATTTCATTTGTTGTTGAAATGACTTGGTTTTTATAGAGCTCTTAAGCCTGCTGCAGTGAGCTTGAGACAGTTTCAAGTAGAGGCAGAGGAGTTAAGTGTCTGCCCCATAACCGGAAGGCTGCAGGTTAAGTCCCCCTTCAGTCTGTTGCTGTCATTGTGTCCTTGGGCAAGACTCTTCACCCATGTTGTCTGTTGGTTGTACCGCGAAAGATTGGTGGCACCTGTGCACAACAACCTTGCCTCTGTTAGTGAGCCCCAGGGCAGCTATGGCTACATCTTAGATCATCACCACCAGGTTGTGATTGTGTGTCTGCGTGATTGACCATGTTGTAAAGTGCCTTGGGGGGTTCTATGACCCTAGAAGGGGCTATACCAAATACAGGCCATTTACCATATTTTATTTATACATATTTTCCTGATTTCACACACACACACACACACACACACACACATCCGTCATGACATGTCGCACAAAGAAAAAAAACATTATCTACAAATTCCTAGTTTGTTTTTTCCAGAGAATAGTTTATTTTCTTGCAAATTCCTGACATTTCAGCTTCAGTGAGTATCCCAATTTTAATGTAATAACTGCATGCTTTTATTGATGGAAAATTGTAATTTTTCCTGAAAATTTTTGAAAATACTCAAATGTCTTCTTGTAAATAAGTTTAATTAATACTGAACATTGTGAGTTTTTTTTTGTCAAAATGTACTCCGCCAGAGCAATACTCAAACTATATAAACAATAACTAAATGTTTTAGAATTCAAGGTAAAACTTATTTTTGTATCCATCTAAATCTGTCCTTTATCAGCTAGTTATAATTCTCGTTGTTGGTTGTTTGTAGCAAGTGAGACGAAAAATTATTGATATAAATCTGAATTCTAAGCAGAAATTGTCTCACGCTGAACTTTAGATTACATTTGAGAGCTCTGCTGTTTATGTGGCATTTGCACTAACGTAAGTAACTGAGTTGCCAAGCTAACAGCTAGCCATAGCAGGTTGAGTAAACGGCAGATTTCAGAAGGCAAAAGGTCCATTGTTTGTGTTTAAATGCCTTGAATCTTGCATTGCATTGCATTGCATGATTATGGGGAGGGGGAGAGGGCTGAGGCACGGGAACAGTAAAGATGCAAAAACTACCGTTGTTAGAAGAGATGTGTTTAACTTAGAAAATGTGGGCACAATTTTAATTACTTGTCTCAACCTTAAAGGAGACCAAGAATGTAATGTAAACCAACATTTTCCTTGTTGTTGAACACAGACAGCTTGGGTAGTCAAAAGTATCATGTCAGAAAGTCAAAGCTGTGTGTGACCTACTTTTAATGTAATTTAGAAAGTTGAAAAAGGCTTTAGAAAAACTTCTTTTCTGAGCAAGCTTTCCTAGTAACGCCACAAGGTGACCCCTCCTGCTACAGCCACATGATCCAACCCACTTCAGCGTTCTTCAAACGCAGGCCACAGCAACGCTACTGCAGAGCCATGATAAGTTGTTCCTCTGTTGCAATGTAGTGCAAATATTAATTGATTTAAAGATTTTTTGCTAAAAGATCTATTATCTAATAATATATGAGTCTTGAGTGGGAACTTACTGAAAACCCCTGACTGTAGTCTAGTTTCTGCTCTCACTTCTTTCTTCAGACCCCCCAACACACACGTGCACACACACACACACACACACACACACACACACACACAAAAACACACACACACACACACACACACACACACACACACACACACACACACACAGATGAAGTGGGCAGGGAAAACGGGTATTTTTTTAATTAACCTTATTCTGCATGTTTTAGTTGGACATTTCTCAGGGCTCCTGGGACATTTTAAGCTCCAACAAAATGTTGTATGCTTTATAAAGACTCAGAGATCCATTTTCGATTACTGATAAACTGCATTCTAGGTCTCCTTTAAGTACACTTAAGTGTTAAGAATAATGGTAATTTTAATAAAGGGACTCTTTGTTTGTTAATGCTTATTAATGCACTAAGCACTGTTAATAAAGGCACTCTTATTGTAAAGTGTTGCAATTGTTTAAACTGACTTCTGAATAACTAGCTGTTAGCTCATCCATCCCATCAGAACTAATAGTTTTCTTCAAACATGAAAAGCAGGTACGAAACTTTTTATTCACAACTTTTACACAAAGTTTCACTTCAAGTCATCTGATGTATTACTTTATTAATGTCAATTTACAACAAAAGTTGTGGATCTACAAAGTTTCACAACATATGTTTTAATTTGTTTATTTGCAAGCAAACTTTGTTTGCACCGTTTTTGATGGACTTGTTTTGATAGTTGCATGTTTTCCGTTGTGGAGGTAATAGGTTGAGAGCTCCAAGGCTGTTTCCTGTCAGTGCAGGACTGTTTTATTGCTTGAGCTGATATTTTAACAGCAAGCACAATGCCAGCATGTCTGGCACAGTCCTTTGGAGTGATTACTGCCCAGCCAACACTCATACAGATCAGATAAACATCGCAGGCTGGCCCCTGTAAAACTTCAGGCTCAGGATGTTGCAAAGTACCTGGCCAGAAAAGCCACATTAAATTTAACAGCATGAAATCAAAGAGTTGGTAATGCACAGGTAGAAGGTGTTCAGCTGGTTGTAATACTGAGTCCATGTTTAAAGCGCAGAAGAACTTGGAGGAAAAGTGATTTCTGGAAAAGAACAAAAGAAAACTAATCCTTTGCTGAAAATGAACGAGGAGTGCAGATAGAAGTGTAGTTTGAAGAGCTGAATAACTAATGAGTACTTTGAGTAGAGGTGAAAAGAAAAAAATCTCTAGGAGGTTTTGAAGTTTACATGAGAGGGCTTTTAACTGAAGTATTCTTCAAATGCTGCACAGAGACTCGTTTGCTAGTGAACTCATAACTTCACTTTGACTCTGGAATTCAGCATCATTCCTTTACTGCAGAGTTTCCCTTTCCCAAAGCGAAGCCTTCCTCTATGGCTGATCTATGGGTTTGTATGAAACCCTGCTTATTTAAAGTCTGCCTGGCTACATCAGGGTTAAACGGAGGGCAGATGAAGAGGGACATTATTCACAGGTTGTTTGTGCAGACATTCATCAGCATTCTGACTGCTGCTCACTCAGACAGCTTCAAAGTTGAAGAGACGAGGAGAAGCAAAAGGAAGTGAGAGAAACCATCCAGTCAAAAGAGTCACATGGAGTAAACTTAGAAGACCACATGCACAGACATCTGCCATGCAAACTGCAGCAGCAGTCACTCAGAAGTGATGGAGTCCTATCACAGGTGACAGTTTCAATACTATGTCTTCTGGACACAAATCAGCCTCATTTTTGTCTCTTTTTGTCTTGTTAAAGAGAGTTAGCTCAACTCAGTCAACTCAGTCAAAGTCATCAATTACAGAATTAAAAAATAATAATAATCCTGATATCATATCTTATCTCTTTCCTCTGCTTTTACAACCTTCCTGAAGTCATGATTAACAAAAAAACAACATGCAATGATGCCTGCTTGCCTTTCCTGCTAATTATAATTCTGTCAAATACAGAGCATGCAATTTATTAGAATATAGAATGCACAACACAGCAGATGGGAAAGTAATCAGAACTATAACAGCTTTTACTTTGCAGGGATTACTTTCACGTAGCCTTGGAGCGACATTTTAACTCTAACCTTTCAGAATGAAAGCAAATCTTTCATTTTCCAATGCTAACAGGCTTAAACAGTCCAGCAGAACTTTTCTAGCTCCAAACGATGACAGTAAAGATGTATTCAAAGGAAAACACGACACTGAAACTCTTATTCATCCTTAGGTATAAAACTTTCCAGTACTTCTGTTTTACTGTTCTAAAGGTTATTATACAGCTATTACTGTCTTCACTAGAACAGTATAAATAGGTACATGCGTGTTTTAGTGAGTGTAATTATGCACACAGTTCAGTCTATATGCAGCAATTTAGACTTTTTCTAATGTAGATCCCAAACGCAGCTATCACATATTAATGAATTTGGAAGAAATAAAAGCAGTTCTGAAAGACTCTGATGTCATCTCAGGATGTGTTTGTGAAGATTCTATTCTAGCTCTAAATCTAACTTTGTTTCTGACTGTGTTGTAGTCAGATAACCAACTGCTAGTAAATGCTGAAAACCTGATTGTCTTCTTGAGCATTCCTTATACATTTTGTGTATTTTATATCTATTTGCTCTCGATATTGCCTGCTGTAAAACACTTCAGAGCAGACCTTTGTGTTATAACATGCTATATACATATAACTGATATTAACATCTTGAAAATTTCTGATATTGTTTATTTTCCTCATTTTTATTTATGTATTTTTATTTATGAATAAGCATTAAAGCCCACTCGGGAAGGGATGATTATTTCAGGATTAGGAATCTGCCATCACTGGGTAATTTTTACCCTCTATTTTTCTGCTTTCATCCCCCCTTCAATTAGCAAGCAGGGTGCCTTGACACAGCTACTTATTAGCAAGCAGCAGTGGGCAGGCGGGGATCGTTTTGCAAAGACAAACAATTTAATTAGTGGTGCCACAGCTTTAATAAGTTCAGCTCAAAATAGTTAGGAATAGACGGAGACACGTTACATCAGACGCTCGGTGAGACTCGTATTTACTTTGATTTCAAATTTGTAGAGTTGTGTTACAGAAACTTTCACCGTATTGTTTATCTCCTTTAATGTGGTGTCAGTAAATGTTTCAGTAGCAATAAAATAGTATTTCTGAGTAATCCTTTATATCTACTTAGCTTGTGCATTGGTACAGCCTCCATATATAACTCACTCACCCATGGAAATCTATTTTCTTTAACTTGCAAATGTGCAGTTATGTAATAACATATCTTAATGTCCCCTGTGCTTGTGTGTGTTCATGCAATAATTCATGTCCTAGTTGCAAAAAATGAGAAATAATGCTTTGGGTAATGACCGAAAGAACGAGATTGCGGATACAAGCGGCCGAAATGAGTTTCCTCCGTAGGGTGGCCGGGCTCAGCCTTAGAGATAGAGTGAGAAACTCGGACATTCGGGAGGGACTCGGAGTAGAACCGCTGCTCCTCCGGATCGAAAGGAGCCAGTTGAGGTGGTTTGGGCATCTGGTCAGGATGCCTCCTGGACGCCTCCCTGGGGCGGTGTTTCGGGCATGTCCTGCCGGCAGGAGGCCCCCGGGTCGACCCAGGACACGTTGGAGAGGTTACATCTCAAATCTGGTCCAGGAACACCTTGGGGTCCTGCCGGAGGAGCTGGTGGAGAAGGCCGGGGAGAGGACGGTTTGGAGCTCCCTAGTTGGGATGCTGCCCCCGCGACCCGGATAAGCGAGGAAGACGACGATGACACACCAGGCTTTTCAGCTTTTGATTCAGAGTAAGAAGACAAAAGTCAGAGTGGCACTCATCAAATACAACAACACAGTCATGACTCAGTGGCTAAAACGCATCCACCTTATATTGTTTATAAATGGCAAAAGTTATTTAGAAGGTGAATTCAGAGTGGGTTGTTTTTCACCAGAGAGATCACACAGTCAGGTGTGAAAAAGCAGCATGTGTGGGTGAATTCTTAGTCATTAGTCGTTAAACATTCGAACAAAATTCAAACAAATATCAAGCGTTGGATTTCCTGTCATTTTACTCCTATTCCAAAAATATGTGTTTTTAAAAAAGTTAAATAGCTAAGCAAAAGCAAAAAGCAACAAGTTGCAGAAGAAAAATATTTAAATAGCAGTACTCATTCCAATTGTGGGAATTGTGTTCAAATACTTACATTTTTACATTGATGGTTAAATTAATATTTATTTAAACAAAGTTAAACAAGTCAGGATGTTCTGAAGATCTCATGCTGGCTGTGAAGCATGATGGTTTCATAGTCGTGGTTTCCTCTGATGACCCTAGCCAGTGTGTTTTTATCATCAACATTGAATCAGTGAACTCAAGAGGACTATGTTATTTTATTTTTATCTGTGCACTGAATCTCTTCAATCTGTCAGATCAAAGTCCTGAACTTAACAGACATATTACAAAATCCACCAACACTGGCGACACACATTGATGATCTGTTTGAAGGAATGTTGCTAAATAGAAGTAACCACTTACAGAAGGCTGGCATATTCTCATCAATGTAAGAATGACCAAATATTTGATTTTAGATTATTCAACAAGAAATTACATTTCAATTACTTAATTGACTTAACTTTGTGGGGGTTTCTTTTCAATCGTCACTCTGAGTTTCACATGCAGGCTTAACATGAAAATAGTCTTCTACCCCATTCCCTGCATTAGACACCGATAGAAAACAGACGGGGAAACTCTTGGATTAGCATTACATTAGCATGTAATACTGTCAAGTTAGCATTCATGGACTCACCCACCCATTTTGGATCAACACGTGGAAGGCTATTGTTAGTTTAGCATCTAGGAGAGAGTAGAGAATGTCTTGACTAGAAGCTAACTGTTAGCATTAGCAACAACACAGCAGAACTCCTCCAGGCTCGTGTTATTTGTGGAGATAAAACATCAACGTTGCAGAGCTGATAGAGAAGAGATGTGAGGCTGATAATGAATATTTTACATTTTTTCAATTTTTTTGGTGTTGTTTTTGTTTGTTTCCACAGACTGAGTCACTCTCTAGTGTTTTAGTGTAGATTCCAGTTTAGGTCACTGGTGGTTATCACAGAGCAGACAGCTTGTGGGTAAAGAACCAGATACTTGCTCCTAACCGTGTGAGTGGGTTTCAAGACAGGATGGAGAGCCAGAGTCAAAGACAAGGGACCGGTAGAGTGACCCAGAATGAGAGTGGGTTTCAAGACAGGATGGAGAGCCAGAGTCAAAGACAAGGGAGCGGTAGAGTGACCCAGAATGAGAGGGGCAGCCATCTATCCCTTGGTTCTGCAGTACAAAACACTGAGCAAAAAGAGCAATGGATCCAAGTTTGACCAGAACATACCACACAAAAATAACTCTACAAACCTTGCACAGTGTATTCTCAGAGTAATGAATAAATACATCCGTATGAAAATAACGTATTTTTCTGGCTCTGGAATAAAATAGTAGCTTTGTTTCTTACTTATTCATTACAGCAATTTTATTTTGTACATAATATATGCTATGCATGGTTAGTGAACAGCCTGAGCATGAAATAGTGCACTGTGAAAGAGAAAAGTAATCACGTCTGTTGTTTTTCTTTATTTTGTTTTCATCCTTTAAAACAAGACAGCTAAGAAAATATGCAAGAAAGTTCAACGTAACCCGACAGACAACACACATTTGTTTCAATGGTTTTTGCTTTCCCCTGTCTCACAGCTATCGAACCGTGCATGTTTTTATTTCCAAAGTGTGATGACTGATTTTAGAGAAAGTGTGAGATCTGCCTCCACACAGTGTTAACAACACATCCCACCAAATATGCCCACAGGGTCCACGGTTTTTGAACAAACAACCCATCATAACACAACACACCAAACTCTTCCATATTAGGGAGGTACGTGGAAAAAGCTGAAATGTGTGATGACAATCAGACTGGCTTTATTTGGGAGATTCTTCATCTAAACTTTGATATAAAAGAAACACACAGAAATATCAAAAATGTGCCTCTCTAGAGGAGCTGTGCTGCTTTTCAGTGCATCCAGCATACTCAGAAATGTGAGTGTCTGCGGCCGTTCGCATTTTTTTTTCATAATTAATGTTCACTCTGAATGTGTTAAACTTAAAGAGTATGAAATGTGGTGTTGTTTGGAATCTGCAAAGACTACCTGCACTGAGATGGTGTGATCCCTGCTCTCCCTTTGTTTCGGGTCAGTGAAGGTTTTCTCTTGTAGACAAACAAGTATCATCAGTGGGAATTTAGAATAAGGCAGAAATGCAACACCTGAACTAAAATGATCTTTTAACGATTATATTTAGCTTCACTTCTCTTTATAGGCATCAAATGTCTTAATAGGATTTTTCTTAATCAAAATCATGTAAGAATGTGTTTAAACTAGTATTGCCTTTTTCAGGGGGAAGACTAATTGCAGGTCTTCTGCTTAATGGTTCACTTTGCTTCCCCACTCCACCTTTTATGGTTATTTTTGAAAAGTTTGAAAATGAAACCAGAAACTTTAACATTTGGAGAATATATCTACTAAACCATGCAGCTCTGCCTGACCTCAGACATATTTATAGTTATATTTTTGTTTTGCCATATAAACTTATTTTAAAGTTACAAGAAATTTAAAAATGATATTACGATTAAAGGAGAGTTTCAGCAACCACTTGATAAGACTCCGCAATTATCTTCACCAGAGTCAGATGGTGCTCCTCAGGGTTGAGTGTTTGGATATTTTAATTCAAAGTGAGAAAAACTCACTTTATGCACCCTGCTGTGGGTGCCTCTATAAACATTCTAAACACAAATTTAAAAATGGCCATCCATTTTCTGTCAGTGTTTAGTGTTTAGCAGGGGTTAGCATTGGAAACCATGTGAGCAGTAGGACACAGTCATACACATGCATGCATGCATGCGCGCACACGCACACACACACACACACATGCACATGAATGCATATTTGTACATCCATCATAGAAAACAAGAGTCAGACTACATGAGAGTTTCCGCATATTTCTATCAGAGATGTTTTGAAGGTTAATGTGATATGAAGGTCTTTTAGCTCTTAATATTATAATAAAATATTCAAATTGGGAAATGCGTCAGATCAATGGGGTGAATAACTGACCACTTAATTTCACAGCACACCAAACACAGAGAGAGGTGGTGTAAAGGTCAGGAACACGAGGACTTATTACACAACGGCTGAAAATTAGACTGAACATTTAGAAGCAGTCACAGCACGGGTTTCTTTGATGATCGGAACAATATAATCAAACAGGATTTGGAAATCATAAAGCAGCAAAAAATGTAATACTGAAACTCAAATACCCATTTTCCCCTTTGCAGATTTTGACTATAAATTCAACCAGAGCTGAGGCGTTTCAGCTTCATTGCATGTAACCTTTTCATCCTGCCTACAGCACCATTCATCTCCTTTATAGATGCCACTTCTGCTGGTCTGGATTACCATTAGATCATTCTCTCACTCCTTTATCCACCGTTCTTCATCCCTTTGTTCAGCTATCCATCAGTTTATGTTCCTCTCTGTGTGCCGCAGTGTAGGCATGGACATGTCTCCTCTGATTACACTGAAAATGATGTGATCATTCACTACGGAGAATCGCTCTGACATGTGACAAAACAAAGAAAGAGTTGAGCAAGTTCCAAAGAAACTGAATCACACTAAAGTTTGTAGAGGCTAGTTTTTTTTATTTGTTCTGTACAGTTAAAGTTCATGTCTGAAGCACACATTCAGTGTCTGCAGAAATTGTTCCCTTTTTATTTCAAATATAGCATGTTTGCATAAGATTTCCCTTTAAAATAACATTTACATAAGATTAGATGAACTACAAAGAGGTTTGTTGTTTAGAGTTTGCTTTAATGATGAGAAATAGCAGTTTGCAAACTTTTGTTGAGGCTTTTCTGCAATTTTTTTAATCTCCCTGTCTGATACTTAGGTTATTGTGCTGATGAAATGTGTCATTCCTCTGATGTAAGTGGGATAGTGTTGCATAATAAACACAATTTAGAGAAGCAGCAAAGTGCTCTGACTTAAAAAATGAATTTTCTTAGACACGCTGAAAGACAAGGGTACATTTTTAATAAGTCCCATTTGTCAGCTTGTGATTACACCTTGCAGACATATTACTGATTGTTTATGTGTTTTCTAGTGTACACACAGCGTTTGTGATCATCAACAGTAAAGGCAACACAGCAATATCAATATAGAGTCTCTACACCCTCTGGCATACAGCAAACAAACAACTTGGCAAAGATTCAGTGGCCAACAAGTTAGCAAACGTGATGACAGAATTACTGTATGTTTCCTTTGGCTGTAAATAAACTGTGACTGAATAAGTCTCACAGGACAAGCACAGGTGCTGTAAGTTAAACAGGAAAACCCAGCATGGTAATTCTGTGGATTTAATATCAAACAAACACGTCATGAGGGGAGAAGCTGATGTTAAAGCTTCCAGATAAATGCTGGCCCAAATTAATCAAAGAATTTCACATATTTTGCAGGTGTCATTTACTATTTAGCTCCTCCTCCTTAATTGTGTTAATATGTTATAGACCAGGGGTAGGAAACTTCAGTCCTAGAGAGCCGCTATCCAGCATGTTTTAGAGTTTTCTCTGCTTCAACACACAGGTGATTAGCAGGCCTGATGAGCTGCTGAACAGGTGAATCAACTGTGTTGAAGCAGGGAAACAACTAAAACGTGCTGGGTAGCAGCTCTCCAGGACCACGGTTGCCGAATCCTGTTATAGGGCTGTTCAAACAGAAAATGCTACATAGCTTTATCTCATGAAACCGTTACTAATAACATGGTTCACCTGAGGGCCTCTCACACCGGTCACCTCTGGCAAAACAAATAAAGAAGATTCTGTACATTTACATGAACATCTAAGTCCATCCACAGCAACTGGGAACTAGTTTACAAGCATAATAACAAACCAAACTCTACAATGAAGAGCGTTCCACGCCACTATGGTAGGTGATGACTTGCGCCTTTTCATGCTAGCATTCTTTAAGCTAGCCTTTAGCAACACACATGGTAAACTAACACTAGTGGAAGTGATGCAGACAGAGTTAAAGCAGGATAAGAACAATGGCCAACGAGATGAACAACACTGCAGCACAGCTTATTATGTACGTACTGTTCTGTTTGATAGTGGTACGGGAGTTACACTGTGATATTATCAGAAGGCCACTTCCGCGGTCTAATCACTTCCAGGAGGTTAAGCCTGCATGAACTGCTGGCTGAGCTGAAATGTTCTAGTGGCCAATCAAAGCGCGTTCTCCTCTCACATGATTCCAAGATGGCAGCCCCCTGTCTGCATGTCAGAAAAATGAACAAAATGGAGACAGAGCTGGAAATGGAGGAAATGCTTCTACTTTTTGTTGATGAAGCATCGCCTTCACCATGATTTTGATGTTAGGAGAGTATGGGTACGGTGGATGCAAAGAAGGATCAGGCAAGGAGTTTATGCCAATCTACTCCAAGAGATGCAGATGATTTGGAGAACCAGAATCCTTCCGACAGTACCGCCACCTGGATCCTTAATCCTTCGAGAAGTTGGTGGAATCAATGGGCCCATTATTTTTCTTACATGTAGCCAGGGCGCTGCATTTGAATACATCTTTGAATCATATGAACAAAGAACACGCTTTGGCAGCTCACGTAGTGTGCACACTGAGTTTTTACCCCTAGAAACTTTGTTTCTAGTTGTACCGTCCCTCTCCAACATGGTTAACGGGAAGTTTAGAATGAGAAACTGGGTAAGATTAGGATGGGATTGAGGGGAAGTTTAAATATCAAGAGGTTAGAGGTGAAATGCTGAAGAAATTTGCATTTTACTGTGGGCGTCGGACACCAACACTCTGGCACAGCAAGTTGGCTCCCGACGCGTTGGAACTCCCAAAAATGATGATGGGTGACCAAGTGTTTGTTTCCAATGCGTCGGAAACAAACGCTTGGTCACCCATTGTCATTTTTCGACGCTTCGGATGTGAGAATGTGTTGGTTGGCTTGTGTTAGTGTTAGCTTGTGCATAGCACTAGCTGCAGCAGGATGCAGCAGGGTTATTTACGACAGTCTCCTTTAAAACAGTAGGACAGAGCAGCCGGAAATGTCTTTACTGTTGCTTTAATTAGCCATGAAAGTTACAAACTGCTCTCACACCATTTATTCATTTTCTGTAAAGGCTTGATCCTGTTAAAGTTTGAAGGAAGTCTGGAGTCTTTCCCAAATGTCACAAGGAAAATGTATTTTTTAAAACATAGACCGTTGCCACGTTAGAAACAGACTAATGCAGTTTTATTGTTAACTATGTTGATGTTTTGTAAAAAAAAATTAAAAAATTCAATAAAGCTTGCCTAAATTGGAAATTAATCACCTGTAATTACCTGACCACCCTTTATTTCTGACCAAGTGTGTTTCTTTTTAGGTCTCCTCTTGGCTCACAGTAAATGTGATGGAGTCCATTTCTGCACTACTTCCCTTCAGAACAGCCAGGGAGGAATCTCTGACTGACGACTCTCATGCTCATTGGGGTTTTGTTGCCATGGCCGCATCTCATTATGTAAATGATGTCTCCCTGATGAGAGGCAGGTTGGAGAAGGCGTGATGCTCACTTCTCCAGACTGTGTAAAATTGGGTTCAGTGACCAGTGAAGGATTGTTGCTATTTTTAGCATCATCACATCAGTGCCTTCTTCTCCATTATTTTGCAGATCCCAACATTTAAATGTTGTTTAATCTTTTTCTCACTGGAGAATATTAAAATATCATCTTTCTTGTCACATAAATGTGAGACATGTGTCCTGTAACAGACATTTACTACTTCGGAGACTCTGTGTAGAATAAACAGAGGGTGTGTCTGGCAGGCCAGGCATGTATTAATCAGCCCTTGAATGACTGTTCTTATACTGCACGTTCTGCACTGTAACTGCTCACCCTTTAACTTTGTCTTTTTAATTTTTAAATCTAAATAGAATTTGTGTATTTTTTAATTGTGCTGTCAAAAAATGTCATTGGTCTTGCTATTCTTGCTAATTGGAAAGCATATATATATTTTTTTTCTGTTTTTTGTTGTTTTTTTATTAAACCCTTTCCATCAGGTCAGTTCAGGACTCCCCTCTCCCAACCGACGACAGTTCTTAGCTGCCAGAACACCAGGTTAATAAAACACATTAATTCATAGTGAAGTGAGACTCTGTTTAAATCTCTTGGTTGTGAAATCTGCCGTAGGTTAGAAGAAGAGCAAGAATTGAGTAATCCTGTTCACTGCGCATTTGCAGATGTCATGGTGGTCTGCAGCCCTGGGGTCTGCCTCCTACTACAGAGGCTACAATAACCGTGGTCAGTGTTGGCCCACAAAAACTGAATGAAACATTTGTGTTCAAAAATATTTTAATCCTTTTAAGCTTAATGTCACAGGACTATTGTATCAGGTAAAGTCATTAAATTATTTGACAGAGTGATGGCAATTTCTGATAACCCTTTCATTTTAGATAGCCCCCCTTATTACTGCATGAGGTTCATATGAGTCAAATTTGGAGAAATTTGAAAATATGATCATTAATTGGTATTGTGATTGTATGCGTCAACTTTGGGAATGGCCAACCGTACACCTCATTTTGATCCTGTTGAGTTCATTTGTTTTAACAGCTTTTAAATCATTCGAATCACTCACTAGTTTTTCTATCCTGCTTTATCCTCAGTAAGGTCGTGGGAAGCTGGTGCCTTTCTCTAACAGACATTTGACAAGAGGTGGGAGACACCCTGGACAGGTCATAACTTGATCACACACACAGAGACAAACAATCCTTCGCACACTCACATATACTGACATTTTAGAGCCACTGGTTAACCTAAACATGTATGTAATTGGCCTGTGGGAAGAATAAAACCCACCCATGCATGGGGAGAACGTGTTAACTCTGCACACAGAGAGGCTACAGTCTGGATTCTTCCTGCAACCCTCTTGCTGTGAGGCAACAGCCCCACCAACTATAGAGCTCCGGACGTCACGTGACTCTCAGAGAGTAGACGCCATGTTGGCAGGCAACAAAGGTAAACAAAAGGAACGGGGTCGGCTTGGATTTTACTCCGTCGGAGTTTACTTCACTCTTTAAAACCGAAGAAATCGTTTTATATAGTCAGAAATTAAATAGACTAAACATCTCCGACCCTTTCCATGCCCCGGGAAACTTTTTAAAAACGCCAGAAGCTGTCGGAGCGGACTTCTTACCAGATATGAGATGCCCTGACATTTATAATTAAAAAACTGATTAAACAAAAACACAAATAACATAGATTTACATGTAAGTAGTTTAAATAGAGTGCTGTGCTGTTTGAATGTATAAACTGAACGCCAAGAGAAATCACTAGTTTGATTTTTTTTTCCCGTGAATAAAATAAATATGTCAGGCAGGAGCGTCTCAGGATCTGTCTGAGAGCTCTCTCGGTGAGACAGATAATAGCAATCCAAAGTGCTTTTTGTGTGATCTGACAATTGATCAACAATTGCTTAAAAATTAAATACAGCTTAGCCGGTTAATTGCTGTGATCATAAAACACGTAAACGGCAGCACGCAGAAATCACGAGGCAACGTTTTACGTGATGTTTACTTGTTGCTGTGAGTAATAAGACAGAAAAAGCCACGCCAAAATAAGTTTAGGAAGCCCACTAAGAATCGTAATAAAAGCATTTAAAATAAATACCATACACAGTTGAGGAAACGTTGGTTTAAGTACCTGATATGAAGCAGTCGCTGCATAAGTGAAATCCTTTACTCTCGGGATCCCAGTTTCATTTTAGCCCGGTCACTAGCGCGTTTTATTACAATGATCCAACGTTTGCGGTGCTCCGGATCTTGGGGAATCCTGTAGATGGCTCATTCCTTATGTCGTCCACGTCTGTTAAGCATCCTGGGGCACAACAGTAATCTACCACATTTCCCGTTTGGTTGAGTTTTCTGACAATAACAAATAGCCTAGCTGCCGGCTTCTGCCTGCCAATATGGCGCCGTTCGATTTGAACTGTTGCATGCCGGGAGAAGTGACGTCAACTCCCAGAGCTCTATACCACCATTCAGCTGAAAATCTGAATCCCATATAAATAAACTGTTTATAAACTCATTTTAAAAAAAAGTTCACTCCAGTCTGATTTATGGTAACTTGATGTGACACGGTCCTGGCTCTGATAAACTGTATCTGAGAGGTGTTTGATGATGAGGATGACAACATAAGGACTCTACTGTGACCTTTAGTTACCGTTGTTGCCTCTGTGTCCTCTTTTTCCTCTTGAAGCCTCTAACAACACTTCTTGTTGTCGCACATGGCCTGTTTTGGTTATTTTTGTTGGTTTGGAACGGCATTAGAACAAATGAGCTGCATCAGGTCAACAGCTTCTGCTCTGACTCTATTTACACTTTTCACACTCACTGTTGGACAGTTGCACACCTGGTAAAGTATTATATGGTGAAGCTTTGATTCTAAATGCCATTTGTCTTCCTCTTACGGAGTCTAAAAGAGGACTAAAGATAAAGCTCTTCAAAGTAGTGGAACCAGATAAAGAAGCGTTTAAGGCCCATGTTGTGCTGATGTCATCATTGTCTAATTTAGCAGATAAGTCATTGGGAAAACTGTCATGCTGCCTAGTTTCCACCCTATTAAAGCTCAGAACCAACATGTGCACCTCTAACCTCAGTGGCCACCCCATTGGCTGCATTTGTGAAGGGACTTAATTAACTTTTATCTGCTTGTTTGACAAACATCGGCCCAATCAAGAGGGATTATATCTGGATGAGACCAACTAGAAGCAGTGTCAGTCTGCAAGCAAACTGCTGTGATCCACAAAGTACAGGTAGCAGATAATCCCACTATATTTAGAGTCCCGATCCACAGAATTATATAAATGATTTTATTCTAATGTGGAAATTAGATCATGATAATCTGCCTCAATCAATTGCAGCAGACCAAAAATGTGAGCAGACCACGGTCAAATCTGGACACGTTTGTTCCTAGCACTACAAAAAGCTGAGAGTCAATCAAACATGAGGATGAAGCTAAAGCTAGTGTATCACCGTTAGATTATCATAAATATGGAAAAATTGGCTGAATTTCACTTTCAAACAAATATGTGTTTACTGTGTCATGTGAGCCATTCTGTTTACTGGTAAACACATGCATGTCACCAGTCTGTCATCAAGCAGATTCTCTGAATGATCAGAAACCAGAACTCACAAGGCGTTAAGGGTCACTCAGAAAGTGAAGTTGACAGAAGAACTGAAGAAACTCTAGCTTATCTGTCTCAAACAGCAATCAGCTCATAAGTGAGGAGATGGAGAGAGGCGGATCATCGATGGCACTCAGCAACATTTTCCTTCTGGCAGAATCGTCAGATCTGTGTCAGAACTAGAAACTCAGATGGACATTCTGACATCACAAATACAGCATGCTTCTAACAGCGCGTGTAGTTTAAATCAAGCAAATTATTATCTAAGGGAATATAAATTTGATTTGTAAATGTGTCTCACAGTGGTGATTGCTGACTGCAAATCCCATTTCTGTTCTCATGTGCAGTTCTGGATGAATATCTCTGAAGAGACGTGATTTTAAGCAGAGTGCCAAATGCTGGAAGATTTAGCAAGCCTGCTGCATTCAAGAGTGATTTTCCAAACCACAGGATTAGTATGTGAGGAACCCTTCACGAAAGGCTCTCTTTAACCAGCTGAGCTCACACACTTAGCCGGTGGGATGCTAGCACAAGCATGTCTGCAGAAACTCTACAGTTTCACAAAATTGGAACACTTACCTTTGGTCTAATAATGCGTCTTAATCTTTAAACTACTACATCCTGCCTTAATTATCAGCCCTTCATCCTCCTTTGACCCTGTGCCGCTTGCTGATGAGATTAGCTCAGGTGTCAGTGTTGTGGAGGACAGAGCCGACTGCACTGTGATTAACGAAGCACCTCCAAACTCCTCTCAGGGCGTCCATCGATTATATGGTCGGTCCTGAATTAATCTGCCAGCAAATATGCAAAACGTATGCCTTCTGCTTTGCTTGTATCTGCAGATTGAGGCAGTCGTACATCCACCGGCTGACACTTGCTGCCCAGAGGGGCAAGTATTTCAAAGGGCCACGTGGATATGAGAAGACTGACAGGATTGCAAAGTAATGTGGTCATAGAGATGTGGGCGACAAGAACTTAGCAAAATGGTAATAGAAAGGTGCGCGCGTAAAACTGGCTCTGTGTGGACCAACCTGGATGCTGCCGCGAGGTGAAAAAGTCTGCAGATTTGATGCACATGAGCTATCAATCAGCATGGTAAGACCTAAAGCTGAGCTCAAGCACATCATGTGCACTCTGACACATTAGTGTGTCTGCACAAGTTAGCTTCACAAGGATGGGGGGACTAACACAACATGAGTCACTGGTGTTGATGCTGGAGCTTATAGTTTCACACCACCTCCTTCCACCCCACTATGGTTTTCTCTGTCTGCTTCTAATAAAACTACTAGAAACACATGATGACAGTACCAATGTAGGTATAACTGAGTTTTCTGTAGTACCCTTTGTAGTTTTTTTAGATGCTTGTGCTTCTTTATTACCTCCTCAACACATAAAAATATAGATATTCAGGTGATTTGGGTTCATTTCAGCTTAATTATTTAATAGCTGAACCATACATTAGAATGTTGGTGGATTTGTTTCATGAGACAACGACATGAAGGTTAACAAAAAGAGAATATTTTTTTCAGAGGACAACGTGGAGACTTATTTCTGTTTACATTTAGCAGGCTAGTGAGTTAAAACGGTGTTGTTTTTGTCTGCTCTGAAAAACCTGGTCTGTCAGAAGCTTCTGTGGGACAACAGCTTGCAGAAAGTAAAAAAAAAAAAAAAGGCCAAGGAGATGGCAAGTGGTTTTGCGCTAGTGGACTGTTTCCCTGAAATAATTTGTGGGACAGGTGGTTGCCAGTATTGGCAGGCACAGAAGCGGTTTTCTCCATACAACACCCTGCTTGGGCCATTCAAGTCCTGGATGGAGGGCAGCTGGGACCAAGTGACCCAGTCAGCGATGCAGAGAAGACTCATTTATACAATCAGAAAGCAACAGAGCCGCATCAGTGTTTGGCTTTTAGTTGTACAAGCATCAAAACAACAAATAAGCTACGTTGAGTAAAATGACAATGTTTTACCTAATCCTACAGAGATGCTGGCTTCAAATACAAAACAAGTGTAAAGCTGCCCTTTTATACCATGATTTTTTAAATTAACCTCTATTCTTATGAAACAATAGCTTCCAGCACTGTATTTGATATACATTTGGTGTTTGAGACCAGTTGGAATTATTCAAACACATCTGTGGATTTTTTAATGTTGTTTTTTTAAATATTTTATTTTATAAACAAAAATCTGGACTATGGTGGTTCAAAAACAATGCTTGTTTATTTTATTTTTATGAGGTCCATAACCAGCTCAGTGGCCTAGTGGTATGAGTGTGCACCCTGATACTGGGAGATCGTAGGCTCAAACCCGCAGTCGGCTCATACCAAAGGCTTTAAAAATGGGACCCAATGCTGCCCTCCCCGCTTGGCACTCAGAATTCAGGGGTTCGATTGTGGGGGTTAAACCACCAAATGGTTCCCGAGCGTGGCTGTGTCTGCATCACACTCTGACAGGGGGGTGGGTCATATGCCAGAACACATTTCACCACACATCAGTGTGTGATGACTAATGGGACTTTAGTCTTTAATCTTAAATAGAATTTAAAAATGCCAGACAAGTGCTTTGTGAGATTTTGAAATATAGTTTTGCTTTAACATATTAGAATACTTAAAGAAAAAACCTCATTTGTATTGAGTTTCCTTATAGGTTTAATCAAGTTCATTTCATACACAAGGATGCACAAACTATAACGTCTAAAGATATCCCCATGTCAATTGAATAATAAATAATGACTCACACTGAATATCTTGTTTTGTCAATACTGCATCCAACCTTCTCAGTAGCATCAACACATGACCTCATCCCTTTGCTGCCAATTAGCGCTATTGATTAGTTGTGAGGACCTTAAACAGACAGCAGGATGATTCCATTGTTCTTCACTGTAAATAAACAGGAAAGGTTTAATGGGCACGCTGCCATCGCTGATGCTTTTTATTATATTATCTACCGGAACTACGTGTTTACACTGGCCCCAGTTCAGTTTAAATAAATCAACCAAACAACACCACGCTACCATATCTGGAACATATGATGCGTAAAACCGAGCACAAAGACAAGTGGTGCGCATTTCCTGCAACGGGCTCAGTGGCTAGTTCCTGCACGTTTGTTTGGCAACCTTGTTCCCTTTGTCTCCATGGTAATGTAGAAGCAGTGCACTTTGTCTCCGGCACGAGACCTCGTTTGTACCTCACAGGTCACACACTCGGGTTTAAGAGACAGAAATGGATCTTTGCGGTTGCACCGATGTGCGAGAGATAAACACAAAGGAACCTCTTTCAACAGGATGCCGGTGACACAAAAGGACGTAATGTCTATAATAAGAACGCCCAAATCAGGTGCATTTACACTCTGTGAGCTGTAGTCAGGTATGATGCTCGCGTGTTTTAGGCGTGATTTATTGCGATCATCACTTAAGTAAAAGCGAGTGATCTGCAAGCAGCACGATGTGCAGCATCGTGGGCCTACAGCAGCACATGCATTGCTCTCAGACACCAGTGTAACAGATGTTGCATCGTGCTGGGAATGGTTCACCATCCAGTGGCTGCTCAGAGCTGAGCACCATGCAGGGAATGGATGGGGTCGCGTTAAAAGCCTGTGGTTAAAGGGGTGACGAAAGAAAAGAAGCAAGCAAACAAAACAAATAAAAAAACGGTGCAAAAAATTAATAAAAATATCTTACCCTTGGAAGCATCCTTGTCTTCTTTAGGCTTCGCCACTTTTCCGCTCATAGATCCCAGTTTGGATGCGTAATCCCCGGTTTAGGTAAAAATTGAAATCCTCTTATTTCCAGCCTGTCCTCAATGAAATCCTTACAAACGGTTCTGGGTGCTGAGATAAGGTTTCTGTGAGAAGAAAATTAGGAAATGTGTATTAAAATTACATTTATTTAAATAGGAAATATGGTCAGAGTTTACGCAAGAGAGCAGTGTGTGGGGGTCTTCATTTAATGAAAACTACTAAACACATGATGCTACAACAAACCCTCTGCTGAACCCACCTTATCTCCTCCACGCTTCCCGCTACATCAACGCACATTGATGAAAGGAGACGCTCCCACCATGAATCCCGTTATGTTCAAAAATCACGTCCTACTCTGACAAAAGGACCACGGTAGGGGAGGGGGTGGGGGGACAAAGGCAGCGAAATGGAGCGCTGTATTCCCCCCCGCAGCTATTCAGTCAGAGAAAGAGAGAAAGAACCCAAACGACTGTAGCTGGCTGTCCAGCGGATGGAGAAATGCCATCCAGCGCGGATTCTCGACAAGATCTGCTCCAAAACAGCAGCAGGAGGTGAGAATCAACAGGATCCACGCAGTCAGCGCGCTCCTCCTCCTCTCACAGACCCGACTCACGCGGTGGACTCCGTATTTCTGACCTCACTGGTGGTGCTGGAGTGATGTGAACCAGCAGCCCAATCCATGCATGATGCAGCCGTTATTGGTAATGCGGTGGAGACCAGCAGGGGCTCGTGCTGCGTCGCGCGCGCCGTCTGGCTGTTGCTCCTGCTCAGATTGCTTTAAAACCCATTCACATTGAGGCTACGCAGTCCCCTCACGCACTATCACACACTCTGGTTGTATTATAAACACACAAGTTTCTACCGGCAGCAAAATGTATATTAATTATTATTAGTGTACAATTAGTGAAATTTCGTTCGTTTTAAGCACAACTAATAATCCCTGTTTTTGAAATACATACACATGACTGAAATGATTGAATAATAACGTTATTATTATTATTATTATTATTATTATTATTATTATTATTATTATTATTATTATTGTTTTATTGTTCAATAACTGAACTGCTTTCAACTTGAATGGCTATATAATGTAAAGCTCCTTACCTTTAAATCATGTGGGAGCCTAAAAGCTTCTCCTCATCCTTCATTTTAAAGTCCACAGTTCCAATAGGAGCCAAAGCCACGTTCACGTTCCAACATCCAGTTTTCAAGACACAGTGACATATACAGGTTTTAGTTTCAGCAGCTGGTATTCTAAATTCTTGTCCAATTCCAGTTTGATTTCTGCAGGTTTTATGCCAGAGTTCAAGGTCTGAGCAGGTCTGTGACACTCAGAAAATAACCTGTGGGTTGAGGGTTACAAGCTGACTATTTTTAGAAGTAACTGGACCCCCTTCAAACTTTCTTCACATGCTAAAATCTTCCTGAGATGTTTATGGTGTGATCCATTCACTCTGCCTCTAATTGGTAAATTGTTGCAGTCTGAGTTTAATTTTTTTTTCAAATAATTTCAAATAAAGTTAACTCAGAAACCTCTGTGTTTATATCACGTCAATCAGACTGAAGTGCATTGATTAGCAGTTTTTTTAAGTGAACGTTTTGGATGATCAAACCTCTCGAACTCGACATGAGCATATCTGTTGACTGTGAGGTACTGTGTAGGGGGCAAAGGTTACAGAGAGTGTAAATGTCATTGGGTTTTGTTCCATGTGGCTATGCCCTGTGACTCCCTGTGACCTTTCCAGCAGTGCAGTTCTGTGTTTAGACCCAGCCTGCTTAAAGCAAAGCCCTGAAGCATTTTTGTTTCTGTGCAAACAAACTCCTGACTCACACACTGTCATCCCTGATGTCAGTACACAGCTGTGTCCACCCATGTCACAAAATAACCTGAATCACCTCTTTCTGGCTGCTGATGGTGACATTTCAGCCAGAAAACACCGCAACAATTTTTGTTAATGTTGCAAAATATATTCAGCAAACTGAGCCATACAGAAGGAACATATTCAAAATTACTATTAAACCAAGTAAAATACAAAGGTTTACTTTTGTGATAGTAGTGGATTTAATACTGTCCAACAGGCCTATTTTTAGCTCAGTGATGAGTCAGTAGCATTGTAATGTTGTCAGACAGAACTCTATAAATTATTAAAAGTAACAATGGCAATGAAATAAAGTAAAATAGTTAATATGTAATAGTTTTTATGTTTTCTGTGAAATTTTACAAGTATTATAAGTACATTAACTTTCAACTATATATCTGGTTTCCATTCTGTATGTATCATATTTCAGTTTAGTATAACACCACATGAATACAAAGCAGGTGATATGTAAATAATGATACAAAAATCCGACTGGGTGGGAATTATTGTGTAATACTGAGTTCGTGAATTCTTCTTTTGCTAAATGAAACAATATGGTAGCCTATCTTCATGGTAGCATATCATGTGTATGTTGTGTCATGTTATGGGCCTATTCTATTGTATCATACATACCACTTATCAAATTATGCCATATAAACTCCATTAATATACCATACCAATTCCCATCCAGCCACACTTCATCATGTCATATTGTATTTTTCTCATTATACTAATTAGTATCATACTGTATTGCATCACAGCGTATCATTTAGTTTTGTATCATATCCTGTTGCCTTTGATAACATCTTTGCATTGGAAGATTTTGTAATGTCTCATATCTGTTTTCATATCATATTATGTAGTACATTATTGTATTGTATCATACTGCATTGTAACATTTCACATCACATGAGGTAGCATTATGTGAAATGATACAGTTTCATAGTATTATATCATATTGTCTCATGACACTTTTGGTAGTGTTGTGTTGTGTCACGTTGCATCGTATCATATTGGATTGTACTATCTGGAATTGTATCCTATTGTAATGTCTGTATTCTATTGTATTACATCGTGTCATGTCATATCACATGTCATTGTATCTTAATGCCTGGTATTGTATTGTATGATATCGTATTGGATGGTGTCATATCGCATCATTTTGTATCTTATTGTCCGGTATTGTTTTGTATCCTATTGTATTGCATGGTATTATGATGTCTGGTATTGTATCGTAAAATATTGTATTGCATTGTATCTTAAAATATGGTATTATATCATATTAGATTGTATTGCATCGTAGCGTAATGTCTGATATTGTATTGCATCGTATCGTAATGTCTAATATTGTATTGTGTCGTAATGTCTGGTATTGTATTGTATCGTAATGTCTGATGTTGTATTGTATCATATTGTATAGCATCGTCTCATAATGTCTGGTATTTTATCAAATTATATTGTATTGCATTCTATTCTATTGCATCGTATCATATTGCATTGTATCGAAATGCCTGGTATTGTGTCATATTATATTGTATTGCATTGTATCATAATGTCTGGTATTGTTTCATACTATATTGTATTGCATCATATTGGAATGTCTAGAATTGTATAGTATTATAATGTATTGCATTGTATTGTAATGTCTGGTATTGTATTGTATCATATTTTATTGCATCATCTTGTGATGTCTAGTATTGCATTGAATTATAATATATTGCATCGTACCGTAATGCCAGGTATTGTATCTTATTATATTGTATTGCATTGTTTTGTAATATCGGGTATTGTTTAGTGTTATAATGTATTGCATTGTATCATAATGTCTGGTAATGCATCGTATTATAATGTATTGCACAGTATTGTAATGTCTGGTATTGTATTGTATCATATCTTATTGCGCCATCTCGTAATGTCTAGTATTGAATTGTATTAGAATATTTTGCATTGTACCGTAATGTCTGGTATTGAATTGTATTATATTGTATTGCATTGTATCGTATCATATCGTATCGTATCGTATCTTATCACATTGTATTGTAATATCTGGTATTGTTTTGTATCCTATTGTATCGTATCCTATTGTATTGCATCGTATTGTATCGTATTGTATCGTATCGTATCGCATTGTATTGTAATAACTGGTATTGTTTTGTATCCTATTGTATCGTATCCTATTGTATTGCATCGTATTGTAATGGCTGGTATTGTATTGTATTATACGGTGGCCCTGGAGTGCAAACCACAAAAACAAATCACATAACGCAACAACAAATTGAAACACGCAACAACAAATCACTTAATGCAAAAACAAATCACAAAACGCACAACAAATTGAAAAGCGCAAAAACAAATGAACTAAATGCAACAAAAAATCACTAAGCGCAAAAATAAATCACTAAACGCACAACAATTTGAAAAGCGCAACAACAAATTCACTAAACGCAAAACCAAATTGAAAGCCACAAAAACAACACACAAACCGGAAAAGGTAGGTACCAATGCTGCAACAACAGGCATCACTGATTGGATGATGGATCCGTTGGCCTTTTGAACCGGATGTTGTTCTGCCGAACGTGGTTTTGTGAAAGAGCAGTCAGCGGGTCTGTCCGAATCCACAGGCAGGATGCTTACGAGTACAGGTCCTCGCCAGTGTAGCAAGGCTGGGTTCTTGCCAGACCGCTAAGACCGGAACCCAGCGGCTCTGAATTCGGACAGTCTAGCCTTCACCTCTACGGTGGCCCGTAGGTCCCGTCACAGCCGCCCGTGGCGGCAGCTACACGCAAAGGAAAAATGCTAAAGCTAGCAAAAATCGAGCAGGAACATTAAGGAGCTAACACCGCTTCATGTCCATCAGCAGCATTTGTTCACAACCGTTTTCAGGTAAAGTAACTTTGTTTATTCTAGAAGCTTTCAGGACTTACATGTTAACTTTCGATGGTTTAATGTATGTTTTAAGCTACAGAATGAACTTGTTAAACATACACAACACATTACTACTGAGTATTATCATGCAGGTAATTAATATAAACCAAATGCATTATAAATGTTGAATGCAGTAGGATGTTTTCTAATGTAAATTGGACCTTAAAATTTATTTTGCATCAAATGGGGGTAAAACGTTTTAAAAAAATGTCTTTTTAATAAAATAGCATTGAACTGTTTTCAATGTGCATTTGTTTATTCACCTTAAGCCTAATATATATTAGATCTGTCTTAAAAATGTAAATTATCTTTAGTTTTCCCAGCTGCTTTTCTTTAAACTGAACAGAACCAATGTACTGCATTTTATGTTTTGTTTTACATTTTTCAATAAAAAACCTCTTTTTTAATCTATTACAGGTCAGCATGCACTGTGCTGCACATCTGCATCTGTGCTGGTGAAGTTGTGGGTCTGGAGGATGAGCCTGAGAAAGATGTGTGTGGAGGTCAGTGGTGCTCTGTCCTGGAGAAGGTACCAGCAGACCACCACTATTGTTAACAGGCAAGTCATTCACAGAAATGCAACAGCCGTCGTCTGAGCAAGCCCAGCAGTCCCTGTAGATGGATGATGGAGTGGACAGTGAAAGGAAGCGTCCCAAAGCTCTCTCTGCAGACCGTCCTGTATGATGTTCCTCTGGCCAGAAACGTCCAGCCACGGGTCTGCTCCAGCCCTCCATCCACGTCTGGATCCTCCTGCAGCAGATCCAGCTGCACTGTTAAAGACTTCCTGCTCACTCAGTTTAAATAAATGATCCAGGAAGAGTCACTCAGGTTAATCCTGCTTTAACCGTACATAACTGGTCCATACTGGTTTTGATCTGTAAATAAGTGTAACCTATTATAAATAATCTTGTCTCCTTACCATCTTTTCATTTTCTGTTCATGTAACATGTTCAAAAACATCTAATAAAATTGGTGATAAAATCAATGATCAGAAAGAGTTATCAGTTAGTATTTGTTTTAATAAATGTGTTAAAATATCAAACAGCTAAATAACATTAACATGATAACAGTAGAAGGCCTTTCTCCCAGGAGGACCACCAGGTAAAGCCTCTCCTGACCCTGGACACCTGCAGTCCTAAACAGAGAAAATCAGAGACCACAGGGGACAAAAAGGTAATAAAAACATTTTTACATTTATCCATATGAGAAGATAAAACTTTTATTCTTCACACAAACTTTTTACTTCATTAAAACATGTAAGCTGTGTAAATCCCTGAATGTAAAACTACTTTTCACAGAGGAACTTCTGTGGCTGTGTGTGTAAACAGCTTCACTCTTCACCTCTAAGCTTAATAAAAACGCTTCTTTGCTCCGTCGTCCTTAAAACAAATGACAAGTTTAATTTGCCACACACACACACACACACACACAGACACACACAAGGGAATAACTGGGACCTGTGAAACAAACTCGTTCTGGGGGATTTCTGCCTAAAATGTAATTTTAAAAACAAATATACAAACAAAAAATGTCTATAAACTGAACCGCTTTAAGCTTTTTAGGTTGCTACGGCATTTATAATGCATTTGGTTTATATTAATTACCTACATGATAATACTCAGTAGTAATGTGTTGTGTACATTTAACAAGTTCATTCTGTAGCTTAAAACATACATGAATCCATCTAAAGTTAACATGTAAGCCCTGAAAGCTTCTAGAATAAACAAAGTTACTTTACCTGAAAACGGTTGTGAACAAACGCTGCTGATGGACGTGAAGCTGTGTTAGCTCCTTAATGTTCCTGCTCGATTTTTGCTAGCTTTAGCATTTGTCCTTTGCGTGTAGCTGCCGCCACGGGCGGCTGTGACGGGACCTACGGGCCACCGTAGAGGTGAAGGCTAGACTGTCCGAATTCAGAGCCGCTGGGTTCCGGTCTTAGCGGTCTGGCAAGAACCCAGCCTTGCTACACTGGCGAGGACCCGTACTCGTAAGCATCCTGCCTGTGGATTCGGACACGCCCGCTGACTGCTCTTTCACAAAACCACGTTCGGCAGAACAACATCCGGTTCAAAAGGCCAACGGATCCATCATCCAATCAGTGATGCCTGTTGTTGCAGCATTGGTACCTACCTTTTCCGGTTTGTGTTCTGTTTTTGTGGTTTTCAATTTGTTGTGCATTTAGTGATTTGTTGTTAGGCTTTTCAATTTGTTGTGCGTTTAGAGATTTATTTTTGCTCTTAGTGATTTTTGTTGCATTTAGTAAATTTGTTGTTGCGCTTTTCAATTTGTTGTGCGTTTTGTGATTTGTTTTTGCATTAAGTGATTTGTTGTTGCGTGTTTCAATTTGTTGTTGCTTTAAGTGATTTGTTTTGTGGTTTGCACTTCAGGGCCACCGTAGTATTATAATGTATTGCATTGCATTGTAATATCTGGCATTGTATCGTATTATAATGTATTGCATTGTATTATAATGTCTGGTATTGTATAGTCATATAATGCATCGCATCTTATCGCAGTGTCTGGTATTGCATCATATTAAAATTGTTTGCCAGTATATACTGAAACAAGACTAAAGTATTTTTTTTCTTCAGATAATCCATTATATTGACACTGTGACTTCACACTCAAATGATGATGATGTCACATGTTGTGGTTTTATAGAGAAGCTGTCTGTCTGGGATCCAATAAAATTCCAATTTGACTAAGTAATACAGTTTCAACAGCACAAATCGTCTGACTTTCACAGAGATGTATGACAAAAGACATTACTCCTCATTTAATCTAAAATTCATGAGACACCATACATCTGGAAGTGACCTCTCCTCAATCACAATTAATGTTTTAAAAATTGCTTTTTAAGAGTCTATATTTATGTGAGGCAGAGTTGTTGTTTTTGTCAGCAGCTAAAAACACAAACTTTATATGCAAATGCTATTGTAAGCTCATCCTTCAGGACTTGATGCTGCAGTGGAAACTGTTTTGTTACAGGCTGTCACGGCGTGGGAGGATTGTCATTTGTGTGCTTTTGGGTGGATTCGTTGTTATTTCTGTTGGTTATCCAAGATAATAAGATGATAGAGAGTTTGGTATTCTGGAGAATAAATCACTCAAGGCTTCACAGTGGCATTTAGTGAAGGGATTCTATCTTTGGGTGCTCTTCTTCCAATATTTAGTCCAGGGCTGAAAAAAAGGGTTGAGTGACCTATTTATAATAAATGTAGATGGAAATGTCATTTGAACATGTCTCACATGTGTAATAGTTTAAATACTAACAACAACACATCATCCAATATATATTTGCAGATTTTACATGTTACAGTGTAGAGTCAAAACATTAAGTGTTGGGTATTTTTATAATTGTACCTTTTTGAGGCCTAAAAGATGCCCATTTTGTGTTATTAACACAAAATGAATCTCTGTTTTTGCCAACTGTTGCTGTTCATGAAAGGTTGAGCAAGGATGTTGATTGTGGGTTTCCAACTGAAACTGTACCTCTGTAACCTGAGAAGGCCCGCCTTCTCCCCCATCCTTTTGCTGAATAAAGCCCCTGGGAAACTGAGGAGACTTGGGAGTGATGGGGGGAAAAGCCTCGGAGGAGGTTTTTCCCTGCGTTAACTCTCCATTATTTTGGGAACTCAGGGTAAAATGTCTCCCTTATTGTCATGTGTGTTATTTCAGGTTCCAGGGTTATGGAGATTAAATATTACCCCACATGTAATTACTTAACATTTTGGTGGAGATGCCGGGGATGCAGAGCTGGTGACCTGAAGGCTTTCCCCAGGAACAGAGGGGGGCTGGTTAGCTCCATGGAGGGGTTTCTGCGCCCAGCTCTCGCATGACGATTCATGGACATTACAAATAATCTCTCTCTCTCTCTGTGTGTCGTCCTTTAAGGTAATATGGGATGAATCTAAAATTACCTATCATTAAGTCCTGTACAAAAACCAAACAATACATAAAACTAAAAAATGGTACCAATTAATATGTAAAAATAATGTATGCAAATATTGTATCTTGAAAGTTCAAACATTTTTTTATGTAAAATTTTTTTGAAATGGCTTCATTATATGGCCGTCTACATTTATTTAAGGTATCTGGAGCAACATTTGAGAAAATGTTTGATTTGCTGCTCATGTGGGCTAAAAGCATCTGGGACTAAGTGAAATTGTAGAGAAGCCCATGTGGGTAGCAGGGACAAATCTAAAGGTCTAAAGATTGAATGATGATTATTAAACGTTGTGCTGGTGGGTTAGTTATTGACTCTGTATGTGAGCTCAGAATGAAGCTGCTGATGAAATAATCAGAAACCTAAATCAGTGAGGTCAGAGACTGATGGAACACAGTGGGTAAATTCATCTCAGATTTTTTTTTCTCATGGACATATGCCCAGAATTTAAAACAAAAGGGTCAGGTGATATTTACGCCAAATGGGTAAATGAAATTTTAAAAACACATGCTTAATAAACACATGTGATGAACACACATGTGATAAACATACTCAAAATGAACAATTTTCCGATGTTTTTTGCTTATAATTTCGCCATGGTAAATCACTTAGAAAAGTAACAGCACATCTGCCACCGCCCTGGCACTGCATCTGCTCGGACTGCCAATGACATCTGTTGGTCTCTCTTCCGTTAGACCAAGCACGGGTACGGAGTAGATGGAGTTAAACACCTTTTAAGTTGACAGAACGAGGAGACAAATGATCAGAAGTCCATTCACTGTTTCGCCGCTCATGAGGGGGAGAGTCTCTGCAGCAAGTCCCGCGACCTGCTCTTGCCAGATGCTTCGGACAGACTCTCGCCGTTCTGCTGAAAACGGCTGATTTTTATTGAAGATTACAGGAATGTTACATACGTAGTTTGCCATACACACACGTAATTCTGCCATCTGCACCTGCAGACGCACGTCAGCTAATAGCCTTGTTAATGAAAGACCAATTCATCCCAAGGACATGCAACCTTGAGATGATCAGGACACATCCTGCAACATCCTTTGCTAACAAAGACAGTTGTTCTTGTATTGAGGAACTGAAGGAAGGAACGCTTTCACTCCCTTATGCAGCTGTTCAGCTTGAGCAGAAAAGGCACAGAGAGGTTTTCGATATTATAACAAGATTCCATGAAAAGGCATATAATAATGTATTTATGATAATATATAAGGAGCATAAGTGAGAGATACATATTTGTTCATATAAAAGAGCTTATAATAATATATGAAAGAGCTTATATGAGAGATATATATTTTCAATCCCCCTTTTGAACTCTTTTAAGAGTTCAATAAAGATATAAGAAATCAAAACAATAACACCAAATTCCATCAAAAAGAATCCAATAAGCAAAGTTTTAAAATACAAATACAAACAATCAATCAGGTTACAGCTTCTCATATTTCCAGCAGTAAACTAATACAAAAAAAACATGATCATATTTTTAACTGAACATGTTACAACATGTATGGATCGCATGCAACTCCATATGAGGGCGAAAAACCCTAATTATCATATGTTTATAGGGAAAATTCCCCCATGTCCCCCCATTTGTCATATCTCAATTTTGGGGCGAACACCTGTTGGCATAGAGTGTGCATGCCTAGGACATCAATGATCAACAAAAAATAAAACAAAACAAACAAAAAAATCATAAAAATGAACTGGTGAAGGGATGGTTACATAAATCACTGAACATTCTCACACTCTAACAACATCTTCTTCATCATGAGAGTCATCACTATCATCAGAGAGTTCCCCTCCCAAATAGATGTTAGGATTGGCTAGTAACAAGGGCATCTGGATAATTGGGTCAGCAGGTGGAGGGTGTAAAATATTACCCTTGTAAAATAAATGAGGGTGTTAAATACAACCCTTGTAGAATGTTCATAGGGTGGTTACTTCTTCCCCCTGTTGAGGACCCTTCACTGGCTCCAGGCAGCTGCAGGGGGTGATGATGTCAAGATTCTCGTCCTGCAGGATGTGGTGGCAGCTTGGCATGCTACTGTAGTCAGCTACTTCTCTTCCTGGTTTTTTGGATCCTTTCTCTGGTTAGGCAGATGTCAGCTGCTTCTCTTCCTGGTCCTTGGGTACTTTTTCTGGTCAGGCAGATGTCGGCTGCTTCTCTTCCAGGTTAGGCTCCTCCCGTCCAGCCGGACAGCGTGTGACGTCCTCTCCGTGATCCTGTATGGCTCGGTCCACCTCGGTTCCGTCCACTTTCTTTTGGTGACCTTCAGCAGGACCCAGACGACGCCTGGCACCGAAGGCGAAGTATCTTCATGTGTGGTTTTGGTCCAATGAAGGCTTTCTCGGCTTGTGCAGTCCTTGATCTCGGCAGATAGTTGGTAGGAAGATTCACACTCCGGCCGGACCAGAAGTTCCCCGGACCGATCGCCTAGGGATTAGAGGTTATGCACAAAAATGTCCTAGCTCTTACTGACCCTAGCCTCTGATACCTTCAACATCAGACACATACAGTTACGAACAGCAAGCGCAATTAAAGGTACAGTGACATCACGACATGGACACACAGACACACAAACACATACACATGCACATACACAGAGAGAGAGGGAGAGAGTAAGAATGTGTGTGGGAGAAAGAAATGTGTGGGATCCATTTTGCCACCAGCATCTCCACCTGTGTCACAGAGAAAAAATTGCAAAGAAATTAAAACATAAAGCAAACAACAATAATTCAATGAGTATAAATGATCAAACTAAAATATACAACCATGCATGGGTTTTATAACAGTTCCGGCAACACTGGAGAGGAATCCTTGTATAATGAATTCTTAAGATGTCCTTCATCAATTAGAGGTTATAGCCAAATTGTTTCAGGATCCTGAAGTTGAATTTGAATTGGTTAATTTACTCAGAATAGTCCAATGTCTTTGTTGATGTTTCTCAAGGCTCGGCCATGCCCATATAGATAAATAAACAAACAAACAAGACAAACACAGTCAAACACACGGTCCATACACGTCTCTGTGCCCTCACACACCAAGCAAATGTCAGACTGAAGCGAAAGTGTGAAAACACTTAACCTAACGCTAAATCAGTGGAAAGAAAAAATAGGACCTAAGGCGTGTAATCAAATTAATCCAACAAAACTTCCCATAACTGCCGTTCTAAACTCATGTTGCGGTGTGATCTCTCCAATTAAAAATTAGGACAACCACTTTTACTATCAATTCAACCAAATAGTTTCAGGTTGTCCCTTACCTAAACTACCTGTCTTTCTTACCTTCTTTCTTTCTTTCTTTCTTTCTTTTTTAGGAACACTACTCGCACAAGAAATCCTAAGAATTAATTCACTACTTAAGGTTAATTCATAAATAACGAAACTGCAGTTACAGGTTTGTTTGTGCATAGTATTGGTAATCAGCAGTTTTTTCCTTATCTCCTCATCTAGAAGTGTTTCTGTGCTACTCCTCCATCTATAACACAAGTTAGTATCATCCTTAAAGCATCTGAAATTAAGCTGCATTGCTAAATCAATAACATGATTTGTGCTAAGAAATACTCCCCTATCCTCTTCCTTTTTCCAGTGGCACTGAATGACAGATTTTAGATCAATTTAACTTTTTATCACTATTACGTTTCATTTAATTAATTTTGCTTTTTCTCTCTTATTTTTGTCTATTTATTTATTTATGTTATTTACTTATTTATCATGCCATCCTGTGATGATAATCTTAAAGACTTTTTAGCCAATTGTCGTCAAAAAGGCCAATTAAAATATTATGTTAAAGATTTCACAAGATAAAAATGTGAACATAATTTTTATCGAATGAGGGGTACCATTATTCAATATTTTTGTAACACTATTTTCTACCTCACTATTGTCTCGGATGAGATGTTCCATGAATCATTTAGTCAGCTGGATGCCAAATTATTCATTTAATGTTTATTTTTTATGCAATGAATGGAATGGGATGGAACGTTACTATAAACTGTCCGGAAATTTGCGCATGTTTGCTCGAAGGAGAAAACTGTTGAAGCCTAAAGCGTTCTCCTAGACTTATAAATAGACACCGTTTCCTTAACTAATGAAGATAAGTGATGACGCCGATGAATGACTTTTTGAAAAGAAAATAAGGCTTTACTGCATGTCCGCTGCAGCTGAGAATCCTAAGACAATAAAGATTATATTGACGTCCAATGGTGAGTTGGGCTGAAATCCAGGTTACTAATCCTATTATTTATTTATTTATTGATATTATTATTATCTTTTTTTAGGCTAACTTTCTCAGTTAACTATGTTCTACAGTAGTTTAGTAAATTTTCCACAGTTCTGACATTTCATCAATTCAACTGGTTGTTGCCAAAAAGCCTTGTTCATTACCTGACTGCAGCAAGCACTCTTTTACTGGGTGTAACCATGGGAAACAGTCTCTTTTGAGCCTTTCTTTGTAAGTCCAGGATGACCACCGTCATTGATTAAAGTTCACATGTTAGCACACATGCTCCCCCTTTTGTACTTTGTTTCATCAGCAGCAGGGCAAATAAGTTTCTGCCTCTTTGTCCATCTTGTAGTGCTCCCCGTCTTTATGTTATGAGTCACAGCTTTTGGTGAGGGCTTCCAGGTTCTCTTTGGTGAGGGCTTCCAGGTTCTCTTTGTATAGAAGTCAGAGCCAAACATTCTTTGCAGCTGGTTGTGACAGGCCCACCCAGTAAAGTTCATGCCTGCCACAATGCACAGCAAACGTTTTCCTTAAATATGTTGATTGAGTTAAAATGACAGAACTTTCTCTTTTACAAATCAAAATCAACGATGGTTTCTAATATTTAGTCGACTTTATTGACTCAAAGGTAAATCTAGACTACTTCCTATGCACAATTTTTCTGAATCGTCAAGTCGGTTCTACACAGGTTTTAAACTTTAGGCACAATCTATCCCAAATGCAAGATCCCTCCTTTCATTTTTTGTTTATCTATTTTATTTTGGGAAAATAACTACCAGTTTTTAACTCAAAACAGCCTAGTACAGTTTCTAGCCAGGTTACAGGAAATAATACTTAGTTTATCTGTTTTTTCATTATTCAGCGTCCCAAAATCCAGCCATTAACGTTAATGGTTCTTAAAGTTGAGGCAAGACAATTATTGGATTTTGTTTTATAGCAAGATTTAACAAATATTTTATTTCCTGACTGATTATTTGTTAATTTTATGGTTTTCATAAAGATGATCCTGAGAGGTTCAGAGCTGCTTTTCGCAGTACCCTGTGCTATTTTTAGACTGCGGGACTCCTGTGTGTAAAAGTGGGTGGAGCCAGGTCCCCAGGCTGAAACTCCAGTCATTCTCACTAGATCTGTCCGAGAGGAAGGATCTCCTGAATACCCTAACCAGAAGCCCTAAGGTACGTCCAAAACACCGAAAAATATCCTTTCTAAAGTCACAAATTGCTTAAAACTGCATGTTACACAGAAAAACTGTGAGAGCGAGGGAGTCCAGCTGACTCCACGGCCCATAATCAGACAAAATACTTCCTTTATAACCACGACCATACAACTTTTGTATTTTAAAGGATTTTCTTGTCCTCACACTAACGATAAATTCTTTTTCTATTGTTTCCACAGTCTCTCGAACTAAATAACCGTCTAGTAAAAACATGGACCGCACCCTGTTTCTCAAGCAGCTGCTCCCTCTATTAAAAACTGAGTCATTCAGAAGATCCAGCGAAAGCAGCTCATGCAAGAAGACACACATTCACTCATTCACAAAGCACAGAGACATTCTTTGTTTGTCACAGTCTCTTTTTATTATTATTATTATTTTTTTAAGGTAAGTCAGTTCGTCACTTATTTATTCTCTCTCTATATATATATATATAATATTTTAAGCACAGAATTTATTTAACACTGCACTGGTTATTTTCAGAATTTAATGCTTACTATGCTTTTAAGCAGGCCTTATGTAACATTAGAGCAAATCCAATTGCAATTTTTTTGAGAGCGCTCTGAGGAATAGTTTATATATTTATTTTCTGCAGATCTGTTTTGATTTTACTGTTTAGCAGCTATATGACTATATTTCTAAAATAAAGCTGTCATTTACATCCTTACTTGCGTTTCTTGGTGGTTTTTTCCCTTTTTTCATCTCCAGGTCACTTAACCCCCAGATCGGGGTCACTCACATGCTGCCCCACACACAAATGATTATCACGCTTCTACACTACATATGTATATATATGTATACACATATACATACATACACACATACATATGCATATGTTACTTTAAAAACCTTTTATTTATTAACTTATGGTGTTCTGTTCAAAGACTGATCAGAACAGGGTTGCAGAATTTGAATTTTGCGTAGCTCCAAACATTAATTTTAGCACTGCAGTGTAATTTACATATACAAGTTGCAACTTTTTAAAGCTCTTATTTATCTTATTTATTTATTTTCTGGTACCGCATCAGGCCTTCACACACACACCCAGCGCTGTACACTCACATACACACACACACGGAGCTCCCAAAACTCTGCTCTGCATTCTGCACTCTCCTAGTGCTGCACTTTCAATCCAGAGCCGTAAGCAGCCTCTTGCTGCGCCTCACACACACAGGCTGAACTCAGCTTACACACACAGTGAAGCTTGTCTACAGCTGTGCCTTTTTTCTCTTGATTCTGCAGCCTTCACTTCCCAAATCTTTCTCCAGTTACCTCTACTGTTAACATCTACCCCTTTTTTCTTCATCGCCTCTTCCGCTGACTTTCTCAATAAAACCTTATTTCTCGTGGCTTCAACTGGGCTGCTTGTCATATTTAAACATTGCTCATTTTATGCAAAAACAGCCAAAAGCACGCAGAAATAGCCAAAAGCACTGCTCTCTTCACACAGAAGCAGTCAAAACATTTATCATCTTATGCAAAATCAGTTACCTCAGAACATTTTTCTCATCTCATGCAAAAGGTCCTCGACCTTAAAATCCAGGGAGCTCTCTTTTAGCCTCCCCTTCCCTTAACACAAAAAACCAGGTCCTTGACCTTAAAATCCAGGGAGCTCTCTTTTAGCCTCCCCTTCCCTTAACACAAAAAAACCAGGTCCTTGACCTGTGGACTTTTAGGGTTCCCACACCTATGGATCCAGCCAAGCTTTATATAACCTTGTTATATATTCTATCCGCTCGTCAGCAAATAGTGTGGTCAGCCACGACCTGGAAATGGAACTTTAGGGCTACTCTATTAGCCCTGGGTCACCATCCCTTCATCTGTACTATTTCCTTTTCTCATTTACTCATTAAACCATTAGAAAAATCCTCATTTCATTTCACCATTAAACCATTACAAAAAATCTCTTATTCTTTCTGCACTTGTCTCCACTTTCTTCTCCAACTATTATTTTAGGACCTCAGCTACTATGATTCCGGACACAAAAGGCTTTGGATAAATCCAATGAGCAGATTTTAGAAAATAAGGTTCTGCTCACCTTGTTTTCCACCGCGGTGTTCTGTGCCAAGATCGTTCACTGGGTCGGTTGGTCAAATTGTCCTCCAAAAACTCCTTTTTCTTCAAAAAGAAAAAATCCTGTTCGTGACGCCAAATTTGTTGGTCTCTCTTCCGTTAGACCAAGCACGGGTACGGAGTAGATGGAGTTAAACACCTTTTAAGTTGACAGAACGAGGAGACAAATGATCAGAAGTCCATTCACTGTTTCGCCGCTCATGAGGGGGAGAGTCTCTGCAGCAAGTCCCGCGACCTGCTCTTGCCAGATGCTTCGGACAGACTCTCGCCGTTCTGCTGAAAACGGCTGATTTTTATTGAAGATTACAGGAATGTTACATACGTAGTTTGCCATACACACACGTAATTCTGCCATCTGCACCTGCAGACGCACGTCAGCTAATAGCCTTGTTAATGAAAGACCAATTCATCCCAAGGACATGCAACCTTGAGATGATCAGGACACATCCTGCAACATCCTTTGCTAACAAAGACAGTTGTTCTTGTATTGAGGAACTGAAGGAAGGAACGCTTTCACTCCCTTATGCAGCTGTTCAGCTTGAGCAGAAAAGGCACAGAGAGGTTTTCGATATTATAACAAGATTCCATGAAAAGGCATATAATAATGTATTTATGATAATATATAAGGAGCATAAGTGAGAGATACATATTTGTTCATATAAAAGAGCTTATAATAATATATGAAAGAGCTTATATGAGAGATATATATTTTCACATCACACTAGATGATTGGCTGAACATAGAACTTATGGAAGTTACGATACCATGTTCGTAAACGTTACGTTAGCAAGTTGAAACTGAAGACTTTGATTGGTCCAAACAAATTTGCAATTGTAGTCCTTTACGGTTCTAGTCCTGTAGTCCAACAACAAACACGTTTTGGGAAAAATGTGCCAAAGGAAATGTAAAATAAAAGCTAAAATATCAACTGATAACTGGAGACCCTCAGCAGCTCTTGATTTTGATGATATGGGGCAAAATAAAAAACAAAGAACTCATAGCAAGCAATATTTAGAATGAACGAAAGGATTTGATTACGTAAGAATTAAGGCAATATACAGCATTCCACATTTATACTAATGTCTGCTAATTATGTAAATACATTTAAAAATATTCACATTTAAGAACTCTTGTACTTTTTGGCAGTCTGATGTTGGTTTTACATAGTTTTAAATTCTTTACGAAACTAAGACAGTTTGGTGTTTTATTAGCAAATTACATGTAAAAATAAATCATTTAGGTGGTTTTATGAACAAAACTGCTAAACTCTTTCTAAAATGTATGTGTGAGAGCACACGAGTGGATATGCCGATTCGGCAGCCCGAGCAGATCCTACACCAGTGGTATTGATGTAGAATTTGAGGGCATGCACTCTACACTACATTATGATGTAACAAAGAACAAAGGTATATAAAAGCAAGTGTAATCTATTCTCCTTTTTAGATCAGATAAATGTTATTAAGGTGCGCAAGAAAGCAGCACAGTTCATGGGAAAGAATTGATCATCTTCATTTTTATAAAGATATCCAAATCCTCAGTGATAAAAATGATAGATTTTATCACCATCAAACTGTTTCACCAGTTCCTTTATTATCAAGGCTCAAATTACTTGAATCAGCCTCAAAGGTCAGATAAGGGTCAGCAAGTTATTTAAAATCTATAGATGTCAGGGTCAAAACTGATGCTGTAATGTCGTATTTCTGTCACATATTTCTTTATGACATGCCAGATAATTGACATAGCTTCTTCCCTGGCTGGATTTTTATGTCAGAGATCCTTGATATATTTCAGCTAGACAGATGAGCTATGTCCACAGCAGCTGGCCCATATCAAGTCTCACAAGCAGATGAGTAATTAAACACCACATGCATATTTTTGCTTTGCCATTTGAACCCCATTTGCCTTATTTGGTTTTCCTTTCTGCAAACTTGTTCAGTCCACACAGTGTTTGAAGTTTTTTTTAATCAAGTTTGATTGGAGTTTCAGTTTAATCGACAGTGGCTGAACATGCTTTTATAACTATTGATCTCTTTTAGGAGCACGGTTAGGAACATCCCCAAGTGGACAAATATCGTTCACTTTGTTTTGATTTTCTTCTAGTCTCACATTAACCCTTTAACCAGCATGTTAAACAAGTGGGACAGCAAATGTTAGCCTAAATGAGTTATTGAGTCACATACAAAATGAAGAAAATAAAAATCTACTAAACAAAATAATATAAATAAATACAGGTACGTTTGAGTAAAATGCTATTTTCTTACATTATTATAACTTTTACTTTACTGATTGAGAGCTTTACTGTCCCAAAGAAAATAAAAAGGCATAAAAAATGCTTCTACATGTGAAGATCAAAGGCTTAAAACCTTAGGTTTTAAATGTTTACCTAAGGTTTCAAGTTGTGCATGAATATATTGTTTGAAAGCAAAATATTAAAAAGGTCACTAAAGTAAGAATGACATCCTGTGGCCAAATTTGGGTACTGCAGTCCCTGTTTCAAAACAAACTGGTCTACTCTGAGTTGACTTGGCAACCCCAAGGGCTCTGGAACCAGGAAGGGTGGTGGTGGGACAAATTGTAAACAAATGGCCTTGTCCCAATACCCACACCTACGGCCTACGGTCCACTGCAAAGTGCACTTGATGGAAGTGGGTGTAAGGCTTAGAGAGCGTAGGGAACAAGTCAGCAATTATCCTTTTTTTTGTTCTTTTCTTACACAGTTTAGTAAAAGTTATTGGTTTACCTTACATGTTTCAGCTAGTAGCTCTAGCCATCCTCAGATACCGCCGGTAATGGTGGCGTCACTTACTTTTATCCGCGGGCAGCAGAATATGGTGTCACCATCTATGGCCTCCTTGCTGATGACAATGTCCCATGCGTGATCTAATGTGTATGTTCCATCGTCTCTGTTCACGGTCCTGTGCGCAAGCCTCCTTATCTCAATTGCTTCTTTGATCCATCTTTTATATTTTTGTTATGTGTATATGATCCGTGTACCGCCCCAGTCTGTTATGTGGCTTTCTCTTGTGCAGTGGTCTGTTACAGCTGATTTCTTTATTGTACTTTCTGCTTCTTGTTTGGCTGCTCTTGTGCGTCTTCGACTTATTTCCTTCTCGCACTTCCTTTGGTGTTCTATTTTTCGTGTGTTGGCATCCGGTTTCTCCTATATATGTTTTATTGCAGAGTTTGCATGGTATTTTGTATACGACTCTACATTTTGTATCTGTTGATAAAACCTTTGGATGTACTAGTCTTTTTCTGCCTGTCATGTATGGCTTTGTTGGTGTGTTGATATTGTGTTTTTTCATCGTTGTTATTTTTTCTGTTATGCCTTTGATATATGGAAGGGTAAGTACTGGTTTTGTTTCTGGTTCTTTTTGTTGGTTCTTTTTTCTTTTGTTGTTGTTTGTAGCTTTCCTTTTTTTATTGTCCATGTTGGGTATTTGCAGGTTTTCAGTGCATTTTGTATGTGTTGGTCCTCTTGTTTACGGTCTCATTCTTCTGTTGTTATATTTGCTCTGTGGTGTAATTTTTTTCAACTTTATTTTTATTTATTGACATGACATTAAAATTAAAATATAAAACTAAATTGCTAAAAGCCAAAATGTATAATGTTTTGATAACTGACATTTAATCATGTCGGGAGGCGACATGCTGTGCCAGAGCATCGCTTTCCAACACCCGTGGTAAAACAGTGATTTCACCGAATTGTGACCTTTAGCCTCTTGCTATTTAACCATCCCCTCACCCCCATCCTAACCTTAACCCCACTTGTGCATGCAAAACTTTGTTCCTAGTTGTATCGTCCCTCTCAAACACAGTAACGAGAATATGTGAATAAGAAACTGGGTAAGGTTAGGATAAGGGTGAGGGGAATGTTAAATAGCAAGAGGTTAGAGGTTACATGTGCATTTTCCTGTGGGCTTCGGAAACCAACACTCTGGCACAGCGCGGCGCCTCCCAACGCGTTGGGGCTCCCAACAAATGCACAAACACTTGGTCACCCATCGTCAGTTTTAGCTGCTTCGGGTGTGAGAATGTGTTGGTAAGACAAAGAACAAAAAATAAATAAATTACAGACAAAAACACAGTACAAACACACAAACAAGTCCACAATTATCTACAGAATTGGGACAGTGGACATACCATCATCAACCCGTACAAATGCAGCATACCTCAGTGACACCAGCATCGTTATCAGTTAGCATTTTTCAGCAGACATGCAATGCGTCATTCCAACAGTTGTAAACATATATATATACACATAAAATATTCAATATTTCAATAATTATACTTGAAAATATCTATTTTTAGAAAGAACAATTTATCTGTCTTTTCAAAATTCCTATACATCAATGGATTGTGGCTAATACCCTTGCGGACTCCTGTGAAGTGTGTATCAGGGTGCTAAAGGGGTGGAGCCAAAATCCATACATGAGAGCTGGAACACTCCTCGAACCACAGGATGGGAATGCATAATTGAGGAGCACATGTGTGGAAGTGGCCCATGACTACTGTAGCATCATGAAGGGCCTCTAATTTGTGACAAAGGTCGCATTTTATCAGCTGGGTCAAGCTGGGTCGACTGTAACTTTGCCCCACAGATTAAACATGTAAGGAGCCATGATATCTGCTGAAATCATCTTTATCTGCTGCTGTTCCGTCCCAGGCTGAAGGACACTTCAAGTTTCACAATAATAATTTTAAATAATAATTTTAATAAACTTTTGACTTTATTACTGTTATTACAATCATCATAATTAATCTCTTGGTTCAGTAAATGTATTTTAATTACTGAAATGAATTATTATGCTTTGGGTATAATAATGATTATTGTGATAATCGGTTATGTGTGTTCAGTAAACCAGAAGGTCATCCTCCATTTTATCCATCCAATGCAGAGGGCTTATCCAGGGTAAAAGTTAAACTGCCATCACATGTCTTTTACTCATGGCCAAGCTTTCTGAGGCTGAGAGTGGGCGTGTTCTGTGGTTTTGTTAAAACTAAATCTTCCGCAGCTGTAACTTCAGTTCTTGAACCAACCACCATCTTGAGGATAAGGGTTGGCCACCCTGAAGCCTCTCCCTGTTGTTCTGTCACGCCAATAGAATAGCTTTGAATAAATGCACCTGTAACCAGCTGATGCAAAACTCCTTCAGAGTTATTGATTTTGAGAGTTAAGATGCAAAACTCCTTCAGAGTTAAGCCAGACGCTCGACACTGTGTACCCTGCGACATCTTTGGACCTGAGAGTCGGTTTTACTCGAGTCTTCGCTACCGGACCGGGTACCCTGAGACTGACAACATCCTCCCTTGACCTCCGAATCCACACAAGGGTCGTGTGAATGGGTGAGGTGCCACACAGATTGTGTGTGATGCTGTTCTCTCTAAGTAATGACCGAGTTAGCTGCAGAACAAGCATTCTCCCAGAACGAGTTCCTCTCTCTGAAAGAAACCTTCTGAGAATCCATTCACGCATCCAAGCTCTCATTTTATTTTAGCTTTCCTTCCAGACACAGGTAAAGCTTTTGATACCAAGTTTAATATCAAGTCTGGTAAATTGTCATTTAAATTGTCATCCATGAATTGTCATTTTTAATTGTCAAGTTTTAAATTGTTAGTAATAAATTCTTAACTTTTAAACTCTGCCTCATCTTTGAAATGAAACACAGAATGGTGTGTATTTCTGGTTATTGAAAAAGCAAAGATGCCTTTAACTTCTGATTAAATAAATAAACTTTTGCTATTAAATTTAATTATCTTAAATTAAACATTAATCTTTGGATTAATATTAGACCAAGCTCGTTGGCATATGAACTTCTATCGCGTATATAATATCCTAGATATTTATATACAATTAAAGCTTCATTGTTAACTCGTTTGTGTCTTTTCTCAGAATCTAATAAATGATAGCAAACAGTGTTGATTCTAGTATGTAGATAAACACGCTACACTACGTAACTCTTCCAAGTTTTAAATGGAGAAAACCTGACAGCCCCCCAAATGGCTGAGAAAGAAATCTGTTTAAAGGTAACCGTCCTTCCAACACGACCAAGACATTTGTGATTATTTTACTGCATAATTATAATCTGGACATTTGTAGGATGATGCTCTCTAATATTTGTGTTTTCCTAACATATCAATGATTATTTTAACTTTCAAAAAACTAAATGTGTTCGTAAGGTGTCATATTGAATGTGTTGCAGAAAGGTTTACATTGCAGCAATAGAACAACCTCAGTCATAAAATTGTTTTCTTCATTCAAATCATTCTCTACAATAAGCTGAAAAACAAAGTCAGTGTTACCTCAGATGGAGGCTTGCTGAGCAGGAGTGTCACTGATCAATGAGGTAATGCTGATTGTGAATACGATGTCATTGATGAGGGCATTCAAGAACCTGAAGGCATCACTGATTAGCTTCAGATTGATGAAAAAATCTTCCAGCATAAAGCAAGACAGGAACTCCTCTCTGAATGATGTGACAGCACTGATGATGATTTGTTTGACTTCTCTACAAATTGCTATGTTGACATTGTCAATGAAGATAAAATCCCCTGTGAAATCCCTTTGCCCAGGAATCTAGGAGAAGGCAGAAAGAAGAGGATCAAGATCCCAACACAATGCAATGGAGAGCAGCCCTCCTCTGGCTCACAGCCCACATACTAAAGAAAATGAGAGGATGAGGATGGGAAACCCAGTAAACTTTTATAACTTAAAGTTTTTTGCTATTTTAAGTACACCAGATACTTTTACCCAAGGACTGTGCACGCTAAATGATATTTATACACCAACCTACATGCAGAATATCCATTATTACAATTCGCCTTTGAGAACTGACATGACAGCATCTTGCTAAGCTAATTCTCATCTATAAATGATATTAAACCACCCAAAAAAGAAAAAAGTGGGTGGCTAGAAGAACTTCTTTGCAGGAACTCCGATTCCAGGAGCTGAATCATAAACCAGCGGCCTGCACTTTCTGTCCATCATTCAACTGTCAGAGCAAGATCCTGTCAGAGGAACCAAAAATAACATCTTCACATTGCAGCTGTAGTCTCAGACAAGACAGACCTCCAGGAGCTTGTTAGAACTACACAATCATTAGTATTGAGCTCTGAATGCAGGACATTTATTGGAGGAGATAAAATAAAATATTCTCTCAGTGCTGCAAAAACTTCACACCTGTTTTCTGCAAAAGGAGATCAGCACTCTAGGATAACCAGAATGAAAAGTCTTCAAATGATCACAAAACAAATATTAGATACAGCTTTAGAAACATTGCTCTGTTTTCATACAGCTCTGAGATTCACGTAGATGGCGGTGTGTGTTTGTAAAGTGTTTTATAAATCACAATTTAACTAAATAATATGAGGACAGGCGTTCAGCAACCTGTGATGATTTCTATTTCTTTTCTTTTTTCTTTCAAATTGTAGTTTTAGAGGAAATGACCAGAAACAAATAATGACATCCTACAACACCTTGAATTTTCTTAGCAAAACTCAGTTTCTTGAATATAAAACATTCTGGAAAGCAAACTTGACTGCTCAGCACGGAGATGGTTGGTTTGGTTCTGATGATACATTGGTCAAATTTATAGCTACTGAGGCAAAAAAGCATCCAGTATTTTATATTTTTATCGCTTGTTCATCAGTTCTCCTGCATTCTCTGCGACACCTGAACCGGACGGGGCAGATGGCCGCTCACCCGGAGTCTGGCTCTGCCTGAGGGTTCTTCCTTCCTTCTGTAGCCAAAAGCAGCTCAAAGGAGATCTCTGGGTCTTCCCTTCTCCTTACTGTGTGAAACAGTGAAAACAGCATCATTACAACTGTTGATAAACTTTCCCTAAATAGCTGTTCATGAGTTTGCATGCAGTGATGGAGATGGTACAAAGATATGGAGACAACACTGCTTTAGTCATTTATATTTAACCATTAAATATCTTAGTAAAAAAGATAAACTTGTGCTTTATAATGGGGCATAAATGAAATTACTGTGTATGTAAATACTACTAAATATCATAACATCAATGCATGGATTTTTCTTAATCACCCTGCCATGCAATGTGGTTTACAACAAGAGAAAATGATTTTACTACATCAGAACATAAGCCCTTTTGCAAACGACAACATTTCCCTGATGGAAAAAACGTCTGGGTTGCCTGAACTCCCACACAGCCCAGGAGATACCGCACAGTAACGATCAATAGTACAGAGCAAAGCAACAGAGTTTTATTATCTGCTGGGTCCTGACATGAACCCCCTCTGTAGTGACTAATATAATTGGAGTCGGCGCGGGCTTCTCGGCTGTGAGGGGCTGCCAAAGAACAAGGGAAGACAAATGTCATCGAGATCTTCTTGAATCAATACTCATTTACAGACTATTATACTTTTCTCACCATTCATGCATCCACACTATTCACCCAACATAAAAAAGAAAGTCAAGAGTGCTCTTCTTACAGCTCATCGGTTCTAAGAGCTGAAATCATCATTTAAACTTTCTCCTGCTTCTATGGTCATCTTTATCTACGATAATATTGGACAATACAGTTTAAAGTGTGCTACAGGGGGCTCAGCAACATATTTACATTTAGAGATATGGCTCACTCAGTGGAAGTGCAACCATGTACAGTAAGGCAAAAAAGCATCTGGCAGCCACATGTGGTGCTGTGTTAGGCAGGGGGACTTGCTAAGCGCTAGAGAATTTTAATCCATGACGACATTGTGTGTTTCTAATAGTAACCTTTGTTGCTGTGGTCCCAGCTCTCTTCTGTCATGTTGGGTTGAAGTTTTTTGACCCACGACATGCAGAATCACACAACAGGCAGAAGGTAAGTAAAAATTACTGATTTAAGATTGATGAGTGATGCAGATGTAGATCGGGATTCGGGAGGTTCTGATGAAGTTCTGAAGTAGAAAACCAGAGTGAGTAGTTGCAGGACAACGGGCATAAAAGGTAATGAGAGTTTGTCTTACGGTTTCCTGGTAGTTAGGGAGAGTTTGAGAGGAGGGCACGTCAAGGCTGGCTGAGTTGGTCGGGCGAGAGGCAGAGGAAATGGCTGAGCACCGGAGTCCAGGGTGTCCTGATGGCAGGTGGGGGTTGGAGAGCAGGCGGTCAGGGGCGAGCAACGGGCCGGTGAGCAGGATTGATCCGGTGAGTCTTTTGCTTGATGGAGGAAGTTGGCAGATGAATGGAAGGTACCTGAGGAGGTCAGAGGTAACAGGGCAGATTAACACGATTGAAGCAAGGTAAACAGGAGATAACACAAGACAGGCAAGGTTCTGGCGACAATACTACCCAATACTGAGTAATCATCCGGCGCTGATGTGTTGTCCCGACACTCCTTAAATCCCCTGACCGCTGATGAGAAGATCAACAGCAGCTGCTCTCCGGACACACCCACCTGCACACAGAGAAACTCAACACAAAACAGGTGTTAGCTCAGCACAGACCATGACATCTTCATGTCATTGACCAGTCCCCCTGTGTAGTTCTGGGCTGTATCCCCAAAATTCTGAAGATCACTTGTACCCCATAATTCAATTCAATTCAGTTCAAAGATAGTTTATTAGTCCCAGAGGGAAATGAGAGTTTCAGTACACACAATTCTGAAATCAGACATACATATAGTAGACACATGACAAGAATTGGTGACTGTGGTCATTCGCAACTCGAGTTGCGCTACCTTAATAGAGATCAGAGGGTTTATGTGAGGATTGAGTCAGGTGGAGAAAAAAAAAGGCACTTCAGAGTTACCCTCCACAGGGAGGGCAGCTTTGCTATGCAAAAAACACCTCAGACATCACACAACATAAGTGTCCACAACGTTCTCAAGATCATTTGTACCCCATAAGGTGAGATCTTGCCCAGAGCCCCAAGTCGAGGGAGATTGTCAGTAATCTTGTATTTATACCATTTACTAATAATTGCTCCAAAAGCAAATCTCTTCTCACCAAGCTGCTTGTCTATTGGCTCATCCCAGTCCTGTCCAGCTGCACAATCTTGTCTCTGGTGTCCTTGGACAGCTCTCTGGTGTAGGCCATGGTTGAGGTTTGAGTCTGTTTGAAGGTGTAGACAGGTGTCTTTTATACATGTAGAGTTCAAACAGGTGCCAATTTTACAGGTAAAGAGTGTAGGACACAAATCTTAAAGGAGGAGTGACAGGGTTGTGAGGGCCAGAATTCTTGCTTGTTTTTAGGTCCTAAATACACATTTTTCTGCTCAATTACACAAACAAATTATTTTTAAAATTATATAATGTGATTTTCTGGATTTATCTCTCACAGTTGATAATTACAGACCTCTTATCTTTTTAAGTTGCAGATCTGTGGCTGTCAAATACTTTTTGTCCTTTTTGTCTGAGCTGAAGGTGGAATACACACAACAACAGACAACAGCTGTGGTGAAACTCTGTTATAAAGCACTGAAAGCAACGCAAGTAAATATGTCCTTAATATTTAACTCTGCTATGAATCCTGTGCACAGATCACTGAAAAGCTCTTGCACTGATCAGACAGTGTTAATTACTCCAGTATAAATTATTTAGCCCTTAAACGATTGAGTGAAATAAAAAATGCCTGCGGTCAATAGTTGCCAACACTTGAGAAGACATTAGACTCCCTGTGGGGGGAGTCCAGACCCTCTGGTAGGTTTCATCCTAAATCCCAGAACAGAAAATGACACCAGAGGTAAATCTTTAGCTGGCACGCTGAATCAGCAGCCCAGACAACTGACTGCTTTGGCGTCTGGAGTATTGATCAAGCATACTGGATGATTAGGAGAGAGTGTGAGGACAACAGGTACGAGTCCTCTAAGTTTGTGTAAACTCATATTCAAAAGGAGTCTGCTTTGGTAAAATAAAGAATAAGTGGTCGGTAGAGATTTTACTTATTTCAGTCGGTTTCTGTTGTGTCTTGTTAAGTAAAGAGTCCTGGATTAAACTACCTGTTTGCTCCTTTTAGTCTACATTTGAGGCTTCATTCTACTGTCTATCTTCCAATATATGACAGAGTTTAATAAAACTAAGGTTCAATTGGAAAAGATCCAAATTATTCCTAAAGTTAGCGTTAGAAACTTTAACATGGGACTAAATTGCACAGCTCTGTATGTGGATCAATCAATAAGTAAGAGGTTGCATGTCAATAATGAGATCTATTTAGAGGCACTGTTTTGAAGGTGAGCAATAGGATTTTTAAATCAATATGCAACCTATCAGGGAGCCGGGGCTGAGATGGGTCAGCCTGCAGCGTTTTGACCCGAATGAAAATGTTGGAGAATCCTGGTACCTGCTGAAGAAGCTGAGAGTAAGTAGACGCATACATGCATTTTCAAAAAAATCATACACAGAAAGGAAATGTGATACATACAGTAAATTACATATTAGAATGTAAAATTGGTTCTTACTTTTGTTGTAACAACATTGCAAACTTAAAGAGCAAGTCACCCCCTACCAGAGTCTTACTCCACTCCCACTTCCTTCCATGCTTTCAGTTGTCAGAAAGTTGAAGGTCTGGAACACTGAAAAATCATTTTATAATAATTACTTCTGATTATAATCAGTAACTCTGAGTTTTTTGTGAAGGTTGAAAATGAAAATAGTCTCCAACACCTATCTCCTCAATTAGCTTCTGATAGAAAATAGAAGGTGAAATTCTAAGATTTGAGAAGCCTGACAGATCTACGTCACACTGTCACTTAACACTCATGTTGACTCATGGCGGAGGCTGTTGTTGGTTTAGCATCCAGGAAACAGCAGAGAACCTCTCATCTCGTAGGAGCTAATCATTAGCATTAGCAACTCCACCGCACAGCAGAACCCCTTCAAGTTTGAGTTACTTGTGGAGATAGAACATCAACATTGCTAAGTAAACAGAGTCAGTGGTTGAGCCATGTTGTTGTTATCCAATCTGAGGCAAATTATCCAAATATCAGGAAATAAGACTCCAACTCTGATCTGACTCACTTTTAGTTCCTGAAACAGGCACACCAGAGCTTTTTTTTCTCCCACACTACAGCATACAAGACATTCATTCCTACCAGAGACAACTGCAAATGTATTGGTCAAACGAGTAAACCACACCTTTGAGAGACCAAAACTGATATCTGATTATGAATATACTTGTATCCAGTAAAAACAAACTCTGCCTTTTTCTCAAGTCTGGAAATAAGTGAATCCCACTTCTGTAAGTAAAAGCCAAAAAAATAATTATGGAGAAGCATCTAAATAACAGAATTTGTTTAATCTGCATGGCTTAATGAAAACAACCAAAGGACATCAAAACTCTGACATAAAAGCTCGTTAAGAGGAGTTAACCTGGAGAATCTGCAGGAGGTGTTATATCATGTTATGATGGACCACAACAACTTTATTACAGGTAAAGCGATTTTCACATCTATTCTCTTCCTGACACTCGGTGTCTGTTAGAAGAAACTACGACTCCATCTTGATTACCTGTTTGGAAACGGTGGTAGACATTACTGGCACTTCAGTGGGTTAAGTCGTGGTATCTGAGGAGTGAGGATGGGTGGTTGTTCATAGTCTTCATCTGAGCATTTCCGGGAAGTCTGTGTTAGCGCCCCCTCTCTTATCCTTCTACCACTGGGGCACCGTTTAGAAAGCGTGGGGTTAAGTTCCAGTTTTTTGCTGATGACTGTCCGGTTTGTTTTCCTCTCTGTAGTAGTGCACATGGTTAGATCACGCCTCTTCTGCGCTGTTTTGATGATTTTAAGTCATGGATGGCTTTTCATTTTTGAATTTTACCAAAATAAAGACTGAAGTCATAATTTTAGACCTAATGATAGAGTGGGTGTTCCACGTCCATTTGGACTTTCTGTTTTGGCTTCCTGTGAGAGGCGTGGTGACCAGTCTGCGTGTTAACTTTGATGCAGCTCTGAAATCTAGCAGCCAGATAAATTAGAAGATGATGCTTCTTCACACGTTATTTAGCTGAGATTAAAAAATAAATACATCTGAATAACAGCTATCTGGAATCAGTTTTTTCTGTGTATATTCTTCATTTTCTGTCGCTCACAACAGTGTGTACTCGGTTATAAAAGAAATGATTTTCCCATCAGACACTAAATTTAGTTTTAATTATTTGCAGAACTTTTCTTTTGCTCTGCTGCTGGTGTTTTATCTCAGGCTTTCTCCTATCTCTAAAATCAAATTAGCTACAAAAGTGGTCCTGCTCTGAGGATCTGGAGCTCTGCCTTGTGGTCTAAACATCAAATTACACCTTGCTTCCAACATGTGAGGGGTTCGCGTGGTCCAACAGTGAGTTTACAGGTTGATTTTAAAATCTGGGGCAATATGACTTGCATTGATAAATTAAGGGCTTTTAACTCAATGTCAGCCAGTAGGAAGTTGCCCTAAAAGCAGGATGAAACTTACCACAAATCATAATGACTCACTCACTGTTTAGTCCTTATTGCTGTCCCCTTTTTATAAATACTTTTATTCACCTAAACTTTAATTTAATTAGACTAATCAAATTTAATTCTCAAGTAAAAAAGTAACTTCATATTTTTTTTGCATGAAATCACACTTCATGAAGAAAAGTATTTTTACATGAATGCTGTCATGGCTTTTCTAGACGGTTTTAGGACATTTAACAGACTTACAGAAAACATTTTAATGAGACCTGATTCATTTCATTTTTATAAAATTACTTGTTTAAATAACATTTATCAGATTACTCTTATATAAAGGCCTGAAGACCCTCTGCCTCCTCTCCAAGCGTGCCTCAGGTGGATTTATGTGCTGTAGATGGATTTAAGTTTGATCAAACTAAATTATCTGTTTTATTACAACATGACCAGAACTCAATGTCAACATGATTTCATCCAAATGCTTGTTTCTATTCTATCTAAATCAAATCATTGGGTCACACTGAGCATTAGTCTGGATTTAGGTTACATAATGTGACCGTGTGTGTCAAACCGGGTTTTCTAAAAATAGTTGCTGAAATGTCCTGTAAGTGGTGACCACAGTGAGCTGGATCACTTTTATTTTGCAGAGCAGAAAGTGCCGTTAAATGTTTGCCTGCTATTTTTCCTATTTTCCAAGTTATTGAACAATGCCCATATAATTCTGAAAGTGAAAGAAAACCCATAGAAGAAAGTAAAACGTGTTGTGAATGGTGCAACATGATTGATAGAGAGCTAAAGATTCTGTGTCTTTAATTGCAACACAGCTTATTATTAGACAGCATTAGCTGTCGTATGCTACTAGCTATGCTAATGTATTGGCACAATCATAACATAAACCTGGTGTAAATAAAAAAAAAATACATTATATACAGTTTGTTAACAGAACAAACACATCTTCCACATGTTGAGGGTCTGACCTCATGAGGAAATTACTATGCAGTGATTTTCTCCAAAATGACTGTGCTTAAATTGCTCTGAAAAGCAAATAATCACATCAGCGCCAAGAAACTTCATTTCCCATGATGGTTTGCACACGGAAGCATTGTGATGACGTCACCGCCTAGTACCAGAAACACGTTCTGCGCATGTGCGGGAAGCCGTGGAGCTTTTCCCGCGAACTAAGACCATAAATCTTCAGCAGAGACAAAGAATTCTTTCTTTTGCCCAGGATACCTGGCGGTGAGGACACGCTTGTCGAACGCTCCGACTTCTTTGAGCACGCGGAAGCTCTAAGAGCCAAGTTGAGCCCACGGGACTGCTGATCTGCTCGTTTCTGCTCCCCTCCAGCTGATGTTTGAGGACACAGAACCAGCGGAGGGAAACAACAACTCCATCCAGCTCTCAGAAACGCTGTAAGTTGTCAAACTCAGCCCAAAAGGAACTTCGTTTTCTTTGTGTCCAGCCGTGGAGAAACACTCGTGGAGCCAAACAACGGAGAAAGCATCAAACCGGCGGATGACGCTGAAAACTGCGGAGAAACACGGAGAACCGTCAAATCAAAAGGGGGAGGGACGCCTCGCTCTTTTGGTGATCAGAAAACTCATTTTTCTCTCATTCTTTTCTTCTCCCGTTTCCTCTATAGTCCAGAATAAGCAATAAGACCGCGCTATTGCTTAAAAAAAGTAGCTTCGTGTTTTCCTCTTTCGTTCCAAATTCGTCCTTCGGGTCATTTTGAAAGAATAAACTGCTTATTAATCATTGTTTGGTATCTTTAAATGTTCGGCCATGGCCAGGCTGATAAACTAAGGATATTAACTCGTGATTAATCTTTTGTGTTGTTGCATGATCCTTTGAAATGTTTTGAGTGATTTAAGGTTAAGTTACTACTGATTCTAAGTGCTTTGGAAGTTAAAGTGCAAGTTGCCACCCACACTTTAGCCAGACAAAGGAGTCAGCCATCTTGTATTCAAGACTCCATTTTGAATCCATACACACGCACACACACTACTCCTTTGTGAGAACAAAGGACCCCATTCATACATCCTACATACACACAAAACACCTTGAACATTATTTTGAATATACATCCTTTTATTATATCACATGGTTATTATTCATTTATGCCACTGTTTATTCATTTGACAAATTGTTAATTAAACGTTATAAAATTCAGATTTTCGTCTCCAGTAGCTTTGTTGTGTCGAAGAGAAGTCTCTGCTCCAAGGATTCTACGAACTTCAAGAAAGACTGATAAGAGTTTTGGATTCAATTTTTCCCCGGTTAAAGGGGAATGGTGCCCCGTATATCTAAGAATATCTTAATTAATTAATAAATCAGTAAATATTTACATATTTACAGAATTTATTGAAGAATCCAAAAGTAAGTTGAAGCTTACTAATTGTTCGCTCCTAATAACCCCAACATTTTATTGGTGCCCCGTGTGAGGCTTGGATACACAGAGATTTCTATCCGGCACAAACAAATAAATCCAAAGAGCTTGAATTAAAAATAATCAGTTGTTCAGCCTTGAACCAGCAACAGAGTGGTGCTGATTTCGCTGAGCAGGAAGCTGCATCGAACTCTCACCAGTAACTCAGTGCTTCTTTAAAGGTGCAACGTGTAAATTAATTCTGGTTGACCTTTTAGGTTAAAAATTCAGTTTTCCTTAAAGGTGCAACGTGTAATTAATTCTGGCTAACCTTTTAGGTTAAATTTCAGCTTTTCCTTAAAGGTGCAACGTGTAATTAATTCTGGCTAACCTTTTAGGTTAAAATTCAGTTTTTCCTTAAAGGTGCAACGTGTAATTAATTCTGGCTAACCTTTTAGGTTAAAATTCAGTTCCTCATTAAAGGTGCAGCGTGTAAGTAATTCTGACTAACCCTTTTAGGCTAAAATTAACTGCTAATTTAGCGACTTTAACTCACAGTGGCTATTATAACTAACTGAAACCTTCACTCAAAGACTGATAACACCCTGTTTGCTAATATTCTGAAGGAATAACTAGCATATTTAACACTGCAAGTGTTGTAAGACGTTGCTACGGCAACGCACCAGCTTTTGCTAAAATACTGAAAGGAATAGTATTTTAAGCGTCAGTCACGGCATTCCGTGCAATCTTAAAACGCTAAAACCTGTGCGCACAAAGGTTAATTTAGTGTTTTTCTGCTACAAAGCTAGCAGTTGCTGCCAAAGGTGCAGCCTTGAGCTATCTGCAGAAGCTCTACTAGGCTATTTTTGGTTCGGTTGTTAAAATGGAGGGACAGAGTAGTGAACTGACCAACTCCCGGCAACCAGGTGGCGCTGCGGCCCACGACTATGAACCTGGCCTACTTTCTGGACAAATATTGTCCAAACTGGTCGCGGTTGCTCGAGAACCCGACTACCCTTCTAGGGATTTCACTGAAGAACAGCGTAGCGACGAGCTAGAAGCTGTAATCGATCAAATAGAAAACCCGGATGGTACAAAACCAATCCAGGTTCACTTAGCTAAGTTAGCCCTGATCCTCTATCAGAGAGGACTCCAACATGATAGAGAGATCATGAACCTCCAGAGTATGCTAGCTGAAAAACAGCGAAATGGAAGGCTGATCGAGGAAGACGACACCCGCACCGATTCTGGGGAAGATGGGGAGGAGACCCCGCCCCCCTCTGCTGATGACAACAGACAGTGGGAAGGGGGGAAACACCATGACTCTCTGGACGGACGCACGCCGCAGGGGAGAGATGAAGCTCATCTGTCCCAACCTTCGGCCCCGTTCCCTACACACACTATAGGGCATTCAGGACCATCTAGGGGCCGAGGGCAATTCGCCCTCGAACCCCAGGTTGGACCACCACCCTCATCTTCACGGACTTCTCAATCAGTGAGAAGTCGACCAGCTGAGCGGCACCTCTATTTAGACCGCTCCCCCAGTCCACAAAGGGTGCAAGGTGCCGATTGGGGTTATGCACCCCAAGCTGCACCTCAACCATCCACCCATCCTAGCTACTCCGGTATTCGGCATGCCAGCAACCAGCTGCAGGACAAAGCATCATACGCCAGTCCGTACCCGGACAGAGCGTATTACGCAGAAGCCCCAGTTGAAAGACGCAGGCTGCACCTCGCAGACGTGCCCCGGGAGGAGGACCTCCCAAGACACCCACGTGACGTGCCAGCAGCCCGCCACAGCATGCCAGACCCCGATTTGGGCCCCAGGAGTCAACATTGGGAGCCCAGAGCACACCAGCGATATCCAGCGCCCTCTGAGACAGACCGTGGGTCAGAGTCAGAGGATGACGCGCCGTACCGTGAGTCAGGGCTCCGTGTACGTCAAATTGAATCGCTAGCTAAAGACATAGAACGCTTTGATCCTAACACCAATGAATCCAACGTCGACGATTATCTCAGGGAGATAGAACGTTGTCTGCTTGATCTTCCAGCACCCTCTTCAAGGGAAAAGCTCAAGCTAATTTGGAAAACCACATCTAGAACGGTGCACGGTTTCATGGAAACTCTACCACCTGACATTCGAGATCGGTACTCCTCGCTCTGCCGAGCGTTGAGGGATGAATACGCCACTTATGCAGACTCTGCGTCAGCTACAATGGGGGCCTTCTCCATCAAACACGGGAGGAACGAACCCCCCAGAGAGTATTATCGCAGACTCAAAAGTGCTTATTTCCAAGGTCGAAACGGCCCTGGGCTCGAGGAAGACCCTGCCTTCAGATCCCTGTTCATTCACAACCTGCACGAGTGTGTTCGATCCGAAGTCTCAATGTATTGTCGGATGAAAAAACTGACAACTCAGGAGATTAGGAGATACGCTCAACAGGCTTGGGAAGCCGGCGGAAAGCCCCAAAAGCCTGACGCACATCACCGCGTCATGCACCTAGCTCCCGACGCCGAGCCGCGTTTGGAGCTTGAAGGCACAGAAGCTCCACCCACTAAGCCAAAATCTGCTAAACCTAGACCTGCTAAACCGCGAGAGCAGTCCCAATCTCCTCAACAGGGGAAGGGGGGTGCTGATTGGCTGCCTAGGTCTGGACAATCAGACAGGAAGTGGCCCAACCAAAACCAACGGCAAGCTGGTCGGAACAGTGGAAGGTTTAAGGAGCGCCGCCCACAGGTAGGTCCCGAACACAAGTCCGCAGGTGAGTACTTGACCAAAGCCGACCTCCAGGAGATGCTTCAGCAGTTCCTAGCTAAACAGAAGGAACAGCTGAGATCTGCAGATGAGACCCCTGCACCAAAGTCCGCTTCTAAGAAGCCAGACCCAGAGCCAACGTCCGCATGACTAGGCGTGGCTCAACCTCCCAGCGTGGCCAGGGCCTACCTGATCAGCTGGGGGAACACTACTGGTAGATCACAGGAGTCTCCTGAAATCTACCCCCCAGAGAAACCTGATACTAAATTTCTGAAGTTCCTTGGTGACTTAACAAACCATGATCATGCTCGCCGTTTGTACTGTAGCACCAACGTAGGTGGATGCATACAGGTTGATGCTCTGCTGGATACCGGCTCAGAAATCACCCTGATGTGCTCCACGCTGTTCCATCGCGTGTCTGACACCATGCGGTCACTCGGGAAACCAGTCCAGGTAGAGCCCTGTGACCTGAAAATCACCAGCTACACCCAGACCCGGGAGTGTATCACTCACCGGGCGTGGCTGGATATCACCTTCCAAGACATGACTCTGGTTCACCCGTTTTATGTCTGCCAGCTAGACACTGAACCACTTCTCATTGGTCAGGACCTGCTTGAACGTCTAGCTCCCCTCATCGACTGCCAGAAGGGTCAACTGTGGGCCCAGGTGGAAACACCTAAGCCCTGGAACCCGGATAGCAGCCGACCATCCTCCATTCTTGAAGTCAGCCTAAGTGAGCCGCAAAACCCTTGTTCCAAGGTCATGCCCCTCCCTACAGCTCCCACAGACGATGACCGCCTGCAAAGGCATGAAACCGCTCCTGGAACTCCGTTCCGCACACATTCATCTTTTCTCTGCTCGCTGAAGAATGTCAGCCTGCAGCCATATGCACCACACATAGTTGGTGGTCTTACCATCAACTGCACCCACATCTCAGATGCTCGCCTTGCTCTTTGGTCTGAAAAGTCAGCCATCAGCCAGCAGACGTTTGAACACCTGCGTCAGAAGGACCCCCTTCTGGTCAGTGTGACACGTAGCCATCGGCTCTTGTCACCTACTTGGCCGCAGAGGCTCCTGAAAGCGCCAGAGGTCTGCTCTCTGACTATCCAACTTGGAGCAAGACAGCTCACACATACATTCAGCATCATACCACAGCTTGATCCACCTGCACTCATTGGAGCAGATCTGCTGGTTCGACTAGGTGCCCAGCTGGACACTTGCAATCAAGTCCTTTGGGCCCGGGCCACACCATCCTCTGAGCCTGGCTCAGAAGGCCCTGAACACTTGCTGTCCGGTCAGACCATTCCACAGGCCTGCCGTGCAGTGGTTGAGGCCAGCACGGTTCTGCCCCCACAGGTCAAAGGAGTGCCTGTTCGTCTGACTCTGATGAAGCATCAGAAGCTGCCAGGCACACAGGCCTTCTTCCAGCCATCACCACACTTCTTGGAGCTCAACTTAGCCGTCTGTGGCACGCCACTCTTGGAGCTGAACAATCGTTCTGCCTACTTGTTGGTCGAAAATCCGACCCGGAGTCCTATCCACATGCCGGCAGGAAAGCCCTTGGGCATGCTGATAGATAGCTCATTCCATGACTTCGAACTTTCAGTCCCCGTGATCGGACAACTTCCGTTGTTCTTGAACGACAGACAGGTTGGTGTAGACACATTCAGTACTTTCCCTTCACAAATGATTACCATCAAGCGGCATGAAGCCCTTCCTGAGGAACCCATTTGCAGTGCAACCTTAGATACTGACGGCGGTCAGTGTCTAACGGTTTTTGCAATAAATACTCAACCCTCTGAGTCACCGGTTGAAAGCCCGGAACACCAGAGACCCTCCTCCTCTGAACCTTATGACGGCTTCGAGGCCGAAGTCAGCCAGCAGCTTGACAAAGCGGATGCGCTGGAGTCAGAGGAGCAGAGAGCAGAGCTTAAAAGCCTGTTCTATGAGTTTCAGTCCATCTTATCCAGGGACTCCCTGGACTGTGGACTCACAAACCTGCATACGGTTCGCATTCCAACGAACCCGAATGCCCCTCCTACTTTTGTACGTCAGTACAAGATTCCCCTCGCTGCTTATGAGTCGATCCAGGAGATCCTCGATCAGCTGAAGGAGAAAAACATCATCAGAGAGTGTAACTCCACTTACAACTCTCCCATCTGGCCGGTTCTGAAACCGACTGGGAAATGGCGACTCACCATAGACTATCGTGCACTGAACAAACAAGTACCTCTCTCCAGGTGGCCTATGATCCATTTAGATCAGGAGCTAGCCAGAGTCAGAGATGCTCGTTTCTTCTCTACGGTTGACATAGCCAACGGCTTCTGGACCATGAAGGTTGAGCCGGCGGACCAGTATAAACTAGCTTTCTCCTTTGGAAATTGCCAATATACTTGGAACCGCTGCCCCTTTGGCTACTCTAACTCACCTGCAGAGTTCAACATCTTCCTCCACAAAGCCATGTCAGATGCTGCTTCCAGAGGGAACCTCATATATGTCGATGACATCTTGATGAGGAGTCGAACCTTCGAGGAGCACCTGGCCGAACTCCGTCACGTGCTGCAACAGCTCGCTGATGCCGGAGCTAAATTGGCGATTCTCAAGGGACAGTGGTGTCGAACCAAAGTGGAGTATGTTGGACTGCTGGTTGGCCCTAATGGAGTCGAGCCCCAAGCGGGACGCATTAGAGCCATTCAGGACATCAAAGCCCCAGCTAATCTGACTGAACTCAGGAGCTTCCTCGGAGTCTGCAACTACTCCAGGCAGTTCATTGAGGAGTACGCTGAAATAGCGAGGCCCCTCACCGAGCTACTTCGGAACGACACACCTTTCGTGTGGGACAGACCCCAAGAACACTCCTTCCAGTTCCTAAAACAGAAGTTGGCGTCCGCACCCTGTCTGGCTTACCCAGACAAGGATAAAGAGTTCTACATAGAGGCTACTTTCTCCTCTCACTGCCTGAGCGCTGCTTTGAAGCAGAAACACGATCAGGACATGAGAGTTGTGGCATACGCCAGCAAGCCTCTGAGCAAGGTGGAACTCCAATTCTCAGACTGCGAGAGAGCTCTCCTCTCTACAGTCTGGGCCGTCGAACACTTTCGTAGTTACATCGGTGGACAGAAAGTGATCATTGAAACGTGTCATCAGCCTGTCACCTTCCTAAACAGCCAGCGTCTGCGCGAAGGAAGAGTGTCAAACAGCCGCATTGCGACGTGGATGATGGTGCTCCAAGGATACAACATTGAGGTCAAGTATGGTCAGAACACCAAGCTAGCGCTAGGACAAGGGCTAGCTGGCTGCCAGCACTGTGACTCTGACTCCGTCATGGGCCCCCTGGACACACCTGCCGCAGTCTACCCAACCACATCCAATCATCGCTACTTTGATGAGAATGTTTGCCAAGGGCTTCCGAAAGTTTACACTGACGGATGTGCCTATCTTCACGAAGGCCAGCTCCGTGCTGGGGTTGGAGTCGTTTGGGTGGACTGTGACACTAAGCAACCAAATCACTACCGGTTGGGCCAAAAGTCTAGTCAGTACGCCGAAATTGCTGCAGTGTTGATAACCCTCCAGCAGGCGGCAGCCTTGGACATCACTCAAATCGTCCTTTGCTCTGATTCAAACTACGCTAGACACAGCTTCATCTCTCACTTCCCCATGTGGAAGGAGAACAACATGAAAAATGCCAGGAACAGAGACGTGAAACACTCTGAGTTATTCCTAGCGTGTGATCTGCTCACCACTGAGAAAGGCATAATGGTCTACTGGAAAAAGGTCAAAGGTCACTCCAGGACCATAGGTCCGGAGAAAGATGGTAATGACGAAGCTGACCGCCTTGCTAAGCTCGGTGCTGACCAGGGAACCTGTTGGGAATTCAAAGACGAGTGGCTTCCTCCCAAGGCCGTTCACGAGGTCTGTGCGATTACTCGTCGCCATGCTAAACAGGCAGACGAACCTCAGAACATTGGGGTACCCGTGTTTCTAGGCAGACAACCACAGGACGCGGACCTAGTCACCATGCAGGAACAAGATCCTGACCTGAAGCTCATCCGCGAGCTTCTCCAAAAGGGCCCGATGTCTAAACAACCGTCCCCACCTACTGGCGCAAGTCAAGATTTGGTAAACCTGCATCGTCAACTCACGCACCTGAAACTACAAAACGATTTGTTAGTTTACATGCGTGACGACCACAGCCCGCCGCGCTGGGTTGTTCCACTCGACCACAGAGGAGTGATGCTTGCCTACGCCCACGACCCTCCGGTTGGAGGTCACCGCGGAGCAAAAGCTACCCTCGCGTCACTGACAGAAGTAGCATATTGGCCGTCGATGTCCAAGGACGTACACAGCTATGTCCAAGGCTGCCTCATCTGTGCCCAGTTTCAACCCTCCCAGCCGCTTGCTAGAGCACCACTGCAACGCAGGGGAATAACCTTCCCTTGGTCCCACCTGCAGATCGACTGGGTTGGACCGGTTCCCAAATCGGCAAGAGGAAACAAATATATGCTAACTGTAACTTGCAGTTTCACAAAGTGGGTGGAATGCCTTCCAGCGCCAAACGATACAGCCGTCACAACCGCTGTACTGCTGATTAACCACGTTTTTAGTCGATGGGGACTTCCACTCTGCATTGACTCTGACCGGGGAACTCATTTCACATCCAGTGTAATGACATCCCTGTTTGAACTTCTGGGGGTGGAAGTGAGATTCCACCTCCCCTATCACCCACAGTCATCCGGACAGGTCGAACGGATGAACCGCACGGTCGTCTCTATGCTCAAAAAGTACGTCTGCTCCACTGGGAAGGACTGGGACGTCAAGCTCCCTCTGGTCCTGATGGCCATACGGTCCACTCCACAGCGATCCACTGGGGTTACGCCCTTTGAGATGATGACCGGCAGACTGATGACTCTACCACTGCACCTCCTGTATCACCCAGAGGATGTCAGTGTTGCCACTGCCTATACCGCTCATCAGTATGTGGCAGACTTGAAAACACACCTCAGAGCTACGTTCGCGCACGCTCAGAAGAAACTGGAGACCAACGTAGAAGGCGCTAAGGCCTACTACGACCAAAAGACAACCAGCCGCGAATACGAGGTGGGTGACAAAGTATTCTACTTTCGGTTCGCCCAACCGGCACGCAAAGCTAAGAAGTTCCTGCCCTGCTGGTCAGGACCATTTGAGATCGTGGCAAAACTCTCTCCAGTTGCATACAGGTTACGCATCACCAAAGCGAGACAGGAGCCTGTCTACAAATGGGTGCATGCAAACCAAATCAAACCCTACGTCAAACCATCCCCGCGGGTACAGAGACCAGACTCCCCGCAGGAGGTAGACGTAGTCGCTATATAGTTCTATGCATGGAAATGGAAAAGGGGGGGAAGTGCACGTTTAACCCACTAACATGTACTAACCGACAAAGAACCAAGCCCCCCCCCGCCGTCATTTTCACTAACCAAGAGAAACTCCTCCTAGAACGCTAACAGGAAGTACTTACTAAAACCTTACAGGGTACTCTTGTAACTGTCAACCTACATTCTGCTCTGATTAATGAATCTCTACGTGCAATCAAGACTTTGTCTGAAACCATACATCAGGATATTGTGTACACAAGAGTGGTGAGAGATTTGATGCAGGACCTGCTCAGGGAAGTAAGTTCCACGCTGGACAGCTTGGTTGAAAGTCGTATTTCCCCGTACTTGGTACCACTGGACCTGCTCAAAGATAGCTTGACAGCTGCTACCCCTCTACTGTGCACCTTTCACAAATCCACCTAGCGTACAGCCTAAGTAGTGCAATGCCCATTCACGTTGGAAAAAAATTAGAACTCTGTTTCCTGTTAAACGTTCCCATAATTGTGACACCTCACATCTATAGGTTTAGGTCGATGCTGAACATTGGTATTTGAAAGGACGGTAGGCATTTCCACTTTGAACTAGAAACCTGACACTCCATCACCTCAACCTCGAACAGCATGACTCAGAGATTGAGGTCATGGACGCTTTCCAGGGTTATAACTTTGCCTTCGATTTAGAAATTGACCAACAATTACTGATTGAAGGAACCAAATTTGCTAAGTTCACACAAAACCCGCGTGAACTTACTTTGACGCCCAAGACGCTACATTGACACAGATTATACAACCTTAATCTGCACATTGGTCGCCCTGGGGATGGGATGGCTCATCACGGCCGTGATTGCTTATTCCGCCTACAGGCGTGTTAAGAAACTCCAAGATAAGATGCACTTGCTCACCTACGGTGTGCCTCGTGACCGCGTTCGGGGAGACTCCAAGCGCGAATGTACCACACCTGTCTAAAGGGGGTGAGCAACATTTTCTTTGTTATTCTGTAAACCTAAGAGTAGTTCTCATTTTAGTCTACCTCACATATTTATCTGAGTGTTGCAGTATGTCACATTCTTTATAAGCTACACACTGACTGTATGACCTAAGAATGTATTTTATGAGACCTCAAGGTTGCTATGAATTTTCTTGGATGTTATATGTTTTTTTTTTTGGGTTTTCTGTATTTTTGTTTCTTACTTGGTCACATATTAACTAGTGGTTATGTGCCGGCCCAGCTCAGTCTGTCAATGACTCTGTCTGACGCACCAGCACATTGTAGTACCTCTTAGTTTTATGGTCCTTGTTTTAGCCCAAAGACTGTCCTGATCCACCCTTTGGACCAAAAAGGGGGGAATCTTGGGACCACATAGGTCAATGCGCGTTTGCGAACTATGGACCTCGTACATCACCGCGTGCTCCATAAACTGAACTGTATGGCCGGCGGTGAGATGCCTTTGTGTCCACTCGTGGAGTTAACCGCCCACCGACCTTCCTCCTTCTACACTACTACCTCTCGCATGGACGACATCATCATTGCGTACCACCTGCGTGAGTGGCTTCTTCTCGTTATGCGCGTTGGGGACTATCCCGTTTCCTATCCTCTTTGTGCCTGACCAAGACAAAGACCAAAGGCGCCAGGATCCAAGACAAAGACCAAAGACAAAGGCGTCCAAGGAGACCAACGTCCTAAGGGACAAACCCACCTGTGCTTCTGACAATCAAGTCGACCTACGTTCATGAGGAACAAACCCATCTGTGCTTCCGACGATCGAGCTTTGGGCGCGATCCCCGAAACCAAAAGGGGGAATGTTGAGGGTCTGACCTCATGAGAAAATTACTATGCAGTGATTTTCTCCAAAATGACTGTGCTTAAATTGCTCTGAAAAGCAAATAATCACATCAGCGCCAAGAAACTTCATTTCCCATGATGCTTTGCACACGGAAGCATTGTGATGACGTCACCGCCTAGTACCAGAAACACGTTCTGCGCATGTGCGGGAAGCCGTGGAGCTTTTCCCGTGAACTAAGACCATAAATCTTCAGCAGAGACAAAGAATTCTTTCTTTTGCCCAGGATACCTGGCGGTGAGGACACGCTTGTCGAACGCTCCGACTTCTTTGAGCACGCGGAAGCTCTAAGAGCCAAGTTGAGCCCACGGGACCGCTGATCTGCTCGTTTCTGCTCCCCTCCAGCTGATGTTTGAGGACACAGAACCAGCGGAGGGAAACAACAACTCCATCCAGCTCTCAGAAACGCTGTAAGTTGTCAAACTCAGCCCAAAAGGAACTTCGTTTTCTTTGTGTCCAGCCGTGGAGAAACACTCGTGGAGCCAAACAACGGAGAAAGCATCAAACCGGCGGATGACGCTGAAAACTGCGGAGAAACACGGAGAACCGTCAAATCAAAAGGGGGAGGGACGCCTCGCTCTTTTGGTGATCAGAAAACTCATTTTTCTCTCATTCTTTTCTTCTCCCGTTTCCTCTATAGTCCAGAATAAGCAATAAGACCGCGCTATTGCTTAAAAAAAGTAGCTTCGTGTTTTCCTCTTTCGTTCCAAATTCGTCCTTCGGGTCATTTTGAAAGAATAAACTGCTTATTAATCATTGTTTGGTATCTTTAAATGTTCGGCCATGGCCAGGCTGATAAACTAAGGATATTAACTCGTGATTAATCTTTTGTGTTGTTGCATGATCCTTTGAAATGTTTTGAGTGATTTAAGGTTAAGTTACTACTGATTCTAAGTGCTTTGGAAGTTAAAGTGCAAGTTGCCACCCACACTTTAGCCAGACAAAGGAGTCAGCCATCTTGTATTCAAGACTCCATTTTGAATCCATACACACGCACACACACTACTCCTTTGTGAGAACAAAGGACCCCATTCATACATCCTACATACACACAAAACACCTTGAACATTATTTTGAATATACATCCTTTTATTATATCACATGGTTATTATTCATTTATGCCACTGTTTATTCATTTGACAAATTGTTAATTAAACGTTATAAAATTCAGATTTTCGTCTCCAGTAGCTTTGTTGTGTCGAAGAGAAGTCTCTGCTCCAAGGATTCTACGAACTTCAAGAAAGACTGATAAGAGTTTTGGATTCAATTTTTCCCCGGTTAAAGGGGAATGGTGCCCCGTATATCTAAGAATATCTTAATTAATTAATAAATCAGTAAATATTTACATATTTACAGAATTTATTGAAGAATCCAAATGTAAGTTGAAGCTTACTAATTGTTCGCTCCTAATAACCCCAACACACATTACTTTTTTTCATTAATGACCGCCATCATCTCTCAGGAAAAGATCAGGCTCATAGCGTGTCGCATCTAAAACTGTCTGGATAGAAACCTGTCCTGCTATATCCTACTTTTTAGTACATCAACACAATCTCCTGCTTCAGTATTTAAAATCAGCACATCACCCACCTCTAGCAGACATGTTTTAAACTGTGGTTCAGTGTAGAGATTCAAATGTATTGTTTACTTGGGCGTGTGCTCCACACCAGTGAAGATTTTACTTTTTAAAGCTTACTTTACACCAATGTATACTGCCCACCTGTGGTGTAGATATAACCTTCTTGATGGTTTAGTCAACCCTGCAGTTCTGTCTGATTTATTTATAGTTGTGGAATCACTGGCAGAATTGTTTGTATGTTAGACATTGAGCACGTTATTGTTTATTCTGTTTTTCATTGGTGTTTTTGTATTGCTGTGTTTTTTATCACGTGTTGGTGTGTGGCTGAGCAGTGGCGCAGTGGTTAGAGCTGTTGCCTTGCAGCAAGAAGGTTCTGGGTTCGCTTCCCGGCCTGGGATCTTTCTGAATGGAGTTTGCATGTTCTCCCTGTGCATGTGTGGGTTCTCTCCGGGTACTCCGGCTTCCTCCCACAGTCCAAAAACATGACTGTTAGGTTGATTGGTCTGTCCAAATTGTCCTTAGGTGTGTGTGAGTGTGTGTGCATGATTGTTTGTCCTGTGTGTTTCTGTGTTGCCCTGCGATGGACTGGTTCTCTGTCCAGGATGTACCCCGTGTGTTTCTTGTAGATGGATCCCCCTGGGTCTGAAATAAAGGCTCTATCTACTTACCTGCTGCAGCTCTTTGAACAAACTTTTACAGAGATGTGTTGGTTCTTATCTAACAGACCAACTAACAGCTAGTCACACTGGGGAAGGTTACAAAGGGCCTCTAAATAATCCCAATCTCAAAGTTTTATCCTTATAATATTGTATAACCTCTAATTTACCACACGTTTCACCTTTTTAGCAGCATTATTCGCAGCCAGATATTTTACAGTAGATAACTCTGCAGTTCATTTCTGCTGCTAACGACCACAGAATGTAAACAAGCACCCTGCAGATTTATAAGATCACATTTGCAATAACTGCTATAAATATCTTGGGATTGGGATTATGCTAGAATACTTTGTACCAGAACTCAGTCAGGTTAGCTAATTTGTTCAGATGTGATCTGATTCTGTGCTATCTGCTCCAGGTAAGATAGTTATTATTCATAACATGTTTATGGAAGCCCTTTTAATATATCTGGACTATCCCTTTTAACCCTTTGATGCATGAATTATGAAATCTTCAACCATGATTTTTTAAACAATTTTTTTCATTCATCTTTAGGTGTAAATTAAACAAATTTCAACAAATATTTTTTGTAACATTTTGTTAATTTACAAATAATTTATTACATATCCACCTTGGTGGACAGCGTGCATTCTGACCATGAAATATTTTGGCTTGACTTGCTGAAGCCCAAATGGAGGGGCTCACATGCAATAAAGTCTTAAACAGCTGTGCTTATAGCAAAAATAAATAAATAACAATTTTGAGTACCTGTCCACTGTAGTGGCCATTATGCATCAAAGGGTTAAGTCGCTTTAACTGAAAACTAACAAAAACTTAAATAAATCAGAGTGTCGAAAAACAGGTAAAGTCCTCCACTCATTGGTTTATCCATCATCACTGCCTTCTTCTCATTCTGCCTTTCCTGCAATCCACTGATGACCTTTTCCTCTTTCCTTACAATTTTTAAAAACAATTTTTACTTTTTCTATTTATTTTGTTTTTGTTTTGTTGTTCTTGTGAAGCCCCTCGTGAATTTCAACTTGAGCGGTGGGTGCTATACAAAAGATGGTTTCTTTTTTTCTTTTAAACACATTTGACCATGTTAGTTCCTTAAAACCATTTATTGCAATAAATACATTCATTTTATTAGATTATTTACAAAACAGTGCAGACCACTGAGTGGCTTAAGAGTAAAAATCCTCCTCAGTGTTCAGTATTCATGCAATTTTACAAAAAGAATAGTTCAGCAGCAAGCCCTATGCTACTTGGCTCATCGGGATTCAGATGATTTCAAGTTTTTAGTTGTTTTTTTTTTTACTTTTGGTTTTGTTTCATCCAAACCTGGCGAAATCTGTGCAAACAGAGCAGCATCTGGATTGAGATGACAAACAAAAACCCTTCTTGATCTTTTTGATCAGGTGATCTGGACGGGGGGGGGGGGGGGGGGTGCTGCTTAATTAATCACCAGGCATGGCGCCTTTAAATAAATAGAGATCGTTTGAGACAACATAAGAGGAAATAAATAAATTACCAACAGAGGAAATACGTGTTGTGTAGCCATCCCTGCTGCTTTCTGGACTCATTTCCATATCAAGAACAGTGTATCAAAGGCAGCCAGCCCTCCGACTGGGATGTCGATTTGATGCTGTAAATCACATAAGTCTGCAATCAATATTTAATTAAGCGTTTGACGCAGAGGATATATATTTCATGCTGGCTGTGGGATGCCTTTTAATGGGGAAGCAAAGAGTTACTGAGCTGTGATGCTGAGGAGGAATCCTTTTGCGATGATTGAATACATGCAGCGTAATTCTGCCTCCCTCCTTACTGTCTGCGTTGTGACTGACAGCCACGTCTTAGAAGAGCCTGAGAAATGTGACAGAACACCACGCTCCGTGTGTCCCGTTTACTCGGAGGGATACGCTGTCGTCAGTCTCCGTCATCTTCCTCTGAGTCTGACATCACCATCATTGATGTGCCAAATGCTGCCTCCATGTGGGGGGTGGGTGAGGAGGGTGTCGCCCCCCCAACCTCCCTGTCCTCTAGAACACATCACACATTCAAGAATAAACAAAGGAAGCAGGAACAATGAGGGTAAACGCATGGTGAGAAAAGGGAAAGCAGCAAGCGAACCACACATTCAGGCGGACTTTTCGTCACTGTAGCACTTCCGCCGTCTTAAAGTGCCGATTGTGTTCGGATGAGGTCAGTTTAAAGTAGGAGGAGTGTTTGATTCATAAAGCAAGATGCTCTCAAAGAGCAGGGATTAAAAAGGCAACAAGGCGTGGCACGTTTTGGCATTTTAACGCTGTACAGACCAGTGCTGCCTTGGATGGAAAATGGAAAATGTCAAATACACAAAAACAGGATGATGAAATTCATGAAATGTTTTTTTTAACGATAAAATATTTACAAAAGTCTGCTTTAAAAATGTGTCATGTTAAATCAATAAATGATCAGTCCTCAAGTATTAGCTGGAATCAAGAGTTTGTGCAGTGCTGCAGCAGTAAACTGGTGCTGACTACACAGGTGATGCAGATGAAGCGTCAGAAAGCACAAAGGAGGTACAGCTGGACCAAAGACCAAACAGGATCCTCTGATCGCTCCTGTAGCCTAGCTGAAATCTCAGTGATTGAGTCAAATTTCTTCAGGGGATGGTGAAAAATTTTGCTCCTAAATTTCTGTCTTTGAAAACTCATGTGGAGAGCAGAACCGTGGAGGAGAGACAATCACGGAGATAGATGACTCAGTCGGTTCCTTCTCTGTTCATCATCCACAGCTGAATGTCAGTTTCACTCTCTACGGGGAGCTCAGCTTTCTCACCCTCAGGTTGGTTGGGTCTGCAAGAGTAACACACAAGCTTTTAATAAGAAACTCAAATGGATGAGTCAATGCTGGAGTGCGTAACCTTCCTTTACCTCCTAGCTTGGGGGAGTGTTCCTGGCTGCTGTTTCCTATAATTATCTGCAGACTGGGAGTCGGTACGAAGCCCTCCTGCTGCCGACTCTGATTTTTCACCAGCCTTTCCACCAGGATGATTGATGGAGAGATGATGAAGAGATGATAATTGATAAATGAACATGGTCACCAGGTTTGTTGGTTCTTTTTATATTTTGTAAAGAATGTTTAGCTGCTTTGGATTAAAATCAGCCTGATGAAACAAACTACACTACACCAATCCTCGTGTGGATGGCCTAATGAGGACGTCTGCAGGTCCTCAAGCAGCTGAAAACTCACCAGCGCCCTCTGTTGTCTTCAAACTGCAGATGGATGACGTCTCCACTTTTGATGCTGATGCTGTTTGGTCCATTTTGGGAACAGTCAGCCAAAGCCCGGTACCTGCCTGCAGACTGAAAAACAAAGAGTCAAAGCAAAGGGAATATTGAGAAGGTGCTTCTAAGGCTAAATAATTAAATAACATTCTGTTTCAAATGTGGACTCAGGTTTGGTTCACTTGTTTAATCAATGCATTTGCAGTGGTCTCTAGCAGGGAGGAATGCCTGGTAAGATGTCCTAACATAATCTGTTTAAAATTTTCACTTCCTCACTAAGTATCTGAAGGAAGGAGCATTTTGGTAACGCCTTTAAACTTGACTCATTCTGACTTGTCTAACAATGAAGTTAATAAAGGCAAGAACACTTCCTGATCTAGTCCGTTTTCCAGCCGCTTCCCCATTAGGCCGATCGGGTGAGCAAGCATTTGGAACCATTATCTCTTTTGACCAAGGTCACAATCGCTCTGCAACGCTTGTGAGTGATTTCAGGCACTACAGCCTCAGATACAAAATAGATACGCCAGCTTCCTGCCGTCACCTGAAAGGCATCTCAGACTAGACCTACAGTACACTGTCACATATTAGTTTATACAAAGTTTTATATATATATATATACACATATATATATATATATATATATATATATATATATATATTATATATATATATATATATATATATATATACACACACACACACATATATATATACACACACACACACATATATATATACACACACACACACATATATATATATATATACAGTCCCAGCTAAAAGTTTGGACACACCTTCCCATTCAATGTGTTTTCTTTATTTTCATGACCATTTACATTGAGAGATTCTCACTGAAGGCATCAAAACTATGAATAAATACATGTGCAATCGAGATAAGGAGACGTGGATGTGGGACCATGAACAGGGACGATGGAGTTTACACGTTGGACCGCGCATGGGACTGCATCGTCGGAGAGAGGAGAGCGGGCAGCAGAGGGCGACAACGTCCTCTGCTGCCCGCGGATAAACGGAGAAGGAAGTGACGCCACCATCAACGTCAGCCTGAGGAAGTTTGCAGCCACAAACGAAACATAGCAGGAAAACAGGTAAACAAAACTGCTCTGTGTTTTAAAAAAGAACTACAGCATGGAATTAGAAATACGACACAGCAAGAACACACCTAAGAAACACATGTGGAGTTATGTACTTAACCAAAAAAGGTGAAATTACTGAAAACGTGTTTTATATTCTATCTTCTAAATAGCCACCCTTTGTTCTGATTACTGCTTTACACACTCTTGGCATTCTCTTGATGAGCTTCAAGAGGTAGTCACCTGAAATGGTTTTCCAACAGTCTTGAAGGCATTCCCAGAGGTGTTTAGCACTTGTTGACCCCTAACAGAATTTCAACACAGATTTTACAAGAGAATTCTGATTGTTCTAAATATGTTTCTCCTTTATAACACGTTTTCAAAAAATGCTAAAAAAAATTGTGATAGTTATGGTTTTTCATTCAACAAAGACTTTTTAAAGAGCATGTCAAGTGCCTCAGAGTCCTTCTCCACCCACGTATCAATTTTATAAACTACAACATTAGTAGGCATTGCCTGGAAGACCGAGAGGGCGGAGCCGCGGCAGTGACGAAGACGATGGGTAACGAGACGATGCTAGCTCCCTTCACTCTGAGCAGTCATTAGAAGTGGAGGACGTTTCTCCCCCTCCTTACCCAGACACTCGAGAAGAAAGGGACCAAGTCTATTTGGAGGAGACAGGCGGACCTGAGCCTTATTGTTTTGAGCTTGTGAGTTGCCTGAAACTAGTGGAACCAACCCAACAAAACCAGCTCTGAATGGTAATTAGCCGTTAGCCATAGCATTAGATTAGCTGCAGGGTTTGGCTCCACGGCCCTAAAGAGCTAGTATTCAGCATGTTTTAGAGATTTATCTGCTTCAACACACCTGGTTTTAATCAGCAACAAATAGCTGAGCTGCTTAACAGCTAATCTAACCTGTTAAAGCAGGAAAACCACTGAAACGTGCTGGATGGCAGCTCTCCAGGAGCCCTGGGCTCAAGTTACAGTCTGCTGCATAGAAAGTTATGAAAATACCCCATGAGAAAATTATTCTGTAATGTGTTCATTTATGTTACACAATCCCAAACAGCCCACTAAAACTGCCCTGATTTCATTATTTATTTACTGATACCAGCTGCTCTCTTGGTCGTAGGTGGTCCTCTGGTGTCTGCAGGTGGTCTCCTGCTGGTGTCGTCAATCAATCAATCAAATTTTATTTCTAAAGCGCTTTTCAAACAAAGTGTGATTCAAAGTGCTTTACAAAATGACCCCAGATTCCCATAACCGGTTAAAAACATTAACAAACATATGCAAGCACACGCACGCACACACACAGACTCACACACACACACACACAAGTAAAAATTATATTAGGCTGAGTCCAGAAGAGCCAAGTATGGTAACGCAAGGAAACGCCATCAGGATCAGGAGCTTCCAGAAGAATGTGCCTTTGACTCTTTCCTCGTCTAAACAACTATTTTGTTAAATTAATTAAATAAATCTCAATTTATATATTTCCTGTTTTTGTTCATGTCCATAAATACTTAAACATGTTTGAGTTTAAAACAAGCTTTTAACAGTGAGGTGCTAGTTTAATTCATCACAATAGAGCTAGTTAAACATGCAACAATGTGATAATTCAATTAATGTAATTTATAAATATCCATTAAAATATTAAAACTGGAATCAAAATGAGATATTTGGCAGCACAAAAAACTTGTCAAACACAATATTTATTATAATAATTGTAGGCAGACAGGAGACAGAGCTGATGGAGGTTCTCAGTCATTGAAGGATGGCTGAAGGCTTTCCAGGAACAGGAGATGTGGTGTTGTCTCTTCTCTCTCTATTCTGCCAGATGAGCTGATAGGTTACAGGTGTGTGAGGACGTCCTCATGCTGTCACAACCAGATGACAGGAGTTGTCAGGTGATCAGCCAGGCTAATGATGAGATGCAGAAAGAAAACAAATCCAGAACAGTGTACAATAATATGTGGTGTTGCTCACCTTATGTGCTCTTATAGAGTTATTAACGTGTGCCTGCCTCATGGTGTAGAGTCCATATTTTGCTGAGTGTCCTGCAATTATGCAGGTTATTAGTTAATTTACTTTTGATAGCAAAGAACAAAATATTTAATGTAAAAGTTATTTACCAGGTGAATCAGCTCACACGTCACCACCAAGTGTCACAGGGCCAGAATCAGTAGCCTCTTTCATGATGCCATAATGTAATCACATACTTATTTAATTGTTAATATCTTAAAAATTCTGAAATGTTTTAATTTTTTACCTTGAACAGTTCACTGAGCTTGCACTGTCACTGAGGTGGAAGCTGGAATCAACAGCAGCCACCGCACATCTTGGTCTTTTCAGGGGTGTGGATGCTGCTCTGGGACTTTCTGGAAGATGAATTTCCATCATGGTCCCTGTGTCACAAGACACACTGTGGCTGTGAGCTCTATTCTGGGTGGCTATGTAAAAAACAAAGAAACAGAACATTTATAAATGTTTAAAAGAGCATAAAATCACATGTAACAATAATCTGTAAAACAAATTAAAACTAGAAGGTAATAAAATGTTTACATAGAAGATTATTAAAAATAATTCACCTTTGCTACAGGTAAGGCTTCACGTCAGCCTGGACAAGTACATTTTTGCAGCTAAATCAGTCTGACAGCCAGTGTCTTGGGTAGATTTAGCCTGAAAAAAAAAATAGAAGCACATTGTTGTTGGGAGTTTATAAAGTCAGATAATATACAAAAAAACTGTCAGATATAGGCGCTTTATAACATTCCTAGTGTGTGATCGTTATTATAACGTAAAAGTCAGTCACATATGATGTGGAGAGCCTGAAATGCGACCTCCTGAAAAGAATTCCTCACAGAACTGGGTCACGCTGTGGTGTAAAGCTGGATTTCACGCTGTAATGCTGTCTGTCAACTAGTGCGCGTTAGTTAGAGCCACTGTTGCAGAATTACCGACTGACACAAAAACAACCCGAATTTTCTCTGAGCCTGACAGTAATAGTCATGTGGACCGTTTTGTCGGCCAGGGCTTCGAGATATGTTCCGATTCGCCGCTGATTCTAACCTTACAACCCGTTCCACATTTTATGAACTTGACAAATTAGCCCGAGGGCAGTGCAGACTGATATTTGTTAAATTAAGTGAACCACATCTCTCAAACTTTGCATTTAGGTAGGGAATTGTCATTAGAAGATGTAAAAAATGTATTTAGCTTACTCACCTCAGACTGGAGCCCGCCGTGGTGGGGGAGCAGAGTCGGTGGGCTGCATCTAAATCGCGGAAGAGCCACGGTGGGCACGGCCTCCCTCTTCAAACGGAGGCGTGCAGAATAACCCAGTTCAAACTCCATCATGTTGGCGAAGGAATCGCGGGTAAAATGCTGGTTGCAAACTACAGCACCAGGCGGGAGCTGACTGTTTTCCAGTACACCGAATGCGCGCCATCACTGGCGCCTAATTTCTAAGTCCAGCGGAAAGGAGTGCAACTCCACAGAGCCCCCGAACCCACTACACTACACCTTCTCACCATACTAACACGATATGGAGCACTAAACCCGAACTACTTTCCTAATTACACTAACAGCCAAACACTAACTAAACTACAATATCTAACAGCCAAGCTAACACTAAATAAGTATGTATAACACTAAAAGCTATGCTAAAGACTAGGATATGCTAATGCTATATGCTAATGCTGAACTACCACTAACCGTCCTACACTCGCTTGCAAATCCAACTCCCAACTCGCCACCACAGGGCGTGGCCGAGACTCTCGATGCTTTTATAACTTTGATACAGAGCTGCTACGTACTCTACTGGTTTACATAGTATCTTACTCCTTAGGCTCTGGCTAAAGTGTATTCAAAATGTCTCAAACTCTATGTTTTAAGCTGAAGGTGGTGCCATACTGTGGAATTTAGGCAGAATTTTTAATTTTTAAAGAAAATGCACCAAAATGTTAAAATAATTAATACACACATTTAAAAGACTATTAGACACACATTTATACAGTTCATCAGCAAAAAAAAAAAAAGTTCATTTAGACGTTACTTGCTCTTTAAGTCATTTTTTATAAAATCTGCCAAATGTTATTTAAAAGATTTGAAACACAATAAATAATAAATCTGACAGATTTTTCCAATGTCAATATGTGGCAAAAATAAAAAAGTGGATTTTTTTTATTTCCTAGACTATTAGATTTAATAATATTTTTAGAATTGCTTTTAAAATATGAGAAGATTAATCACTTTTACAAAGTCCCTTTTGCTCAAGTCATAAAGGGTTTACTAACAAGAACTATGCATTTTTTTATTGGAATTGCTAATAAAATATATAAAATGGCTTAGAAAATTATTTGTCATAACTGGAGATATTCATAACTCATCATTTTCCAGGGCTAAAGGCTGTGGCCAAGTCCACTAAGCTCAGCTTTTAAGATGGATATGTTCTGCTCATATACTGCTTAAAAAAATAAAGGGAACACTTAAACAGCACAATGTTTGTCACTTCTGTGAAATCAAACTGAGTGACAACCCGTTTCATCTGCTGTTATGCAAATGGAAAAGACAACAGGTGGAAATTGTAGGTAATTAGCAAGACATCCCCAATAAGAGTGGTTCTGCAGGTGGTGACCACAGGCCGAGGAAAGGGCCGGGAAAACTGAGGAGAGCAAGTGTTGGGTTTGGACCGGTGTGTTTGGTTGTGGCTTGTCAGTTTAGTTTAGGCTCGGGTCGTCGGCCAACGGCCTGTATGGGCCCGGTAAGACGGCGGTCCAGCTTCGCTTTTGCCTCAGTTATGGTGGAGGATGGGGCAGAGGAGAGCAAGTAAGGCTGTTCAGTCGGTTGTGACGGGGGCGGCAAAGAGGGACCGTGGGCAGTGATGGCGCATCAGTTCAATTCAGAAATACTTTATTAATCCCAGAGGGAAATTGATTAAGTGTAATTATTTTAAATTTTTATATTTATTTAAATTAATTGATTATTGGATGGTGATGTGGATCCGCAGCTGAAGCAGCTGAGGACTGTAGAGGGGGGCTTTGTGGTCCATATACGTGCGGCGGGTGGGACGCGTTTTCCTACCACTAACCCGCTGGCAGTGTCCAGGGAGCTGAGAGGGATGATTGGTGATGTGACAGACGCAATGATTGTTTTCTGTGGGTTGTTGGTGGTGGTCTGTCGGACAAAGACCCAGCTCCACTGGGCCCTGGAGCTTGAGAAGTTCCTGGTGGTGAGTGTAGAAGTCTCGGTCGGGATTGGTTAAGGGGGTGGTTTATGGTGTCTCTAATGACGTTACTGAGGTGGAGGTGGTGGACGCCATGAGTGGAGAGGCGGTGGTGGCAGTGCAGCGTTTGGGTTGTGATAAGTGAGGGTCCACTCCGATGTTAATTAGTTTTGACGCAGTGGAGCTCCCGGCTCCTGTCAAGTTGGGCTATCTTAGCTTTCCAGTTAGGGCTTTTGAGGAGCCTCCCTTGAGGAGCTTTGAGTGTCAGGGCTTTGGTCATGTGGCCGGAGTCTGTGTGGAGGGGTTGAGGTGTCAGAAGTGTGGGGGCGACCATGAGGGCAAGCTTTGTGATCTTCCACTTCGCTGTTGTAATTGTGGTGGGGCTCATCGGGCGGCTTATACAGGTTGAGTGTCGTATAGGACAGCAGTGGAGGTGGAAAAGTATCCGGCAGAGCGTAAACTTTCTTACGCTGAGGCGTTGCATTGTGTGGGGGTTCGGGGTGGTGGAGCGTCAGGGCCTTGTGCTGGGTCTCAGTCTACTGGTGGTGGGGATGAGGGGGTGGTGGTTGTGAGGGATAAGAGACAGTTTCTGGCATTTCTAGTGGAGGCCTTGTGGAGGGTGAAGCATGTGGCATCAAACATGTCCCACGTGGCTCACGAGGTGACTGCGGCTGCAGGGGCCTTTCTGGGCTTCAGTGGCGTGTCCACTGAGGAAGTTTGGGGGACTGCGTGCTTGCGGGGGACTGGGAGCTCTAGGACTACAGAGGACCGAGAGTTGCCCAAGGTGGTGGAAGTTGATGATAAGGGAGGGGGAGTGAGCGTGGGGTGAGCCTCCCTGTGGGGTTAGGGTGTGTTCACAAGGGTGTGTGTTGGTAGGGGGGTTGTATTGGCGGTGGTGTGGGGGGGGGGGGGGGTAGTGTGCTTTTTGTGTGTGATGGGTTGTGCAGATTCGGCGGTGGGGGTGGTTGTTGTGGCAGCAATACGCCTTTTAGGTGTCCAGCCTGCCTAATTCATGGAAGAAGAAGAAGAAGTGACCACAGGCCACTTCTCAGTTCCTCAGCTTTATGACTGATGTTTTGGTCACTTTTGAATGCTGGTGGTGCTTTCACTCTAATGGAAGCATGAGACTACAACACACACAAGTGGCTCAGGTAGTGAAGCTCATCCAAGATGGCACATCAAGGTCAATTGTATTTATCTAGCTAATTTAAAACAGCTGTTGCAGACCAAAGTGCTTCAGTGACACTAGATTAAAATAGAGAAAACTAAGTAAAATTTGGCAAGAAAAAATGTTCATTAATGCGAGCTGTGGCAAAAAGTTTTGCCGTTTCTGTCAGTGTAGTGTCCAGAGCATGGAGGCGCCACCTGGAGACAGGCCAGTACATCAGATGTTGTGGAGGAGGCCGTAGGAGGGCAACAACCCAGCAGCAGGGCTACGCCTTTGGGCAAGGAGGATCAGGAGGAGCACTGCCAGGGTCCTGCAAAATGAGCTGCAGCAGGACACAAATGTGCATTTCTCTGCTCAAACGATCAGAAACCGACTCCATGAGGGTGGTGTCAGGGTCCAACGTCTGCAGGTGGGGGTTGTGCTTACAGCCCAGCACCGTGCAGGATGAACAGCAAGATCGGCAAAGGGAGGTCATGCAGGCATGTGGAGGCCACACACACACACACACACACACACACACACACACACACACTACTGAGCCTCATTTTAACTGGTTTTAAGGACATTACATCAAAGTTGGAACAGCCTGCAGTGTGTTTTTACACATTCAACTATGTGAAAAACAAAGTATTTAATAAGATTTAATTTAATTTAATTTAATTAATTTAATAAGATATAAGATGTCTTATTTTTGTTTTCCCTTTTATTTATTTATGTTTACCAGTTTCGTGTTTTGTTTCTCCTCTGTCTCGGTTGCCAGGTGGAAGGCATCCTGGCCTCCAGACCACTCCTCCAGACCTTCACACACGTCCACGGAGTGATGAGCTCCGGGCCAACCTGAGAAACAGATCCTGCTGTTAAAACACACACAAGGACTCTTTCTCTGCAGAACGACACACCTAAAAAGCACCATGTAGATACTTAGTAACTACACCAAAATTCAAATCACCCTTTTTTTCACTTACTGGGAAATTAACAAGAACGTCGAATCAAAAGCTAATCTCAAGAGCTGGACCCTTTTCCCCCAAAGTCCTCGATGTACATGGTTCTTCAGGTCAAAGTACACCTGAACCGCTGAAGGTGAGAAGTCAAATGACTAAATTAGTTCATGATTATGATCACTGCTGCAAGTTTGCAAAGAAACCATGATTTACATAAACTTCAAGATTTTATTTTGTTGTGATTTTGTTACTAAGTATCTACTTGATTAGGTGAAATGAAGTTTCAGAAATGACATGACTCACTCCTACGGTTGGGCTGGGGTTTGGGGGAATGAGGCTGGGGCTCTGGACTGCTCCGACCTGACTCTGTGTCCTCTGAGCTCACTGATGCTCTCTGCTGTTTGCTGGGGGAATAAAATTAAAAAACAAAAACACTTGGAATGGAGAAATCAGTCACACCCAGGACAGCAGCTGTCCCCGTTTATTAAATCTGAAGTCAGTAAAACTGCTCCCAGATTCATGTCAGGAACAACTCCATCCTGATGACTCATATAACCAGTTAGACACCAAACAGCGCAGGACACTCAGCAGCCATCTGTGTATGGAAGGTTAAAAATGAGCACAAACTAGGAAGGTCTTGTCTCGATTTGTTAAATTTGATCCTCTCTTTGGTGAAGCAGTAAATGTTCAGAAAACATTTTGGAGCTAATTTGATTTTAGAGCTGCTTAATCAGATCGCACAAAGAAAGCCCCCTCTTAAAACATTACTGCCATGTTTAATTTATTCAAAGGAATTTAAGATATTCTGTTTTTCCTTTGCATTTCATGCAATACTGCAAATCTGAGATGGAGAAACAAGGAATTCATTCAAGATGTTGTGTTAGGAAGCCATGGAGGAGCGATCAAGACACCGAGACAGCAGAGAAGAGAGTCAGTCATGAACCACAATGAAGGAGATTAAACAAAACAGAGGAGTGGGTTAGCGTTGGGGTAGGGGAGGTGGTATAGCTGACGATCAGTATGCAAACACAGCAGCCTAAAGGTTTCCTGTGCTCATGCCATGGTGAGCCGGGCCGGGCGAGACTGAGTTTACCACTGAGCGTTACAGCAGGTCAGTGGCGCTGGGAGCAGTGGGGGCGCGGCTGGGGCCGTTGCCGGGGGCTTCGGGGACGGGGGCTCCGGGACCTCAGGCACAGAAACACGTCAGCTGACAGGGAGACAAAGTCCAGCCCCGGCAGACAGCCCCTGGGATCCCCTCTGGACGGCCGCATGCCCCTGCAGGAGGGGGATTCGGAGGAGTGGGGATAGGCAACTAAACAGCAGTGAACATGAAGAGAGAAGGGCTTGTGCCCATCATCACACACACACTCAGACACACACAATGTAACAGGACAACATGAAATGAGTTATGTTCACTCCAGCTTTATTCAAACACGATACGGCAAGTATCCTAGCTACAGCTGCATGTGTGTGTGTTTGACAAAGGTCTCTGTTCGCGCTGCTCGTGTTAAATAGTGAGTTTTTGTTCAGATGAAGGCACTGACCTCTCAGAGAGGGATGGAGAAAGCTGCATGCGCTCAACCACTGGGCCTTGCTGATGTGCTTCATCTATCAAGGAAGGAAGGAAGTATTAATGAAGACTCAATAAATCTGATTTCTCTGATTGGTCAATTACTGATAAAGCTGTATATTGGTCAAGTCCAATCACCACCCAGATGGTTGATATATCTCTATTATTTGAGAAAAGAAAAGCACACCTCAAAAGAACATGCAAGATCCAGACCAGGCAGTCCATGAAGAAGGAGGTCTGTGGTTCACAGCTTTGTACCAAACTCAGACACGCATTGTGCTGTTTCAGCAAAAAAGGTGATTCTTAAGGCAGAACCACCATTCAGCCTTATTATTTCAAGATATATAAGTTAAATAAAAAATAAAATAGACAATGCTTTCATTTAAGTCTCTAGATGTAACTGCATGAGAAGCTGTCATACTACCTTAAAAATAAACGAGATATCAAACATAACTAATACCAAATCAGTGCAGAAACTACAAACTTCTCTGATAAAAACAACATTGAAGACATGTTTTCTTGTCACATTTTGGCTTAGATCTGGGGAAAACCTGCATGGTAATACCACTGAGGCTGTTTACGGGGCGCAGAGTCCTGCCTGCAGCGCAGACCTGTTTGCTACTGCAGCTACACGACAAAGAGGAGAACAAAACAACATCTTGAACATTGTAAAGGTTTCCTTTTCTCTTCAACACTTCTCAGGTTGAATGAGGAAGAGTAATTCAACAAGAAGCTTAAACAAGCCTCTCTTCCTTTATGTTTCTCATTTTAGTGTTCTTGTAAGAATGACATTGGTTTGTATTTGCTAAATTTAATAAAGTTTGGTGACTTTTATTGAACTTCCTTTGTGTGTCACAGACTGAACAAGACAATTACATGAATATTTAATTGATTGTTCGATTTTAGGAAACACTCCTAAAGGATGTGGGCACTTTGGGATGTGGGCACTTTCATGCAAAGAGAAACTCTTGATCATATGGAGTTGTTGGACTCAATAGTGAGGATTAATTCACAGCTCAGGCTGTTGGGGAAACATTAAAGTGTTTGCCAATAAAAACTAAAGTTTATCACAGACCTCTCAGCAGCTTCTGCTGGTTGGTTAGTATCCGTCTGAGCTCGTTGAGCCAGGCCATCTTCACCTCCACCGTAGGAGCCTAGAAAAGAGCACAACTCTGTGTGGATAACAAAACTTTGTTTCTTCAGAATACTCATCATATTTATAGACTTTTAAAAGCAACACCAAAGAGTTTTTAACACTTTCAACCATCGCTATCAAACTGCTTTAGATTATTTGTGAGCCACAACATTGAGCGACTTCACATTGGACAGCACTCTGTAGCCCTCTGCTGACCAGAAACTGCATTTAAGAATTTCGTGGTTTGGGTAGGTGCACTAGTGGGAGGTTTCCGTAGATATGTACATAAACACTTGATGGAGAAAGCGGGAGTCGAGGGCGTATCTAAACTGCGGCCATCTTATCTCAGACAGCAGGCCCTCCGCTCACAATGGTAGCAGCTGGAAGGTGAGCGATCAGCTTAAACAAAAACACTCTTAACTCGATGAAATATTAATGGATTTACAAGCGGTTTGCCTTATTACAAAGCTTAGAATACATGAGCTTGAGACAATATACTTGCATATGTTGAAATTAACGCTGTTGCACTTGAAATTGAAAATTGTGAACCATAACTATTTGCATGTTATTCAGGTTGAGACCACAATCGATATTTTATGTGGTTTTACAAAACCAATAACGATTTTACGACAGCCCAATTGTTGTGTAAATGTCTGTTTGTGAATGTTTTTGTATTTATTAGCTGTCTAACTTGGCTTAGAGATGATGAGGCTACAGTAAGTGGGTGCACTGCTTAGCAAAACAAAGTTACCTCAGGGGGAGTCGCTCGTTTTATTAAATGATTGAATGCTAAATTGCCTGTGATTTTAAAGCGTTTTGGTTTGTTACACAAAACTTATACTGAGATATATTAAAACAGGACATTTCTGGATTTGTGTTTGCAGAAATAAACCTCTATTAATTGTGAAGCTTGAGGATCAACATGCCTGACTGTGCAGCCTACGGGTGCTCGAATCGCCGCTGTGACAAATCGAGACAACGTGGGATCACCTTTCATCTGTAGCTGTTGCAAAGAAAACCTGTATTTGTACATTATTCAGTCTGTTAATTGTTTTTATGTCAATAAAATTATTTGAAACTGCTGTTCCATTGCTGCTGCTGCTACCTTCTTCTATACACTGTTTATTTGGTTTTATGAATGTTGAAAATCTCCTTCACAAGATCAATCCTTTACCCATCTATCTTATTTATTACGGTAATACATCTTATTTATTAACCTAATCCATTTTTTGACTATTTCTTAACTTTTTCAGAAAGCATTTCCAAAGAGCCTATTATTAATCAAAGAAAGTCAATAAATAAGAAAACAAAAGTCAAAAAATAGTGAAAATACAAAATAATTTGCTGGGTTAACTTTTATGGCTGGCGGGCCGGTTCTGGCTGACAAATTTATTTATTTTTATTTATTTATTTTTTTTACCAGCTGGAGGAAGAAGTGGAAAGCTCATTAAATTTTCATTTAAAGTTCAGATTTTTTGTAGTATTTCATTAAATACATTTAATTTGCTGTAAGAGATTTTCATAGATTATTCCAGAAATAATGAGCAAATCATCTTTCGTCAACTATTCGAATCTAAAAATCAACCAAATATCACCACCGACTGTCCTCAAACACCTTACCTGAACTACATAAACCTCTTCCCTGCCACTGTACCAGACCTCAAACTTCTTCACATCTCCCTTGACGTTCTCTGTGATCCCCACCGCAGTCATCTGCCAAGAGACAAACACACAGCTTCAGGAAGAGCAACACCGCCACATTTACATCATCTAATTCATCAGTCCCGTCTTAACCCAAAAATATTTGCTCTCGTGTTCAAGCCCCCCTCTAGATGGTGGTTTCCTTCCTGCATCCTCAATAATAATTCAAGAGCAGCAGATGTGATGTTCTGCTCATCATATGCAAAAGAAAAACATGGATACACTGGGATCAAACTTGCTGTTATTTGTTTATATTGTATGACCAAAGAGAGAGAATTTGTTTCAAAATTTGAATACATTTAAATAAGTCAATGAGTAAGTTTGGTCTGTAAATTTTTGGGGCAACAATTGTAAAGAGAAAAAAACAAAAATGTAAATGACAGCATTGTTATTTAAAGCATGTTTACTGATTTAATTTTTTTCCCTCCAAAATTAAACTCCTGAACAAAATTGATCTGAGCAAAGATTCCACCTTTTTATAGCAGGGGTGTGTTTTCCAAAATCTCCAGTAATTTCTTTAATATTTTATAAAAACAAACACAGACTGACCTTGAGACAGTGCTTGAAGCTGTAGGAGGGGGTCTTGTTGTTACCTTCTCCGTGCTCCTCCCTACGTTTGCACAGCAGCAGAGCTTTCTCGTACAGGAAGAAGTGCCTCTGCATCGGCTTAAAGCGAGCCAGCTCCTTCATGCGTGTGGGTCCTCTCTTATGGCTGATCCACACACTGAAGGAGCCCTGCATCAGCACCCGACCTAGCGCACAGATGTCACCCTGTGTGTGATGACACCGCCAGTTTATACTACACAAATATTTAGAGCACATTTATCTGAAATCATATAAGATTAAATTATTTTTCACCTCATATCCTGTGATGGATATCTGATGCATTGAGTCGTTGACTGATTTGAGCAGGTCCAGCATGGCTGTCAGCGCCCCCTGCAGTTCAGATGTGCCCTCACAATCTGGACTGTATTTTAGCAGCTCCTGGAAATTATGTAAATGTGGATGATGGCAAAAATAAGGAGAGGCACACACAGACATAGACACATTTTTAGTACTTGATTTTTTTTGCGTTATTAAAACTACAAATTTGAGGACGGACTTCTGGAAGAAAACTTTCAAACCTTGAGCAGCAGCTGGTATTTGGTGAGACGCTGGACTGGTTTCAGCAGATAGGAGTCCAGGCCCAGCTTGTGCTCCAGCTTTGTTTGACACTCCTTCATTCAGAAAACGACAAATCACAGCACTTCAAGTCTAAGCTGGTGTACACACGATGTTTACTCAGCTGCGATCATATCATTTAAAGCCCTTGTGCATGATGCTGAAATGGTGTAAGAATCAAAAGCAGACTGCGACAATGACACAACTCACATGAAAAAAGGCACAGTCTGAGAATTGTCTCCACAGTGCTTCAGATCGGGGTTTGTTCTGACAGTACCACTCATACATCTGGAAGTTTTCCTTCTGGAGAAACAGAAGTATCCGTGAAATCAACAACATGAATGGTAAAAATTAGAATATAGCAATAAAATAAAACCTCTGATCATCTCACCCGCTCAAGAAAACACGCTCCGACGGTTTCAGGAGCCTCCAGACATCCTTCCAGATCCTGAAGGAAAACCCTGAATGATCAGGGAAACACATAAATAAATACTGAACCTTCTGTCCAATCTTAGCACAACATCTGGCTTTAATGCAGTCCCTCTATAAAAACATGATGCTTGTTATATTTATAAATGACTTTGAGTCTTTTTTCCTGATATTTGGACATCTCAGCAGGGATTGGCTAACAACGCAACTCAACCACTGACTATGTTTACGCTGGAATGTTGATGTTTTTCTCCCCAAAGAACACAATGGAGGAGTTCTGCTGTGTGGTGGAGTTGCTAATGCTAATGGTTGGTTTCTACTAGCCAAGACATCCTCTGCTGTTTCCTGGATGCTAAACCAACAACAGCCTTTCCCGTCGTGAGTAAGAATGGGTGAGTCCATGAATGTTAAGTGACAGTGTGATGCAGATCTTTCAGGATTTTCTAATCCTAGAGTTTCATCGTCTGTTTTCTATCAGAAGCTAATGCAGGAGATAGGTGTAGGAGACTATTTTCATGTTCAGCCTGCATGAAAAGCTCAGAGAGACTCGTTATTTTCAGAAATAACCAGTAAAAATGTTTTTTTCTGTGTTCCACACCTTTAACTCTACAACTAAATTATTCTGTACTTCTACTAAATTTATTTTTTTAAATGCAACCCTTTCATCAGCTTCTGTGGAAATAAATGGCAGCAGCCACTAATGATTTAGAAAACTGTTTAGGAAACTTTGGTTTCTTTCTGCAGTTACAAGACAATCAAGAAAATTTTAATTTTCCCAGAGGGCTTGCGTGCGTGCGTGTGTGTGTGTGTGTGTGTGTGTGTGTGTGTGTGTGTGTGTGTGTGTGTGTGTGTGTGTGTGTGTGTATGTGTGTGTGTGTATGTGTGTGTGTGCCTGCGTGCGTGTGCGTGTGTGTGTGTGTGTGTGTGTGTGTGTGTGTGTGTGTGTGTGTGTGTGTGTGTGCGTGCGTGTGTGTGTGTCTGTGCGTGCGCACACATGCGTGTGTATGTGTGTGTGTGTGTGCGTGCGTGCGTGCGTGTGTGTATGTGTGTCTGTGTGTGCGTGTGTGTATGTGTGTGTGTGTGTGCGTGCGTGCGTGCGTGTGTGTATGTGTGTCTGTGTGTGCGTGTGTGCGCACACATGCGCGTCTGTGTGTGCGTGTGAAGAGAGAGCTGAGCAAAAAGGCAAAGTTCTTGATTTACTGGTCAATCTACATTCCAACTCTCACCTATGGCCACAAGCTTTGGGCAGTTAAAGAAAAACTACAATGAACAACAAAAAGACTTTCTGTATGTTCAGATGGGTCTCTTTGTACTGTGACTGATTAAAATAACACACCTGCTGTGGAAATTATAGATCTCAGGCATGTTTCCAAAGAGAAGATCTCTCTTACTACGAAGGATTGGAGGTAGAAGCCCCGACAGAACCGGGTTGTCCATTTCCGCCCTGTAACCCTGTAACAAACAAAGTGTTTTCTGCTAAAATAATACTAAAGTATCAACAGAGTTACACCAGCAGCAAGCATTTGAGTTGTGACCTAAAAGTTACTATTTCTCCATTTTTACCAGGAATATCAGAAACTCTCCTACCAGCAGCACCGACAGCAGCTCGTCCACATAGATTCTTTCAGTCTCTATGAGCTCTCTCATCACATGACTGTGACACGTAAACAGACGAACAGAGTTCAAGGTCAGTGCAGAGTAAAGATAATCACAGAGGAAATGACAACAGAAGCAGCACAGAGGGCAGAGACAGGTGGACAGACACGTCCTCCAACCCCTCCTCACCGCTTTAGGAGGTCCGGGCTGTCGTCTCCATCCAGACTGTAGGAAACACAGCTCCGGCTCTCCTGGTAGTCGTGGATCACCTCGATCTGAATACAAGAGAAGTTCAGCTCACATTCTTCTATCAAATTACAGGACCAAACAAGAAGTTAGCAGAGAATATGACGACACAATAAATGTTTGTTTTTACTTACTTTTCTAGTGTTAGGACTCTTTCGTGATGATTTCTTTCCAGGAAGGGAAATGTCAAAGGTAAACTTCATACCATCACCTGTGAAATCAGCAGCCACGTATTAGCACACAAGGTGGTCGTTTTGAGAGGATGATTCATTCATGAGCTAAAGTAAATAGTTTTTTAATGACTTTTTTGATAATTTGATAGAGGTGATCTAGACCCGCGTAACAGCTCACGTCGCTAAAAGAAAACACACAACATAAACTGGCTGTGATGGAGATTTCACACCTGAACAGCAACCGGCTACCTGCTCTGCAGCAGAAGGAGCCTGAAGAGGTTTCAGCAGAAATGTGATCATGTGTTTTGTTACAGTTATTACTTATGCGCATGTGTCAGGTTTTAAATTTGTGCATGACACATTGCACCTGATCAAATGAGTCAAAAAAACACTCAATTAAATAGTCATAGCTGATATTAACATTACACTCTTAATAAAAATGCATCTAATAGAGAACACTTAAAAGTTATTTAATGCTTTTGAATCACAGATAGTTCAACTACCACCACACAAAGCAGCAGGTATTTCAAGTTGACTGATTGCTCTGTCTGCTCCTGTTTGTGCTTCTACAAGATCCCTGCAAATGGCTAAGTGGCTACGGCCATCAGAGCAAACTCCAGTGCTGTACAGGTAACATGGTGACTAAAGAAAATGCATGAGGAGGAGTGACACTGGGGCCATAATAAAATAAGTTAGACAAGGTGTCGCATGTGACCTTGAAAAGAAGGATTTGTAGAAGTTAAGTCAGTGAACGTCAACTGGGGGTGCGCGGGCCACGCCCAGACCCCCATTATTACTGAATCAGGAATGGAGAAAATGCATCTTCTACTTTTATCTATATCAAAATAAACAAACTGAAAAACAGCCAATGAGCTATGCCCTCAGCTCTCATTCAACATTTTTTTTATTTAATAGAATCTCAGTTTTTGCACTTTCCACTATAATAGAGCATAATTGGAGTGTCTCCACTAAACCGTGCTCACAGGCAGAAAGCAAACCAATAAAGAATATTTAACAGGTTGGTAGGCAGAACCAGCTAAAGAGATTATAATTAATTAAATAAGCTGAATAAATGAAATAAAGTTACATAGTTTCCTTGGAGGAAAATAACTCAAGATTAAGCACTTTTTGGCAAAGAGCATGATCGAAGTGCAAAGTCAAAGTGATGGAGAGGGGAACCGCTTCACAAATAAGATGCCTAATATGTCATGGTTGCCCCCTAGTGGCTTGTGTTAATAAAATAAATGTGAACATGAACACTGATAAATGCTAAAAGAAAATAGAAATTTGGAAGGCAAGTTATTACATCAAGTATGAATATATTAAAATAACAATAATAATTGAAATTTATTTTAGAGGAGCATCTGGCCCATGCTCTGCGTGATGAATATAAAAGAAGAGTTTGTTAGTATAAACATCATCAATTTAAACAGTTTAACTACTGATGTTCAGGCCAACCATTTGTTAGTGCATGTTTTAGTGCCTCTATGAGCGTGTGACTAACTTAGATTTGTTCTTTTTAACTATGAAACACAACCCTCGCCAGTGTGTGTGTGTGTGTGTGTGTGTGTGTGTGTGTGTGCGTGCGTGCGTGCGTGCGTGCGTGCGTGTGTGTGTGTCGTACTGTGTTTTGGGGAGAAAAGTGGCGACTTGGAGCGTGGTGTGTTGTCAGGTCTGGGGGTCACCAGCTGGACTGGTCTCACATGTTTATCAGCCAGCTTCCTTAGACAAGCTTGTCGGTTCTGGATCATCTGCTGCACGGCTGCATGCTTCTCAAACATCCTCCCAATCTGAGCCTAACAGAGATGTTAAAAGCAGGAAGAAAGTGAAAAATAATAAGATAAACACGTTTGCTGTAGCCTTCAGTTTCATCATGAGGTTGGTTTCTGTTGTATCCAAAGGGCCGTAGCAGTGGAGTGACCTGCAGCTGAGGCGTGATGACCGCCTCGTACTCCATGGACAGAACCTCAAGACTTGAGCTCAGCATGGACGGCGCCACCTCCAGGAACTTCTCAATTTCCCTCAAAGCCACCTGGGCTCCTTCCTTAGACTGAGACTTATCTACAAGCTGATTGGCTAACATGTATGCGCCATCATCACACCATGTTTGGGCCTGAAGAGAGAGAGAGAGGCCACACACAGGTTTCCCACAGACACTTCATACTACTAGTTAAGACCAATGACTGCATATTGCTGAATACCTGCCCAAGACAGAGCAGCAGCTGGTGTGTTTGCATCAGGAACGAGTGTTTGGTCTTTAAAGCAGCAGAGAGAGAATCACAGCGATGACGAAGCTCATTGCAGCGCTGCATGATGAGAGCCAAGGCGTAGTGGTGACCTGCGGACAGCTGGTGTCCATGGAGGATGATGATCTGGGCTCGAGACATCACTTCCTGATTGATCCAATGAGGAAACACAAACTGGTAAACAAAATCTAAAAAAATTACTGAAGACTGCACAGAAGTCTCCATCTTTAAGATCAGACTTTGACAGTGTAAGAATCAAACCTGTGAGTTAGACTCCAGACAGTCGAGCTTTTTGAGAGCCACCTCAGCTTGAGCCAGCGTGTTCACATTTAAGGACAATTCCTTTTCCTGACCCATGAGATGCTCCAAACATAAATCCATCTAAACCAAAGAAACACACCACATGAACCAACATTATATCAGCTCAACTAGATTTTGGACTTTGTTCAATTTTTTTGCTGCTAATTCCTTTAGACCGCAGAGATTTACCAACATATTTTAACAATATCACTGTTTTTGTCACAATGTCTCTAATTTGAAAACAAAGGATGCAACTATTTCAAGAAAATAACTAATATTTGAGCTTTTATATTGTTTATTTTTCGTGGTTTTATAAACATGAATTTTGAAATACGTAAGAAATCTCTTGAAGAGCTCTAAATGATCAAATCTGAGTATAAAACTGCAGCAAATTCCTATTAAATCTACAGTGCATGAAAGCTGGTGTTTTACCTCTTGAAAGCTTTGCTCATATCTGAGCAGCTGAAGGTGCTGATGGAGTTTCAGATGGTGTTTCTCAAAGAAACCATCGAAGGCTGATTCCATGTCTCTGAGCTGAGCAAGGAGCCTAAAAGGTCAACACTCTCTATAAGAAATCATCATCTCCACTGTAAAACTTTCAGTTAATAGCACTAGACGTAAATATTTTCAATAAATGTAGGAATATAGGGGATTTCTTTTTACCTCTGCACTGTCTCCCAGTCCAGCTTCACATCCCACTGGGAGTCATCCACCTTCCCGGTAGTTTCCAGGTTGGCGAGAAGATGACGACCCTCTTTTGAAACGGATCTGATGGCGTCCTGTCATACAAAGAATGTTTTTACAACAGAAAACGACATCTGCCCAATAGTGTATGGTAATGCACCTTGCATGAAGCTTTACCTTGAGTTTTCTGTACTTTTCCGTGTGAATCTCAAGGAGATGTTCGATGGCTTTCCCCTCATCTGGCAGCTCCGTCTCTGCCACCTCAGTCCCAAACCCCTGCAGCATCTGAGCGATGTCTTTCACCGTTACAGCAAAACTTTCAATCGCCTGCAATGGAATTAAAATCAGGGCAGAACATATACTGTGAACACAGGTATATACATGCACCGAGACAATTGAGGATGAATTGTTAGCAACTTTACCACAAAAACAAAGTACAAAGGAATCTGTTTACTGTTCGTAAAACGATCCAGTCGCTGTGGCAGTAGTCCAAAGTGCCTCCAAACTCAGACGTCAGCTGATTCTCATCAATGTAGCGCAGCAGGTCTGTGACAGAGCTCAGCATCACCACCTGAACATGGAGACACCACCTCAGGCCTCACAAAAAACATCAACTTCACTGTACATTTGACTTCTCGATTAGAACGGTGCTGAAGGTGGTTTGGAATGTTAAAACTGAAATCTGTGTTTGTTACATTTACCACACATTATTGGACTGAAGGAGCCCCTGGTTTAGCAGCAGGAGTGTGGTATACCTTGTTGTGAAGTGAGACATATTTGTTAACCGGTGAGGAGCTGCCTTACGGGCATCTTTAGCATGAAGTCATCCTGGCTGAAGCGGAAGCCGATATCTGTAACGGTACGGTGGAAGAAGCTGGTGGGTCGAAGCACCAGAACCAGGTGGAGGTTTCCAGGAAAGGAGGCCTGGGTGAAGGAGGAAAAAATATATATTCTTAGCCAGCTCAGTGGCCTGGTGGTATGAGTGTCCACCCTGAAACAGTGAGATCATGAGATCAAATCCACCGAAAACGATTCCGTCCGTACCAGAGACTTTAAAAATGGAACCCAATGCCTCCCCGCTTAACACTCAGCATTAAGGGGTTCGACTGAGAGTTTAAACCTCCACATGGTTCCCAACCAAGTGCTGCCGTGTCTGCAGCTAACCACAACCCCAGAGGGTGGGTCAAATGCAGACGACAAATTTCACACGCCAGTGTGACAATTAGACTTTAACACTCACACACTCTCCTAGAGATTTTGGGAAAACATACATGCATAGTTAGGTTTTAACACATGAGGGGTAATTAATAACCCTTGTTTGTTTAAAAATAAGAAATAAAGAGGTTCAGATGATACTTTAAGATTTACTATCACATCAACGGATGGTTCAACCACTATTTACTCATCTTTAAGGCACTTTCAAGTCATTACCTTGCAGAACAGCTGTGTAACAGTCTATTATGCATGAGAGGAAGTGATGACTGCTGTATATCACCACTGATGCCTAACTCTATAACTCATCCTTGTATTATTTATACAGTACTTCATAAATCAGTGGGATCCAAACTGGAAAACATGCATAAAACAAAGCCAGACATTTAAAATAATGACAGCGGCTGCATGAGGGACAACACAAGTAAAGATGCATTTTATATAAATTACTTAAGGATCACGCATAATTACTGTTGAAATAGCTTTACTGCTGAAAGCCTTCAGCTCCACCATTAATCTCGTATTGGCTCGACCTTCTTGTTTCCGAGATAAACATCAATCTAAAATGTCAGCAGTCTGGCGGGTTTCCTTTGGGACACGCGCTCCTAAACACACTAACTCACTCACTCGCTCACGCACACAGCATGACTAAGCAGAAACGCTCCCAGCGCCGCAGTGCCACCGCAGCAGAGGCGCCCTGCGCCGCTGCCGCATTCAGCCCGTCTCCAAACTTCCCCATAAACTCTTTAAAGGATGAATAAATGAGTCCAGCTCTCGTTACCAGGTTCCTCTGGGTGTGCGGCATTCGTCGGCGGTACGAGTAATCGTTCATGGTATCAGAAGTCATTGTTCCCAATCCCGCCTGATTGATAAGTTAAAGCTCCCTCCGAGCGCCCGGAAAGAGCCGCAGCGCCGCTGCTGCCGCCGGCTGCGGCTCCGACGGAAGGCGGCAGGCAGCCTCACTGCAGCCCTCCTCCTCTTCTTCATCCTCTTCATCCTTCCCTCACCGGAGCTTCCAGCGTCATCACACAGGTTTTGCTAACTCATTCGTTTCCATCAACATGACGAGAGACACGTTTTCAAGGGGACCTTTCTACAATGCGTCACTCGAAGCCGGAGAAGAGTCAAAAACAGGTTGAAATTGACGTGTTTTCAGCACGAGGGACAGCTCCTCTCTATAGGTGCAAGTACGCTGCAGGTCATAAAAAGATCATAACTCCATTTCAAGCAGGCTTTTATGGGATTAAATAGGTTTTCATGGATAATTTTAGTTGTATAGTGCCTTAGAGAACTCTAAAGTGCTTTACACTACAGGGAATCATTCATCCTCTTGCACATCAATTGTGATGAGCTACATTGTAGCTACAGCTGCCCTGGGGCACACTGACAGTGGTGAGGTCCATCCAAACATTCTTCCCCAAGTACACAACAAAGTAAGTGACAGACCAAGACAGAGCCTGGGTTTCAACCAGCAAATCACTGTTTACAGCGCAAACTCCTCCTAACCCGAGCCACAATGACCATCTTCAGAGTGTAATGTGAACGACTTGAAGACACTAACAAAAACAAATTTAACTCAAGGTCTTTTAATGACAGTATTGAAGCTATTATTGTGTTTGTTAATGTTGATTATCTGTTGCAGACTTTTTGGTTTGTGTTGACTCCCAAAATTACCCAGTTGTCCATGAACATCCAATGATTACTGCCTGAGTTCAGTTTTAAAGTGTTACTATGCACCTTTTTCATATTTTTTAATGATTTTCATGAGCCACTATGTGCTCAAATGACCTTTTCAGGGTTGATGAAAACCACCCAGCCCCTATCACCCCCTGCAGCCAGAATACAGCTTTTACAACTTCAGAGTGCCGGTCCAGTCTGTTGGATTTGGGGGGAAAATGGTGCTGCAGTCTGGTTCCAGCATGTTTTAGATCATGAGTGCAGCCGATTTGTTTATTTAGTGATGAAGCACTCCTGTAGATACTAAAGAAGGCTGGGGAGACATTTCAGCTTTTAGATTAAGGCGTTAAAAAGATGAAAGCACAGTGAGAAGATATATTTTGCTTTCGGTTCTTCCAAACGGACACTAGGGGGTGCTAAAGGCCAACCGAAATTGTTAAGTCTCCCTTTAATTGAGAGGCACTGGCTGCAGACCTCCACTGCCAGGCTGCTTCCGGTGGAGGCTCCACTGTCAAGACAGTCAGGACGGGAAATGCACGGGATACATTACAAAATAAAACGGCAAACGTACTTATGAAAAACGGCAAACGCACTTACGCTTGTAATTGATAGGTTTCAATATAAAATATTACGTAAAATCTATCAAGTATTTCTCTATAGTTCATTGGTAGTTGACATTTAACATACTTACGGTTGTAATTTTTCTAATCGAATTAATGAATTTTCCGGGTAGGTTTCAACATAAAACGCTAACGTACTTCCAGTCGTCATATTTCTAAATAAAATCCCAAATGCTGCTTCGGTTGAATCGCTCTCCTCAGAAACATTTATTTTTTTATTATTACATCTTAGATTATGACATAATATATCATAATGACCACGTTGTGCAACAGTAAAGGAAAACACATAAAAAAATGACAAACAAAACTTAGGTTTACTAAATAAATGACAACTATATATGAACTATAGAGAAATAATTGATAGATTTTACGTAATATTAAAAAATAAATGTGTTTCTGAGGAGAGCGCTTCAACCGAAACAGCATTCGGGATTTTATTTAGAAATATGTCGATGTTAGCGTATGTTAGCGTTTTATGTTGAAACCTATCCCGGCCATTCGTTAATTCATTTTGAATAATTACAACCGTAAGTATGTTAAATGACAACTATATATGCACTATAGAGAAATAATTCATAGATTTTATGTAACATTTTATATTGAAACCTATCAATTACAAGCGTAAGTATGTTTGCCGTTTTATTTTGTTATGTATCCCGAGCATTTCCCATCCTGACCATCCTGACAGTGGAGCCTCCACCGGAAGCAGCCTGACAGTGGAGGTCTGCAGCCAGGTGCTCTTGCTTTAATTTACCCTACGATTTATTTGGTGTTCCACTAACAGATATCACACAAACACATTAAAGCAAAATCAATATCACCCTCCATTCTTTTTATTTGTTCTTTTCTTCGGCTAAAGGATCTAAGGAGTAAATATAAAACTTACTGCTATTCTTGCAAGTGCTGTTTTGATGGAGGCCCATGTATCCAGCCTGCGGTCTAAAATGATGATAAACTTCACTCCAGGTTGCCTCGTTCTGCGAACAAAAAATGCATTTTTTATTTGCTTCAAGCACTAACACATAAATCAATTACATGTGTCTGTGCTGTTCATAAGAGTTTAAGATCTTTATGAATCTAATTATTTTCAAGATAGGCTTTTTAAACAGCTTCCTTATGAATTTCTATATTTGGGCTGAAAGAAGGTTTTGGCATCCAAGCAGAGAATCAGAGAAAATCACACCAGCTGGGCTCACATTACAAGATTTTGGTGCAGTGCAGAACAAGAGGCAGTCACACAGGAGGGCTAGCTAATGATGGAAGACACACCGAGGGATGAGCGTGAGGTACGTAAAGACTTTGACTAAAGCTTCCTCTGGAATATCACTGAACGCTGAGCATTCTGGAAGGGTGATGATGACACTCGAGTGTTCCCCACGTCCTCCTAGGAAATAAATATACAAAATGAATCTTTGTTCTTCAAAAGACTTAATAGAAATTTGATACGGAAAGGAAGAGCTTACCTGACAGGTATGCCACCTGCTTCTCTATATAACCTCCCACCTCCTTCAAGCTCACAGGGACAGTCACCTCTGAGAAACAACACAACTCTTTTAAAAAAAGATAAAAACAAGCACACATATACATATCTATCAACATGAGCTGTGAAATTAAACAATTTCCCTCTGGGATTAATAAAGTATATTTGAATTGAATTTAATTGAAGTAAAGCGCAATTTTTTGTGTGACATTTCATTTTTAAATGTTTTTCAAATATTCATGAAGAATATATATATATATATATATATATATATATATATATATATATATATATATATATTCTATAAAAGGCTTTTAGAATCTGAAGTCTATAAATTAACTGAGAGGCAGAATTAAATGTCATGAAATATAAATTATTGTCAATACATGAAAGCATCGCAAAATGGCCGCAAAACATACAATGCAATTAGCCGCCACTCCTTTCCACTGGCAGCAAAGTGTAACATTTACGTCGTTCCCCAGAAGCGAGGGCACGCTATCATAATGTTTCGAGTCTATTATTTAGGTGCTATGCTTCCAAAACATGTCAAACTCTGCAGTTTAGTTTGCCCCTGACAGGAAGTCAAACACAAAACCAGTGTAAAACATCCAGAAGCTTTCAAAATAAAAGTCACATGAAGGTAAACATACGTAATTTTCTGTTAGAACCCTATAGCCGATGAAAACAGAACAGAAAAGATGTTACCCAACCGCTTTCACAGCCGGTGGAAGGAAGCGTTAACAGGTGTCTGCAGCAAGTTCATCATTACATTAAAGGTGCATGAAGTAAGAACGGCCTCCTGTGGTCAAATTTGGTTACTACGGTCCATGTTTCAAAGCAGACAAGTGGCTCTCCCCATGCCATCCGTGAGTTTCATGGCTGTGGCCAGTTACGGATCAGCACCAGAAGAGTTTAGATGACGAAAGACGAGTCATGCACAGTAAGCTTATGTGTAGATGAATACATTTCACTCTAATATTTAGTTGTTGGTAATCAAAAATGTAGCTTGAGATATTTTTAGAGCCCACTTTTTGCTTCTAATTAATTAATAGCATTGTTAGCTCATCATTAGCCTCAAACCTTCTTTACCCGATATTAGAGTAAAACAAAAAAAAAATACAGTAGCTTCTTAGGATTACAAGAAATATCTTCTTGGCTGCTCCATTTACTCGTGAACATTCTGTCCAAAATGCTGCTGCATTTTGCCGGCCAGTGTCCAAAAACAAATGCCAATGCAGCTGTGCTTAGTGGCGCAGACTGGGCAACCCTGAAGACCCCCATCCAACTGAGAAGGAAATCTGTTTCAACGTAACCTTCTTCCAAACATGACTGAAACAATAGATTGTTTTGTGATTATTTCACTGTAAAATTCTTGTTGTACTTAATGAATCGTCTCAGTTTAATACCACATCAATGGCAGCAGTAGATCAAATGCTAGTTTTGTTTTGTTCTGTTTTCTGCAATCGGGACTGAGAGACTTGGCAGAATGGAAGAAAAGTTCAATACAATTTTGAGTAATTATAGATGGAAAAGGGGGGACGGGAAATCAATCTGCACCCTAAAAAACATGATTTGAATGGTAAATGGCATGTATTTGATATAGCGCCTTCTAGAGTCCTGGAACTCCCCAAGGTGCTTTACAACACAATCAGTCATTCACCCATTCACATGTTAAATAATCATGAGTCTGAAACTTCACTAAACAGGTCTTTGAAGTGCGTTTATGCTATCATGTGGTGTGATAAGTTGAAGACGAAGACCCTGTACACAATGTTTTCTAAGAAAAATGACAAAGTATCTGAAATATCTATCTGACAATTAAAGTTTATGTAGGAGCTTTTCTTGGTGTGAAGATCTGTTTGTTCAGGTAAATGTGTTCCTATTTTCCTGTTTTAGCTCACCATTTATTCTATTATTTGTAGGTGTTTTTTATTCAAATCTAAGTAAAAATTGTTCCAAAGTAAAATGGAAAGATTTATACTTTTCTAATTATTTAAGGCTTGTTTTGCTAATACATTGGTGTTAAACTAATCTGTGTTCAAGAGTCAAATGAACAACATAAAGTTTGGTTGAATTACCATTTGTTTTTCGAGCAGATAATCACATACAGTTGTTAGTATTGTTGTGTGTATTTTGAAGCAACTGTTTTTCCTGCATCCTCTGCATGTAACCCCTCTGACTAGGGTTACTGGAGTAGTAGGATTCCAACAGAGCCAGGTTCTCGCATCTCACTCATTCTGTCTTGTTCTAGTAGCCACGCTGGATGTTTTGGTTTTTTTCTGCTCCAACCCAGTTTTGATCCCGGGTCCCCCTGCTTATAAGTCTGGTGCTTATATAGTTGAGCTATCCAGCTGTTACGTGTGTGTGTGTGTGTGTGTGTGTGTGTGTGTGTGTGTGTGTGTGTGTGTGTATACACACACATATGTGTGGTTATGTTATCATAGCTACAGTATGTTATGTTATTATGTTTGAAGATTGAACATTATTATTGGTCAGTACATGGGTTCCAGGCAAATGAAAAGAGAGCTGCATCCAACATAAAAAATGAACGATGCTATCCTCTAAAAAGTAGCTGATTCACTGGGATGCGTCTTAATCGATCCTGGAGCAGCATTAGGACGTCTGCAGGGCTTCATTTAGTTAATGTTCCAGTTTGAATGGAGAAATTCCGCTTCTGAGAGCAGAAAGAACAGTTGAGCTTCCACGTGAAAACTGTCACAGCACACATCATTCAATCAGATGTGCAGAGGTCAGACACACATCATGTTGTATCATGTTGTCCCTGTTAACACACACTCAACTTGAATTACTTTTAAACCCTATGAAGGAAAGCTTTTCACTTGTTCATAAATAACACCTTTATGTGAATCATTTCAAATATCTTCCTTTCAGCTTGTTATGCCGCAGATTGGAGGGTAGCGATTTTCTCGAACTGCATCACTTCCTCATACAGAATGAATCAGAGCAAAGATTAAAAAAAATTACAGAAAAAAGGGCAAAGGAAAGAGAAGAAGAGCAAACAAGGTGTTATATTCCATGAGCTTGACTGCATTAACGCTGCGTATCAGGGAGGGAGCAATAAGCTCCACTGATACCTGCTAAATATTTGATGTGTAACAGAGAGGAGCTGAACTAAGCCGGGCCACGAGAGCAGCAGCAGTAACGCAACTGTGCATGCACAGGTCCAGGATACAGTTACTGTCAATCAGAATGACTTTTCAACCCGTCTGCAGACGACGTTCAGGGGGAGAGGTTAGTCTCGACATAACAGATGGAAAATGATGTTGAAGCACATCGCTTTAACTGAAATGGCTGATTTTGTGTATCAGAAGAATGTAAAACATGGCAGGGTTAGTGACGAAAGTGCAAAATGTTTAATGAAAGCAGAGTCAGACTAATGAGCTTTGCAGACAGTTTTCCCTGCACTGCAGCCTACTCTACACTTTAAATCAAAGTGTAGATCTCTGTGGTATTTGATCAAAAGAACGCTCCCCTGTGGCGTGATCTGCATTGGATTTAATAAACTCACAAGCCTGTAGAAACCCTCGCTGACCCTGACAATCAGTCATGCTTGGTGAATCACATTACATATGATCTAAAACAGAATTTAACATCATTCATCTACATTCAAAACACATATTTGTGCTGTGACCTTCTGCAGGTGACGTGCAGGACAGTGTGCACAGATGAAAGACAAATAACCTCTGTTTGCTCTTTTGCTCTTGTGCACATGCACACACACACACACACAGTCAGGGAGAAAGGAGACATGTTTGTGGATGGAAACTGTGACTTGGGTCTGACCAATCCCTTCAGCCTGCTTACAAAGCTGAGGGCAGGGAGCTTAGCTGTGTTGTCCAAACACCGATTTCATCACATGGAGCATCTTTAACTAGCTTCTCCTTACCATGTGCATTTTCATATCTATTAACATCATTTGAAACTGAATTAAACAATAACCTTTTCATGAGCATGATTTAAAAAAGGCCCTAAATAGTAAAGATAGACAGATATATTGGGTCAATGTTTACGGTTTTATTATACATTGGCATTGGCTGACATTTGTCCTTAGTAAAGCAGATTTAAAGTCAGGCACATCCTTGGGCAGCCCAGTGAATGTATTTTTACCTTCAGTAATAACATTTGCATAATACTCTAAATTAACTTTATTTAGGTGTCAGGCTTTAACACTGGACAAAGTCAAGATATAACAGTTAGTTGAATTCAGAGTTCAGAAATTAAATCAGCTTCAGAAATTTTGTGCATCAACTGATGTTATTAGTGACATTTTGGCTGAAAATAAGGTGAGAAATGTCTGGATACTGACCGTGGAATTCGGCCCATTAACTCATTCACTGCCAGCCGTTTCCTGACTGCCAGCATTTTGACTGTTTTTTGATGAGCCACAGAACATTGTGCTCCACGATGCTGTAAACGCCAAAACTACAAAAACAAAGAGAAGACTCACTTCTTACGTTGGGAAGAATCAGCGTGTGTCTAGCGTTATACATTCTTTCATAATCTGTTGTCCAATTGTGAGCCTCACTTTTTTCACAGCAGTGTCCCAAAACGATCTCCTAATTCATACATTTTCTGCTTCCTGACACGTGATGTGTGACGTACGCGGATGAAGACCAGCTTTAGAGATGTGGTGTTAATTCTCTTGGTGCGGGGGATCATTCCCACACCCGCCCCGTCAAAAAATGCAATTGACGACTTTAGTCATCAATGGCAGCAAATGAGTTAAAATCAGCAGTACACATCGGCCATTGGCTGAACATGTCCTACACATCAGCGTTGGTATGGGCAACAGAAACACCAATATCGGTCGACCTCTACTGCACACGGTAGCTTTAATGCCAAAGTTTTAAACTAAAGTAATTTCATGCTGGAAATGATTGATTCATAGCCATTTGGACATGTCTCAGAAATAACTTCATGCCTGATTTGTCAGTACTCTAGTATGCACTGTGAGTGGCTCTCCGTTACTACCACGTGCAGTTTCAGTTTAATATTTGTAAAAGTGAAAGAGTTCTAGTCATTCTTGTGTGGGATAAGGTCGCTGAGCTCTGTCAGGAGGTGGGCTGACTTCAAAAGTTAATCAGTTGTAGAAGTGTAATGATTACGGTCTCTGAGATTCATATCAGTAGTTCATGAGAAATGTTGCTAAAGAATAAATGAAAGCATGTGAAAGTTTCATCAGTAGCACTTCACAACCAAAACTGAGGCTTTATTAGACTTACCCTGATTTTCAATTCAAAGAACAAATGCTGTAAGTAATCAGACAGTGAGTCATTTGGTGTCAACAGTAATGATAGAGCAAGATGCAATGTTCATGATAAAAGTAAATCATATAAATTGGTAGGAAAGTGATTTAAAGAGAAACCAACAATTCCAATGATTTTATAGGGACTGATGTAGATAAATCTCTTCTTACAAACTGATGAAACACCAGGGCATCATGCTGCTTTTGGGTCATGGGGCTTCATTTTTTGTTGCTAAATGAAGCTTTAAATGCTGAGCGGATTAGAGTGGTGGGTGGCAGAGGTCTGGTAGAAAAGGGTGGAAGAAAAATGGCTTTTCTACCCACTGGGATGCGTGGGAGCTCGCTAGATCAAAGAGCTCTTACTGGTGATGCAGGAGAGGAAGCCTTAGATTTACCTTCCAACAAAGATCTGGGTTTGAATTCTAGTATAGCTCAGGTAGTTCTGGAAGAATTCTTAAGAAATTGTTGCATTATAATGTTTTGTCATTTGCATCAACTGTATGCGCAGATATCTTCCTTTTGGTTCATTTCACCTCATCTAAGTGACTTGTGAATTTACACACGTAACTGTATGGGCAAAGTTTTAGTAAATGTTTAAGTAATTCAGGTACTTTTTCTGTAGCAGCCTGAGCTCCAAACAACCTTGGTTTCATTTTTACTTGTGTATTGGAAGCATATGGAATATCAGTTAAAACATGTGAAGCTTGTTATAGAGAACAATCAAAGGAGACCTCCTAAATGTTATCCTACAACCGTGATAGGAGTAAAATCAATGGGTGTTAACCAGTTCTAAGAGTTTATGGCATTGTGTCATGGTTCAACACAGGAGAGGCATTTTCTTAAGCGTGTTAAAAGAATATGACAACATTTAGGTTGTCAAAGTGAATAAGTGCTTTTATGACAAATCAAACAAGATTATTCTTCTCCATCGTGCCCATTACCTTGAGCTCTTTTTACATCCCAAATACAGTTGCATTGAGTTGCTATGCGTGTTATTTATGCAACCTCCTTTTTAGATTTTATTAGAATTACTTGTTTTCTTTTAATTCATGCATGTCCCATTTGCTATCCACAGATCTGATATTAGAGCAGAAAATCATACCAATGGATCAAAATGTTTCCATCTGTGATGCTTAAAATAGCTGACATAATCCCTGCAGTAGCTCACTGCTGTAGCAAAGCTGCAGGAACTGGTGCATCAGTAAAACTGGCTCACCCAAGGTGCAGTTCCTCCTCCTGCAACAGCTCTCACAAATGTCAGACTAAAAGGAACTCTCACAGTAGGCTGCACCGTGTTAGATAATGAGGGATGATTCGAGATCAGGTACACAGTAGTGATGAAAAAGCCTGAGGTGTGACGGCATTGTGTTACTTACGCTGCAGAGTGCTCTCTAGCTGGGAGCCAGCCTGCAGAAGGCAGCGGTAGCTCTCCATCTCCTCCTTGGATTGTTTGGCAAGCTCCCTCTCCTCCTGCAGTGAGGCCGGGCCCATTTCCTCCGATTCGGACTCAGATCTGGCCAGGACAACTGACTCTTGTAGGAGGTGATGACAGAAGTCCAGGCCTCACATCTTCCTGAGGCTCACACAGCCCCACATGGTGTAAGTTTACACAGGCCTAGAGGCGTTATGACAGGAAACCGTCTGTCCATATGCTTCCAGGATCCAGATGAGACGTTTCCCTGAGCTTACGGCTTCTCCTCCTGACCTTCGGCTGCATACGGAGTACCTCCACACTGAGCTGGGCAGCAACACTGCAGCAGAAGGCCTCCTCATTGGCAGAGAGCTACAGTTCGTTGACCCATTGCTGCTCCAACTGGGTGTGATGTCTTTTTTGTCCCCTCCCGGTTAATACACTCCAGTGCAGACTGTGTGTACTGCTCTGAGCAGCACTTCAAAACAAACACAGCTCCATCTGGCCACGGCTGTCCATCTCCCTCCCCTCTCTGAGAATTAGTGCGTCAGCTCTGCACCGAGAAAAGCTCAAGAGTCCTGCTCCTGGCATGCTGCCAGCTCCCTCCCCACTTTTCCTCACTTCTTTTCTGGGCTGACTGTATGTAGGCTGGACCATTGAGCCGTCTGGCTACCATGGTAGCCTCTTTCTCCAGTTTCACTAGAACAGATGCACCGCAGGGAGAAAAGACCTATTGTTAAGACCAAAAGGAATCTACCTCTCTTTCTGCCAAACAAGTGTGGCCGATGTGAAACAGCATTTAATGTTTAAAAATCACATTCAATCCTCAGAACAAACATGAAAGGGTGTCATTGTGTGAAGACTTGTTACAGAGAGCCTTTCTCAGCTCAACTCCTACAGTTCAGCCTACATCTCAGATTGGATCAGTGCTCAGTAACTCTATACAGACTAGGGACTAACGTGTGTGTGTGTGTGTGTGTGTGTGTGCGCGCACATGATGTATGTGCATGCAAAAGCGCCTATGCAGCAACTCAGTTTGAGGTTTTCTTGCTATGAGGCCACACACAGAGCAGAGTTAGAGCAGCAGCACGCCATCCTGATACGCAGCCACTCAGCTGATCCAGCTTAGCCTCTCAGCCATCTCATTACTGCACAGCATCTGCTTAGAGTGGCTGAGCGAACACACACACACACACACACACACACACACACACACACACACACACACACACACACACACACACACACACACACACACACACACACACACACACACACACACACACACACACACACATCTTTACATTAGATAGAATCGGCTGCAACAGTATAGCTTTTGTGACAAATCACAAAGTAAATTCTCTTTAAAACATTCTTTATTTCAGGAAATCTTCAGGCTTTTTTAATATACTTGTTTCATTTTAAAGAGGTACATTCAGCTCAGAGGTTTGGAGTGATGAAGCTGGACGCTCTGAAGGCTGGAGGTGGCGATGGGGGGGGGGGGGGGGGGGGGATACCCTGCCTGAGGTGCCTGAAAGCATCCAGCTCCACCCTTCACAGACAACCACACAGCTTCTCAGAGGTTTTTTTCTTTCAGTTTGTTTTTTATAATTTATTTTTTAATAGAAAAGTGTCTGGAAAAAGTTGCATTAAAAATACAATCCATTCAATTAAACATTTCATTTAAACAGGCAAAATATTAGATTTTGACATACTTTAAGCTCTGAAAATAGCATTTCTGACTTAAAGGTTTTGATTTTTATTCGTTAACAAAGCAGGCAGCCCCGTCCTGTTTGACCCTTCACACCCAGAATCGCCAACACATCTGGAGGGGACACAGCATCAGCTTTTCACAACATTTATAAAGTGAAATCAGCTCAGCACAAAAAAAGTCTGTATAACTTTAATTTGGCCTTATTTTTAGATTTGATTTGCCAGATGGCACAATTTTAGTCTGACTTTAGTCAGCAAAAATAGTTTCTATAATAATCGGTGAAAGAAAAACATTTAAGATGAACATTTAATGGTTTTCCATTTTAATCTGAGACCTAGGTCACCTGACAAATGTGACTCTGAGGTTGATACGTACGCTGGAAGGGGCTGCCCGTCACACAACGAGAACCACACACACCAAGGGAACTGGCACAAAGCTGAACAATCTTCAGAATTAAAATAAAATAATGAATCATGTCATTAAAAAAAATACAATTTGCGAGTAAACACACACTTAATATGTGAATGTTTGTGGAAGATAAACAAGAAGTAAAAATGTAGAACAAGAGTTCAAAAGTGCCAAAAATCTCATTTAGATGGAATGCATAAAGAACTGTGTAAAAAAGTTAAAGACGGACCAAAAAGGTGGCAAATCCAGGAGATCCAAGCAGAAAGGGTAAAGCCCATGTGGCTTTCACACTTCTGATTCTGCTAATGTTGTTATTTTATACTCCAACTTCACCTGTAGCAGCAACTAAATCATGACAATGAAAAACTTTTAGGCTCTAGTACACCTGTGTGTGGGTTATTGGTTGTGTAATCTCTTCTAATCTAACTAGTAAGTGCGTGTGTGTTCAGGCATAGATAATGTGCCTCAATCATCAGAATTACAACAAACACACCAGTTTCTTTAGTAGTGCAGAAAAAATGTCTAACCGACCAGACCAGACACCTTAATCTATTTAACACGCCTCTGTCACTTTACGGTCACACTTGTGAGGACCAATCTGATCGCACAGCGTTCATCATCTTCTGTATTTGGCTTTGAGCAGACGCTAATACACTTATCGAAGCTACCAAGCACACAGAACATATATTATTTTTTTTCTCTTAAATAACTTGAGGTTAGAATATTTAGGTGACAATCCTAACATCTTATTAGATGTATTGCATAAAAAACAGGACTTTTTGGATTCAGTGGTAGTATGGCCTCTAGTAACCCCTCTTACATCCAATATCAGATGTAACAGCACGAAATAATCACTTTGATGTCTACAAACCACGTCTGTGAGCAGATTTTAGTTAAATTAAAACTGCATTCAGTAACTTATTTGTTATTCATCTGGAATGGTTCAGATTTGTAGATTTTTTTTCAGAAATATAAGAAAAACTATTAAAAGAAAGGTGAACAATCCTTTAAAGTAGAATAACCTTGTTGTTAAAATACAGTAAAATGCAGGAAACCGTGTCTGAACACAGGTGTTCTTCTGGAGTCATGCAGATGTGCCATTCTTGGAGTGGATACACAACTACTCGATGAAACAATGTTTCATAGAGAGCTACTGGCAAGGCAGCTGCGTGTGCGTCGTTTTAAGCAAATAGTTAAAAAAGAAAAGTAAAAGAAGAACTTGTGTTCATTGTCCAGGGTAGTAATAATAATTAAAATAAAACTGGCCACTGCCCTGCAGACATGCGTTGGGCAGTAAAAAAAAAAAAAAAAAACCTCAAACTGACATAGCTCCAGATCTTCTCCCTCCTTTAGAAAGCAGATGAAGCGGCAAGTCCTGGCTGCCTTTCACTTCTGCTCATTCAGGTGCTTGTAGGATAGAGGTGTGACGGCTGCAATCTGGAAGCAAGACAAGTGGACAGACTTCAGTTTGTGTTTGTCATCAAGAGCTGGAAAAGACCCAGAAAGGAAAGATGGTATGAAATCATCCTGAAGCATCAGAGAAAAGAGTGATTGGAAACACAACACCAACCTAAAGCCAGAGCAATCACAGCTCCCCCTCCACCATTAATTATCAATTATCCTGTTTTTATGCAGGCCAACTGATCTGTTGAAGCTCAGCAGACACTCAGTCTGTGAGGTTTACCTGGATGTTTGTAGAAGGGCACTCTTTGACGGCTACAGGAAGAATAGAAATGCAGGTTAAAAGTGTAAACTCTTGCAGAAAGCTTTGTGATTCAGTTAGGCAGCCAGTGACACGTGTGAATACTGGTGGTAGGGTGAGACCAGGCTCCATAACTTACTCACTTTTAATCCAGGGGAACAAACAAAAAGTCAGACACAAGCTAATTTAACTGTTTAACTGAAGAACAGGGTGCAGAAGCACGGTTTATATCAACACTCGGCTTTTTAATTACAAAGATCAAAACAGTCACCACCTGTTGTGTTTTCTCTGACGTTTTCTTGTCTGCCCCCTGTAATAAAGCAGCATTTGGAGCTGGAGTTACATCAATAGCATATCATGCAACAAGCTCAAGCACAGCACCCATACAAGATGTCCATTACTGATACCGATGACCAAACCACATCACAAACCTCCGGTGTTGGAGAAGTAGTATAATCCCAGACCAGCTCTGACACGGACACAGAAAGACAAAAACTGACACATTCAACCCTATTTAGCAACCAAAATAAAAAATGGTAGGTGACAGAAGCTCATGCAGAAAAATTAGCTGGGCATCCACAGGAAGGCTGAAAGGAGCATGTTTCTGAACAAAACCCTTAATAGAGATGCTGCCATGTGTTACATAAATGCACCAGTTTACAAAAGCAGGACAAAAATGGGGAGATGTAGAATAAGTGCATCTCTTCAGCCAGCCCATATCAGCTCACACAACATACAGGTCCTTCTCACAAAATTAGCATATTGTGATGAAGTTCATTATTTTCTGTAATGTACTGATAAACATTAGACTTTCATATATATTAGATTCATTACACACATCTGAAGTAGTTCAAGCCTTTTATTGTTTCTAATATTGATGGTTTTGGCGTACAGTTCATGAAAACCCAAAATTCCTATCTCAAAAAATTAGCATATTTCATCCGACCAATAAAAGAAAAGTGTTTTTAATACAAAAAAAGTCAACCTTCAAATAATTATGTTCAGTTATGCACTCAATACTTGGTCGGGAATCCTTTTGCAGAAATGACTGCTTCAATGCGGCGTGGCATGGAGGCAATCAGCCTGTGGCACTGCTGAGGTGTTGTGGAGGCCCAGGATGCTTCGATAGCGGCCTTAAGCTCATCCAGAGTGTTGGGTCTTGCGTCTCTGAACTTTCTCCACAATATCCCACAGATTCATTCTCTATGGGGTTCAGGTCAGGAGAGTTGGCAGGCCAGTTGAGCACAGTAATCCCATGGTCAGTAAACCACCATTTACCAGTGGTTTTGGCACTGTGAGCAGGTGCCAGGTCGTGCTGAAAAATGAAATCTTCATCTCCATAAAGCTTTTCAGCAGATGGCACCCCAGACCATCACTGACTCTGGGTACTTGACACTGGACTTCAGGCATTTTGGCATTTCCCTCTGCCCAGTCTTCCTCCAGACTCTGGCACCTTGATTTCCGAATGACATGCAAAATTAGCTTTCATCTGAAAAAAGTACTTTGGACAACTGAGCAACAGTCCAGTGCTGCTTCTCTGTAGCCCAGGTCAGGCGCTTCTGCTGCTGTTTCAGGTTAAAAAAGTGGCTTGACCTGGGAAACGCGGCACCTGTAGTCCATTTCCTGCACACGCCTGTACACGGTGGCTCTGGATGTTTCTACTCCAGACTCAGTCCACTGCTTCCGCAGGTCCCCCAAGGTCTGGAATCGGTCCTTCTCCACAATCTTCCTCAGGGTCCGGTCACCTCTTCTCGTTGTGCAGCGTTTTCTGCCGCACGTTTTACTTCCCACAGACTTCCCATTGAGGTGCCTTGATACAGCACTCTGGGAACAGCCTATTTGTTCAGAAATTTATTTCTGTGTCTTACCCTCTTGCTTGAGGGTGTCAATGATGGCCTTCTGGACGGCAGTCAGGTCGGCAGTCTTACCTATGATTGCGGTTTTGAGTAATGAACCAGGCTGGAAGTTTTTAAAAGCCTCAGGAATCTTTTGCAGGTGTTTAGAGTTAATTAGTTGATTCAGATGATTAGGTTAATAGCTCGTTTAGAGAACCTTTTCATGATATGCTAATTTTGAGATAGGAATTTTGGGTTTTCATAAGCTGTATGCCAAAATCATCAATATTAGAAACAATAAAAGGCTTGAACTACTTCAGTTGTGTGTAATGAATCTAATATATATGAAAGTCTAATGTTTATCAGTACATTACAGAAAATAATCAACTTTATCACAATATGCAAATTTTTTGAGAAGGAACTGTATAAAACGCGATCTGGCCTCTGAAACATCACACACACTTTTGCGGCTTTCATCAGAGCTAGAAACAAGAGGTGCTACAGCGGGGTTTCCCTGGAGGAAGCGAGTCATCGATTGGCTTGAACAGCCTGAAGGTGAGCTAGTACCTGTTTAAATGACCGTACGGGACTCTTCTGAAAAGGTTCTCATAAGCAGCGGCCTGACTGGAGACTGGGGAACCTGGAGGCCCCCTGCACTCGACTGAACCCGCTTCTTCTAAAAGGGGTGAGGCAAAAGACACCGTTGACTTCACTACACTGAGAAAAAGAGCACACTTCTTCTCCATACGGTGCTCGCTGTTGCACACAGACATGTACACAAACACATAACAGTCACAAACGTTATAAGTGTGAATTATGAAACACGGAGACTTTCTAAAGACTTTCAGAGACAGGTTCAGAGTTTTGAACTGAACTGCTGAGGCATATCTGAAGTTTCAGACAAACAGAAACAAACAGTGGCCTGCAGAGACTGGGATCCAGGATGAGGTTGTGGACTTGAGCCTCATGCAGTTAGGTTTGGGTGCTCTGATGTGCTGCAGTCACCTGACCGGACATGCGGAGGCAGCAGGCATTGGAGCAGCAAAGGCAGCTGGGAGGAGACATGGACTAATACAACTGGGCAGACAAGGATGGAGCACAGACTGCATGATCTCAGCACAGACACCCTGTCTTACTCCACACTTCTGGGAAAACACCTTTACTCCCAATTTATTCATCTAAAACAAAGTATCCAGGTCAAAGTTAAAAAAAAAGCCTTCAGGTCCCGAGCGGACTTGATCTGTCCAAAGTGTGGGACTACAATTAGATCTATGAAACACCAGGACGAGGTAACTTATGGAGTAAGGACAGTGGGAGAGGAAGGACACAGTGAGTAAGAAAGCTTAGTCGACAGACAGAAAAAAGGAGACCTCAGTCACTCCATGAGAAGCTGTGAGTGCTAGCGGTCTGTGACAACATGAAGATAGTAGAGGTCCCCGAGGACGGAAGGCGATGCTTCATCTTTGAGGCCAGAGAGGAAGAGAGAGACAAATAAGAGGGTGAAGGAGATCAGAATAGGTCCAGGTGACACACAGGCAGCTAGAAAAATGAAACAGGGAAGATTGAAAATGGACAAAAACAAGATTTTAAAGCTGTTTTTGTTTAATAATTAGAGGGCACACGTACTACGAAGCATTTATCAACATAAACATAACAAATTATGTGTAAGAAAGACTTTTTAAAGCGGGGTTAGGGCATGTAAATAAAACGTTAAAAAACTTTAGCAAAAGAGGTAGAGCCCAACAAAATCTATTACAGTTTTGCCTAAATCGATCACTATCTTTTTTTTGTGCACACGCTCCACCGCAGGAATTTTCTCTTCCTGTTTTGTTTTGTTTTTCAGGTTTGCTGTGTGTGCTTTATGTCTTAGACTTGCCCATCGTGCCTCTCGACTCCGCTATCTCGTTCTTTATTCATTCTAAGGTAGAAGGACCCACTCCAAAACGAGATGGCTGAAGTGGTTTTACCCTCCTAAAACATACGTCAATAAATACATTTTTTTGCATTTAAATTTTCTGAATTCTGTAATTTTTTATATTGACATTTTTACCTAGCTTTTAACTAGGTCAGCAAAAAAAATATAAATGTACTCAGCCATATTATCTTGTATTCTAGTCAATTACATGTTAACATGACTTCGTTTACAAGTTTTTTCCTTTGAGTTATATTGTGCTCTAAACTTTGAGTTTCATGGTAAATGTATTATTTATCTGCAAGGCACTTCTTCACCTCAGCTCACCATAATGCTGTCCCACTCAAATTCTGGTAAAATATTGTGGAAATGATTGGACCTGAAAAGTTGTAAATACCCAAGGACCTGAGACTTTCCACAACAAATAGACTCACCTGTTGGCTATACACATAAGTCAAATAGGTACATAAAAAAACTATTAAAACAAATTTCTTTAAATTAACTTGTCTAATCAGGAAAACTACCTGAAAAGCAACAAAAACAATTAATATAATCAAGACACCCCCCCCCCCCCCCAAGCAGATTCATTATTATTACATGAATACAATTCTAAGAATGATTTCCTAACTTTTCGTTAATCCTCGTCTTTTAAAACGTTAGAATATATTTGGTGATTCATTCTAAAGTAACAAAAGTAAGTCTAATACAGTTTGGGCCTCCCCCACACTTCCATCACTAAAACATGTCAGACTACAATCAATCAAAGTCCACAGGGATCAATTAACATTAATTTATTAATCGTGTTTATCAGGAACTAATAATGGAACAATATGTGGATCTCAGCTACCACAAACATTTGGTTCCATTTACCTTGACAAGTGAGAGTGTCAAACGATTTTCTGAAACTCAGAATCTCTTAATTATTTCATGAGCAGCTTTACAGTAGTCTAAGGACTACACAAGCTGGAAATGGGGGACATAAATATGTCCTATAAACCTCTTTGAATTCATTTCAAACCACTCAAAGTATCAACAAGCAAAAACTAAGTCCCTAGAGAAGCAAACACTGACATCGTTGAAACAAATGCATAGTGTGTGTGTGGGTGTGCGTGCGTGTGTGGTAACATGAGAAGTGTAAACGTGTGTGTATCTCTGTTGTACCTTTCGAGTGTAAGGGCCCCGGGGGTTACGGAGTACCACAAGCAGGATCTCTGGCAGTAGGCTGAGCAGGATGAGCAAGATGATGACCAGCCATGCCGACACAGAGCTCAACATGTTGGCAAACACAAAGTACAGACGCTGCTGCTTCATGAAAGGCCTGAAGGAGAGGAAACACTTAGAACATTTCTGCAAAAGCAACTAAGAAGAGGACGACTGGGGTGGTTTCTTACCAAATTATTCCTCCCCAGAAGAAGCTGAAAAACACGTAGAAGGCCAAAGAACCCCAGATTACAAAGTGGTTGATCCATGTCCAATGTCGTGTGTCCAGAGCCAGCTGCAAAAGGAGAAGAAAATTCCTTCAAAGATCAAGTAAAACCACCTCAAAGGTTTAACAAATGTCTCTTTAAGATATCTCCTCTCATATTTGCTGATAAGAAAATATCTAAGAGGTGTTAGCTTACCTTTAATGTAACAGTAAAGACGAGCACAGTAAACACAATCGTTCCATATGACCAGTTACCAAAAACCTGGAGACAAATATGGAAAAATAAGAGTCAGTGAATGAGAGAAGGCTAAACCTTTTAAATCTCACAACCGTTTACAAGGTGGCTGAAATCTAACCTGTCCATTGTCCTGCAGGGCTGGATTACTGAACAGGAATCGAACACCAAAGAAGAAGACTAAACCGTGGAAAGCTCCAAGACCAGTCCAGTAGAGGAATAATCCCCACCGCAGCATGGCGTTCTTGGCATTCTCACTAGAAAAATACAAAAGGAATCATGGATTTTTGAAGGCAAATATTTTTTTGTTGATTGTAGTTAGGAAACGTACATTTTAGGTTATTAAAGCACAAGTCACCGCCAAATCAACCTTTTTTGCCAATAAACTACAGGAGTACCTGATTGAGCTGTAGACATATGTCGTCATTATTTTAGCATTGTAGTTTGTCTCATTTAAAATATAAATACTAAGCCAAAAACCGATATTGCACTCTCTTCAGAACAAAATCTAAACTCCTTTTTAATCAACCATGGCTATTGGCTAAAACGATAAACTGTGGCCCTGGTGCACTTCAACAGGTGTGCGATGCGATGCCTGTCCAAAACCCCAGTACAGTACAATAGGTCAGCTCGGTGCCCTAGTGGTACAAGTGTGACAGAGACAGATTGGGGTTCAATTCCCAGTTGGGTTACCAGACTCTAAAATGGGCAAGATAGCAAGATACACCGTTTTTCAGCCATATGTAACCTGGTAGAGTTGTATCATCACACTGTGTGTGTGTGTGTGTGTGTGTGTGTGTGTGTGTGTGTGTGTGTGTGTGTGTGTGTGTGTGTGTGTGTGTGTTAGGGCTGCAACAAACGATTATTTTGATAATCGATGAATCGGATGGGGTCTCCACACGATTAATCGATTAATCGGATCACATAGGGACATTTTTAAAAACTGCTAGGGAAACGTTATTTCTCTTCTTCCTTCACTTTATTAAACACAACGTTATTAGAAAACAGTTCAATAGCAGAAAAACAACATGCCTTCACTTAAATTGTCTTATAAGGTGTATAGACAGAGACCCTAAGCTACACCTATCTGTGACCTAAAATGCTTGGTCCAAGTTAAACAGCTTAAAGAGCAAGTCACCCCCAAATCACATTTTTTTTGCTGATAAACTAAATTAAGGAGTGTCTAATCATGCTGCAGACACGTGTAGTCAATAATTTGGCAGTTCAGTGCATCTTGGTTAAAATTCAAATATTCTGCCTAAAACTGTCAGTGTTGCGCCGTCGTCAGGGAAAAATTCTGCACTGTATTTGAATTTAAATCTGCTACCGCTATTGGCTAAGAGGTATGCTATGATGTCATCTGGTATATTATGATGTCATAATGCCATTGTGAGCCTGTGTGTGTGTGTATTTGTTAGCGGCTCCGCCCTCTCGGTCTGCCAGGCAACAGCATTTGTTGCATTTTTCAAACATGAAGTGGGAGTGAAGTAAGTTTCTTGTAGGGGGTGACTTGCTCTTTAAAGAGCAAGTCAACCCCTACCAGAATCTAACTCCACTCCCGCTTCATGTTTGAAAAATGCAACACATGCTGTTGCCTGGCAGACCGAGAGGGCGGAGCCGCTAACAAATACACACACACTCAGGCTCACGACAGCATTGTGACATCATAATGTACCAGTTTACATCATAGCATACTTCTTAGCCAATAGCAGTGGCAGATTTAAATTAAAATACAGTGCAGAGTTTTTACCTGACAACGGCACAACACTGCCAGTTTTAGGCAGAATATTTAAATTTTAACTAAGATGCACTGAAGTGCCAAATTATTGACGACGCGTGTCTGCAGCACGATTAGACACTCGTTTATTTAGTTTATCAGCAAAAAAAAGTTTATTTGGGGGTGACTTGCTCTTTAAGGGCAATTCTCATATGTTTTGTTTGATCTCATCTGTAGACATTTATTATAATTGGGGATGTCAAACAACTAATTTTTAAATGTAATTAAACATAGGCTGTGAATTAATCAAAATTAATCACTATTTCCAAAAATGACTGAAAAAATACCAAATAAAACAAAAGTAAATGAATGCCATCCTCCTTGCGATGATGCCCTGGGCAACTGCCATAAAGTCACATCAAGAAATGCTGCTGATCATTCCAATGATCCCAAATAGACTCACATTAGGCCACATGAAAGCAACTGAACCCAAAAATATATTAACCAGAATATAACTGCACTCACACAACACGCCTGCAGCAACAGTTAGGACTCCTCCCTCCCTTTTAAAAACGTTTTCACTTCTGAGGACATTGTGGTTGTAAAACCACATGTTAGTTGTCTGGCCCCGGTGTGATCAACCAGTTTCTGCGGGAATGTGACGGCGGAACCGGTTCGCAGCAGCTTTTGGAAGAGTTGTGCAACACAACGAATCGATGACGCAATTCGTTGCCAACACTTTTAGCAATCAATTTTCATCGAATTTATCGATTCGTTGTTGCAGCCCTAGTGTGTGTGTGTGTGTGTGTGTGTGTGCGCAGCAACACAGGTGATTTCAGTTAAAAATTAGGCACTGCTCTACGGGGAAGGTACACATAGCTCTGCATCTATTGCGGCTGTGCTGAACTCGTTGCAGGTAAAGACTCACGCATGAACCTTGCTTTCTCTTAACTGCTTCCTCTTGTTAGTTTGTTTTAATGTATTTATTAACTTTTATTGGTCTATTGCGGCTGTGCTGAACTCTTTGCAGAACTCCTTGCAGGAGCTCACAGGTGTGCCATAAAAAGGGAGACCAGGACTCACTGATCAGAAGGACCAAACACCTGTCCAGCACTGAGTCGGACGGCTGGAGGCACTGGGCTGATTGGGGGAAGCTCGAGTCATCGTCACTACCTGGCTTCATACATGTTTATTTGGTTAAGACAATTCAACTTCCCCCTGGATTTTAACTGGTCTCCCTGCCCTGTGTCATAGGCACAACCTGCACAGACTGAGCTTTTATATGGGCATTTAGCTTTTGCAATTATTTCTAATAAATTGTCTATTTTTGAAGTGATCTGATTTTGTACTACATTGTCCACATTAATACTGGTTGGTCAGATTCACTTCATGCAACATCTTGGGGGCTGATCTTCGGGTGTTACACATATATAACTGAGCATTCAGGAAAGTTTAAACTCAAATAAAAACCAATGAAACTAAATTTACCCTTTTAATTGTCCTATGAAGTGTAAATAAAAACATTCACCTGTAGAGGGCAGCGTCTTCTATGAGAAAAACATTCACCTGTAGAGGGCAGCGTCTTCAATGAGATCCTCAATGCTGATGCGCTGCTCCAAAAGGCTGTAGGCCAGGATAGGCATGGAGGTGAAGCAGATGTTGTACATCGTCAGATAGGCTGCATCATACAGGGGCTGGGATGGATGGACCAGGAGGAGGTAATGAGGAGGGATGGGGCAACCAGGGGTTAATTTTATGGAGAGGACTAAACTCATAGAACCATTTTAACACACTGTCATAGTTACTTTTACACATATCTATATGCTATACCTAAACACCTATAGGTGTGATTTTTAACATGTTGCACTAAAATGTGTAGAATTAGAGATGCAATGCTTTGTGCTCCATTTCATAACAGGCTGATGTAACACACACGTAACCAAGATTGCATCATATTCTAGTAGAATCTGATTGCTCTGTAATTTGTCAACAAAGCAGAAACAAGCCAGGGCTGGTAAGGGAGAAAGCTTGAAGGGAAGAGTGTGGTATTCAGGAGGATTAGGAGCTACGGATTTAGGAGCTCTACCTCCTTTAAATATTCAGACTGTTTCTGAACCTCTGTGTGAAATTGGGAATACTCACTTGCTGGGAATATCCACAGAAAAACTGGTATAAAAACTGCGGTAGGATGAAGCAAAGATTCTGTGGGCAATACAGAAAAACAAATTAATACAATCAGTATAAAATCTGAATAAATCTGTTATTTTGTATTCATTTATCAGCTGAACTTGATTAAAATCAAATTTGTGAAATTAACAAATTAATCTGAAATCAGATTAACTTTTTGTTGACAATCCAAAAACTTTCTCAATCCTAAGAAAAAATTATCCAAAGAAATAGTTTTCCTACCTTGTAAAAGAAATACTGCACCAGGTGTGCGATGCGATGATAATACAGATGGCCGTGAGCCAACAACAGTTTCTTGAGGTGTTTGAGTTTAGGGATAGCATAATCGCTGTTTCTCACCGCCTGCCGACCTTCCTTACCCTTGATGCCTGGAACACCAAGAACAAAAATTATGACGCGATACATTCGCCCCAAAAATGTACAATTACTTGTGGTTGGAGAAGCCCTTACCAATGCCAACATGAGCTTCCAAAATCATGCTGACATCATTAGCTCCATCTCCAATGGAAAGAGTGATGGGACTTCCTTTAGAGCTTTTCACCATTTTAACTATCTAAGGGGCAAACCAAGACACATGTAACCAGGTCAAGTGAGATCACTTAACAAAAACAAATGGTTCTGATCATTTCTTACCTGTGCCTTCTGTAATGGAGCCATGCGGCAGCAAAGAACAGCTGTACAGTTTTGACAAATCTGTAGGAACAGGTCCTTGTAACTCCTCATGTTGGATTCAGAGGATGAATTGAGCACCATAGATAAAGAAGCTCCATCAATGATAAAACCATAATCCTGGTTCGACGCAAAACAGACCCTAACACAGAGAGGAAGAAATAGGTTAGTGCTTTAAGTTTCAGCTTAGAGACGGACGGACGGACGGACAGACAGACAGATCAATGTAATTATTTCAGCAGTACCAACCTGGTGCCACCTGCCTTTACCGGTGGAGCATCCTGAACAGCTCTCTTATGGTATTCACCCAAAAGTTCATGAAGTCGCTCCTCACGCTTCCTCTCTCCATCCTCTAAAGTACGCACAGTGAGCTCCAACAGTTCTGTTTTCCTCTGGAATAAACCACAGGCATAGCAGGTAGACTTGGCTGTCTCCATCTTGTCCCCCGTTAGGACCCAAACCTTCATCCCTGCTCTCTGCAAAGCTTCCATCGTCTCTGCTGCCTCCTCTTGAAGGCTTTGGAACAAGAAAGCATTAAGAATTAAAAATGATCAGACACAAAAACAGTCTCCTCATAACTCAATAAGCCTAAAGCACATATGTCAGACACAAGGCCCGCGGGCCAGATGCGGCCCGCGGAGCATTTTTATGTGGCCCGCGAGATAAATATCAAAAATATATTAAAACTGGCCCGCTGGCCGATTTTACCGCAAATACTTCGACTCCCATGATGCTTTGCGGCGCCAGCGCGGAGCAGACGCGCCCCCTCCTTTGTGTTTTTTCCAGCGTCTGCTGCCGGTGTCTGCAGCTCCGCTGTCTCGGACAAACTAAACACTCCTCTCACTCAGCACCGAGTTCACTCAGCTGTTTTCTGACGAAGCCCAGAAACGGAGATTCTAGCCGCTCAGTAATGTGTTCACGACTGAAAGAGAAAGTTTTCCAACTAACGTCCAGACAGAGCTGATATAACTCCAGCGAGCAGCGACACGCTCAAACCAGCACGGCTCTGTGGTTGTGTTTCCTCCCCGACACACAACAACGTGGTCAAGCTGCTCAGACATGTTCAGCAGCACAAACCTATGTGAGCACCTGTTGTCATCCAATGTTGTCATTATTATGATGAAGATGAACAAAACAACAGGAGTCTCCTCCTCAGCTCAGATCAACCCCATGATGCAGGTATCTGGCTGGAACAGGTGAGCATCACAGTAAACCAGTGGAGCAAACTGAGCTTTAAGTATTTTGGTTTTATGCTCTTTTTCTGCTTCAAAACATGAAAGTTAACAGGTGAGATGTTGCATTTTCATTTAAGATAAAATGATATTTTTATGTTGTTGTTGGCCCGTGAGAAAATATTTAACCTACAGTAAACAGGAAGTGGAAAGGCTGCAGATAGATGAATAGAATAGAAAATCCCTTTATTGTTCCTCAGTGGGGAAAGCTAGACGTCACAGCAGCGATGACACGTATTACAGGAGAAAAAAAAATAAGAAAAATGAATAAACAAGAAAACATAAATCCTGAATAGATTTTAAAAATGCTGATTATACCACAAGTAATGAATACCACTGATGCCTTTTATTTAAAACTGACTTGCTCGTGTGTCATTTGGTTATTCCACATTCAGTGTTAATGCAGAAATAAGTTTGTTTCCTAATTTAAAGGTTCAAAATTGCATATATGTTGATAAAGAAAATGTGCAAATTTGCAGTCACTTTTTCAAAAATATTAAGTTTGGCCCGCGACTCCATCCCAGATTTTCATTTTGGCCCCGTGTGAGTTTGACACCCCTGGCCTAAAGCATATTTATGCCCTAAAGGGAAAAAAAGACAATAACATGTGAATATTACCATCTCAGCAGGATTAACTAGTGCATCTATTCATGATTTCACATTGTGATACGTTTTAGCATCTTGATTTTGCATCTAGACCAATTTCCTGTAATTCATAAATCTGTCAGATGATGCAGAGCTTCATTAAAAAGCCTGAGAATGTTGCAGCTGTTGCTGCTCCCACAACATAACTTTATGGATCCAGTTTTGTTGCTGTTTTCAAAGTTTGTGACTGGGTAAAAGTGATGTGAGCAAAACATCTGTATACAAGTGTGAATCTGATTGAGCTATTGGTAAATTGTTTAATAAAAATAATTTCTAATGAGAAAAATATAATGCACATTCATTTTTCTTACTGTAATTGTTTATTTTTACTTCAATTGTCACTAAAATAAGCCATCAGGCTTCATAACCTCTAAATCTTAAAACTACACAGCATGATATAACCACAAGGTGGCAGCATGAGCTCACATAAACAAACAAGAGACGAAATGATTACCAAGTAAAATATAACAAAATAAAACTAAGTAAAAAATAAGTTTACAGTGAAAAATAGAACAATTCACTTCAAGAAACAACAGCAGTCTATTGTGGACCTATGAAAACCTCTGGTTTAATGATTTTAGTGTGTTTATTCATCACCCACCGATCTTCCACAGCAGTAGCTCCAATCAGACTCATTCCAGTCTCCACCTGGTTGTAAACAGCCAGAAGCTTCTCCTCTCTGTCCTGCAGAGCCAGTCTCGCTTCCCTCAGTCCTGCATCGGCCTGAGCGTACTCCTCTTCGCTGAGACGTTTGTAGGCCACACACAGCGTCCTGTAACCCTCCTGAACAGCAGCACAGAAACTGTTACTCCAGGTAAACATGAAATAATCCTCAGAAAGAACAAGCTAGTTGTTACCCACCGTTGCATTGCGTTCTACATGCAATCGTATCCGTTCCACCTCCTCTTGTCTGACTCGAGGGAAGATAGAAGAGTCTGCTCCCTTACAGAAAAGCAGCATTTCGCCTGGACACAAAATTTACAATTGTACAGAAAAACCAGATTTGTGAAATCAGCTAAGCAAACCTGGCACAGGGCTGGAGCTCACCTGATCCAGATCTGACTATCACGCTCATTCGCCTCCTCACAGGGTCAAAGTTCAGCACATGAAGTAGATCGTACCTTTGGGAGACATGAAATGGCTTCTTTTTTTTGAAGAGTGCAAATGTAATAAAATGATCCTAATGCTTTAATCATATTATTGACTTACATTTCTACATCCTTATTCCTGTTAAGAATTTTCATGGTTTTGCTTTCCAGGCCCAGAAACGTGAAGCCGTACCTGCAGACGGAGACAAAGATGCAATATTACAAACTCTAGTTATGATGGATGATAGGACCAAGAAAGTGTTTTCCAATACATGAATTTGTGACATTTCATTGTTGAACATTTAACTCATTCACTGCCATTGATGACTAAAGTCGTCATTTTAAATCCAACCGTTCACTGCCATTGACGACTAGAGTCGTCGTTTGCATAGTTTTACTATGTGGGCGTCGGAACAAGCCCCCACACCATGAGAACAAACATCAAAGCTCTAAAGCCGATCTTCATCCGTCACAGGTCATGTGATCAGGAAGCAGAAAATCTATGTGTTAGGAGATCGTTTTGGGCCGCTGCAGTAATAAAAGGTGAAGTGTGAACCGGAAAAGCTTCTGCCGATCACAATTCCACAACAAATTACGAAAGAACGGATAACGCTCAAAATGCGTAGATTCTTCCTGATGTAAGAGGTGAGTCTATGCTTTGTTTTGGTAGTGTTGCCGTTGACATCATCCTAGCGTGCAACGTTCTGTGACTCTTAAAAAAAACTGTAAAAACTCTGAAAAACGCTGGCAGCGAAGGGCTTTTCTGATCAGGAAACGGCTGACATTTAATGAGTTAATTGATTCCCCCCCCCTTCTTTTTTTTTACCTCATTGCACCCTTGACCAGTGCTATCTCATCAGGTGAGGAAGCTATAAAGCCTCTCTCCTTTTGTGGTGGCTGGAGCACATTTTCATCTATCCTTAAACCATCCACCTGATCTAGATTGTCCTCTCTTTGATCCTGCTCTGTAGACTCCTTCACCTGGACAGTGTGGCAGAGACAAAGCGCACGCAGAAACAGCTCCTCCTTCTCCTGATAAAAATACACAAATACGGGTTATCACATTAAAGAAGCCCAGAAAAAGCTGTACAACTGATGCGTTACTGACTTACAGACACATTTGCATAGTGAAATGTTGCTGGACCTTCTCCTTTATTTGAAAAAGACTGAGTGATAAAGTATTAAGAGGTGCTTATGACAATATAACAGCCGCTCCCCCCTTGTGTTAACTGCATATGTTTACATGTCAAGGACGCTGCACATGGGCACCTCAGAAGGGTCTCTCCGAGCAATGAGCTATGTAATGGCCATATGTTAATACTTGTGTGACTTCTTACAACAGATGGTGGGACAACACAACACCCACCCTGCCAGCTTTCTGCTGAAGTTTGTTCACGGGTCCATCTGTGACACAAAAGCCGTCCAACTCGGAGCTCGCACCCCGATGCTTGTACTGGAAACCATCGATGCAGCACTCAATGAACTCCATGTTGTTCTGAGTCAGGGTGCCGGTCTTGTCTGTGAAGACGTACTCCACCTGCAAGGAGTATTTTTAGGGCAAACTAAATTAAATAACACATAAAGGACTCATATAAAAAATTAGAGTCCGGTGTAGCAGGTTCCAACAATAGCATTGGGTAATCACTTCCAGAGAAAATTACCTTGCATTCATCAGTTTAATAAGGCATTAAGTTCTAGCAATCATCTGATAAACTGAGTGTGAGAGCTCTAAAGCAGCACTGCGTTAGATTGAACTACAATCAAAAATAAAAAGCTTATTTGGAGTTAAACATTTTATGTTACAGAATCACACATCTCTCTTTGATTTATTTTTTTCCCCTGCATGAGTGTTTTTGTTGTCTATGAACAACACATAACACAAAACATGAATATAGTTCCATAGTTTTTGGAATTCTTCAATAATTTTAAACAGTTGAACACTTTAGGTGAAATGTGGTGAAGGAACAATACATCAGATGAAATTAACTTTTCTGAGAAAATCCTCAACAATGTACACAAATAAAAATAAATCTTGTTCGAGCTATTTGTGTTTGTTGTGGTTTTACTCAATCTGTGGACTTAATCGAAGTACTAAGTACTATGTAAATAATCAGAAATCAGCTAGAATGCTTAATATTTGCTTTTCAAAGACCTCTATTGGCCTCGCCTCAGGTCAGCTGATCAGGTGAATTCCTACTAAGAGGAAGGAAGGTTGTGTCTTTGCTGTAGCAGCTTTCAAAATGTGAAATGATCTGCCTTTGGATGTCAGACAGGTCTCCCACATATTGAAATTTCTACTGAAGACCTCTAATGGCTTTATTCACCCTGTGAGATTTTTAGTCCAGTAGTTTTTATTGACCAAGTAATTTAATTTAATTAATCCAATTACTACATATGAATTCATTCAGCTGAATTTGATTAATAAAAATAGCATAAAAGTTTAACCATGCTGGAGTTAAGAAAGAGAAAGAACTTTAGTGTTTTTGGGTAGTATTGCATAAAAAATAAACTTATGGAATTAGTTTCAGCAACACGACTTATCCGATGGCAATGAAACTTAAGACGTTAAGACGTGATTGAGCAGGATTAAGGCAAGAGCCATTAAATTAAACAAATACATAGAATAGTAAGTATACTGCACGTTGGCCAGAATGTTCTTTAATTTGTCTGTTGCTTCCAATAAGATTTGGAGAGAATGCAGATGCTATTAAAATGCTAATAAAATGTTTAATTAATGTATTTTTGCACTGCCTGACCTGTCCCAGCTCTTCATTCAGGTCTGATGTATTGACCAGTGCTCCCTCCTGGATTTCAGGATCAAAAAAATCTTTGTCCCAGGTGATGAAAAATGATCCTAAAAACTTCTGCATCTCCACTGTGACGTACATGGACACCGGAATTATGAAGTTAAAAAGGACCATGAAGGACAGGAAGTCTGTGAACATTTTTAAGTACTGTTGAGAGAAAAGAAAAAAAAAAGGAATGATGAGAACACAGTAAACTAAGAAAGATCAGTCAAATCCATAAATAGTTTAGTAGATTTAATTTTTGATATGGTGGCTGCTTTACTCTTTTACAAAGAAATAAAGTCTCTATTTGGATCAGATGGAAGACATATAACCTGCTTCTGAGCCAGTCCTTAAAGCATTACTTTCACTTTGAGTGTGTGTGTGTGTGTGTGTGTGAGCGTGAGTGTGTGTGAGCGTGAGCGTGTGTGTGTGTGTGTGTGTGTGTGTGTGTGTGTGTGTGTGTGTGTGTGTGTGTGTGTGTGTGTGTGGTTTGATTTGCTTCCGATCACAGTGGATACTCTAGACAAGTGGTATTAGACATATCACAAAAATCATTTATAAAAAATAAAAAAACAACCAAAACCAGTTCTTGAAACCTGTCTGGGCTAGTGCCTGAGATGAACCTGAATGGAGAAAAGAAGAGGAGGAGGACCTGAAACTGCTCATAAACAAGATCTAATAGTGCAGGCTGTGTGATGCGGATTCATAGCTTCTCCTGCTGCAAGACAACTTATATTAATTGATTTTGTGACAGGATTCATTAGGTAATTTCTGTTCAGGCAAAAGCAGAATCAATTACCCTGCTGATCAAGCAGCATTTCACTTGCTTGAATCAAACGGAAAGGCAGAAAAATCTATGAACAGCCACAGGAAAGGCTTAGCTAAGTTACACAAAGAGGAAAATCACTACCTAAGAAAGTATCTAAAACATTTTTGCATTTGTCCAGGTGTGTTTGAGGTCTAGTAAGCTTTACCATCTGAAACATTTTGTAAAATGTTGGTAAATCCTTAAATTAAACCACGAGTCTTCACTTCACCCATTTAGTTTATTTTGTACTTTTAAAGCCTGCAGCAGTTGTTATGGTGATTCATGAAACACTAAAGAATTTCATATCAGATAATCTCCAAAAATCAATTCAGACTGAATGTATTTATTTGTAGGGGGAAAGGTGTTAACCCTTATTAAACACCATGTACTTTAACATTTATGGCTTAAGCCAACTTGTGATATCTGTCCCTGGCTGGTTTTTGGTTACATAGAATAGAATAGAATAGAATAGAATGCCTTTATTGTCACTATACAGGGGTAAAGTGAGATACAGAACATCTCCTACTCAGTGTAACACAAACATACTTGGGGGGTCACTTCTGCAGCGCTATGTACATATGGACAATAAGTATTATGCAACATTTAAAATACAAGTTCAAAAAGAATAAAAACAGAATTCCTAAAAGCCTGTCACGTCAGCACAATACCATCAAACAAATGCACATCATAGCTGTCTAAAACCATAGCCAATAGCATACCCTTACTAAAATTGTTAACATGGTGTTGTCACACGTCTGAAAATCAAAGTTCTGTATTTGAAATAGTATTCTTATTAATAAATGTTTCACGCTAGTTGTGTTGTCATAATGCTCTAGTTTAACATAACCATTAGAAAACGGTTTACCTAACCTGGTGTTAACTGGGTCACAAGTCTCTGTAATAACTCATTTGTGGGTCAGAAGCTGAAAAGTTTACAAACCACTGACATCTCAGATAAAACTAGAAAAACTGTGTCACAGCCCAGATACACAGCATCCAACTAGTGGATATACGATGATACACTGAAGCAACGCCTGTAAAAGTCATGTGCTCGTCTTCACTCAGCACCATTACTACTCTACCATCCAGCCCTGCAGTAATTTATGTTTTCCAGTTATTTATATGTTCCTAAGCCACGAATATACTGCAGCTATTGCAATGTATTGTTTAAAAAATGTATTGTTTAATAAAACAAGGAGAGATATTGCTAAACCAACAACAGCCTTTCCCGACAAAAGTCAAGATGGGCGAGTCCATGAATGTTCATTTACAGGTTGACGTAGGCCTGTGTGCTTTTTCTAATCCCAGTAATTCCCCTGTCATGGCATTATCAATGGCTAATACAGGAAGCCGTGGTAGAAGACCATTTTCACATTCAGCCTGCATGTAAAATTCTGAGTGGCCGATCGGACTTCAAAAATCACAAATAATAAACTCTTTCTCAGTGAACTTGTTCTTTAGGAATACAAACTCACCAGGTTTGTGTCTTTCTCCTTCTGAGTTTTCTTGTTGTACCATGGCTCGTCCTGTCCAGGTTTGCTCTGCCAAACATATTTAAGTGTGGTGCACACAAGCGCCTTGCTCAGCAGTATGCAAAGGTAAACCAGAAGAAATGCATTGATGGACCTGACATTACAAAAGAAAGAAATTAGTAATGACTACAAAACACATGGTTTTAAACTTGGAGGCAGCCTATGTGCAGACCTACTTCTCAACAGCGGATCGTTTTTGAGATTTGCCCTGATAGTTCAGAGCCATTTTTGTCTCCATGCCTGTGTAAACTGCAACACCTTGAGGCAAAATAAGGAGAAATAAGATTTTTTCTGTCTATATCTTCAGTAAAAAAAAAAAAAATATATATATATAATTAAAGTGTAATAAAATTTAACTCACCACATATCTTCTGAGTGTTCTTTAGAGTTGCTCCCTTCAGCAGCAGGTTTTCTGGGCCTAATGACCTGCAAAATTACATCAGCAGATCAAAACGTGAGTAGTTAGAGGAGCTGAGCCATCCACACACAAATATTCTCCAAATGGGAACCTGGCAGGTAATCTGGCATCTACTCCTACATAGACAGCATGGCTGCAGTCCAGGTTTCCATCCCCCAGTGATCTTGAGAAGGACACTGGCCATTTGTTTGTATTGTCATTGCAAAGCAGTCAATGATAAATGCCAATGGGAGAGCTTTGGAAGCTGAGGCTAAATCCCTGCCAGCATGTTTTAATTTTAATGCTTGTCTGCAATGAAAGATCAATGGAGTAGTGATTTGGTTGAAATGCAACAGGAAACAAATTAGCGCTTAAGCAACTGTGTTCTGATTTTGCTCTCATTTAAAATGGGTCGAGGTGATTGTGCATGAGCGCTCACCTCACGGCGGGATCCTGATTGGTTTTGTAGATGTGCATTCGGCCATTAAACCTGGAACATAACAACACATACTCGAGTAAAGGGGATCGGTTTTGCATTTTATTAGTTTTTATTATTCAGCCAAACACTAGAGTGGATCTAGAATTGAGATCTTAATCTATTGTTCATTTTCAAACAGCACAGTGTTAAACCAAGAAACAGCACATGCTTGTGGTGCAAATCTGAACAGACACCATGTTGATTGCCTTACTTGTAAAGGTCAGGCTGTGGTTGTTCACACTCAATGGTGGCATTTAGAGATTTCAGATCCCTCTCGATATCTGGCACCGTGTAGTGTGTCTGGAAAAGGGAAAGAGGAAAAGAGTGTGTGTGATCTGAGGCAGATTTAGGTCAAGTGGTCATTTTAGCTTCCTCTTCTCATTCAGCAGAAGAATGTCAGATACAGAGATGCTTTTACAAACATTAGCAAGATGCAGAAAATAAACATATATTTGACTAACAGGACAGGAGAAATGTCTGTTATCCAGAATGACATTTTGAGTTTCCAGCTCCAATAAACAAACCTACAAGATGTCCTAACTATTTTAGAAAAGGTAATTCACAAAAATAAACTTCTTTGTCTTAATCCTAACATGCATCGTACTGATAATATGGTAAAAAGGGACAGCATAGCTCAGGAGGTAGAGCAAGTTGTCCAGTAATGGGAAGGTTGCAGGTTCGATCCCAACTCTGGCCAGAGAATGCTGCTGTGTCCTTACTTAACCCACCTTACCTGCTGGTGATGGTCGAAGGAACCGGTGGCACCAGTGTTCATCAGGCCTCACTTCTGTCAGCACGCCCCAAGGCAGCTGTGGCTACATCGTAGCTCACCCCACCAACGCATGAATGTTAGCCTGGCCAGCCAGCCCCAAGCGACCTTATGGGAAGCACTGGGTCTGGGATCTCTCCCATTCTAATAACCCCACCCCCTGAGAATTCTAAACGAGCCAATCAGCGCTGAGCAGTGTACAACAAACTCACTCACTGTTTCTCATAAACAACAAAGACGGCGTCTGAAGCGGAGTTCGCTGCAGCTCTTTCCTCTGTTCTAAATGACTTGAATGTGTCTTTAAAATCACAACAAGTAGAAGCCTTAAAAGCCTTTTTTCTAAAGAAAGAGGTTTGTGCTGTCGCCAGATGCCATTATTGACTACAACTAAAAAACATCAGCGTTGCATGTAGGGTTGTCACGGTAACCGGTGTAGCGGTAAACCCCGGTAAAAAAGTTGACAATAATAATAACCGTCTCGTTTTTTTTTAATATATTATCTCGGTGGATTACCGTGGCTGCGGTGTAGGCGCGGTGACCCTTACCAGCCACCGTATCATCTGCTGAAGTTGCCGGCGGCACATGCGCGCTTTGTTGTTTACAACCAAAACTTTCTTGAAGCTAAAGCTGAAATAATGGCCAAAGGAGGAGACGGCAGCGCTCAGGACATTTATTATCCCTCAAAGAAGACAAAGTGGGAAGTATGGGCATTTTTTTGGATATTTGAAGAATGCCGAGGGACAGTTGATAGAAGACGGCTATCCTGTTTGCAGCACGTGTAGGAAGAAGTGTCTGTGAAAGGCAGCAACGCTTCAAATCTCAAGACACATCTGCGTGACCATCACCCACAACTCTACAGTCAACACAAGGCAAGTTAACGTTAGCGTTTTAGCTAAAATGTGTGATCCGAGGATTTGGGTTGAGGGAGAATGCAACGAGTCGCTGTATAAAGCAGCCGCAGCGCCCGCTACCTGCATATAAACCGTGTCGAGGACACCCCCATGTTGAAATGATGCTATGCATTACGGGGCTGCCAGGGGCAGATAAGAGTTGGTCTCTCTCCGAGAATAATTATGAATTTAACAATGATTACTGCCTGATGACATTTTCCCACGTCTACAAAGCTCACTGGAAGGACACAAACCGAGGACAATATTTTCCTGATATAGGGTTTATTACTCAAGTAAGGGTAAAAAAGTATCTGATTAGAAGGCTACGTGAGTACTGAGTATCATCTGATCTAATATTTTTGAAATGATGACATCAAACAGACAAAAAATAAGAAGTTATGGGCAAATATTGGTATTTAAAAGACTAAAGGGGAAACATGTAAACAAATAAACATTATTACAAAATAACACATTTTAAGCAAAATTTAGACACAAACTGAGGACGATATTTTCCTGATACACAGGGTTTATTTAGTTGTCTGAAAACGTAACACTTTTAAAAAAATACTGCAATAATACCGAAAACCGTGATCATTTTGGTCACAATAACCGTGAGGTTAAATTTTCACACCGTGACAACCCTAGTTGCATGGTACAGTCGGCATTTCCGCCTTTCTTCTGATTGGTTGTATTTGAGCTAACTTGTCCCACCCCTCATGTGCCTCTCTGCTTGTGAATAACCAGACTAGTTCTCTGTGTAGAATTAAACGAGTCTGGCAGGCCAGGCTATGTGAATGTGTGAATGACTGATTGTGTTGTAAAGAGCCTTGCGGGTTGTAGAACCCCAAGAAGGCAGTATACAAATACAGGCCATTTATTTGAATATGTCTATTTTTAGACATATTCAGTGCATCGTACCTTATGGTTGGACTCTCCGTCCAGACTTGCTGTGGTCACAAAACATGTGTCATCATCTCTAGTAGACTGCAGAAGAATCAAATCACAGGGGAAGGTCTCGTTTTCCTTCACTTGAACAATGTCTCCAACCTGAAAAAGCAGTGGTGAAGACTCTGTTTGCTTTCCCACAGTGCACAAGTATAAGAAATGGAGCTCTAATAAATGTGGCCACAGAGTAGGCAGAGGTCTTTAAAACAAACTGTTTCCTGTCAGGCTGTTGCAGCTACTGTATAAAAAAACTGCATGTGAGTGTCGTATCTTACTACTGGTCAATATTCACTTAGCTTCTAGCTTGAGTTTGCTTTACCAATTACAAAAAATCCATTGCTTGCTGAATGTTTACAACCCATGGAAAAACATATTGATTCAAGATCCTTAGAGGCTGTTTAGCCATTTTCTTTTATAGAAATTAAAATTTTTACTTCTAATACACAGGTTTGTTAGAACAGCTTCATATTTTAGATTTGAAAACAGTCTTAATAAATCTTGTTTATTTTAAAATAATTATAATTGATCTATAACAAAAAAGATGCACATTTTCTGTCTTTTCTTCATTCCCCTAAAGAACTACATTCATCAAATCCATTCTTTTTGCATATAGCAGCAGAGAGATGATTTAATGTGGTTGAACTAAAATAATTCTGCAAAAAACAGTTGGACAACATTCCTCACAGTGATGTGAGGGACTCATTACCTGTAATCACAAAAATTTTGAGTAGTTGCTCTGCCAAGGTCGTTATGACCAGAGAAAGTTTTGGGGACAACACTTTTTCACAAAGAACCTGGTTTGTTAGGATTTTTTTGTTGTTTTCTGTAGTAAAATAAAACCCACATTTGAAATCTACATTTTGAATTTACTCTGGCAATTTTTGTCTGATATTGAAATGTGTGTGCCGATTCAATGTCCCACATTTAAGTGATAAAAACCCGAATAAATCTGTAAAAAAGCTAACACCTTTTTACAGTACTATACTTGAGCTTCATTTTACTTGCTGTGCATTTCTTATTGCACGTTTTTTACTTTCTGATTCCTGTACTGTCACTTTGATTTCTTAGTAGCTCAACAAAAAATCACAGAAAAAATATTCTCTAGAGTCTGAAATCCAAATGAACCATTAGAGAAGTAGATTTAGGTAAACACTACATTAATTACCATATCCGCCATGTTTATCACCCAATTAGCTCAGAGAATAGAGAAAGTTTCCTCCTGTGCATACATAAGCAGCCAGCAGCTTCTCTCTGACCATATTCCTATAAAATTATATATACACAATGAATCCTGAACAGGATGAGTGCTCTTAAAATTACCTTGATGTTCTCACTCTCTTTTGGCGTCTCTTGGCCATTCTCAAGCACAGTCACTTGGTACTTGTTCACTTCGCGATCAGCTTTGTGCCGTAGCCAATCTTCATATCCCTGTGGCAATGGATCAAAATAGGACTGCATTATTTGCTGAGTACAATAAAAAAAAGTGCTAACATTTTTTGCCATTACTTCTCATGGGACACTGAAACTGTGACTGTGACACCAGTGAAAGCACCGTGAGGCGATACTGCTCAAACTTAAAGATGGGTCATGATCCCCTGTTTGACTTCTGACATTAAAAAAGTGCCTGTAAGCAGACTTTAAGATGTTTATTCAAACAAAGTAGCAATAGATTTAAAAAAGGCAGAGCAGTAATCGCATCCAGCTATGGTTTCAAGGATTTTGCTGGAGGAGATTGTGTAGAGATGTATGGGACAAAGGAAGGCAGCAAGACGTGCCAGAGCTGAGCTCAAGCCAGAAAGTGAAATTACAGATAAAGGAGACAGGAGGCGAAAATCTGCTTGAGTAGCATAGAGTAAAAAAAAAAAAAAAAAGCAGGGAGAAGACGAGTGCATGCACGCCATCACTGCTCAGTTTTCGGCATTCTTAGCTCCGTACTTCAACACATCTCTAAAGGTGGTCCAATGTTGCTCATGTCTTCCTTAGATTGTTGCAAGGAAGTCCACCTACTATTGTGCATGTCAAAGCTCCAAGACGCCTAAAACAATACATCTGAAGTTGGAACGTTGTAGCCAGAGAACAAGAGAAACGAAAACTCCCCCTGATAATTTGTTTCTCTGTAATTGTCATGCCTCCACTCCAGCCAAGCCCCATTTCCCCAGCAACCACAACCAGCTCATCATCAACTTTATCCAAACCACCTGTCTCGCATCAACTCATCAAATCCACCTGCAACACTCTCTATATAACACCAGGACCAACACAAAGCCAGTGCCAGATTTTTGAAAGCTCACGCCAGTTAATTCTCCAGCACTCCAACCTCTGCCTACAGATCTAGACCTTGATTCTGTTCCTCGACCAACCCACGTGCCTGCTCCCTGCCTGGATTGTTTTCTCTGCCTCTGACCACCTGGATTCTCGACCTCGGACCATTCTCTGGATTCTGCCTCCTGCCTGCCCCTTGTAGCATTCACGGATCTCTCTGGTTTTGACCCATGCTTCCTCCTGACCCTGCCTCAGCCTCGCCCACCTCTGGTAACACCTAGTTGTGGTTTCCTTTTAATAAAGACATTAATAAGCGCCTTACTGTGTCTTGGTGTCCTCAAGTTCTGTTCACAACAGTAACAGACTCACTCTCTTGTTCTCTCCATTTGTTCAGACTCCCTCGGGGGCTGTTTCATCTTCACCCCAATCAGAACTTACCAGCAGAGCACATTAACACAAAACCCAAGAGAGTGTTAGTCAAGTATGTTATACAAAAAACAGCAAGGGAGTTATACAGGCAGCAAGACTTAATATGGTTATGAAGGGGGAGGGAGGGAGGGAGGAAGGCAATAAAGGACAAGGAAATGAGGGCATGGCTAACGAAGTCCCAATAACATTCGGTTATGGATGCTAATCAGTCTCATTACACTGTGTCTTACCTGTTTGATAGCAGTTACTGTAATGACAAAAAATAAAGGTAGGCCACTGGTGACTGGGCTGGTGGGGGTATCCACTATCACCTAGACAGGAGAAACAATGACTCTAATTAACAAAAATGTTATGAGAACACATGTAACCACTGGAAATAAAAACATATTTACTAAATCGTGCTGCTTTGGCTGTGGTACGATCAGTGTGTGGGACTGGTTTAAAAGATGGAGCTAACCGTCTAAAAGCAGAGTTTTATCCTTTTTCCTAACACTCTTATACATTTCATATATTTGCTTGTCAGAAGGATAGGAGGGACATTTACATTTTGGAGTGAAGCAAACGAGGTTCTGGGCCAAATAAGTTTTAATCAAGAGAGCTGAGGATGGAGTGCTTAATCCACAAGCATGCCAACACTCCTGTGGCTCTGCCAAGGCATAGTAGAAAGCCAGCTGTGGGCTTTGTCAAATTCACCTTACCTGTCTGAGCTTTATGCAAGAGAAACTACATGTACACACAGGTGCTCCAGTTTTAATCTCAGGTACAAACAACCAGTTTAAAGAGTTGACGAGGCCCAGCAGATAAAATCCCATTAAACAAATGAGATGGGCTTACGTGTCACCATAAACCACATGATGGATTTACCCCTGGCATTTCTGATCCTGCAGAATGCAAATTGGACCTCCCCTCGTGAGCTGCTTTGATTATTACAGCATTCATATACACAACGTATGCAGCTCATTGATATTCTGACCAGAAGCACAGCAACCTGTCAGCTCATCTGAGGGTAGGAGATGCGTTTTCATACAGTCTCCAGTGTTTTCCTCACTTGTGCTTGAACTGAGAATTAAAAAGGCTCTCGTTGCTCTGTGTGAACACAAAGGTGTCATCTTTATTCATATTTAAACACTTTCACATTCAGAGGAGATCCAAGAGCAGTGATAAATAACTATAGATGAGATGCTGCCAAACTAAAGTTAATAAAATGAAGTTACAATTCAACTAGTTTAAAAGTGTATACTACAAATTATGAGTGGTGTGTGTGTGTGTGTGTGTGTGTGTGTGTGCGTGTGTTTAAGTAGGAAGTTAAACCACGCTTCAGTAAATGTAGCTAAACAACTAAAATTAGTAGAATGCTGTTTATTTTTGTCATCTGAGCATCAACCTGATCCTCAGACCAGAATACAACCCTAAAAATTTAGATCAGCACTGAAGGAATGAGAGGGAGCAGTTTACTTCCACATAAATAGTTAATCTTGGTGATTTGGATAAAATATGTCAGATCAGAAAATAAAAAAGGACAGGGAAGATCTAGTTCCTCTCATCAATCTAATATGAAGTAAGGCTGCAATAGTTGATAAACATAATTTATGCAGACTTTCCCTTAAAAGGGCTTCTTGCCATGGGCGGGGGGGATCTTGCTTGTTATCAAGTTCACCAAGACGAAACACAGCTCTTCCAGCAGAGAAGAATGTCTGACAATGTTAAGCAGAGTGTTCACAAACGTGGGTTTGATGCAAACGTCTGAAACACCTAGAGCTGTTTACACGTTTTAATCTTGATGTTTCCTCTGTTATTTGTATTAAGATCTCATGGATACTTGTTAAGAAAACTTTTCACTTATGTACTTTGGTGCATGGCGTTTTAGTTAGTAGGAGTAGCTGCATAGTTTTCGTTTCAGGTGTGTGTGCGTGCGTGCGTGTGTGTGTGATATTAGAGTAAATTAATAGTAAACATCCTCTAACGTTTAGTGGGTTTCAAATTCATTCACTGCTCATAAGTTTCATTTGCTGTGAAAAATTATATTAATGAAGACTCCAATGACATTCAGAGGTACAAAAGCTTGGGCAGGTGAGGCAAGACTGAAAGCAGGTATCTACTGAAGTAATTGTTGACTAATTAACTGGCAGGGGAGAAGTAACTGATTAGTCAACTATCAAAGTAATCATTAGTAGCAGCCTAAGTAAATGGACACCCTAATAACACAAAACTGCAAACTCTGCCTAAATTGACAGAGGAACAATGAATGACTATATAAAATAAAAATAAAAAAAATATAAAGGAAACAGTGGCCATGTCCACATTCAAGAGCTGCATCGTTCAAAGAACCCAGTCTACCTGGCTGAACAAGGCTGGGTCCTTCATCCACCACGAAGATCGTTAAGTGAACCCCAATGAAATTAGATGGTAGAGCCTTGAGATTTTTTCCTGACTATACCTCAACACATCCAGTCACAATAGCATATCCTGTGACCTAGCAATGATAACAGCACCAAACAGATGCTAGAGCAAATCAAGCTTGAAATTTTGCTAAGCTTCTTGATTACTTCTGCTAGGAGTTACAACAGCTTTACCAACACAGGAACTTGTCTACAATCATTTTTTGACAAAAATATATTTTGAAAAAGCCTAACAACACACCAGCTTTAAGCTTTTCCAGTTTGTACCACTAGATTTCAATATGCTTGCATTTAAAACTACAATCTTCTCCTGCCATCATTTAAAGGACTAAAATCCCACATTTGACCTAAAATGAATCTTGGGATAGGGTGGGATACACCAGACTCATCCTACACATTAGCTGAAAATAAGGCTTAATTTGTGGACTGCCAATATTGTCTAAACTTTTCATTTAATGTCTGATTAACAACACTGAAAGACACTAAAAGACAGCCGTTTATCTGACACTACTGTTTGAATGTAGACATAACAAGCTTCAACTGTTGGATTGGAACCAAGATTTTAACTGACTAACTGGTGCCTTTTTTGTGTGTTTTAGAGATAAGAAGTCTGGACTTTGTGGCACTAGGAGATCCAATTTGAAGGAGAAGCATGATTATTATTAATTAAAGGCAGGCTGTTTTCAAAAACCAACTGTCACAACGTAAGTACAGAACTAATAGTTTACATCTTTGTAAATAAACCATACACATAATCAGTCTTGTATTCTAACAAGAGCTGTAAAATATTTAACTTTAACTCAACTGACTACTTGTTTTAGACACTCCGTGCTGAAGTCTAAACACCTAAAAAAACAAGTAAACACTTTAAGCTTTGATGTCTGCTGTTCATCTCTTACTCTCTAGACTAAAAGTTATCTCAGTACTTTGCTGAAATACTTGTCTTAATTGCAGCCACAGTTCTTTAATTACTTAACTCCATTCAAACTACCCACTACTTACATGAGGGAGGTCTTGCAAACGAATTTCTAATAATACATACATCTTTTATATTACTTTGCAGAGAACCTGTAAAAAAAGCTCAGTGTGCAGTGCGCGCGTGCGCCTGTTCTCCGCATCGGAGCTCTTGCCTTAGCAACCACACACTGATTGCTCAGGGGATAAATCTGTGTGTGTGTGTGGGGGGGGCAATATTATGACACACAAAGGAAATTAATAAATGAATGTGGTTCAGTCTCCAAAAGCAACACAGCTCATGTCCGCCTTCGTTTACCTTATAATGGAGGACACCGCGGACTTTCCCTCGTTTGAAGCGCACATGCTTCTGGGATTTCCGCATTCCTGAGAAGTCCCTCAGATTTTTATGTGAACACTACACCGCCTGTTCCAGACTGAACTCATGCCATCCAGCCCTACCAAATGCCGACCGTGCCAACGCTGGGTTGGACATCGTTTGATTTTGAACGATTTTGATTCCAATTCCTCATTTCGATTCCGGTTCCTATCGATTCCCGATTCTTTGAAGACATGACATGTTTTACATGAGCCAGCTAACCACAGGTCCTCCTTGATGAAATAATCTTAACTTCAACATGAATTCTAATTCTATGAACAACAACATCACCTTCATTTAGACAAAAACATGTTTTGGAGAAAAAAAAAGATTAAGACTTGCAGCACAACCAGTGTGTTTGTTTCTGACCACATCCAAAGTCTGGAAGAAGCCTCTGGGATGAGAGGCTAAATGTCTCCAACATATCCAGAAACGTCCAGCTGTCTTCAGCTAAAACTCTCAGGATGATCATGTCCAGGATGACTGAGAACTACACCTCCATGCTGCAGCAGCATTCAGTCAGAACAGAAAGTGAAACCTAAATGTGGCTGCTGTCAGTAACAATCTTAACAGATTTTAAACATTAAAACTCAACAGAAATAGTTCAGCAAGGAAATTAAAATGTTCACAACTTTGTGTGTGATTTATTATTATTATAATTATTTATTGTGGCAGAAGCTGGTGTGGGCCACAACAGATAACCTTCTCTAGCATGATGACTTTAATTATTCTACAGGTTATTGTTCAGCCTTCTGACGCTCACGTGTCTGACTGCTGACGCTCCGTGTGTTTTTATTTCTGCAGCGAGACTAACTCACCTCACACCGTCCAGAGTTTGTTCTTTAAAGCTTCTATTAAATCCACCGTGTTGACAAATTTTAACAAGTTTCCTCTAAGCTGCAGGAGTTAAAGTTTACATTACGGAGTAAAAGTTAGGCAGACATGTTTGTTTATATCCGGGTGGGGGGAGAGAGGACTCAGTGCGGCACACAGACAGCTGGTGTGATGAGCTCTGAAAAGCGTTGATCACAATTTGCAGATCCCGTTTATTTTTCACGGAGATCGGCCGCGGATTCCTCTTCCGTCAGCATTCTAGGAATCGAAACTAGGAATTGAAATAAAAAACGTTGAGTAATTCCGGGAAAAATGAACAGTTGGAATTGGTTCCAATCGATGCCCAACCCTAGCCAACGCTAATGTGTAAGTGCCATTAAACTCCTCCACTCAGGTCACGACCTCATTCCTGACCTGGAGAAGACATTCTACCCTTTTCGACTCACGACTATGGTCTCGGATTTAGAGGAGCTGATTTTCATCCCAGCTGCTTCACAATCGGCTGCAAAATGACACAGATCATACAGGTACCTAACAGTCCGTATCAAGTGGCCTGGTACCCCATACTCCATAAGTTTCCTCCACAGGACTCCCTGAAGAACGCGTAGATCGGTTGTGGAACTCCAACGCACCCTCAAGGACCCAGCTAAGGGCACAGAGCTGATCCTAGAGCTGACCCAATGTTCTGTGGCCGAGATAAAAACCACAATGTTTCTCCTGAATCTGAGGTTTGACTTTCCAACAGACCCTCCGCTCCAGAACTCCTGAATAGACTTGAATAGGCTAGATGTGACTGCATTGATAACAAGACTCACCAGTAAAGCGCTATACACTCTGCTGTTCTAGCTGAGCATTTCTTCACAACACTGACACACCAACAGAGAAGTATAAAGCATTAGATTAAAAAAAATGTTTCTGTCAATGCTTGTGCATGTGAGCGCACACTAGTATGAGTGTAGCAGTAGAGTAGTAATAGAATAAGTATAAACTATGCTTTAGGAGGGTGATCCCCGTAGCTGGAACACACCCTGCAGGTATTCCTTTAAAATATTCCCTCTCTACCCCCGATGTCCACGCAATAAGGCAAAGCTGTGTCAGCCAACACAGCCTCACAACATCCAGAGACTTAAGGAACCCCAGGGCCCTTGCACAGAGGAAATTTTTGACCACCTCTATGACCTTTGGAGGGGCCACAGACTCTGCTTCCTCACTGAAAGATGTGCCAGTGAGATTGAGGAGGTCTTTGAAGTACTCATCTCATCGATCCACAACATCCTGAGTCAAGGTCATCAGCACACCATCTCGACCTTAAACAGTGTTGAGAGTGCACTGCATCCTTTCGGATATTGGATCAGATCACGTGATTTTGAACAAATTGGAACTGGGTGGGAAAAACTGGATTAAATCATAAAACATTACAGCAAACATTACTTTATAAATTCAGCCTGAAAAGATATTTTCGAATGAAATAAATAAATTCATCAAGTTCCTCTAAATCAGAATTCTTTGTTTCAGACAACAATGCCATAAAGTCCCATAATTTAAGGTAGCCTGGGAATTCACACACCATAACATGTAGCTGTTAGCTACACTCAAGAGAAAATGTCTAATTTGGATGCATTTTAAAATGGACAGCAAAGGGAGTGTAATAGACACGTGTAATGTGTGCAAACTGGGCATTTAATATTAGAGCTGTAATGACGTGTCAATGGCATCAAAAGCTCGATTCTAAAAAACTGTCGATGCACCACGCCCACTTGTAAATGGAGGAAGATTCTGCCTTTTTTTCTAGTTTGCCCTCTTCTCCCTCTCCACCATCTCCGCCAAATACCAAAGACTAGGAACAATGTCCACTACCAGATTCCCTTCCTATTTGGCTTACCTCCATTGCCCAGCAACGGACAACAATTTCCAGGGTCAAAGCTGCTGCGCCATCTCTATTGCAGATGAAGAAAATCACCGGGATTAGCATTTCTCCCTTTATTAGGGAGCTTATTTCAGATGTTTGAGAAGAGCCGTTTATGTGGTAGCAGACTTTCCTCCACTGTGGTCTGTTTGCTGGGTCTTTTTGGTATATTTAAACTTGGTAACTTGAGCTTAATGTTGGTAAAGCTACTGTTTGCATTTGAACTAACAGCTTCTTGTGTTTGGATAAGCTGTTACATTTTGGTTAAGAGCAGGGGTGGCCAGTCCTGGTCCTTGAGGACCACTATCCAGCAGGTTTTAGTTGTTTACCTGCTCCAACACACCTGATTCCTGGATGAATCACCTGTTCAGCAGCTCATCAGGCTCTGCAGCCTGTTAATCACCAGCAGATTCAAACCAAGTGTGTTTAAGCAGGAAAACAACTAAAACCTGCTGGATAGCAGCCCTCAAGGACCAGGATTTTGCACCCCTGGTTTAGAGTATTGAGTAGATCTTTTGTGTTGAGTAGATCTCCCTTTTGGTTACATTTAGAGCACTGTGGGTTTTTTGTTTAGTTTGTTGAGTTTGATTTAACCATCCAGTTTTGAGTATGTACCTTTTGAGATCCTTGTTTGTCTTTAAGAACCTAGTAAATTTTGCCCAGTTTTAGTAGGACATCTTTAGCTGTTTGATTATTGAAAACCCTAGTTATTTGTACTTTTGTTTCAATTCCCCACAAGCCATATTATTTTTCTTTGTTAGTATTTCCAACCTGTGGGAGGAAAGTTTTAAGTTTTTTGTAAATATACCTGATCATAATTTAAACTTTTAAATCTTGCGTTATTGTGCCTTCCTTTTTGTACACGAGCCTAACTCCCCAGAAGGGGTTGTAACGTCACTCGCCACATGCACATGAGGGACCGAAACAAAGCAGCATGAAGAAAACTTTTGTCCCCAACCACCTCTCAGGCTCAGCAGCCTGCACTCCCAAGCTCTACATGCCAAAGTAGTAGTATATTTATCACACTGGATGAGTGTCTTTAGTTGCTATTGTCGAGTTTTTCAGTCTCCTTGAATCGCTGTATGATCTGTTTTGTCTTCCCAACTATCCAAACCCAGCAGCCCCACAGGTGTTTTATACTAAAGTGTGACCCTGCTGCTGACTACCATGTGTCGTTCCATCCCTGTCACTCAAAACAGCCACATACCAAGTAAACGATTTGAAATACGTGCGACAAGGCTTCTTTTACATGTATTCTTAATATTAACATGTTTCTAATTTATATAATTCCTGAACGAGTAATGCTATTTGGCAGATAAACTAAACAAATGGCATAAATACAGAAAGAAAGAAACACGATTAAAAAAATACTTACTTGTACAGTGAATACCAGACATTTTTTCAAGTAGTCAGTCAAAAAGTGTGGATGCATTTTAATGCAGGAATGTAAAAAGGGGCTTCAGCCTGTTCACTTGGGATCAAATCACAAAGGATGTATGGTTAAAATAAAAGGTGTGAACATCTCAAAGAGTTTTCTATGACCTCACTTATGAACTTACATTTTTGTTTCAGTCAACTGAAATCTAAAAAAAAAACTTTTACAAAAAATATTTTAGCTAAACACACAATCCTTCAACATTTTATGTTCTCCAGAGTCAAAACAACCTACAATGGACCTAGAGATAACCTTCCCCACCTGCATCAAACAAAATGCTCAAAAATAAATACAAAAAAAAAAAAGAATCTGCAATATGACTAAAAAGTGTGCTGCCTGCTGTTGATATTGCTGGAGAGATATCAGAGCAGCAGAGCACAGCAACACTTCATCTGAGCCAGGAAGTGTGTCAGGGTGAGCGACAGACAGCGGGTCCCCAGGGTACGAATGCAGCGCTGTGAATCCCAATGCCCCCTGCTTTCCCCTTTCTCCCCCATCACCTGCTCTCTCACACTCATTTTAAACGTCAGACTCTCTCACTGAGCTCTATTCCTGTTCAATCAGACTGAAGCAAAGACATACAGGAGCTATTTATAGCAGAGAGGAGCTTTTTTAATACGCCTGTGTCTATTTGTGTCGCTCAGAAGTACAGAGGGCTCCCTGGCTGCTGACGTCAGTAGTGCTGCGCTGCAGAGAGATGGAGGCTGTGTGATATACAAACTAGAAAAAAAGACAGCTGGAATGAGACAAAATAACATGAACCATAAGGATGATCTTGCGATTATGCGTATGCATAAAGCATCCGTGGGGACAAAGGTTTAGTTCCTTCAGTTAAATGCAAAACAGCAGCATGATCCAAGTGGCTGTTTGTCTAACAATCCAACATAAAATGAGTGGTTAGGATGAAGAGGCTGGGTTAATGGAGAAACGCCAGTAATACCACCAGGAAACTGGGGGACACCCACCAACACACGCTTAAGAGCGTGCTTACAGACATGCATGCACTCACACAAAGGACAAATCCCACTGAGCATTTTTCACAGCAACATTTCTTGTGTAACATGTTGTTACAGATGATTAGTGTGTGATGCAAACATATGCTGGTTTTTACTCCCACACTGAGCTGACCATAATTTCAAGCATCAGTTTAACTTAAGTGTGGCAATAATATACATCAACTCAAAAAAATACATGGATGTAAACCAGACAAACTGACAGATTCAAGAGAGTGTTTGTGCCAAAGTGAAAAAAAAAGATAGACAAATACTTCAATAATTTTTCCTGCTTAAAAATGTTCCTCGGTCTACTACTGAAGTACTGTTCTTCTTCAGGGACCAGTCTCTTTAGGCTGTTTAGTGCTTTTGCCACTACAGAAAGAAGATCCACTCCTGAGCAGACCCTACGCCCACACCTGATTACACGGGAGAGCAGTTTGCTGTAATAGTTTATGTTGCTGCTAAAAGGAGGAGGAAGTTTTCATCTCTGTGGCAGAGTAAAAGGCAGAGACAGAAAGGGATTATTTTAAGTCAAATGTCCTCTATGCTCTGTTGCACAAAGCACTTCAAACCAGGTCTGAGATACCTTCTGGTCATCTCAGTGTGACTTGTGAAAGGACTGAAACAACATTAAGAAGGGTGTCTCAGTTCTTAAATATTGGCAGCAAGGAGCACCCTAAAGATGGCATGTATTTGCTGCAACATACTGCTTTGTGAAAAAGGCTTGAGAGGGGAGGAGAGGACGCACAAAAATACTAAATCCCAGCTAACTCAAGCTACATTCAAACGGTGAGAATACACACCACACAAGAAGATACCGACAGAAACCTAAAACAAAAAGTGGCTCAATGAACTAAGGCTTACAAACTGATTAAATATACAAATAGACAGATGCTACAGAAATACATGCAACTAACGTTATGGTATAACTCCATCTGACAAACTGCATCTTTTTAATCATATTTAAGTGGTATAAGTAATCATGAAACAATTGAATCAACAGTCACAGATTCAATTTCTTTAACTTTTAATTGTTATGCTGACCAGTGTTGGGAGTAACGGCGTTTAACTCATTCACTGCCAATGACGACTAGTCGTCATTTGCATTTTTTTTTACTGTTTGAGCATTGGAACGAGCCCCCGCGCTGAGAGAACAAACATCTCAGCCCTGAAGCCGATCTTCATCCGCATACGTCACAGATCACATGATCAGGAAGCAACAAATCCATGTGTCTGGAGATCGTTTTGGGCCGTTCCTGTAAAAAAAAGTGAGGCGCGAACCGGAAAAGTGTCTGCTGATCACAATTCGACAACGGATTATGAAAGAAAGGATAACGCTCGAAACACGCGGCTTCTTCCTGATGTAAGAGGTGAGTCTCCTCTTTGTTTCGGTTGTTTTGGCATCGACATCATGCTAGCACGCAACGTTCTGTGACTCTTAAAAAAACAGTAAAAACGGTGAGAAACGCTGGCAGCGAAGGCCTTTAGCGATCAGGAAACGGCTGGCAGTGAATGAGTTAAGTATAACGGCGTTACTAATGGCGTTCTTTTTTAGGTAACGGAATTATCTAATTAATTACTTTTCCCGCTGTTGCAACACCGTTACCGTTACTGGGGATGGTAGGTTGTGCGTTACTATGTGCTTGTTGAACGTTGGGCAACAGTGTGAGGCTTTCTGACCACCACACTTCAGCTGCAGCCAGGGAGAGAGGTGTCGGTAAGGCACTTACAAACACCATGATGATTAGCCGGGTGGGCGGAGACCCTCGGTGTTCTCAATGTCACTGCATGCTGTAGACCCAACAGAGCAGCGATGGGAATAACGCCTTTAAAATAAATGCGTAACTAAAAAAATTTTTTTTTCAGTAACGAGCAAACTAATTAATTACTGTCTTCTTTTATCAAAATGTCGTTTCTGTTACTGATAAGAAAATGTGTGCGTTAAGCAGCGTGGTGTGTTGAAGCTGTCATCAGCTGATCAGGAGCTAAAGAGGCAGATGTTTTCATACAAGCGCATCACGGCCCGTGAAGAACGAGGAAGATGTGATGAATACTCTACATCTGCAGGTGTGGATCTGCAGCCGTGCCCTTCTTAGCGTGACAGCGAGACTTCCCGAAGGTCCACTCACCTGTTCACCGCTCAGACGTCATGATCTTCTACCTTAGCTAGATCATCCAGCTGTAACCGGTTTCTGATCATGTCTTTAGTCCCGCTGTAACACTGATGCATCCGTCTCAAACTTCATGGGTGCTCAGGTGTTATTAGAACTACCTGTGTGTGTTTACCACCCAGCTTCAGCTCTTCTGGTGTTTGGGTCTGAGCCAAGTTAGTAAATGGAAGTCCTCCATCAGGCTTGTGCCTCTTCTAGTGTCATTTTAAAGGATTTTTATTTATTTATTTAACCATTACTAGATTACCAGCAACAGAAATGCTACTAAAAACACACAATTATGTGAAGCTGGACACATTAAAATACTGTACAAAATTACATTTTTTTCTATAATTTAGCTAGACTGAGAGACCATTTAAAGGTTCAGGAACCGTTCAGGAACCTTTACAGGTGTTTCTATTTGCAATTTTAAATTTTAGCTGATTGGGGTCTTGTTAAATATCACACAGTGACCTTTCAATAGTCTAGATTAGTGTAATGTTCCTGTTAGTAGTTCCTCCTGTTAAGTGCTTATTTATTTAAACTATTCAGGTTTATAAAAAACATTTGGACATACATTTTATTATGTTCCAGTCATTAGTCATTTATAGTAAATCAAGTAAGGGCAGGGGCCTTTCTGGTTGCAGTCTCCTTGGGATTCTTGTGTTCTGGGGCAGCGCCTTGGAGCTCCCTCCGTCTCCTACACATCTTTGGGGGCAGATCTGTGGTCCCTCACACTCTCTATTGGATGCTTTTATAGAGAAACCTTGCATAAACAAGCACGTGTACACACACAGGTGCTCACATGGTGCTCTCATAAGTATGGACGTGGGCACATTCAACACGTGTTAAGGCTGTTGTTGCCACTAAATGCACTATGATTTATTATCATGTGATTGTTCAGTTAAACAATGTTGGTCCTCTATTTCTTCAAGTTGACGCAGTGATAGCTTGCTCCTGTTGTATTGTTGAGTGTCCCATTTTTTTCCCTCTTTTCTCTTTCTGCAGGTCTGGAAGCAGACTTGTTCATTATTGTTTATTTTTGTGGATGACTTGCTGTGGCATTAATTGCACTAATAGAGTGTCCAAGGAGTCTCCACTTCATTTTTTTCTGTGAGTAAAATTATATTTATGTATTTTAGGTCACTGCCGAGCTGAGCTTAGATTTTAACATGTACTGTTTAACCATGAAATTTAAATGTAATAGGGTAAAACCCAGTGAATTTAACATAATGCTGCACATTAGAAAATGGGTTGAAATACAACATGTTGGTGGAGCTGGGTTCCGACTATCGGCTGGTGGAGCTCTCGGGAGACCTCTGTTTTCCACCCGTTTCTCCCCTCCCCACAGCATGGCGCATCTCTGATCGCCGCGGCTCCTGTCTGCTGCGCGGGCTGCCGGCTTGTGGAGCTCTCAGATGGAAACCGATGTTTTCCACCCGGTTCTCCCCTCCCCGCAGCTCGGCGCATCTCTGTCTGATCGCGGCTCCTGTCTGCTGCGCGGGCTGCTGGTTTGTGGAGCTCTGGGATGGAAACCTTTCCACCCGGTTCTCCCCAGCGGCAGCTCTGCGCATCTCAGATCCCAGCGGCGCTTGTCTGCTGTGCGGCTGCTGGCTTGTGGAGCTCTCGGGAGACCTCTGTGTTCCACCTGGTTTTACCCAGCGGTCAGCCCGGCGTATCTCTGACTCAGAAGCTCTGGTGTTGTGCACAGTTAACTCCGGTTGTAGCTAGGTTGCTACCTCCGTTAGCTTAGCTCCCACCTCCGCGTTAGCTTCAGGTTAGCTTGTAGCTAGTTCGACCGGATGTCGTCAGTTGTTCCCAGCCTTACAGCCCCACCCTCAGCTCCACCTCTCTTCTCTTTTGTGGAATTGTCTGGGCTTGACGGAACCTGACGGTGGTGGCCACCTCCCATTTCTCCTCAAAAACGTGTTATTGGGTCTATGGAAACCCATTGTCCATATATGTATATGTCGATGGTTTTAAGTATCAGGCGTGACATTTAAAACAGACGCTTTGATGCTCCACCTGAGAGTAAATCTGTAAGGCTTGTCACCAGCATTCAGACATCCATTCTGTTTGAAAAAAATAAAAAATAAATAAAAAGTAAATTAAGTAAGTTTAATTAAGAGGGGAACCCATTTTTCTTGCATTCTTTAATGAAAAAAGTAACTAAGCAGTTATTTTTCTTGGTAATTAGTTACTTTTATAATCTCGTAACTCGGTAAGTAACTGAGTTACCTTTTTTTGACAAAGAATCAGTAACGATAGCAAATTACTTTTTAAAAGTGACGTTCCAAACACTGATGCAGACACAGGTATATTATCACATTGTTGCACCGTTAATCGGTGACCTCACATCCATGAACAGTCTGGTAAATGCACACAAAGCGGCACTATAGGGATTTTAACTTCACCTTGCTGCATGTGTTTGAGAGGTCACATAATAATCTGCCTGTTCTTCCTGTGACATGAGACACAAAAAGCAATCAGATATGTGTGTGTGTGTGTGTGTGTGTGTGTGTGTGTGTGTGTGTGTGTGTGTGTGTGTGTGTGTGTGTGTGTGTGTGTGTGTGTGTGTGTGTGTGTGTGTTAGGGCTGGGGGTAAACGATTATTTTTAAAACGATTATTCTGACGATTATTTTATCGAATAGTCGACTATTCTAATGACTATTTAGAAAATTAATCTAATGATTATTTTTCTATTGCACAATTAACAAAAACCAGAAAATCTCAAATAAATTCCTCAAAAAAATTGATAAATTCTTACTGTAAGAGAATAAACACTACAGGCCTTCCATTTTGTATAACACTGCGTTTATTGTGTTGTTTGGTTATGTTCTGGTGACATGTAGAACTTGGGAGTGCAGGCTGCTGCCTGAGAGGTGGTAGAAGATGGAGTGTCTCCATGCTGCTTTGTTTTGGTCACTTATGTGCGTGAGGCGAGTGGTCTTACGGGTTAAACCAAACTCAGGTGATATTTTACACTAAACCGAAAACCCACAACACTCTAAATGTAATAAAAGGGAGATCTACACCACAAAAAAGATGAACTCTAAACCAGAACGTAACAGCTTATCCCAACGCAAGAAGCTGTTAGCGAAGATGCTAACAGTAGCTTTACCAACATTAAGTTCAAGTTACCAAGTTTAAATAAACCAAAAACACCCAGCAGCAAACAGACCAGCACGGAGGAGAGACTGCTACCACCAAAACAGCTCTCCTTGTGTCTGAAAGAAGCTCCTTAATGAAGGGAGAAGCGCTCCCGGTGATGTTCTACATCTGCGATAGACACGAAGCAGCGCATCTGACCCCGGAAGTTGTTGTCTGTTGCCGGGAGACGAAGGCGGGCAAAACAGGAAAATAATCTAGTAGTGGACGGACGTTGTTCCGGGTCTTCGGTATTTGGCGGAGATGTTAGTGAAGGCGGAGAAGAGGGCGAACTAGAGGAAAAACAGGCAGATTCCTCCTCTATTTACAAACTCCTGGGGATGCAACAAGTGGGCGCGGTGCGTCGACTTCCGGATCTGACGTCGACAAATTTTTAGAATCGAGCCGTCGACTTCGTCGAGGCTTCGCTACAGCCCTAGTGTGTGTGTGTTCTTGTACAAACTACATACTGAGGACCATTTTGACCATTTTCCCTACAAAGTGAGGACATTTTCTTGGTCCTCACTGTTTTTAGAAGCTTACCAGTTGGTTTTAGAGGTATGGTGTGAATTAAATTTTAGTTAAGGTTCAGAATAGATCAGCATTGGTTATGGTTAGGGTATGGTTTAGGCATAATACAGTCACAAAAATGTATGGAAGTCAATGGATGGTCCCCACTATGATAAATATGTGTGTGTGTGTGTGTAAGTGTGTGTGCGTGTGTGTGTGTGTGTGTGTGTGTGTGTGTTGTGTCCTTGTTCCCCTAGAGTCTGACACCTGTATGTGTTTTATTTCTGCTCAAATGCAGGGTTTCCCTAACATAGGAGTAGCCGTGGCGGCCCGCCACGGCTGAAATCCCACCGCCACGCCTACAACATCCCAAGTTTTATTGATGTTATTTTTTTTTTTTGCGCCGTTTACCGAAGAAGCAGCGGGAACTACTGTGTTGTTGCTTGTGATCACAGCCGGCAAGTAGCAAGGAGGAGGAGGCAGGGCAGGGTGGTTACATCTATGAGCGTACGGATAAAGCATGTTTGACGAATACGAGCAAGAAACGAGTGTAAAACTCGAAAATATCTGTAATCGTGCTGAATGAAATCCACATTGGGTAACTGACTGTCTTCACGCTCTGTGATTGGCCAGTCAGATAGAGCGCCCGCCCCTCCCTACACACAAAACTGCAGCCGGGAGCTCCGTCAGCTCGGCCCAGGCATCAACGCACACACACAGACAGTAAAGCCGGGCGGACACTGTGCGGCTTTTTCACTTTTTTGAGCAGATTTTCCACTCGTGCGAGAATCCACAAGATCGGGGCGAGTTTTGCGCTGAGCGTCGTGTAGTGTACAGGGGTTTACGAGAGGCGATTAACACCACGTGACCAGCTACCGATCAGCAATCGTGAGCTCGCACGGACTTCTGGAGTGTTTGATATTTATCTCGTTCCTCATGAGGGTTGAAGCGGCGCAGCGAGCGGCTGCGACCCAAAAAGTATCAGAACCGCTCACGGCGCATTCGCAATCCTGCATCAACTCCGCTCGCCCGCTATTTCCCTAATAACACACGTTGTTCGTTTTTATTTAGTTTTTTTTACTCACAATGATTGTCAAGAAAGTGTGTTTGTCGTGTTCATGTCAAATTTAACTGATCACAAAACACAGATTTACTTTATTTCGTTTTCCTCATCCAACCCCCATAAATCCCTGTGTGTCCTCCTGCAGCACTCCCGAAGGACAACAGGCAAAACAAGACAAAAAAGTCTGACGTGTTGCGTAAAAACTGCTATTTTTAACATATTTTAGGTCCGACGTGTTGCTACCAGACGTACAGCGTGAGCACATGACTCGTGAGATCTACCCTGCGCTGAAGTCGTAGTTTGAGCTGAAGCTGAGTGCTACGAGTGAAAAAGTCGCACAGTGTCCGCCCAGCTTATTATAATGTTCACTGTAATGCATCTTGATGTTCTCAACAAATAAATTAAATAAAAAATATTGGTCAGTAATGCCAAATATGTAAATTTGTGTTTCAGTCATTTTTATACTGGCTTAAAAATACTTCATTAAGTCTACTAAGCAGGGGTGTAGAACGTTTGTTATAGGGCCAGCCCAGTAATGATCTTGGAGCAAAATAAAGGGGGCAGAAAGTCAAATAAAGGGGGAAAAAGAAGATGTTTTTCCAGACGCCAAGAAAAATTAAATGCCAAATCCACCCTGCAAAGTGTGTCACTGAGAGTTTAAAACAGAAATTATTCTTGTGCAAATATTGGTGTACTCACCTTTAATACTAGTTATTAAAATGCAGCAGTCGCTGGATTGGTGCAGTTCAAAGTGGAGTGCATCAAATAAAACAATATTAACATAAAGGTGAGACGTGTCATTCCCCCCCCAATAAGGATTTGCTCGCTTCTGACACCAGCCCCCAGCGGATGAGGGTGGAACTACAATTTATATCATTTCCGCGTTGGCCTCACTTTCAGACCCGTGTTGTGGGGGCTTGGTTGGCACACTGACAAGGCTAGTTCTTACCTGCACCAAGAAGATGATGAGGAAGTAGAAATTGGCAATTCTTCTAAACTGTTCAAACAAGTTCTTTGGTAGAAAGTTCCACACTGTGTACTGCAGGAAAAAGGAGATGAAATTAGTCACATTGTGGCCTGTTTTAAAATAAATTGAGTTAAGCCAAAGAAAGGGTTTGAACATGATGACAGACATTTAAAATGTTAACTTATAGATTCTGTTTGAATCTTAAAAAGAAAACAGAGAAGTAGTTTCAATAAAATTGGAATCTCTTTTTGATAAGCTTTCCAGAAAAGCACACATTGAGAACAACAGATGTTCCACCAATTTAGATTTGTCATTTATCTCTTTATTTGGTCTTTTTTCAACACAGAAGCAAAACACTTCTCACTGTTTTTGCTCTGTTTTTTTAAACGGCCATGACTGCTGGTACTGAAGTGCAAAAGCTAAAAGATGATGAAGAGCAGAGGCAGTAGAGAACATGAACACTACAGCTGGGGTAATTGAGGACTGTTTACCCCAACGAACTGGCAGGAGCCTATTGATGATTTGTCCCAGGTCTCTGTGATGCACTGCACCACTGTAAATCCTACCCCCCCACCCCCACCACCGTCACACACAAACAGATTCCTCGTCATCATCACTTTAATGTATGATATCCATAAGCCAGCTACCTGGACCTGCCTGAGCTTGCTGTTGACATGAGTTAGATGGGTAAGACCTAGCTGGAGGGGGCTGGGGAGGCAACCTATTAGAGTCCATGGGGAAGAACTAAACTGTTCACCCCACTCGTTCAATTTTAGCAAATCACATAATTCACTGCCAGTCCGAGCAAGCCATCTCCTTCAGTTGGCAGCTTAGATGAGCCCGTGGAGAGTAAGGACAGAGGAATGGGTGGGATTGTTCAACAGCTCATTTTGCATTCCAAATGTTTTTAGATGAAAAAAATAATGCCTAAAGGCATGTAAGGCACAATTCAGACAGGTGGAGGGAGAAAATGCAGCTAGGAAGTTTAGGAACATCTGAAGGATATAAATGTAGTACCTTTTAGCATCTCAAGAGTGATGAAAATTGGACATCACATCTATAATTTGAATACATTACCACATGAATACTGCAATGACAGACTGTGATGGGATTACACTCATGTTTAAATAAACATGAAGGCCATTTAAGTATTCAAAGGTCAAATGTGATCTTACGGCAACACTTCATGGGTGCAGTAACACACACATTCCCATAACCAAGAACTGGATTATCCACGGTGTATGTTGAAGTGTGAGCAGAGGTGGAAAGTGCTTCTCACCTTGGACGACACAATCCTGTTGTCACAGAACTTGGGTGGGATGAAATCCTCATTGACAAGAGAGGACTGGTGACCGATGTAGATTGTCCTGTTGTCTACTCGTCTCTCGTCTACACCAAGCTAGAGGACATGGAAAAAATAAAGAGGATGAACAGGGGAAACAGTTTAGAAACCCAGTATCTCACTGGGCTTTTTGGTGACAAGTTCCTGTTGCTATCTGAAAGGAAGTTTTACAAATGTCTCCAAATGCTCATGAGGGTCTTCTTTCTTCTTGTTTAGTGTTCTGATTGTGCTATTTTTGGTTGGTGTTAACTTTGCACTGCGAGTAGCGGTTCCAGTCTGAGGAATGGGATCCCGGTGCCATTCGACTTTACATCAGTTTGCTAACGTTGGATGCTAGCTGTTACCATTCTACCTTGTGCATTGCATTAGCATCGCAAAACCAATTTAAGTTTGCAGCAGCTAGGGCTGGCCAATAAATCGAAAATTTATCGTTATTGAAATTTCTGACTCTTATCATGATAATTTTTCCCATGTCAATAAATTTGATAATAAAAAAACGAAAAGATATGTGTAGGTTGGTAGCGTTCATGTCCCTTTAAGAAGCTGTACCACCTTGAGTCACATAAAAATGTGACTCAATGTGATACATGTGACAGCCCCATCTAGTGGACAACTTGTTTCTGCACATACCTGTAGTTACCGTCCACTTATCGTTAGATGTGAAATCCTCAATATATCGTGATATTAATTTTAGGCCATATCGCCCAGCCCTAGTAGCAGCTGTTGAAAGTAATTTTTAAAATAACATCCAAACTAACTCAGTTACCTTTGACATACATTAGTCAGTAAAGTAACCAAGTTACTTTTAAATGAAGTAATCAGTAGTCAGTAATCAAAATACTTTTTCAGCTAATTGTGGCAAAACTGCTCATTACATGCAAAGCCAGATATTTGGAGCAGGACCTGGCTGCAGCATGCAGAAATGGGCGGCATCAGGCCAGTTGTCAGACTCATACTATATTTTGAAAATGTAACACTTATGTTAGGGAACTGAAGGGGGCGCTATAACTAATATAACCTAAAACGCAAGATTGAGGAAGACAGAGAGGTTATTTTAACAGTTTTAGTAAAGGTTCCATATAATGCAAAATCTACTTTTAGGAACATTTTACCATGTGATATTGTAATTTCCTCCTAAGAAATACCCCCAAACTTTTTTTTTTTTTGGTTTGGCTGCATTCATACATTTTCCTGTCTCAACCAAGCCCCCACAATGCAGCTCAAAACTTGAAGCAATCACGGAAGTACCAAAAATTGCAGTTCCACCCTCATCTGCTGGGGGCTGGTGTCAGAAGCAAGCAAATCCTCATTGACTCCCATGTTAAAAATACCAATTTCACAGCAGAAATAAACATGTTTACAGCCTGGTTCCAAAACATGTTTTTTGTTTAAATTATCTAGTTTACACTCATGACAACTCTGAGGGGCGTGAATTTTTTTCTCACTCTTCTGTTTAAGTGTATTAAAAGCCTAAAATTCTGTATAATTAATTAGCATCAGACCCACGTGACCACAGAGCTAGCTCTGTGGAAAGGCCTCAGTAGAGCCTCAGCCTGGCTTGGAAACTGTTCTGGGATTTTGAATCTCTGTGTTTGTGTATTCTTTTTTGGATATTTTTTGTGCAATTGTTGGACAAAATGACTTGCTGTGGCATTAATTGCACTAACAGAGTGTCCAAGGAGTCTCCACTTCATTTTTTTCAGTAAGTAAAATTATATTTATGTATTTTAGGTCACTGCCGAGCTGAGCTTGGATTTTAACATGTACTGTTTAACCATGACATTTAAATGTAACAGGGTAAAACCCAGTGAATTTAACATAATGCTGCACTTTAGAAAATGGGTTGAAATATAACATGTTGGTGGAGCTGGGTTCCGACTATCGGCTGGTGGAGCTCTCGGGAGACCTCTGTTTTCCACCCGTTTCTCCCCTCCCCACAGCTCGGCACATTTCTGTCTGATCGCGGCTTCTGTCTGCTGCACGGGCTGTCGGCTTGTGTAGCTCTGGAAGGAAACCGATGTTTTCCACCCGGTTCTCCCCTCCCCGCAGCTCAGCGCATCTCTGTCTGATCGCGGCTCCTGTCTGCTGCGCGGGCTGTCGGCTTGTGGAGCTCTCGATGGAAACTGCTGTTTTCCACCCGTTTCTCCCCTCCCCGCAGCTCAGCGCATCTGTCTGATCGTGGCTTCTCTGTGTTCCACCTGGTTTTACCCAGCGGTCAGCCCGGCATATCTCTGACTCAGAAGCTCTGGTGTTGTGCACAGTTAACTCCGGTTGTAGCTAGGTTGCCACCTCCGTTAGCTTAGCTCCCACCTCCGCGTTAGCTTCAGGTTAGCTTGTAGGGCTGCAACAAACGATTATTTGGATAATCGATTAATCGGATGGGGTCTCGACACGATTAATCGATTAATTGGATTACATGGGGAAATTTTTAAAAACTGCTAGGGAAACGTTATTTCTCTCCTTCCTTCACTTTATTTAACACAACATTATTAGAAAACAGTTCAATAGCAGAAAAACAACATGCCATCACCTAAATTGTCTTATAAGGTGTATAGACAGAGACCCTAAGCTACATCTATCTGTGACCTAAAATGCTTGGTCCAAGTTAAACAGCTTAAGGGCAATTCTCATCTGTTTTGTTTGATCTCATCTGTTAACATTTATTTTAAATGTAATTAAACATAGGCTGTGAATTAATCAAAATTGATCACTATTTCCAAAACTGACTGAAAAAATACCAAATAAAACAAAAGTAAATGAATGCCATCCTCCTTGCGATGATGCCCTGGGCAACTGCCATAAAGTCACATCAAGAAATGCTGCTGATCATTCCAATGATCCCAAATAGACTCACATTAGGCCACATGAAAGCAACTGAACCCAAAAATATATTAACCAGTATATAACTGCACTCTCACACAACACGCCTGCAGCAACAGTTAGGACTCCTCCCTCCCTTTTAAAAGCGTTTTTGCTTCTGAGGACATTGTGGTTGTAAAACCACATGCTAGTAGTCTGGCCCCGGTGTGATCAACCAGTTTCTGCGGGAATGTGACGGCGGAACCAGGGCCAGATTAACACTTTGTTGTACCCTGGGCAACAATATTCAAGGGCTCCATCATCACGACCCAAGGATCACCATAATGTGGTCACATACAGAATATTTTACTGTAATATGCAGTAAATATACTCAATACTTGAATGCCTGACAACACGTAACCCGCCCAGAGTAACCTTTGACCCACCTCGTGTGGACTGACCAATGAGGAGAGGGTCTTAACTTGAGGCCCTCTCTTCATTGGTCAGTCTGCATGAGACTGACTCTCAACTGACATTCAGTCGTAGGCAGCGAAGCGTCTCTGTGCAGCGCAAAAGCCCGGGTGGACAGTTTGTTTAATGTAGGGTGATCATATTTCCATTTCCAAACAAGAGGACAGGGGATCTGTGCCTATGACGTCACACTATGGCAACGCCACACAAACCATGTTGGGACCCATTTTTTGTAAGAACTAAATTAATATCAGATTCTGCCAATAAAAGGGCTCTAAAACAATTCATATGTAAATATTTAGCATATTTACTGCAAAATCTCATTTTTCTGCTTTAGTGCTGCAACAAGGTTTTATTAATAATAAATTATTATACCTTTTGTTTTACTACAGCATCGGTAAGCTTCCTGTGCACAGATGATTAAGGATGCTTGTTTCAGCTGTGAGATTAGACGATGGGATCAATGAAAAAATAAGTTGTCACACACTCCATGGAAACTTTCAGAGAATCCACAAATAGTGGCTTTCAAATGGTTTTGTTACTTTTTGCAAGTTTTTAAAAGAAGCAGATGAGACAGCATGTCTGATAATTTAGTTTTTCATCTGATAATATTAGAACATGTCAGTAATGTCTGAGGGGCTTTTATAAACACCATATAACTAACACTACTGGAGAGGGCATGAATTACACAGAGGCTTCTGGGGAGCCCAGTTATGGGGGGGGGGGGGGGGGGGGCATTTTGCCTTGGCCCCCAAAATGTCTTGAAACGGCCCTGGGTGTGTGACTGAGTTTTGAAGGTGATCTGAATTGTATCAGATGTATAAATATGACATGTGTATAACTTATTGTTTTTTACTGGTAAAAACGTGTCGTGGAGATAAATCTACCTACATTTGACTTTTCAACACTTTGTTTTGTTTTCTTGTTTTTATTTAACTATTTTCCTGTCCTGTCTGTCTCTCATCTTCCTGCATCTCCTCATAATTCTCCAGAAAATCTGTTGCCTGGATTCTTACCTTTTCACCTCATCAGTTACTTTTGAGCAGGTCAAAGGGATCTCCTGACCGAAAAGCGCAGAGCGCGTTTTCGATGCTGCGTGAGGTGACATCACCACAGCACAGGTGATGAGCTCCGCAGTAGCGAGCTTCAGGCACAAATAAGACAGAAAATAGAGAACATGTGCGGACATGAACGATCGTGTGCTAATTATAGTTTTTTGGTTGCGCCACTTTGAGAATGGACCGTGCGCTGGAAGCAGCTGCCTGGAGCACTGCGCGACAATGCGGAACCGGTTCGCAGCAGCGCAAGTCTGCCGGCTCTCCCTCGCGCTGATCTGCCGGTACCGGCTCTCCCTCACGCTGATCTGCGGCTCTCCCTCGCGCTGATCTGCCGGCTCTCCCTCGCGCTGATCTGCCGGTACCGGCTCTCCCTCACGCTGATCTGCGGCTCTCCCTCGCGCTGATCTGCCGGCTCTCCCTCGCGCTGATCTGCCGGCTCTCCCTCGCGCTGATCTGACTTGCTCTGGTCTGCGCGCAACGGCGGGCGGGAGGGGGGGGGGCGCTTTTGGAAGAGTTGTGCGACACAACGAATCGATGACGCAATTCGTTGCCAACGCTTTTAGTAATCGATTTTCATCGAATTTATCGATTCGTTGTTGCAGCCCTATTAGCTTGTAGCTAGTTCGACCGGGTGTCGTCAGTTGATCTCAGCCTTACAGCCCCACCCTCAGCTCCACCTCTCTTCCCTTTTGTGGAATTGTCTGGGCTTGACGAAACCTGTGACACGGTCAAAATGGCAGTGGTGGCCACCTCCCATTTATCTTCAAAAATGTGTTATTGGAGTCTATGGAAACCCATTGTCCAATATGTCGATGGTCTCAACTCAAGTGGTCGATGTAACGGTTTTTCCTGCGAATGGGAGAAAGTAGCCCACTACCAGGCATTTCTCCTCCCCCTGAAACTAGTCTGGTCTTGGTTCTGAAACTTGGCTATTCTTTGGATATTCTGACAAATTACTTCTGAAATTAATTCTACTGGAACGCCACCGTAAAAACCATACATCCGGTCTACAAAGACACATGTGATGAGCAATTGACTAAGTTCAAAGATCATTAGGGACATAAAATATTTTGCAGAAAAAAAAACTAAAATATAAATATATGAAATCTGTTTCAGCTAGCTAAATAAATTACTGCAGACACCACCTAAAGTCGAACCAGCTTCAGCAGAGGGCGAAACGAAACAAAAGTCAAACAATGATGCCACCAGACATAGATAATGCAAATTAATGTTTGGAGCGGCCATGGGCAGAGATTCACTGAAAGGAACCTTTTCATATTGGGATATAAATTCAGACCTTATGTAGTAAATTATAGTTATCTTGCTTAATTTGAACATAGAATAGAGTATTAACAATTGTAAACTTGTAACAACAGTAATTCATATGGCTCTGACAACGGGCCCGACAGCGCCCCATTCAGTTCCACAACATAAGTCTTGCATTTTACAAATATGTTATGGGTCTCACAACTGGCCCGACGATACCCCTTTCTGCGTGCTGCAGCCAGGTGTACTTGGATATTTCAGCCTTTATTTATTATAATAATGATGATGGTGGCTTACAGCTTATGAAAGCCCCACATTCAAAATTTCAGACAGTTAGAATATTGTGAAAAGGTTCATTATTCTAGACTCAAAGTGTGACACTCTAACCAGCTAATGAATTGGGACACCTGCAAAGAGTCCCTGAGCCTTTAGATCAGGGGCGTCAAACTCATTTTAGCTCAGGGGCCACACTTGAGGGAAATCTAGTCTCAAGTGGGCCGGACCGGTACATTAAAACCAACTTCAGATTGTTTTCTTTGTTTTAATACAATCAATATAAACCAAAGCTGAAGCCTGAGGACAGTGTATCCAAAATCGTACAAGTACAACACCTGAAGTGTACTTCAAATTTTGAAAAAATTTAATTAATTAATAAATAAATAGAAACATTCCTCAGTGATTCAAACAGCTTACAGATCGCATGGCTAGATCAGATTCATGCAGCACTTAAAGTATATTTGACTCATTTTACTTTACATCTTTTAGCTTTCACCAGCACATCAATATCAGAAGTCACATCCTGTGTGGCAGCCAACTTCAGGATGTGATTCAAGTTCTTGTGCGAGTCTTGAGTGCAGCTTTGTTTTATTCATACTCATTACAGAGAAAACTTGCTCACAAAGATATGTTTATTTTCACTCTACATTGTAAAGTATGAAAATAAAGTTTATACAACCATCTTGCGGGCCGGAATTAACCCGTTTGCGGGCCGGATCAGGCTCGTGGGACGTCTATTTTGACACCCCTGCTGTTGATGGTCTCTCAGTCTAAGATGAATGACTGAAATAAAAGGACTAATGCACCATACTCTAATCCTTCCAATGTCACCTGCAGTTGCATGGCTGTCACATGTGTCAGACCTTTCTTCACTTAATTTACATAAGTGAGATATGTGAAGAATGTAAGAAAGCTACCACATTTTCCGGACTATAAGTCGCACTTTTTTTCATATTCTGGCTGGTCCTGCAACTTATACTCTGGAGCGACTTATAGTCCAGAACTACAGTAACTGCAAACATATAGCAAACCACTAAAATTTTCTGACGTAATCACATTAGCTTGTGATGAAATTGTGACAAGAAAACTTGCACGACAGTCAAAATGTTAAAATATGTTTACAATGATGTAACATGACCAGAGTCATCAATAAAATCTCTCACAAAATGTTCTATTTAACAGTCCAATGAGACTTAAACTGAAAATCTGCATATTTCCTGGCATTTCTGTGTCTTCAGTGTTATCAACAACAGCAGCCTAGTAAGATACTGGCTTTTACCACTGAAAAAAAAATTGCTTTGGAATATCTGCTGTTAACAAAATATATGAATCCCTTTACTTTTCAAATATTGCTCAACTAGAAAACTATTCTATAAGAGCCAATAATTCAGCCATGACACAAGGAAAGTATAACATGGGTCAGTGGGCCAAAATGCGGAGTGTATATGGGTGCTTTAACTTAATTTAAATCTTTCCAGGTCATTTATCAATGTAAAGAGATAATAAATGGGCAAAGCTAGAAGAAATGCTGTGCTCAGACTTATGGGCTGAACCTCTTTGTTGTGGGTTCTTTTTAATTTGTATAGCATGCAGAGATAGACTCCTTTAACAAATTTAAAATGCTGCAGACATGTTGGACTCGCTTCAAAAATGAGTTGGCTGATGCATTCCTCTTCCGTAAAAGGTAGGTCAAGTGACTTGTATAAGAGGCAGAAGCCAAGTTGCAGTCATACGTTTAAAGAAGGTTTACTAATCTTAAATAAACCCTTAAAAGGATCAGAGAAACTAAGAAAACAAATCAAAAATATCAGCTTTCAGAAAGATCTTTATTTTTTTTTTCTATATAGGGAGCCTAAGGCATGCCCACCTACTTTCGGACCATGGATCCCCGGAATAACAAAAAAATTAATGCCAGTTAATGGGGTAAAACACTATTTTCTAATTTCGCTTGTTATGTGCCATGGATTTCACATATGATTTCCATGAATTTTAAAGGCTTTCTTTATACCAAGAAAATGCATATTTACGATCAGGGGAAAACATCATTTTAGGTTTTGTTTGAAAATAAGTCAAGGACTACAAATGTGCATCATGAAAGTCACGTCACCGAACCAGACACGGAGAAAAACAAAGGGAAAATGGCTGCAAGTTCAGCAAACTTCAAATCCTTCCTGCAGGAGGAAAGAACCACCATAAATCTGGCCATGTGGTAAGTAGCAGCTACACTATGTGACATGCTAAAGTCGGATTTGTAGTAGGGCTAGGCGATATGGCCTAAAACCAATATTAAAATATATTGAGAATTTCACCTTGATAACGTTAAATGGACGATAACTACAGGTATGCGCAGAAACAAAAGTTGTCCACTGGAGCTGTCACATGTATCACATTGAGTCACATTTTTACGTGACTCAAGCCGGTCCCTTCTTAAAGGGACAAGAACGTTGCCAACCTACACACATCTTTTCTTTTTTTTTTTTAATATCAAATGTATTGACATGAGAAAAATTATCTTAATAAGAGTCGGAAATTTCGATAACGATACATTTTCGACTTATTTCCCAGCCCTAATTTGTAGTCCTGCTAATTACAAACTTTTACAAGCTGATAAATCTCAAAGCACGTGACTGGTCTTGTTAAAACACACATAATTACTTTTCAATACATTTGAAGTATAATATGCGTGATCGAAGGAGTAAGAAGCGGATTCGAAAATAGGTCTTTTAGCCCCATTGACTTGCATTAATTTTTTTTCATTGTGAACTGACCTGAATTGGAATGTTTATTATGTGAAGTGCCTTGAGATGACTCGTGTCGTGACTTGGCGCTATTTAAATAAAATTGAATTGAATTCATTCTTCTGGGGACCCATGAGCCGACCGGAAAGGGAGGAGACTTAGGCTCCCTATAAGCATGGCGTACAACCAAGCTTCACAAGTCCGTACTTTAAAACTTCAAAATATCATAAAATTAAACTGTAATTAACCTTACTTAATAAACATGACAAATATAAAACAAATTGTCACTAAATATAGCTTCAACAATCTTTATTTATGGCTCTACCAAAAATATTAATAGTATTATGGCCACTAATTTGTGTTGGTTCAGCAAATTTTGCTGTTCAATTCAGCATTAGAACCTTTAAATTGCAGGCAAAAACAACCCAACTGTCTGGCCTCCAAAACAGAGAGCTCTGAGTCTGCACCAGTCCTCGTTACCGTACAAGAAGACATAACATTTTCAGTCAAGGTCTCCTGCATTCTTTACTCTGAATAAAGTTCATCTTCCTGAAAGTTAGTGACTTTGCAACTTATAGGTTGAAATAATCAGATATGTTCAGGGTTCCCCCCAGAAAATGAGTTAAGCCTTGCGTATTTGGCCGTCAGATGTGGGGGGGGGGGCTCCATCCTGCTGGGGGAAACCCTGATGTTGAATAAACACAATGTTTTAATCTATCAATATACTCAAAACACATTATAAGAAAATTATTATTAATGTTTAACATTCACTTCACTAAAATCTTTGGTGTGTTCTTGCTGTGTTGAAATTCTAATTCCATCTTTTAGTTCTTTTTAAAACACAGAAAGGTTTTATTTACTTGCAACGTTTCGTTTGTGGCTGCAAACTTCGTCAGGCAATTATTAAACACTTGTCAGCCTGACGAAGTTTGCAGCCGCAGAGTATCTGCGTGGAGTTGCATGTTCTCCCCATGCATGTGTGGGTTTCCTCCCAGTACTCCGGTTTCCACCACAGATCACAACATGCCCTATAGGTTATAAATTGTAAGTCACTTTGGATAAAAGCGTCTGCCAAATAAATAAACATAAACATAAACATTCATAATCACCTTCAGTTCGTAGTGAATCGATTATAAATTTAAATTAAGTATTTCTGTCATGTTGACAAATATTTAATAATTAACGTGAACTCTTAAAAGATTAATCTTTAAACTGAAAGCTAACAAAGCATTATTTCCATTATATACCTGACAACACTGGCTGCTCTGAAAGAAAAACAGAATGACTAAGTGAGATGAGCTTCTTCACACTGTAAACAATGTCTTTCTGACAATCAGTAACATTATCAAAGAATTGCAAACTGGTTTCTCAAATACAGTGATGTTCTAGCTTCTGGTACAAGTTGTACTGCACAGCAATGACTATGTTCGTAAATTATTAAGATTATCATGGTGACAGGAGATCTGTTGTATCTAATATTAAGGCCAGTATCATGTGGGTTGAGAAGATATATTAGCCAGGGAAAAGTGTGAATTATAACAACCTGGACAGAGAGCAGCACAAAGCCTGGTTTTTACAAGAGGCTACATCAAAGGGTATCCTCAAACACCTCCAGGTATAATTTACGCAGAACAATGACACAGCTAATACGACTACAGTAAGGAGTTACTCAATTTCCAACATTCAGCAAACAAAAACATTGCCACTTTTGTGGTGTTAATTATTAAACACTTGACATCTTCTCTCTAGATTAGACTTGTGAAAGAAGTCAGCACAGTTACATAACACTCCCTCATGTACAAGCAGCTATGCTCACACCTCAGCATGGATGTTAACTTTGCCACACAGCGAAGCAAGCAAGCAAATACTCCTTTAGCAGGACCAGATGGATGAGGCTGCCAGTAAAATAAAACAGAAGGAGCAGATCAACAAGGAGTCCTTAAGAACGGGAAGTGTAACATGACCCAACAACAGTGCAAAACAACCAGTTCCTTAAAAATTGTAAATTCAGATCACACCTAGGAATAATCTTATTTATTTTGGTCAGATGTATTGACTTTCAGCGTTATCTTGTAGGAGACAAATCCCAAATCCACATTCATTTTAACAACTGTTACAGTGTTTCCAAAAACTTCTGAGCTACGCCTTCCAAACTGGCAGATGTGCTGCTTGTGCTGCAGGTGTATATCTTTTTAACTGTGGGTGTTGTAGTGGCATCTGACATTTACACATTTGATTTTTTTTGTGTGACAATGATCTGCTGGAATATTTTGATTCCATTGATTTTTGGTGGCCTAACAATCAGGTCTCTGCTTTTTGCAAATGATGTTGGCTTCTTCAGATCGTGATTTCAAGCTCTTGCTCGTATGGTTCGCAGCTGAAAGTGAAGTAGCTGGGATGAGAATCAGCTCCTTTAAATCCGAGACCATGGTCTTGAGTCAGAAAAAGGTAGAATGCCTTCTTCGGGTCAGGGATGGGCACCTGTCTCCGCCTGTTTCTACCAATTCTGCCTTTCCCACCGATTACCTTTTCTTATTCTTTTTTTCTCTCTTTTCCACGCATTTATAATCACAATTTTTACTTGTCCCTGTTTTAAATATTTTTATGTTTCTAATTTTTGTTTTTCTGAAGAGCCTTGGGATGTATCTAGGCACTATATAAAAAACAGTTTCTCCTTCTTCAGTGGAGGAGTTTAAGTATCTCGGGGGCCTTGTTCATGAATGAGTGAAAGATGGGAGAGTGAGATCAATAGGCGAATAGGTGCTGCCTCTGCAGTGAAGCGGGTGATGTACTAGTCTGTAGCGCTGAAGAGAGAGCTTAGCCAGAGGGCAATGCTCTCGATTTACTAGTCGATCTACGTTACCCTCAACTATTGTCACCATCTTTTGGTAGTGACCTAAAGAATGAGATTGTGGATGCAAACGACCATGTCACACTCAATAGAATTTATTTCTTTTCTTGATCACACTTTAAATAAAAAACACATCTATTGATAATCGAAATGTATTTCTTTTAGTTGTATGTTTAGTTGGCAGGTGAATCTGTAAAACTAGAGAAATAATAATTGATTTTAACTCATTCACTGCCAATGACGACTAAAGTCGTGATTTGCATTTTTTTTACTGTGTGGGTATCGGAACGAGCCCCCGGACCAAGAGAACAAACATCTCAGCTCTAAAGCTGATCTTCATCCGCGTACATCACACGTCACATGATCAGGAAGCAGAAAATCCATGTGTAAGGAGATCTTTTTGGGCCGCTGCTGTAAAAAAAAGTGAGGAGCGAACCGGAAAAGCTTCTGCCGATCACAATTCAACAACGGACTATGAAAGAACAGATAAAGCTCAAAACGTTCAGATTCTTCCTGATGTAAGAGGTGAGTCTCCTCTTTGTTTTGGTTGTTTTGGCGTCTACATCATCTTAGCGCACAACGTTCTGTGACTCTTAAAAAAACAGTAAAAACGGTGAGAAACGCTGGCAGCAAAGAGCTTTACCGATCAGTTAAAGCTGTTTAACCCTTGTGCTTTCCTGTTTTTTTTTTTTTTGCTGTTGTTGCTATTATAGTTTTTATTTGTTTTAGCTATTTTATGTTGCTGTATCTAGTTTGGTGATGTATTGTGTACAGCACTTTGGTTGGCGTTGTCGCCGTTTAAATGTGCTTTATAAATAAAGGTTGATGATGATGATGATGATGATGATGATATACTCTTAAGCTATAGGGGAAAAAAAAATCAACCGTTGGATTTTTCTAAAGTTGAAAGGTGTGGACGTGGCTAAGCCTCAAGCTTTGCCCTGTCGCCACGCTACTCTTTTTTTCACAGCTCCCATTTGGACTCCTTTCACCCAATCACCAGCAATCTCTGGCAAATAGCAGTAGACAAGTTGAGGTAACTTGGTATCCAGTACTGGCAGGTTTCAAAAAAAGGCGGGGCTTTGGGAGCATGGCAAAATTCGTTATCACGCCATGTAAATATGTTTGCCTCTCATTTCCTCAGTTATCACGATATCGCCACAAAATCTCTGGTCAGTGATCCTAGTTTGGTCCCCAATAGAAATGAACGTGATAGGTTGGTGGGCCTGGCCTATTTTCTGAAATAGCGCCCCCTAGAACCATTAAAACTGTTAGCCCCAAGCCGTGCTTTAATTGAGAACTACGAAATTTGGTACACTATAGTGCCTTGGGACCTACAAAAAAGGTATATTGGAGCCAAAGTTTACGTCGCACAGGAAGTCGGCCATTTTGGTCCAAGTACTCGATTTAGTGGTTTTTGCACGCGTCGTTTGGAAAGTGATACCCAATCGCCCTTTTCATCAATCGCCTTCAAACTTCTGCTATATACTCTTAAGACATAGGGGGGGGGGAATTCAACCGTCGGATTTTTCAAAAGTTGAAAGGTGTGGGCGTGGCTAAGCCTCAAACTTTGACCATTCGCCGTTACATTACTTGACATAATAACTCCCATGTGCATGATCAGATCCATATCAAACTTTGTGTGATCACTGACCATATCTCAAGACAGTGACAATGTGGACAGCTGACATCACCTAAGCCCCGCCTCCTGACAACAGGAAGTCAATTATTTTGTGGTGAAATGCCCATATTTCTCCTCTCTAATTCAGTGAACATGACACTAAGGTCATGCACTGACTTCATGATGCTGTAATGACCATTCAGTTCTGATACCTTTCCAGAAAGGGAGGAGCTTTGATGCCATGGCGAATTCTGGCGTGACGCAGTGACCTTACGTTTGACTAACTTCCGCAAACAGCCTCCGATCTGCACGAGACTGAACATGACAATCAACAATCATGCCCATTAGCCAATGAGGCACAAGTTGGTGAATGTTGTATAATATCACCACAGCGCCCCCTACACACCATTAAAACTGTAATAACTTGTACAGACGAGGTCACAACTGCACCAAACTTGCAATATGTCATCACACAAAGTCACCCAACACAATCCTGTGGTCATTGGTCGATATTAGGGCTGGGGGTAAACGATTATTTTTAAAACGATTATTCTGACGATTATTTTATCGAATAGTCGACTATTCTAATGACTATTTAGAAAATTAATCTAATGATTATTTTTCTATTGCACAATTAACAAAAACCAGAAAATCTCAAATAAATTCCTCAAAAAAATTGATAAATTCTTACTGTAAGAGAATAAACACTACAGGCCTTCCATTTTTTATAACACTGCGTTTATTGTGTTGGTTGGTTATGTTCTGGTGACGTGTAGAACTTGGGAGAGCAGGCTGCTGCCTGAGAGGTGGTAGAAGATGGAGTGTCTCCATGCTGCTTTGTTTTGGTCACTTATGTGCGTGAGGCGAGTGGTCTTACGGGTTAAACCAAACTCAGGTGATATTTTACACTAAACCGAAAACCCATAACACTCTAAATGTAATAAAAGGGAGATCTACACCACAAAAAAGATGAACTCTAAACCAAAACGTAACAGCTTATCCCAACGCAAGAAGCTGTTAGCGAAGATGCTAACAGTAGCTTTACCAACATTAAGTTCAAGTTACCAAGTTTAAATAAAACAAAAACACCCAGCAGCAAACAGACCAGCACGGAGGAGAGACTGCTACCACCAAAACAGCTCTCCTCATGTCTGAAAGAAGCTCCTTAATGAAGGGAGAAGCACTCCCGGTGATTTTCTACATCTGCGATAGACACGAAGCAGCGCATCTGACCCCGGAAGTTGTTGTCCGTTGCCGGGAGACGAAGGGGCAAAACAGGAAAATAATCTAGTAGTGGACGGACGTTGTTCCGGGTCTTCGGTATTTGGCGGAGATGTTAGTGAAGGGGGAGAAGAGGGCGAACTAGAGGAAAAACAGGCAGATTCCTCCTCTATTTACAAACTCCTGGGGATGCAACAAGTGGGCGCGGTGCGTCGACTTCCGGATCTGACGTCGACAAATTTTTAGAATCGAGCCGTCGACTTCGTCGAGGCTTCGCTACAGCCCTAGTCGATATCGCTTTAGCTCCGCCCCCTGACAGATATTAGGCCCTGAATAACACATCATAATGCAATTCACACCTAACTGCACATAAATGATTGTTGTCAACCTACAAACTTCTTCATGGAATATTTCCTAAATTTGGGACAGTGACCCCTAGATACAATAAAACCGTTGTAACGTCTGCAAAAAAGCTCCAAACTATAGCAAACATGGTGGGAGTCATCACACAACTGCAAACAACACATGTATGTGCTCATTCGTTCAAATCCCTTTAACTCCGCCCACTTACAGCCTTTTGGCTCTAGATGACCCATCCAACGTTTGATGCCAAATTAACAGAAAACCATCTTTGATGACCAAAGATGGCCTCTATGGGATTTAGTTGTAAATGGTCACAGCACCCCCTAGATAGGTTCAAACTTTATCAACTTCTAAAGACAAGGTAAGAATGGCATTATACTTAGCCTGTGTCATCATGTGACTGCACTAAACACATTGGTGTGGTTGTTGGTTCAAATCCCTTTAGCTCCGCCCCCTTTCAGCTCTTTGGCTCTAGAAAGCACACGCAACATCTGATTGATGCCAAACTAACACAAAACCATCTTTGACTCCCTAAGTGGACCTCAATGGGATTTTTATGTAATTGGTCACAGCGCCCCTACAGAAGATTAAGAGTTAATTACTTCTTAATACAAGGTCACAATAGCATTAAACTTGGCTTTTGTCATCACATGACTGCACCAAACACATTGATGTGGTTGTTGGTTTAAACCCCTGTAGCTCCACCCCCTTTCAGCTCTCTGGCTCTGACCTCAATGGGATTTTTCTGTAGTTGGTCACAGCGCCCCCTAGATAACTTTAACCTTCAATTACTTCAAAAAACGTAGTCAGAATAGCATGAAACTTGGTCTGTGTCATCACACCAACAGTGTGGTAAAGATAAGAGTATCCCCTAGTGGTTAGACGTGTAATTTAATGGTGGGCTCAGAGAAGATGCTGAGTCAGAGTGAGGTGCAGACGACGAGACCGTTCGCGGTTTCTGGTGTCGGGGTGGTCGATGTTTATGTTCAGCAGATGTGCCTGGGTGCACCAAACTGCCGGCCAGGCCGGAGCGGCGTGGAGTTACGCTGGCCGAACAACGCTGCTTGCAGCTTTAATGCAAAATTTGTTTTCAAAACTTCAGCACTTCAACTTTACTTCACAGTAAACAAATGCCTGTGCAAAAAATAAGTATACAACCTGAGCCTATTTTCCCCTCGTGCGAGATTCTACTAGCCTGGTAAGACGGACAAAAACTAGGAGGATAACTGTTGAAGTAGCGCTGCGAGCGGCTGCGGCCCAAACAGCACCAGAACCGCTCTGGGTGTGTGCGCTAACATGTCACGCCAGCCATTTCCCTGTTAACACACGTCTGTTTTAATTTCTACACTTTTGTTCTCACAGTAACAAGGATAGTCGAGAAAGCATTTTTGCCATGGTTATGTCAAATTATACTGATCACAAAACATTTATTTACTTTCTTTGGTTTTCCTCCACCACTCTCATAAATACCCATGTCCTCCTGCAGCAATCCCAAGGGACAACAGACATCAATAACACAATAAAAAGTCTGTCGTGTTGTGTAAAAACTGCTATTTTTAGCAAATTTTTAGGTCCGACGTGTTGTTACCAGACACACTGAAAGACAAACTGAGCGGAAACTGAGTGCTACAAATGAAAAAGTCACACAGTGTCTGCAGAATATATAGCGGAACACAGAGTCTGCTTGCAGAAGTGACATTTACATGTAGATGTTTCCTGGTCAGGTGCTGCAGCATCGAGGATGTGGTGTTGTGGTAGGCTAAATCCATTTTACAGTATTTACACTGGACTACGTTTTCCGCGTGACGACGTGAAAAATGGTCCCACACCTTTGACATTTTCGCACTCCACCGGGGTCCACGTTGTCCGCCATGGCTTAAGAGAAAGTTAAGTTACATTCGCTACTTGCGTGTGCATTCAGTGCAGTGTTTATGTGCGTCACTTATTTTGGTCTTGGTGAAGCATGACCCCGGGCGATTGCAAAGCCATGAATTAATTAAATATGAATTAAACGAAGCCTCGAGGCAGAAAATTTGACTCGAGGCTTTTTTGCACTCAAATTATTCGAGGTACTCGAGGAATCGTTTCAGCCCTAGTTTAAACACACCATGTCCGCAGTGTGGAAATATCTTACAATCAAAACGCTGAAAAGCAAGACAGCAACGTGCAATGTTTGCAAAGCAGTGATTCCGAGAGGTGGAACCTCCAACGCAACTTTCAACACAACTAATTTGATCAAACATTTGAAAAAACTCAACCCAAGAAAGCACAAGGACTTTTTAAATAGGGGAGAGAAAAAAGAAAAAAAGATTGATTTGTCTAATGGAGTTGGAGGTTTTCGAGAAATAAAAGCTGTTAGGTGGTTTTGTTCATCATCTTCTATTCTCTTTTCTAATTGGGAAGAAGATGCTAAAACACAAGTTTAGCTAATATCACATTTTAGTCCCAACATAGAACTTCTTGAATATTCTAAATGCAGGACTTCTCACTGGGAGTAAGTTCATCTCCAAAAGCTTGATTTTAACCTCACCTTCAGCAGTGGAATTATGGTCTGGATAGCTTCTCCCAGGGAAACTAGAATTAAAAATACACCCACACTTAAACCTCAATGGATATGTGCTCCGGCTGGGACTAAAACAAGTTATCCAGTTTTCAACAATATAGCACTCACTGACTCACTCACTCCATCTGTAAGAAAGCATATTATCAGTGGCTCTGACTCACAGTACTGCTCTGAACAGCAATGTATTTTCAATATTTACATCTTTACTATTTGATTGTCCAGGTTAAACTGAAGGAAGACTGGCAGATATGGCATGTGCATCTCCAGAAGAAATGGCATTTGGGTTTGTAACAAGTAACTGGTCTAAAGCATAATTTATTTTGACATGTTAAGATTTTGTGGTCAAACAAAATCGACAGTCTAACTTTTTCTTAGAAAAGTGCTGAAGCTAACTGAAAATGGTAAGCCAAAATACTATAGCAGACCTCAGCTTCAGTCTCCATTTGTGGTTTTGAAATGTTATGTTCAGGGAACAAAACCACTAAGCTCCTTCAGAACAGAATGCAAGAGTTGTGCCATTAAGCTTTAAAAATCTACTTTAACACTTTGAGTGAGGTGTGAGGGAGCTGTGCAAAGAAGAGAAAGCACCAGGGGGCCTTCTTTATATCCTGCACATGTACTTACAATACCCCTCTGTAATGAGAACTGATTAACTGTTAAGTCTGTGTTACTATATGACCCTAGAAACCAGATAATTCTCACCAAATAGGAACCAAGCTCCTTACACTGTTACAGCAACTGAATGCTCAGAGGGAATACACTGAGAAGAGGGAAAGTGTGTGTGTATGCATGCGTGTATTACACACACACACACACACACACACACACACACACACACACACACACGCTTTAGAAGCCTCTAATCAAATCAATCAGGTTTTTATGATGATGCTTTCACCTAAGTAGATTCATCAAAGGTCAACTATTTCTGCTGGTAAATGCAGTAAAAAGTCTTAAATGCTGCAGCAAGATTTCTCACTAATACAAACAGACGTTCACATATACCCCATTTTAGCTTACTTACAAAAGCTCCCAGTTTTATAACAAATACGGTAAAAACCATCCTTTTTGTTTTTAAATCCATTCATAAATTGTCACCCTCATAGGGCTGGGCGATGACGATTTTAGACCGTTTTACGATCTACACATCCGACGGTCTTTCATTTTTGAGAGGCCGTTTTATCACGATTCACAGCTCTGCTGTTGAATTTCTGCCTCTGGATGAAAAGGGAACTTACCTCAGGCGAATGACACGCCTTTGTTTGACCCTTAACCAATCAGAGTGAGTCATAATAATATATTAGTGCCCCGCTTGTTTTCCCCTGTGTGTGAACAACATGGCTTCGCCGCGGCTGAGCGACAACGAGGTTTTCGTTCCGAAGAGGAACGCAGGGTTTCCTTAGCGTGCAGAGCTAACAACTTAGTGACGTGACATGTCTCGGAGAAAGCGTAAAAACACGTTGGACGCTTCTTCTGAAGCAGGAAAATAACACCGCTTCTTAAGCAGAGCACGACGTCGCCTCGGCTCGTTCACCCTCTGCCGAGCCGGTGTCGGTACCGGACTGAGCTCGGTCACTGGGTCGCTGGAGCTGCCCCGTGACTGCCTGATGGAAAACCAGCGGGTTTCATCAGACTCGTAGTTTCTTGTTTTTGCTGTATTTTACCGCTCCCTCCTGCAGTCTTCCCCTATTACAATTTAAAATGATTCTGTAAATTTGTGTATCAATAGAAACAATCTCTGCCTCTGCCAGCTGCAGTAAATGTAGTTTCCAAATAATAAGAGGTGCATTCATCTGTGTATCTCCTTTGATCCGCATTAGTGATATTTTCAGCACCAGAACAGTGAAGCAAAGAAAGATTCCTGAGTTTGTTAGTAATTTTATTTATTAGGTGCATCTAACCTGTTCTATTTTTCTCTGAAATGAGATCAAATCAGTGCTTCTATGGGTTGTCTCCAATCTGCACTGGAAATTTTTACTTTATTTAGAGACTTGTTGCAGAAAATATTCAGAATGCGCAGTTTTTTGCTACCACAAGCGATCTCTGGTCCAGCCGCACATCAGAGCCGTATTTGAGTTTAACTATCCACTACATGAGCAACTGGGAGCTACATAGTATTTTGAACAAGTTAATGTTTGCACAATACGTTTGCAATTGACATGTTTGCACTTTAAATACGTTTACGATTTTAATTTATGTTAAGTTACTTGAAAAACGAGAAAAACTGATTTTTGTAATTGTTTCTCTCAGGGCTTTTATCATCTCTGGTGTGAGTTTAAAATATATGTGTGTTAGCACTGTGTTGATTATCCCTAATATGAATAAATGTTTATTTATTCAATGTTTCTCTTCTTTAATACACAATTGAAGTTATGCTATTCATGGATAAAAAAATCGTGATAAAATCGAAATTGTGATAAAATATTGGAAAGATCGTGATATTCTATTTTTGCCATATCGCCCAGCCCTACCCTCATATTTGACAGAGAGTATCAGCCCCTAAAACCGTACATCCAGATCTGTGGACCACCTGCTCTTGAATATCCCAAAAGCACACTACAAGGTCCGTGGTGAAGTCATTTCCCATTTTAGTGACAGTCCACTTTGCTTATAATTTTCAAGTTGCTTCTGAAGACATACTCTTTTAATTTGGTATTGGATGGAATTCTGGGGTTGAGTTTATTTGTTATACTTGTGGTTATTACAGGGTTTTTTTTGTATTTCATGAATATTGTCTTTTATGTGTATTAATTGCCTTTTTTCTTATATTTGTTTGAATTCTATGGATTTGTCTCTTATGTACATTGATTGGTTTGTCCAGCACTTACGTCAGCTAGCATGCTATTTTATAATTGCTTTAAAAATAAACTTGACTTACTTATGTTTTACTCTCACAGAAAAAAAACATACGAAATTAAGAAATGTCAGGAAAAAAAACAAGTATTACAGGATGAATGATGGAATGAATAAATGAGAAAAAAATCTGCCTAACTGTTTCAAAGCAGTAAAAACTACATAAGTGTAAGTTACAGGCTGGTTTAAGTTCAGTGATGCATTCTTTCACAAAATGAAAGATGTGCATAGCCTAGTGAACTATACAAATTCTTGCTTTGCAAAGTTTGGTCAAGGAAAGCTCCATTGGAACCTCTGCAGACCCTAGCAGCAGTCTGGCTGGCCAATCACAGCTCTCTATAGAGGTTTTAAACCAGCAAAGGGTTGACATTTGGTCCACAGTGGGCAGCCAATCAGTGCCCTATCCACTTTGTGGGCAAATCACAGCACTTTTTCGGCTTTGTGGGCCAATCAGGGCCCTCTATTCATCTGGTGAGTGAGATGATGCGACAGAGTGGAACAAGATGGCGACAGCCTTATTAGAATCCTTACAGAATCAGGAGCAGATGGGTGTATTTAAGTTCTTTATTTAGAAAAAGGATGTATTTTTGCCTTCTTCAACAGCGGACTGCCTTGTTTACCTACATCCGTTGTACATCATGTACTCCACCAGCTCCACAACAAGAACTGTCAATGGAGCGTTGCCAGACTAAATGGTGTGTTTATTTAAAATTGGTGGGTTAAAGTACCTTAACTGGTTGTTAAAACATGAAATAGACCATCATACAAATTCTGCAGCCTTGCTTGATCTTGCTAAATTACGTGGCTGTTTCTCCAAGGTTCAGGTAAATTATTGAGTGTGTATTTTTTGGTGTGGACAGTTTTCAAAGCACTTTAGATTTTAAAGTGTTATATGACGATCTTTTGTAGATTGATAAGTATTGTCAATTCTTGATTTGTATTTTCACACAATGTATCTAATGAAGTAAAATTGCATTTTTTAATTAAATAACTTGGTAAATGGCCTGTATTTTTATAGCTCCTATGTAGGGTTCTACAACCCCCCAAAGTACTTCACAATCACACAGTCATTCACCCATTCACACACACTGGTGAGGGATGAGTTACAATGTAGCCACAGCTGCCCTGGGGCATACGGATAGAGGCGAGGCCCGCCCAATACTGGCGCCACCGGTCCATGTGACCACCACCAGCAGGCAAGGTGGGTTAAGTGTCTTACCCAAGGACACAGCAGCAAAATTCTCTGGACAAAGCCAGAAATGAATCTGCAACGTTCCGATTACTGGACAACCCGCTCTACCTCCCGATATACTGCTGTCCCTACTGCTGAACTTACTTTGTATGAAACCTTCTCTGTGTGTGAGATACTGCACTAAAGAAATCAAAGTTACAAAGTCAAAGTATTTGGAGAGTAGAACCCAATGGAAAAAAATAAAAATAAATACATCAGCAAATTTCACAGTCTGAAAAAACATGAATTAGCAAAAGGGTAGAAAAAGACTCACCAACTCCACAAGCAGAATACTAAAAGAGAAGTTACCTTCATAATGAATTCTCCAAAACTTTGTCTATGTATGAAGGCCACATATCAAAGTCTACTCCCTCCTCTGGATGCAGTTTGCTCTCAGTGATAAATACCCTTACAGGGTGATGATGGTCCAATTCAAACAGAGGGCTGTTCCGAAGGAGCTGTTGTGAACAGGCAAAGAGTCATTGTTCTACCAGCATCCCTCCTGCTGCACAAGACACAAAGTGTACTATACCATGGCCTGGTACTGGCCTACATGAGACTGTGTCCCTTGACAATGGGGAAGAACAACGAGGGAGGGGACTCATCTAAACTTCACATTACGACTTACTTCCTCAATAAGCTAGACACACAAAGTGTGCTCTTTTTTGAACAATGTATGGTCAACCTGCAATCTCTGAAATGTCAAATGACTAGACCTAGAGGTATGTTGCTACCAAGAAAAAGGAGGCCCATAAAATGTCCTCAATCTGCCAAACTGGCCGTTTACATCCATCTGTATGAAATAAAATAACTACTGCAAGAGTGATGAATGCCATAGATCAGGGGCCTCCCAACACGTCGCTCCATGCACTTGAAAGTAGGGCTGCTCAATTAATCGAATTTTAATCCCAATAACGATCTGAGTTTTGAACGATTATAAAAACAAAACAAGCCGATTATTTGCTCCTCCCACTTGCGCTGCCCTGAGTTGCAAATGAAGCGCTCCTCCCACAGTGTTGCCAACTTAGCGACTTTGGCGCTATTTCTAACAGCTTTTCAGACCCCCTTCTTGACTTTTTTAATCCTAAAAGTACCTGGAGAACATCTCAGAAACATCTCTGGTAACCCTTAGTTACTTTCTGGATAACTGTCGTTGACATTTCCTGCAGGTTAGCTAAACACTCCGCCTGTGCTCCCGACTGTTCTTCAGGACATTAGGAGAGGGAATGATGTAGTGATGTGTCGGTCGCTACAGAAACGGTTCTCAGAGCCGGCTTCCTGTTGGACTAACCAGAGTGAGTGACACACACCGTACCTGCGGGCTCCTGAGCCGATAAAAACAGCTAAATGTGCACGTGCGGCGCACTAAACACACGTGCAGCTTGCCCGATTGCTGCGAGACCGGGTTGGGGGGTAGGGGGTGCAGCTGTGGTTGGGACAATTATTACATTAACTGATGGACCTGTAAATAAATAGTTTATAAATAAAATAGAAACAGATAGAAATAAGTTCCTCACGCTGATAAATAATAACTAATCTCTCTGAGGACACGGTGCTAGTACACGCTCCTACAGCACCTTGACATGACTAAATGCATATTATGCAAAATTTTGTGAACATCAATTTATTTTAGGGGTGCTCCGATTGATCGGCCACAGATAATTATCGGCCGATTTTCCTGCAAAAGTGTGTGATCTGTGATCGCCGATCACTGCCTTTCATTTCCGATCTGGCACTGGCGCTTACTCTTCCCAGCCGGTAGTTCACCCTTCCACTTCTCCCCGCTTAGTGCGCATGCGCGTGGCGGCAAACCTGCAAAGACAAACATGTCTGCCGTGTGGAACTTCTTTACGGTGTGCGAGAGTGATATTAAGTTTGCGTCTTGCAACACTTGCAACGAAAACATACCCTGCGGAGGAAGCACTTCAATAAAAATTCAACACAACGAATTTGATCCGACATTTAAAGACTAAACACTTGGCGGAGCATGGTGAGTTTTTGAGGCTCACCGCAGACAATGAAAAGAAGCCATCTAATGCTAATGCAGCCACAGTCAGACGGCAGCTAACGCAGCCGACGCTTGGAAACACTCGCCCATATAAGCGCGACAGTCAAAAGGCTAAGCAAATTACCCGTAAAATCATCGAGTTTATTGGACTAGACGACCAGCCTTTTTCAGTTGTGGAAGACGCCGGATTCCGCCAACTACTAACCCACTTGGAACCTCGCTACATGCTACCGGGACGTAAATATTTCGCCGACGTAGCCCTTCCAGAGCTCCACCAGACAGTGTAATCTTTCATCGAGGGACTCCTTAAAGAAAGTGTCTCATTCTCTGTGAGTTTCACAAGTGACATTTGGAGCTCAGATGTCAGTCCCGTGTCAATGCTGAGCTTAAAGCTCACTGGATGTATCTGAATGTATCCTTGGATACTTAATTTGATTTAGGCGGTGATGTGAGATATTGACTTTTTTGCACTATTTGTAGCCTAAAGAGAGCCTTAATGTTTTCAATTTCTTATAAATTGTTACTGATATTACATAATTTGAAGTGAAGTGAAACCATGTTTTTTCTGAATTAATATGTAACATATGCATTAGAACTCACCATAGCTAAATGAACAATTTACAGCCAATCTATGTAATTGGTATCGGTAATCGGCTGATCGGCCATGATCTGCCTTTTGGCTGATCGGTATCGGTGATCGGCAGATTAAAACCTGATCGGAGCATCCCTAATTTATTTGCATTTTTTTGTTATAAATGCCACTGTATTATTCTTGCTGTCAGTATTTGCAGGATATTGGTATTTGGGTCTGTACTGGTTAGACTTAAATGAGTTAAACCAAGGTCTATAGCCCTAGGGTCATAAACTATGAGCTAAAAGTATATTGGTCTTTTTATACTGGGAATCAGGAGTTATTTTAGTGATCATCTTGTTTCTTATTCATTTTCGTCCTGATTGCGCCCTGAGCAATTTTATGACAGAATAAAAACAAATAAAAAACATTAATTGAAAAATCGTCTAGAATAATCGAGATCTCAATTTCAGTCACAATAATCGTGATTATTATTTTTGCCATAATCGAGCAGCCCTACTTGAAAGTCACTCGCTTGGAAGCAGCCAGTGAGCCACCCTGCCTGACTTGTAATTAACGAGGGACAGATTTTAAATTTGATGGCAAACCATCCCTGTTTCTTGCAAAATATAATCTAGAATTAGCTTTTTGTGGAAGTAAAATAAGAATCTAATAATTGCACTAAATACATGTTACACCAGAAATATGTGAGTGAATTTCTCAGGTTGCAATACAGTACAGATCTCCGTTTCAGATCTCAGCGGCTGCAGCTGCAGGTGGTTGAAGACGCACTTATAAAAAAGACGAGGTGACGTCAGTTATACAGACCTGGTTTCAGAAAAACATCCTCAGTAAAATATTCTGGGGGACAGTAAAGTCCTATTTGCGGTTATGCCTTGTTAACGCAAATTAAATGCCGTTTAAATGCCGTTTGTTTATGAACACATGATAAACAAGCTTCAAACATCTCTTGTGATTTAGTTACAATAAATTTCCCTTCACAGTTTCAACTGATTGTCCCATTTAGTAATAAAACATGATTGTGAATGCTCTCTTTCTGCTCTGCGTTGCGCACAGCTGTGAGACCCGCGGGTCAGCTGATCCAGAGGCAGAGGAAAAAGGATAAACCTCCAGCCTTACTTTAATATTGTCAACAAAAAAACACAGCAAAGCATCATTTTACCTTCAGTTATTGAAGCAAAACTTTCATGAGCAAAAAAAAAAAACCCCATGAAAATGATCCAATAAATCAGGAAAGCAGGAAGAAATTTTTCTGTTTTAAAATTTTAATTTCAGACTATTTAGAAATTTGTGTTTTCATCACATTTAGCTTGTATTTAATTAAAATATCTTCATTTTTGAGAATTGTGTTGCATGTTTGGAAAAATAATCATTACATAATTACTTGAAAGGTTTGTATTAAATGCCATTTAAATATCATATTTATTTTTTAAAAGGCATTTTATATTTTTAGGAAGTATTTGTTCATTTATGACAAAATATCTTAACACTACGAAAAACTGACATTGCTACTTAGGCTCTGGGCTGGGCACAGGGTCAGGGACTGAACAGAAACAGGTTAGCTGTTCCTGTGTGCGCAAAAAGTTATGTTACCGATCCATTCTAAAAAATGACAAATCATTCACATAAAGTAGATTTGTTATTCATTATCTGAAAGTATCTGATTAGTTAATAAAAAAATACACTTAGCTTGATTTTCAGAATGTCACCATTTTCCATGTACTTTTTTTAAATAATATTGATGCAAAGAAATACAGAGAAATCAACTAGTAAATACACTGCATCTTAATATAGTAAGCATAACATTTTTAAAACATAGTAAGCATATACACAAATGGAAAGTATCAATGTGAATAAATGTAAAACTAGCTCACGGGCGAAAAAAGGTTGGAGACCCCTGCCACAGATTGTGTGCATCAGCTATTGTTTGACAAGATTGTGAAATATGATACTGAAGCCAATGAGTGAGAATAAAAAGGAAATGTGTAAGCAAGTCATGCAATGCTTCTAAAGCTTTAAGTCATATAATGCTGACAAAGGTCTGTGGTCAGTGATGTATTTTGAGTCATGCTGCTGCACTTGAGAAAACATCAAACAAGACAAAAGTAGCCTCTTAAGGGTGGTTACATTTTAAATGGATTATAGCCTTAAATTATTATTTTACCAAAGCTTTGTTTTACAGATTGCATGAAAGTCCCTTAAGCACTATGAACTTTGTCCCCATGCCTAAACTTGTCCGTCTATTAAAATCTGAAGTGGATGGCTAAAGTGAGTAATTCTGTTTTTGTTTTAAAGGTCACACATCATGCAAAATCCCCTTTTGGAGATTTTGACCATGTTATATTGTTATTCAGTCATGAAAAGCACTCCCAAAAGTGTGTTTTGGCTTCACACATGCCCTTGTCGTGTCTCAGCCACAAACCATCTGTTGTCTGTGCAGCAGCTGCAAAAGCCTGGGGTTGGGGTTGGAGTTGTTTTTGCACCATTATGACCCGCTCCTCCCCATCCAGGTAATCTAAAATCCAGACCCCACCTCCCCTGGGCTGTAAACACTAACACTCAGTCTCTTTCAGTAGCTAGCAGGGAGTTTAATCACCACAGTGGAAAAAGTGATTATTTTTTTCTTATCTGGTCTCAGTGGGACATGTCAGCTTGAACTTGCGGCCAACAGGTCTGCTGCTGTATACTCTTGTGGAATTCACACGAGAGGAGGTGGGTTTGATCAAATCACAGCATCTGGCTCACAAAAATAATGTATATTTCAGAAAAATAATTATACCTAAATAGTGCCTATATTAATATTTTACGATGTAGCGTACCTACCATTGCTCTGGAAGGTGTAAAATAGGATGATACAGCCCCTTGAAGGTCATAAAAATGAGCACATTTCAAGCTACAGCCTAGTCACACTTTTATCTATAATTAAGGAGAATCTTAAGTGGTGTTGCATTAAACGGAGTGTAGTTTTTCCAGCCAAGTGCACACAGTCTTCGTACTCTATTTGTATGGTTGTAGAACAGATTCAGCCACTTAGATTTTCCAGCAGCTTAGCTTGTGTAACGTATGGGTTGTAACTTAACTAAACTGCACACTACAATAGTTTTCTTGTCCCACCGTTGCTGGCTGACAGCCATGCAATACCAACAAAAAGCCAATTACAGTACATCTCAATGCTGACGAGCTTTAAAAATCCCCATCTCAGCTACAGTCCTACTGACAACATTATCTTTAATAATGTACCAGGCTACACTAGCTGTAATTGGTATTCAATTAATTATCCTTGAACATCACATCAGAAAGCAACAAGACTAATGACAAAAATCAATGTGGCTTTTTCCCTTCCTCTGCTAAAAGGGCCACAGTTGATTTTCCTCTACCAGCACTTCCTCCTACTGAACTGTGACAACATTAAAAAAACAAAAAAATTTCCATTTACAACTGAGCTACACTGCAGCTCAGCTGGGGGTTCACCACGGAGATGAACACTGTAGGATGAAGCTTACACTGGGTGGTTTTGTACCAGAAGGACACGTGAGTTTCTCCTCTATAACTCATTAAATCTTCACATGCTGTTCCTCTTTCTCAATATTAGAGACTACCCTATTGTTTTAGATGACTATATGTAGAACTAGAAGAATAAAACAACACAGACGCTGACTTATATCTCCCCTTCAATAAGCTCAGACAGAGAGTAAGACACAGGCCCCCTTCTAAAAAAGAAAACGCACACAGCCAAAACAGACACATTTCAAAATTCTCTTCACATCTCACTGCGAATATTCTCTGAGCAATGGTAAGGCTGCAGCATGGCTCAGAAAATCTCTGGATGAGTCTGTATATGCACAGGTGATGAGAATGCAAACTGAGTGCCACTGCCCTGGTGAGAATACATGGCTTAGGAAAAGGATGAGAAATGTGAGGAGAATTCAAAATAAATGAAGATACCTGAATTATTTAGTGATACAAACTGAGAATTCAACCTGGTTTCTAGCAGGAAGTAGAAATTGCCACAAAAGCCACCCGCAGTAACCGCCCACTCCCAAGCTGCCCAACAATATACCAAAAAAGTCTGTCTGTTAGGCAGTGAAATCTATGGAAAGGTGCAAAGAGGCTACAGGTTCATCAGCCCAACCCCCACTCCATGAGTCATGAAGGACTTCCCAATTTGCCCCACTATATTTAAATGGTTTTTGCTTTACACATCACCTTCCTCCCACACTAAATATATTTATTATTACACTGTGTGTTGTAGATAAGCCCCTTTGGCTGTGTTTCCATTATTGGGCAGAAAGCAAAAAGCCAAAACAAGGACAGGAAAAATGAGAAAGAAATCAGAGTAAGCTTTTTTCTACACAAATTTCACAGCACCAAGATGGCAAAACAGCACAACTAAAATTAATACACATATTTACTGATCAAACAAGCCTGATAAATCAAATGGCTCTATATTCCCTGAACAGTTTGTGGTCCTCAATTTAACTCAAACTACTTGACCAGAAGTGGTACCACTTTCCTATGGATTTAGTCACAAGACTCCATTCTGGAAAACAATCTTGCTACAATGTTAAAGAAAAAAAACCATCTGCTAGAACATGAATGGTGTTTGCGGGTTCTTGGTGAAATCTTTGGGTGCTAATTGGGAAAGCAATTGACCTGACATCATATAATGTCCATGTGTGATAGGTAGGGATGGGCATCGAGCATCAATTGGAACCGGGACTACTGTCATATTTTCCTGGAATCCTTCAAAGTATTTTATTTTCGTTCCTAATTTCGACTACTTGTATGCCAACCGGAAGAGGAATCTGCGGCCGATCTCCGTGAAAAATATGTGATCTGTAAATTCTGATCAACGCCTTTCAGAGATGAACACACCAACTGTCTGTCAGTCCTACTCTGCAGCCCACAGACACCCCGAGAGCACCATTGCGTCACCACTCCCTTCCCTCACACTGCGCGCAGCAGCAAACACATCTGCCGAACTTTTAGTCTGTGATGAAACTTTAATTCCGGCAGCCAATTAATACAGCACGGAGGCAGCTTGTTGAAATATGTCAGCACCGTGGATTTCATAGAAGTTTTAAAGAACAAACTCTGGGCGGTGTGAGTTGAGTTTGGCTCGGCCAGAAGGCTGAGCAATAACCTGTAAAATAGTCATCATGCTAGATCAGCCTCTCTCTTTGGTGGACGACTGACACCGGGTTCTGCCCACTAGGAGCTGATAGGGATTATAAATATAATAATATTCCCACAACACGCAATGTTGTGAGATTATTGTTTCCCTTTTTTTACTATTTGATCTGTTGAGAGATTTAATGTTTTTGATCTGTTAAATTGTTACCGACAGCCGCTACATTTAAGTTTCAGTCTCCCTTCTGACTAAATCGCTGCTGCAGCATGTAGGTGTAGACTCTCAGTCATCCTGGACATGATCATCCTGATAGTTTTACGTGAAAGCAGCTGGACTTCTCTGGTTATGTTGAAGACATTTTGGCTCTCTTACCTTCCCCTCACCCTCAACCTAACCTTAACCAGCTTGCGCATGCAAAGCTCTGATTGTTGACGCGCTCCAGACATCTGCGTCCTGACCACGGCCACAGTAACATTATCAAATCAGGTGTCGTCACCTCAAAAACTAATTTAACACGCGATCATTCATGTCGGCTCATTTCCTTTTATGTTTTCTGTCTTTTATTCTTTTATTTGTGCCTGATGCGTTTCGCTGCTGTGGATCGGGGCGCATCACCCGTTTTATCCTCGGTGACGCACCTAACTGATGAGGCCGGCTAGCAGCACACACTCCGCTGTTTTTGCGGTCGGTAGATCTTTTAGAACTGCAGTTCAAAGGTAACTCATGAGGTGAATATATATGAAGCCAGGTAGCAGTTTTTCTTTAGGATTGAGAGGAGATGCAGGAAGATAATAAACAGACAGGACAGAAAAATAGTCAAATAAAAACAAGTTAGTTTTTGTACCTGGTGGTTGCAACAAACAGACACCATTGAAGGTATTCAGAAGTGAGGAACAGAAAATGAAATAATTATTTTAATGTTTAGAGCAGCAGGAACTCTGAGAGGCTGCAGGCGCATCAGTGAGTTTGCAGCCGCTGCGCAGGGGGAGGGGGGAGAGGGCTGAAGCAGAAACTACCGTTGTTAAAAGAAATGTGTTTAACTTTGAAAATGTGGGCACAATTTTAATTGTCAAAAACTCCAGCGAACCATTAGTTCATTTTGCTCAAATAGAAATTGAGGTCTGCCTCTAATTCTGGTCCTCCTTCCAATAAAGGCCTGGAGCTTGATGAGCTTGAGTACAATACCGGCCCGGGCCTGTATTAGAGGATTTACGGTATTTGAAGAATGCCAAGGGACAGTTGATAGAAGACGGTTATCCCGTTTGCAGCACATGCAGGAAAAACGGTCTGTGAAAGGCAGTAGTGCTTCAAATCTCATGACACATCTGCGTGACCATCACCCACAACTCTACAGTCAACGCAAGGCAAGTTAACGTTAGCCTTTTAGCTAAAATGCATGATCCGAGGATTTGGGTTGAGGGAGAATACAACGAGTCGCTATATAAAGCAGCCGCAGCGCCCGCTACCTGCATATAAACCGTGCCGTGGACACCGCCATATTGAAATGACGCTATGCATTACGGGGCTCCCAGGGGCAGACCAGAGATGGTCTCTCTCCAAGAATAACTATGAATTTAACAATGATTACTGCCTGATGACATTTTCCCATATCTACAAAGCTCACTGGAAGGACACAAACCGAGGACAATATTTTCCTGATATAGGGTTTATTACTCAAGTAAGGGTAAAAAAAGTATTAGAAGGCTACTTGAGTACTGAGTATCATCTGATCTAATATTTTTAAAATGATGACATCAAACAAACAAAAAATAAGAAGTTATGGGCAAATATTGGTATTTTAAAGACTAAAGGGGAAAAATATAAACAAATAAACATAATTACAAAATAACAAATTTTAGGCAAAATTTAGACACAAACTGAGGACAATATTTTCCTGATATACAGGGTTTATGTAGTTGTCTGAAAATGTAACACGTTTAAAAAAATACCGCGATAATACAGAAAACTGTGATAATTTTGGTCACAATAACCGTGAGGTTAAATTTTCACACCGTGACAACCTAGAAGATGTCAATGCCAAAACTGCCAAAACAAAGAGCAGACTCACCTTTTACATCAGGAAGAATCTGTGTGTTTCTAGCGTTATCTGTTCTTTCATTATCCGTTGTTGAATTGTGATCAACAGAAGCTTTTTTGTTGTGCCTCAATTTTTTCTTACAGCAGCAGCTCAAAACGATCTCCTAACACATGAATTTTCTGCTTCCTGGTTACGTGACGTACGCAGATGAAGATCAGCTTTAGAGCTGGGATGTTTGTTCTCACGGTGCGGGGGCTCGTTCCGATGCCCACACGGTAAAAAAATGTAAATGATGACTTTAGTCGTCAATGTCATTGAACGGTTGGAATTAAAAAGACAACTTTTGTCGTCAATGGCTGTTAATGAGTTAAGGCTGATATATAAGAGCCTCGTGATTTTTATCTTGAGAGGCACTATAGAAATGATATTTTCTTCTTCTTCTATGCATGTTTCAGCTGCATGGTGGTGCAGTGGTTAGCACTGTTGCCTCGCAGCATGAAGGTTGCAGGTTCGAAACTTGGCTGCGGCCTTTCTGCGTGGAGTTGCGTGTTCTCCCCATTCATGCGTGGGTTTCCTCCGGGTACTCCGGTTTCCCCCACAGATCACAACATGCCCTATAGGTTATAAATTGTAAGTCGCTTTGGATAAAGCGTCCGCTAAATGAATAAACATAAAGTACATCAAACAAATCCATTAATGACAGCTGATCACCACTGCCAAAGCAGGGGCATGTTTTACTTAGCTATGTGTTGCTGATTGCTACAACAGAAGGAAAGCTGATTAAAGAACTCTTCATAAACAGCAACTTCAATAAAACAAGCATAAACTTAATGATCCAACAGTAAGTTTCTAAGCAGCAGAGTAACGGTTCAGTCTGTGGAAAAAATGAGTAACTGTTTCAAGTATGGAAAGCTGTTATATCATAATGAAATGCACTTGGAAATGTTATACAAAATGCCATGTTCTGTAGAGCGCCGTTTACAATTCAAATTAGATGAAAAAGACAGAATATTGTGACTATTTTTTGTTGTAGAACAGAGCCAGTACTAAACCATGACCTATATCAATGACCTTTTTTATTACTGATACTTGCCATCAGCTAGTACTCAACTGTAAGTACTCGCACTGGTTCAGAAAAATGTGGTATCTGTGCATTCCAGTGAAGTCTTATTTGTTAAGCACTAAAAGTGGAGCAGCATCACGATTGCCCTCACACACTGATGGTGGTTTTCCAAATATGCCATGATCCAGTCTGATTCCAATATGAACAGTGATGAAAGGGACCTAAATGTCTTCCAACAATGTAAGAATGTGGAATAAATTATTGTGTAATTATAAAAGCAAGGCTGACGTGAGAAACAGACGAATGAGTGTGGAAAATTGTCATTATAAATGAGAATGAGTTTAATCTCAATAAATAAAGATTAAATAATTTTTTTTAAATACAGCAATGGAAAATTTAATGACAGATATAGGTACAGGTATTACTAAATGCTTATAGCATTGCATATTAACCTCCAAAAATCTGCTGTAGAGTGGCATGTGGGGAGACAAACTATTGATGGCTTTAAAGAAAACATTGGCGGCAATTAGAAACAGTGACACTGGATAAATACTTGACAGTAAAGGGACTAACACTGAATACCTTGTTGTAGTGTTCCCTGTCAAGGGCTTGGAAATAGCAAAGGAGCAGCTTGAAGTCGAATGCATATTAGACAAGTAAAACAGTGAAGCGTAGACATCTGAGGTACTTTTACAGGAGCCAAAAGATGCTGACTAAGCCAAAGGATCTCCAAGACTGCAGGTCTTGTGTGTAAAGTGTAAAATATGCTGTAAGGTTAAGAAACCCCTAGTCATCTTTGTTTCTAAATGTTTTTTATTTACATTGATTTACAATTAGAATATTGAACTATATTTCCATTAACCTTGCCGTCAACCAGTGTGTTACCATTTAAAATCTGTTTTCTCAGCTGCTCAGTTTTAATTGAACTAAAAAAGCAACAAACCCCTCATCATTCATGTTTCCCTCTCAAGTCTGAGAACACCAGTCAAAAGTGAACCAGCTGTAGCCCCATTATTTAAATAATACTAAAAAAAAAAATCTATGCTTACATTTTGGTTGTATTTGCCTGTAAACAAATCTCTCTGGGAATGTTTGCTCTTACATGCAGCTCACAGTACGCCGCCTCTCAGCAGTCCGGACAGTAAGAAAACCCAGCCCTTACACTCCAAGGGCTTTTCTGACAACCCTGCTCAGTAAGTAAATAAGGATTGTAAAAAATTTAAATATCTGGAGTTAAAACTATTTGTCTTAAAAAGAAAAAGCAAGGCCAGCAAAACATCATAGTTGTCAATGATCTAGAATAGTGTAGAGTCTGCAGCTCACATAAACAAGCAACAGCTAGGGCAAAGATGTGATGTGAATGAGAGGAAATGCTGCAGAAGGGAATAAGCTGGCCCTGGAAAACAAACAGTGTGGTCTTCTGTGAACGCACAGAGATCATTTCATTTCTCAGACTACCAGTATGATGGATTGTTGTCACATTGCATTAATGATTTCAAAACAAACAGATTTCACATTTAGTCTTGATGATTAATGCATTTCATTTGGTCAAAATAACAATCCCCACTTTTATCTGAAGACACATGTATTGTGATAATTAAACTTGCTCGAGTGTAAAAGGCCATGCATCCACATCTCCTGCCTGACCTGGGTTGAGCCAATGGTTTGCATAACATTGGGGCATTAAAATGCATTTTACAGGAATGAATGGTGAAGGGAAAATAATGAAAGATCAAGTGGTGAACCAATAGAAAAGCCTTTTAAAGGTGTGGTTCACTCGTTTAATCAATACATTTGAAGTGGTCTCAAGTAGGAATTAATGCCTTTCAAGTTGTACAATGGGTAAAAAAAGCCCTGGTGAACATGTTTCAGGATCTAGACGATTGCCAGATCAGGGAAGAGCTATAGACAACAGGATTTGGAGACTCATTTCCTGACATTTGGAAATCTTACCTCTGATTGGCTAACAGCCACTGACTACCACTGACTCCAATTATTCTGCAACACTGATGTTTTATCTCCACAAATAACAAAAGCCTAGAGGAGTTTTGCCATCTGGTGGAGTTGCTAATGCTAACGCTTAGCTTCTACTAGTGGAGAAATGGTCTACTGTTTCCTGGACGCTAAACCAACAACAGCCTTACCCGTCGCACGTCAAGATGGTTGAGTCCATGCATGTTAAGCAACAGGGTGACGTCACACTGTTGGGCTTTTGAAATCAAGTTTCACAGTCTATTATCTATCAAAAGCTAATGCAGGAGATAGGTGTAGATAGGGCTGCACAATATATCGAAAAGTTATCGTCATCGCGATAACAGGACGTGCGATAGGCCCATCGCAAAGCACGTCAAAAACGGCGATAAATGTTTGGTTTAAATATTTCCATCCGTGTCATACATCACCGTTTTGTAAACCAGCTCTGTTTTTTACGCGGAAGTATTATTTGACCAATCAAATGTAGTCCTTCTGATATGCGGCCAATCAGATGGGTACGTTCACGTAATACGCCCGCTGCCTACATAGACCCTTAGAATGGAAAGCAACACCCGAACTGAGTTAGCGGTGCCGTTCCCTTGTTCGTCATGCTAGCTCAGAGCAACGAACGCACTTTGTGCTGAGGTTTCTGGATTCAGCTCTGCTTTCAAACGTGAACGCGAGTCCGCTTGGTGTCGTTAAGCAGCTGATAATAATCGGGCTGACTCCGACACGTGCCGGTGAACCAACCCACCTCCCTCCATGTCGCTAGTGTTCCACTGGGTGGTGGCTGCGGTTAGCTTCCAGCTAAAAGGCTACAGGCTGCTAAAGAGGGCCTGGAAAAGTTCCCCCACACATCAAAGTGATTTTTCATTTATGAGCTTTTATAGCCTTGTTAATCGGGATAGTTGATTTGCTGCTGCACAAACTGTCAGTCAGAAGCTCTGCTAGTCATTTATCTTAAGAGGAGCTAGTTCAATTTGTTAGCTTGTTACCAGAGTCATAGTTGCAGTTTCATCATCTGAGCTGCATTTTAAGATCTAGGTAAACTTGTTCAATTTGAGGTTAAAAACACACGTTTTCACATATTTTCCATGTAGTTTTTTTTGCCAGTTCCTCTTCTGAAAGGTAGACAATTGTTTTTCTCTTTCCCTCAGAAAATCTTAATTTTCTCCTAGTTTGGCCCAGCACAGATCACTTCCCAATTGCAGCAACAGCCTTATATCATAACCACATATGTGGAGAAAATGTTCAGTAGCAATGAGAGAATTTGCTATTGCATTTAAGTAATGTTAACTATTATTTAACATTTAAAGTAATTTTCTGATTTTATTTATTCAAAAAACCCTGGTAAGGGATGTTTTTCTGTATTTGGAGCATCAGAAAAAGTTTTGTGGTGGTGGTGATGTTTTAAAGTCACTGAGAAACTGCATGCATGGAGTTTGTTGTTTTGCTGCTAATACAGTAGCAGGTGCAGCTGCATGTTTTTGCAATAAAAATGGTATGTTGTAATGGAATTCATGCATTAGTTTTTGTTTGCTTTGAACCCAGAGCAGACGTCACACGCCAGACGACATCAACACTGCATACTTTAGTATTTGTTCATTTATCGTGAGTAATATCGATATCGCAATATTAAGCACTGTTATCGAATATCGCAAGTTTTCCTAATATCGTGCAGCCCTAGGTGTAGGCTATTTCCATATTCTGCCTTTTAATAAAAGGCAGAATATGTAAGATAAACAAAATAATTATTATAATCAGAAATAATTGTGTTTTTCACTTAACTACCCCCAAAGCAAGTCCCTGTATATGAATTTCAATCTAAAGCTTTCTAAATAACACATAAAACCTCGTCAACAGCATCACAAAATATCAAACACATTATATAAAACCATAATATAAAGTAGGGCCCGACCGATATATCGGCCGGCCGATATAGGGGTCATTAACACTATCGGCTATCGGCCAAAAAGACGGCCGATATGGCTGATATTGCACTACCTATCCAGCAGATGGCGCCAGCTTTATGAACTCATGTTTTGTGGCTCCACTCCTCGGAGGGTGGAGCCACCATCACAGCACACATGCAGCGGAGTCAAGCAGAGACGACGGTGATGAGGAAGTAGGAGGTAAGTCTTCAGTTTTAAGCATATCTGTTGTGTCAGTGGTAAGTTGAACGGTAAAATAAGCATTGACAAAAGTATGTTTCCCCTCAACATGCTTCCTAAGTTTATTGTGTGCCTCGTGGCCTCGTATTGAAAAGTTAACCTGAAAAAATAAAATAAAACTGCCGCAGCATTACGCTCTATGCAGAGCTCACGCTGCTTCCCCTTTTTCTGATGGCCTTTTTCTGGTAGACATTCTGGAATATTCTCAGACAATTTCCTCCGCTCTTCAGCAGTCTTTTCAAACTCACGCAGTTCACCTGCGGCTCGCGAAAAAAATAGTGCAGACGCCGAAACGATCGCTGCACGGTGCGGGCTGGAGCGCCGGCGCGCAGCGCTTCGGCGGCCCATGTGGCCTATAGAATAGGATAACAAGGGCGGTGAATGAAGGCAGTCCCCGTTTCGCGGTGCTTCGGGGGCACACGACCGTTGTCGCAGCTGAGGACGGGCGAGGGGGGGTTGGCAACAAAGCAATGAAACGCTATGCAGGGAGTCCCCCCTCCTCTCCCTAGCTGGGAGAGGAGTAGGGGCGGTAATACGAGAAAATAAACATTCCTCTCTACAATAGAATAAATCTATTGTATTTTTTCAGCCTTGTATTTTACATATGGCTTATACATTGCCACATACTAGTCATTTAACGTATCTTATTTTTTTTCCCAATACTGTCGGCTTTGGAAAGGAATAAAACACAAAAGTGTAAAACTCAAAGGTATTTTAATGCCAAAAATCAGGTGACAGAAATAAAAACAGGTAGCTAGGACGCTGAAACCAGCAGAGTATGACTGAAACTGAACCGTATGCACTGAGGAGTGAGTAGGGATGGGTACCTTTGACTTTTGAATCGATCCGGTACTAATTCCCGGTACCTACGAATCGATACCGGTACTTAATGGTACCAATTTTCGATACTTTTGAGTGTTTAATATTTGAATTCTCTTTTATAATTAAATACATATTTTTCTCAATACATAACCATATTTGATAAATATCACAATAAATAACATACAACTGTTTGTATTTTAACATTGTCCTTGTAGTATTATAAGCTGATAATTAAACTGAAGCAAACATCTTTACTGTGAACTAAATTTACTGTGTATCTTCATTCCTTTTGCCGTCCCTTTTCATTTGATTTTTCCTACTGGGAAGTTACCCCCAAATTCCACTACCTCCGCTCCGGTCCGCCCCCGCCTTCCGCAGCCGCTCGCTTCCGAACTCAAATTTTACTGGTACCCGCTATACAACGGCTCCGCTCCGGTGCGGAGACCTGAGGTGGGCAAACAAGCATGTGCGGGATTTTCGAGATCTTGCGATACAGTCCGAGCAATAAACGCGGAAGTTAGATCCAAACACCAGTTGTGTGGGAGAAGCATTGGCATGAACTGTTTAATCTGGCCATCATTTGTGTTGAGAGATCAGCAGTGTTTGGATCAACAAAGTGTGACTCCTTTGATAGTGGAAACTGTATTTATGGCTTACTTTTGTGCATTTAAACTTCAGCCGCCATTGATAGTTGTTAAAAGTTGTTAAACCTGTGCATATGAAACAAAAAACGTCGTTTGTTTATCGATTTATTGAGAAAAACGGAAATTGTGCTTGCTCCTTTTGCTGTTGGGCCGTTATGATTTCTGTCCATTTACTGCGGAGGTGCTCCGGCGTCCGGCGAAAATAGGATCGATTCTATTTTTGCCGGACGCCGGAACAGAGGGCGGCGCACGGCGCCGCACTGCCGGCGCACGGCCGCAGTAGTGGAATTGCTCTGATTGACTACAACGGGACCGATTTTGCTCCGGCGTTCGTGTCGGAGCGGAGCGGAAGTAGTGGAATTTGGGGGTTAGAATTTCCAAGGAGAAAGCGAACGCACCATTAGCTGATAACATTGATGGCAATTGAAGCTAATTTTTCAAGCTAACGTTATCTTAAACAGTTTATTTAACTGCTGGAGCAGATTTAAACGATGATGCCTCACACTTAGATCGTTGTCACTGGTGTCATCTTCACCCAATCACCCGTCGCATTTAGTAAAGTGAAGCCAAACTTTAGAGCGCGTTCATGTTCTAGTCGGAAATTCAGAGTTCCGAGGAGAAGGCAAACGCACCATTAGTGAAACGGAAGCTAACATGTCAAGCTAACGTTATCTTAAACATTTTATTTACCTACCGGAGCAGATTAAGATGAGGATGTCTCTCTTAGATTGTTGTTGCTGGTTTCATCATCACCCAGTTACCCATCACATTTAGTGAAGTGGACCCAAGCTTTAGCGTGCGTTCTTTCTACCATGCTGCTCTGTTTACAACTGGCTCGCAGCGACCGACGTCATAACGCTCCTGCGCATGTGCAGCTGTCTAGGCAAGTTCTCGTTAAGAAGGACGGGTACCGAAACGAGGCACCGTTTCAATTGACGTGAAACGGTGCACAGTCGGTACTGTGGAATTTGGTTGGTACCTTAAAAAGTACCGAATTCGGTACCCATCCCTAGACCATCACCCACAACTCTACAGTCAACGCAAGGCAAGTTAACGTTAGCGTTTTCGCTAAAATGCGTGATCCGAGGATTTGGGTTGAGGGAGAATGCAACGAGTCGCTATATAAAGCAGCCGCAGCGCCCGCTACCTGCATATAAACCGTGTCGCGAACAATCCCATACTGAAATGACGCTATGCATTACAGGGCTCCCAGGGGCAGATAAGAGTTGGCATCTCTCCGAGAATAATTATGAATATAACAATGATTACTGCCTGATGACATTTTCCCAAATCTGCAAAGCTCACTGGAAGGACACAAACCGAGGACAATATTTTCCTGATATAGGGTTTATTACTCAAGTATAGGGTTGTCACTGTGTGAAAATTTAACCTCACGGTTATTGTGACCACAATTATCACGGTTTTCGGTATTATTGTGTTTTTTTAAACGTGTTACATTTTCAGACAACTAAATAAACCCTGTATATCAGGAAAATATTGTCCTCAGTTTGTGTCTAAATTTTGCCTAAAATTTGTTATTTTGTAATTATGTTTACTCGTTTACATTTTTCCCCTCTAGTCTTTAAAATACCAATATTTGCCCATAACTTCTTATGTTTTGTCTGTTTGATGTCATCATTTTAAAAATATTACATCAGATGATACTCAGTACTCAAGTAGCCTTCTAATCAGATTCAGATACTTTTTTACCCTTACTTTCAGAGAAAAATTGCACAGGTTAGATGCACCTAATAAATAAAATTACTAACAAACTCAGGAATCTGTTTCTTTGCTTCACTGTTCTGGTGCTGAGAATATCACTAATGAGGATCAAAGGAGATACACAGATGAATGCACCTCTTATTTATTATTTGGAGACTACATTTACTGAAGCTGGCAGAGGCAGAGATTTTTTCTATTGATACACGAATTTACAGAATCATTTTAAATTTAAATAGGGGAAGACTGCAGGAGGGAGCGGTAAAATACAGGGGGTCACCAGCAAAAACAAGAAACTTTACGAGTCTGATGAAACCTGCTGGTTTTCCATCAGGCAGTCACGGGGCAGCTCCAACGACCCAGTGGCTGTGCTGGTATGGAAAGCCAACCCCCCCCCCCACCCCCAAATAAACACACACACACACAGCTGGAAAAATTCCTAGGGGAAACACTGAACTTGTCATTTCTGTTCACCTAATATTTTAGTTTTGTGATGATTTCTATTCATATATTTTACTTTTTATCTACCTCAGTCTTTTCCTGTTGAAAGCAGAGAAGAAAATAAAATCTGTATTCCAAATCATTGCATTTTTTTGTGTGGTAGAAGTATCGGTATTGGCGAGTACTCACATCCAAGTATCGGTATCGTATCAGTTTGGAAAAAAGTGGTATTGTTGCATCCTTAAAAAAACAGCTGGTTGAGCACAGGGGGAAAAAACTGGCTACCCAGATGAACACACTTTATACCATACTTGGGTCAGACTCAGCCAGCCCTAATGTGAAAGCGACACGTGAATGCTAATTTTCAATGTGATGTAGATCATCCGAGTAGCTTTTCTAACCCCAACATTTACATGTCTATTTTTTTATTGGTAGCTAATGCAGGAAATGGGGGTGAAAAATCGTTTTCATTTTTGCCTGCATGTAAAACTCAGACTGGCTGATCATGTTTAAAAACAATAAATCAAAAACAGTTTGTCAGTGAACCTGCTTTTAAAGTGGCAGGGTGTAGTTTTACTTATAATCTCTGAAAATACTTTATTTTTTTACTTCCGATACAATACCAATATTGCAGCCTTCAGTATTGACCGATATCGATATCAATCTGATTTGACATCGGCACAAATCATATATACTTTTACCTATTTCATAGTGTGGAATGTATAAAAGGCTTGATCAAGTGATATTACTCAAACAGAGAACAAAAGCCAACAACAGTTAGGGTTGGGCATCGTTTGAATTTGAACGATTTGATTTCAATTTGATGTTTCGATTCTGGTTCCTATCGCTTCCCAGTTTGATTTATATTTCAAGACATGTTTTAAATGAGCCACCGAACCAAAGGTTAGGGCTGGGCGAAATGGCCATCAATATCAGGACATAGAGGATTTCACCTCAATAATGAAAAACGGAAGATAACTACAGGTATGTGCAGAAACAAAAGTTGTCCACTAGATGTATTACGTTGTATTACGTTGAGTCAGACAGACTAAATAGTTCAAAAAGGAAATTAAAAATCTCACAACTTTGTGTGATGTGAGATTTATTATTATTATATTTATTTATTATCCCTATCGGCTTCTAGTGGCAGAACCCAATGTGGACCACCACGGAGAAAGCTGCTCTAGCATGATGACTTTAATTATTCTACAGGTTATTTTTCAGCCTTCTCACAGTCACACTCACACAGGCGTGTGTTGGTAAGTGGCAGCGTCTGACTGCTGATGCTCAGTGTGTGTTTCTATTTCTGCAGTGAGGAAAAACTCACCTCACACAGCCCAGAGTTTATTCTTTAAAACTTCACCGTGCTGACGCATTTTAACGAGCTTCCTACACGCCGTATTTTTCGCTGCAGGAATTAAAGTTTACATCGTGTAGTAAAAGTTTGGCAGACACATTTGTTAATATTAGGCCTTTGCTCGTCGTGTGTGTGTGTGTGTGTGTGTGTGTGTGTGTGTGTGTGTGTGTGTGTGTGTGTGTGTGTGTGTGTGTGTGTGTGTGTGTGTGTGTGTGTGTGTACGCATCTGTTTTTCTCTGGACACAAACAGAATATTAGAATAGAAGCATTTTATGATCAAATAAAAAGGTTGCTGACTGAGAAATCAAGAAACTAATATTTTTTAAAGCATAATACATTTTCTTTATGTTAAATCTTAAGCTACTTTATTTAATATAACAGAATTATCAATTTGGTAAATATACTAACTTTAATATCTTTTAAGGTAAAGCATACATATGGGGACCAGCCGTGATGCAGAGGCGTACCTTGATGTGTCCTGCCATTTCCTGAGTAAAGATTGGAAGATGAAGCTCTTCAACCATGCCACCATGCCTCTTGCTAACAGGTCATTTTTGTGCACAATTTATTTTTTGTTTTAGGTGCCTACCTCCATTTGACTGTAACATTTGCATTAACAGGTTACAAAGTTATTCAAAAGTTGTTTGATAAGCTATCATCTTGTCTTTATTATTAGATGGCACATAGCAGATCACACTTCAGAATAGAAGCTAATGATGGGCATCTTAGAGCATCCTGGTGCAATAAGCTAAACTTTTATGAATGACACGATTAGTTGACTAATCGTCAACAAAACTAGTGATTAGTCGACTACTAAAATAGTCATTTGTGGCAGCCCTAAATAATAATCAGTTTTTTTTTCTATTCAAGTATTTGGTAGTGATTTGGAGAAAACTAATTGAAATACAAATTAAATTGTTATACAGCCATTCAAGAATGTGTTTGGTAGGGCTGTCGCGGTTGAGGAATTCCCCCTGCGGTGACTCAGGGTGGCTTAATATTGCGTGTGCGATATTATTGCAGCCCTTTTTTTTATTGCAGTACTATCTAAACATAATGTTTACACATTTAAAAAAGGTTAAAAATTGCCGTGCCTTCTTTAATAACACTTTACTGAATGCAGATCAAAGGGCAGTAACAACACAGATCGCAGTAACGTTTGTTTCTCCGACAGTCGGAGTCCCACAAAACTTATAAACAACAAAATTCAGGAGGTTAAACTTTTAAATGCAAATTTGGCTGCCGCATCTAACAAATAAGAAACAAGTCCCCATTTTGTTTAGTTGTTTAAAATCATGCATAAAAAATTACATGTACCGGGCGCGCGCCGGGGGGCGGGCGCACTATCATTTCACTCTCACACACACGAATGACGGTGAGTTATAGCTCGGTCACGTCCTTGTTACCTACAAGGAAAACCAGCATGATAACTATATACGGTTTGAGAGAGGATCTGAGAGGGGTGGCAACATTTCCAGCAACACTGAAAACCCTCTTGGATGGTGCGCTCGTTGCACTAACGCACACTTACTTGCGTGCGACTCTGGCGAGCAAAGGGAATCTCTCCCGGTTGTTGCTCCACCATGTCGGGGGTTTCTTTAGGGTGGATGCATTCCTCCTGCAGGTAGCGAGTGAGCTCCAGCTCGGCTCAAACTCTCTTCAGGACGGTTGCAGAAGCAGTGCTTGTCCGGGACTTCAGCAGGTCTCCGAGCGTTTATTATTATTTTTTTGCCGCTGGTGGCAGCTCTGTCTCAGCCAAGGACTCTGGCTGCGCAGCAGCTGACGTACTGAAAACCAAAGTGCTCCCAAAGGAGCGAAGTAACGTTTCGTTTTGATACCAGTGCAGCCATCCTTCTCAACATGCATCATTGAGTTGAACCAAGTTCAGTAATCGCGGTGGCCCATGATGCAGCGCGGTGGGCTTCTTCATATTGCGATATTTAATTTTTGCGGTTACCGCGACAGCCCTAGTGTTTGGCATTTTAATAATAGAAATTGCCTCAATTGACTGTTACCCAGAAGTCGCCAAGTAAGTGACTAATTACTTTAGGACAAGGTACTTTGATTCTAGGATGAATTTGTTCACAAAAAAGGAGCAATTTCCTGCTATTGTGTGCAGGATAAAAGCAAGTGTACAGCTTTCATCTTCCAACTGGAATATTTTACATGAGCCAGGTTGAACTTCATTGTTAAAAGAAGACAGTATTTTCTTCAGAACAATAACGGAGTCAAAACTATAAAGCAGAAATCTCACATGTGATTTTACTGAGCTAGTGAGTAGGTGGAGGACTTCTAGTTACCATGGCTTTAAAAAACACTGTGATGCTGCCTGGGCAATGGTATTTTCATCGTTACACTGAAGGCAGCAGTTCCCACAATGAGTACTATCACATTTCCGCCAGGTTCCACCTCTCACCGATCACACGCTGCCTTCAAGGGCTTGAACAAACATCAAAGGCAGCAGTGGGATTTTTGCATTCCAGTCAAGAGCATTACAACCTCAGGAGCTTCCCCTGCTCACAAAAAGCACTGCGCCACACATTCCCACAACCATGTGTCACCATCTTCTGAACACACTCATGTGAGACACGTGGTGCTTCCTCTGCTCTCTTTGGTTAGCAGTCACTCTCTCCTGCTCTGCATCTTTTAGTACCTCCTCATGATGCATGTCTATCTCCCGTGGGCAAGGGGAGGGTGAAGGAGGCAGAAAGCCAGAGCCTGAGATAACAGCACACCACAGTGACTGTGTGGCTGGTCTGCTCTGCACAAAATATTATTTACAACTCACACAGAGGAGAAATTACAGCAACAATCCTCTCAAGATGCAGGAAAATCAGCTGACCTGGCAACACTTAGAGGGAGGCCAAGAGGAGGGTCAGGCACTATAATTATTATATTGCCTCTCCTTCTTCACTGTCACTATCTATATTGCTCACACAGCGTGTTGAGGATTCATCCCACCAGTGACAACAAGTTACTGGTGCATAAGAGAATGATAAAGAGGCACTAAAAGTAGTTTAGCATTTATAAACCCTTGCTTTGCAAGAAAGTTCCTCCAATTTCAGGGCGCCTGTAAAAAACGCTAAGACACACCGAATGGCTCATATTTGATATAGCGTCTTCTATAGAGTGCACCCCCTGGAGTCAGGGCTGGAGTTAGGGCACACTGGCAGGCATCTGGTGGACAGGCTTTCACCCATTGAGCCCGGCCATTCACAGCCCAAAGAGGAAAGATGGGCTCCACTTCTGATGGGCTCGCCACTCGTGGGAAGAGCCAAAGGGGTCGGGGTGCAGTGAAAGATGGGCGGTAGCCAAATGCAGGAATCTATGTGGTCTGAACTTCAGCTACAAAAGCTAGCTCTCGGTATGTGGAATGTCACCTCTCTGGCGGGGAAAGAGCCAGAGTTGGTGTGTGAGGTTGAGAGATTCTGGCTAGATATAGTTTGATCCACCTCGATGCAAGTCTCTGGCTGCAAAACCAATTTCTTTGAGAGAGGGGTTGGACACCACGCTGGAGTCGCTCCTAATGAGATGTGCCGAACAGGTGGTGTGGGCATACTTCATGCCCTCCATGTTAGTGTTTATATGTTGGGGTTTACCCCTGTGAACAAGAGGGTAGCCTGCCTCCGTCTATTCATCACTTGGACAATCGGGGGAAGAGGGAGCGGAGCTGTCAACTGACCACTATTTGATGATGAGTTTGCTTCGATGGAGAGGAGGGGATGCTGGTCAGACCTGGCAGACACAAACGTATTGTAAAGATCTGCTGGAAACGTCAGGTAGAGTCTCCTATCAGAAGGAGATTAAATTCCCACCTCCAACAGAATTTCGAGCATGTCCCGGGGGAGACAAGGGACATTTATGGGCCATTCCCATCTGTATCTGGTCAGCCCGGGCCAGGTAGCCCCAGTCGGCCCCAGCCCGGCCGATTCCACACATCCTTGCCTTAAGCCCATGTGGGCTGATTCTACCCACCAATCAGAGGCTTGCTCTAATGGAAGGTGTGAATTTGCTGTCAGCAGTGGGTGTGTTGGCCCTGGTCGGCCTGAAGCAGACCCCCTCGAGAAGAGGGCTGAGAATGAGCCTAGGTTGGCCCGGAAAAATACCAGGCCACCCAGATATGTAAACAACCTACGCTACCCAGCCCGGGCCGACCCGGTACAGATGGGAATGGCCCATTAGTTTGAGTTGGCCCTGTTCCATGACTTCATTGTCGAGACAGCTGACTGTAGCTGTGGCCGCAGGATGGTCGGTGCCTGTCACGGCGGCAACTCCCGCACCCACTAGTGGATACTGGCGATTAGGGATACTGTCAAGCTAAAGAAAGAGTCCTATGGGGCTTTTTTGGCTTGTGAGGATTTGGAGGCAGCTGATGCATACCAGCAGTCGAAATGGAATGCAACTTCGGTGGGCGTGGAGGTGTGGTGAGAGTTGGACTCTGCCAAGGCTCCCCTTTGTCACCAATTCTGTTCATAACTTTGATGGATAGAAATTTTAGGTGCAGCCATGGTGTTGAGGGGATGGCCTGAGGACTGGGTCAGACCATGGTCTTACATCAGAAAAGAGTAAAATGCCTTATTCGTATCAGGGATAAGGTCCTGCCGTATGTGGAGGAGTTTAGGTATCTCAGGGTCTTTTTCACGAGTGAGGGAAAGCTGGAGCGTGAGATCGATACACAGATTGGTGCTGCGTCTGCAGTGATGCGGGTGTTTGTGAAGAGAGAGCTGAGCCGGAATGCAAAGTTCATGATTTAGCAGTCGATCTATGTTCCTACCCTCACCTAGGCCACCTTCTCAGTGGTCTAGTGGTAGAGTGTCTGCCCTAAGACTGGGAGTTTGGGGTTCAAATCCTGGTTGGGTCATACCAAAGACTTTTAAAAAATGGGACCCAATGCCTCCCTGATTGACACTCAGCTTTAAATGTTAGATGGGGGGGTTAAACCACCAAATAGTTCCCAAGCGCTGCTGCAGCTCACCACTCCCCACAGGGATGGGTCAGATATGAAGATGAATTTCACCAGTGTGTGATGACTAATGGGACTTTAACTTTACCTATGGTCCTGAGCTTTGGGTAGTGACCAAAAGAACGAGATTGCGGATACAAGTGCCAAAATAAGTTTTCTCCATAGGGTGGCTGGGCTCTCCCTTAGAGACAGGGTGAGAAGCTCGGTCATCCGGGAGGGGCTCGGAGTATATCCGCTGCTCCTCCACATTGAGACGAGCCAGCTCAGGTGGCTCAGATATCCAATTAGGATGCCTCCTGCATGCTCCCTGGTGAGGTTTTCCAGGCACGTCCAACCGGAAGGAGACATAAAGGAAGACCCAGGAGACACTGGACGGACCATGTCTCTCTGTTGGCCAGGGAACAACTTGGGATCCCCCCGGAAGAGCTGGCCTGAGAGGCTGGGGAGAAGGAAGTCTATCCTTTTTTGTGAAAGGGTAGGGCTGGGCGAAATGGACGAAAACTTATATCTCGATATTTTTTAGCCGAATTCCAATATACGATATATATCTCAATATTTTTCCTTCTGTAAAATATTTACAAGTTAACTCACTTCAAGCTGTCTTGAGAAATTATATACATAAATCAGTAGATTAAATTCATAAAAATGTATTGATTCTTGCCAAACTTTAACCTTAGTGCCTATTCGCTACCAGTCTGAGCTTTAAAAACACTGGTACAGCTGTCTGTTAACACACACACACAGTTGACAGCTAGAGGTGTATCAAATGTCCCACAGGCACTATATTTATACATTTATAATTAATGTAAAATTATTAACATTTCATCTAGAGGTGGGCCGCATCGTATAGTTATTGTCCAGAGAAAAAAAAATTATCAAGTTAAGCTAAATTTATGATGATGTAATTGCATCTACTGAAGATCACTTGGGTCATGCACCATGGAGTTACTAGTTATCAGGGCAAATATAGCTGGAATCTAACAGTATTGGCTCATATCAGCAATTATACTGTAATGACTCAGTCTCGTTGCTCTTTTATGAGGATTATTTTCATGCTACCATCGCTGTAACCCACGCCTTACAAACTCTTAACTATTTCAACAGAATCACTCGTAAAGGAGCATTTACTAGCATAGCTAACCAGAGCAGAAAAAACCGGAACAACATTTCTCACCCGTTGAGCTCGCCTTCAAAATGAAACGTTAACCCTAAAGTTTAATATTCAAACCCTTACAATACGTTTGAGGTAATTTGGCCACTCCGGCTATCCGTAGATGTTTCCCGATTACACAGGGGAGGGAGGGGTTTGGCTCGTCTCCGCACGAGCAGGATGGATAAACAGAACTCCGTTGGCCTTGAACATCCCCAAATAATTAAAAACCTGGACGCCAAATGCAAAGTTTAGAGCAGCACATTTACCCAGAGGCTCTCAGATAGAGCAAACTTGTGAGAATAAATGTAATAACTGCTTAGAGACGGAGCAACATGTCGCTAGCATAGCAGTTTGACCAGTTATATCAATATAAAGATATAAAGTCATCTTATATCTTGTTTAAAAATTATACCGATATTTTAAAAATATCGATATATTGCCCAGCCCTATGAGAGGGGCATTTTATTCTCTGAAGCCATAGTGCCCCAAGAACATTTTCACTCGGGAGGTAGGTAACTCTGGGAGAGTTTAGTCTGTCGCTGCTGTACATTGCATTGTTTTTCATTAAAAAACAATAGACCTAAACATCCAACACATTTACCTCAAATTTAAGAAAAACAAACATTTTAAAAAAAAGACAAAAGTTCCAACTGTGATATTGGTTTTTGTGCCAAATGTCATTAAGAAATTTCAAACTGTTTATTTTCCCACTGCCATTTAAAAAAAACATTTTTCACAAAAACCATTGGGAATAATACTTATTAAAATTGTGTTTAAGTAAATTTATGTACTGACTTTAAAGAGCAAGTCATCCCCTACCAGATTCTTACTCAACTCCCACTTCATGTTTGAAAAATGCAACAAATGCTGTTGCCTAGCAGACCGAGAGGGCGGAGCCGCTAACAAATACACACACACACAGGCTCACAATGACATTGTGACATCATATGGTACCAACTAACATTCTAGGGTACCTCTTAACATCTGATGCGGCTCTCTGTGCTTGTAAAATAATGAATGGATATTTAAATAAAATGCTGTATATTTTACTGCATTAATTTTACATCTGTATGCCAATTCTAAATGTAAAGATTGTCTGTGTAAACCTGAACAGTTCCAACCCGGTCTTAATGTGAGACCGGGTAGACGCGTCACCCTTGTGCGTAATCATATGCGTGTTCTGAGCTGAAGAGGATGTGAGATTCTGCGCTTCTCCTCAGACAGGCTCCTGGTTGTGTCGCCACATTAGAGACAGGAACAAGCACTATTCAGCCAAAGTTTCATAATCAGGGAATATTTTCTAAGTGACAAGTCTCGCTTCAGTCGGAGGAATCTTCCCGCATGTGCTCTGGTTCTGCGACGCGCTCCAAGCCCCTCTCCACATCTTCAGCTCGCTGTGGACCTTATGTAGTACACGCTGACAGTGAGCTGCGCTGAGCAGTGTCCAGCTCAGATGTTCAGATGGGAATCTTTTCTTGAGTGATTTAGCTACATCTGCGATGTGCGTAACGAATAAAATGTCAGTTCGTCTGCATGCGCCGGGGTAATTCTTTCTGTTCTTTCTCTGTCAAAATAAACGGTCAAATAAGGGAACTATCCGGTCAACACAAACCCTGCTTTTAACTGTTCTGTTTTCTTGTGAAAATTGTTGCAAAGAGATATAATTTAACTTGATTACCACTAGAGCTGAAACAACTAATCGATTTAATCGATTATAATCGATTATTAAAATAGTTAACAACTTTTTTAGTCATCGATTAGTTGTTTAATAATCATATTTTACCGCATAAAGTCTATTTTTACCACAATCTGACATCGGTTACAAGCTGTTAAATTTGCCGCCAGTGTGTGGCAGTAATGAGCCACTGATCTACCAGTGGAGCCGTAGAAGAAGAAATGAGCCAATGAGTGCCCTCGGTTTTCATGACGTATCACGTTACTGACGCTCATCTTGCTGTGAGAGATGGCGGAACAAGAGGAAATACGGAAGAAAAATAGAAGCGACAAAACTGAAGAGAAACCCCGGACAAAAACCTCACGAGTATGGGAGCACTTTACTCTAGATGCCTTGAAAAGACGGGTGACCTGTAAAATATGCAAAAACCATCTAGCATAGCACGGAAGCACGACGTCCCTAAGTGAACATTTGAGACGAAAACATGTGGGGGCTGATGCAGCAGAGGAAGAGCACCGCGGTCAAGTGAGCCGTCATTTGGAAGAGCCAGCCCGGTAAGTAACAGAAAATAAACAAGCTGGACTTAGTGTTTTAGCTGAGTTCGTTATACTGGATGTTAAACATGTTTTTTTGCCGCGTCAGTCTACGGTGTTCTACTTCTGACTGACTAGATGCCATCTTGAATCTCCTCCGTGTTGTGAATCATGCGCTTGCCAAATTCAGCACGTCTGTTTATAAGAATGTTCTCGTTAAGAGAAAAACGGCACAAACCCATAACTATGTTCCTCATTCAAAAAAGGACAAGTCCGCGGTGAAAAATTTACAGACGAGCTGTGTCCAGGTGAATTTAACGCTGCATAGTTGTACGCTTTCAATTTTTAAATACAGGAGAAATTCAGAAAAAGTCATTTTTTTACTATTAAAAGGCTGTTTTACCGTCTAACGCTGTAAAACGCCTCACAACACATTTTTATCATGTTTCTTAAACAGTATTACACAAAATAAACATTTTTCACATTTCTCTAGCTAATTTAAACACTCCCGACTCAAAGTAAAAACCTCATGAGCTTCTTACTTAGAGCTTTTTAATAGTAAAAAAATTAGAATTTTTTCTGAATATCTCCTGTTGCGGGCTATTTTGTAGAACGTAACCCTCAAAATAAATGATCACTGTATATTGTTAATTAATTCAAATAATATAATATTGATTTAGTGTTGTAGTGTGTGTGCTGCTTTATTTTATATGTGTACTTATTTCAGTCTATTTGTGTTTCTTATGCAGAAAAAAAAACAAGCAACGATGGACAACTACATGGGGAACAAGACACTCACCCCCCAGCAATGCATACCACTTACAAACTCTATTCTAAACATGCTGGTAAAAGACATGAGGCCACTATCCATGGTGGAAGGAGCAGGCTTCCAGCTAATGCTAAAAAATTATTCTGGACTGATATTTTGTACTGTTTAGCTCATTTTATACTGCTGACTGTGTTCATGTGCAATAAAATAGATTGCAGTCAACTGCACAATTCTCTTATGTTTTTTTTTCTTAACTGAAATGCATCCATCACTTGTATAGGTTAAATAGCTAACAATAACAAACTGATTAATAGATTAATCGAAAAAATAATCAACAGATTAATCGATTATGAAAATAATCGTTAGTTGCAGCCCTAATTACCACCAGAACCAGGCGCACTGCGCCGTTATCTCCGTCGCTGTAAATGAGGTAGGGCTGTCGCGGTTGAGGAATTCCTCCTGCGGTGATTCAGGGTGGCTTAATATTGCGGTTTGCGATATTATTGCAGCCCTTTTTTATTGCAGTACTATCTAAACATAATGTTTACACATTTAAAAAAGGTTAAAATTGCCGTGCCTTCTTTTATAACACTTTACTGAATGCAGATCAAAGGGCAGTAACAACACAGATCGCAGTAACGTTTGTTTCTCCGACAGTCGGAGTCCGACTGAACTTAAAAACAAAATTCAGGAGAAGGTTAAACTTTTAAATGCAAATTTGGCTGCAGCATCTAACAAATAAGAAACAAGTCCACATTTTGTTTAGTTGTTTAAAATCAAGCATAAAAAATTACATGTACTGGGCGCGCGCGCGCCGGGGGGCGGGCGCACTATCATTTCACTTTCACACACACGAATGACGGTGATTTATAGCTCGGTCACGTCCTTGTTACCCACAAGGAAAACCAGCATGTTAACTACGGTTTGAGAGAGGATCTGAGAGGGGGGGGCAACATTTGCAGCAACACTGAAAACCCTCTCAGATGGTGCGCTCGTTGCACTAACGCACACGTACCTGCGTGCGACTCTGACAAGCAAAGGGAATCTCTCCCGGTTGTTGCTCCACCATGTCAGGGGGTTTCTTTAGGGTGGATGCATTCCTCCTGCAGGTAGCGAGTGAGCTCCAGCTCGGCTCAAACTCTCTTCGGGACGGTTGCAGAAGCAGTGCTTGTCCGGGACTTCAGCAGGTCTCCGCGCGTTTATTTATTTATTTTTGCCGCTGGTGGCAGCTCTGTCTCTGCTAAGGACTCTGGCTGCGCAGCAGCTGACGTACTGAAAACCAAAGTGCTCCCAAAGGAGCGAAGTAACGTTTCGTTTTGATACCAGTGCAGCCATCCTTCTCAACATGCATCACTGAGTTGAACCAAGTTCAGTAATCGCGGTGACGCATGATGCAGCGCGGTGGGCTTCTTCATATCGCGATATTTCATTTTTGCGGTTACCGCGACAGCCCTAAAATGAGGGAAAAACAAATTGATCGGATCCTTTTCTGACCTTCCCCACCGACAAAGTTTAATTACAACAATCAAACGTGACAGAGCCTGGATTTGTATTCTGAACAGTCTAAACATGTTTTAAAAAGAAACGTATGACAAAAGTGGTACCTGCTCAGTAAAACCACCAATAGGGTGAAAAATATCAAAATATTGTAGGCAGAGACGGGCTACAACTTCTGGATCCACTTTATATAAATCGTTTTATTGATTATCGTCTTATGAAAGATAACTTTGACGTACACGAGCGACCGGTACTGGCTGCTGTCACCTGTTGTGATTTGTTAAATCAGCTCTCTGCTGTCTGAGGCTCTCTGCTGTCTGAGGGTAGGCCCCGCCCACAACGCCGCGGCTGCTGTGGCTTTCAGTGTTTTCTTTACTGTGGGAAACGGGTAATAATGGCTCTTTGATGGGAACAGGTTGCCGACCCCTGTCTTAGCCACTAGCGATGCCAGATTTAAATTCAAATGCAGTGCAGAGTTTTTACCTGACAATGGCACAACACTGACAGTTTTAGGCAGAAAATTAAAATTTTAACTGAAGTGCACTAAAGTGCTAAACTATTGACTACACGTGTCTGCAGCATGATTAGACATGCATTTATATAGTTTATCAGAAAAAAAGGTTGATTTGGAGGTTACTTGCTCTTTTACACTTATGTTTTGATTAAATAAGATAAATGAAGGATTTGTCTGTACATTAATGTGATTTATTAAGTGGGTGGTGGAATGGTCTTCCTGAGGGGAAAGACAACAATTTTCCAGGGATGGCCATGGCCCTCACTGGAAACCTTTTTGGGGCACCACAATATGATGCATTGATTACACATTTTTCCCCAAAACAGACTGGCAAGACAAATAGCCTAGAAATCTAGACCAACTGTAGCAGTAGCAAATGGATTTTGGGCCCGAGAAAAACAACAAAGATGGCGTCGACTCAGGAATCGCGCTCATTTGAAACTGCTTTGGAATTAACTTTGGACAATTTAAACTTGTGCTTTTTTTAAGACATGAGCAGATAGAGGTCCTTAAGACTGCTCTACTAACGTTTCTTGTCAGCATCAGGGGAGGGGAGGCTGGCAGTTCGTTCGTCTCTGCCGTGTCAGCGGAGAGGGTAGGGCCGGGGGTTGACAACGCTAACCTCTTCTTTCCACTGCACATTAAAGTGTCGCGAAACAGCTACAAAATGTACTGTGCAGACATTTAGCAGTTTTTATTGTGGATACGTTCCATTCCACCGGCAACCATGTGTGAAGTTTTGGATGTGCCCCAGAAGCAAGGGCACACTATCATTACGTTTCAAGTCTGTTTTTGTCACGTATACTTCCAAAACACGGCAAACTCCGTTGTTTAGATTGTGCCAGACAGTAAGTCAAACACAAAAGAAGCATAGAGCATCCAGAAATCTTCAAAATGAAGGTCACGTGCAGTACGCCATTTTCTGTGAACTTTTGTGACCAAAGTAAACAGAAAATAACCCACAGACATTTCTTCATGCATGCAGCTGTCTTTCTTCTGGTTTATAGGTTAGGGTTAGTGTGTGGACATCTGAAATCACGTGTGGTGTCACAATTCTTCCGTGATTTTGTTATGTCACGGGACCAGCTGTGTGAAACGCTTTCACTCCCGTTTCGCGGTCAGAACTGCTCCCGGTTGGGAATGAGCTCACGGGTGGAATGCCGCTATTACGTTACGCGACTGCTTCCATGGCCTGTGGAAAGCCGGTGTCGGTATAAGATCTGCTCAGGTGCAAGATCGACTCGGGGTCCTTCGACTGCTGATGACGTCAAAGTACGGCAAACCTACTCGGACAAAATACACTACACATCTATATACTGTTGGAAAGAATTTAGCAGTTTCGTTATTAAAATAATGTTTCTTAAGACGTAAGTTTGTGTTTATAATGGTATTTGTAAAATAAAACACTATATTGTATTCATAATGTTGAACTCCTCTTTGAGCACATCCCTTGAAGGATCATAGGTATTAGCAACACCTGTGAAATTGTATTTGCAGGAAAGAAGTGTGTCTCATTTATTGAAGTATTTTGTGTTTAGAGTTTTTGACGTCTTGTCCATGCGTAGTTCAGTTAGGCTCATAGCTGCTAGCCAAAACTCTGGAGCTAAAAGTTTTCTGGCTTTACTAAAATCTGTACTGTAAGTCTGTACTTATTTGATTGGTGGTAGTTTTACTTTCTATTTTACTTTCTATTAAACTCCAAATGTAATCATTTGGCACGTTTCTAATTCATAATTTGTAATAATGTAATCTGTGATATTAGCATTAGCATTCCTATGGGTTTTTCCACGTATATTAGCATTGTGCTAACCACTCGCTGCCAAATTGCAGCCTTTGCGATTAGAAAATCTCCTTTTGTCACATTGCAATTTAATTGCACATGCAGTTAATCGTTCAGCCCTAATATACATGCAGCTCTATGCTAAAAGTGTATTTTCAAAGTGGTAATGATTGATTTCTTTGTAAAAGTTGTCCATCTTTCCAACAGAAAGATTTGCCTGGACCAACGTAACGTGATTACGTAATTCCGTAAGGTTCATGTTCAGCCAATCAACTACTTTGACGTCATCGGCAGTCGACGGACCCCGAGCCGATCTTGCACCCGAGCAGATCTTGTACCGGCACCGGGGTTAGCCTGGCGGGTGACCAAGCAAAGTGGCTTATAGAGCGCTGGGGGAAACCCTGGTTGACCATACATGTGTTAGGTCCTCATTGTGCCCAACTCTCACCATGCATGCTCCCAACTTTTCTCAGCTCGCAGCTGCCTTACTCCACGTGAGGATCGCCACAAAACCTTCTGATCCCCGCTACGAGAGAAGTCCTAAAAAGACGCAAATAACAGAAACGAGACTCTACCACTGACTCCAACACTGATGTTTTATCTCCAAAAATAACACAAGCTTGGTGGAGTTCTGCTGTGTGGTAGATTTGGTAATGCTAATGATTAGCTTCTACTAGTTGAGATGTTCTCAGCTGTTTCCTGGCTGCTAAAACAGCAGCCTTGCCAGTAAAGATGGAGGAGTCCATGACCGTTCAGTGACAGTTACATAGATCTGTCACGCTTTTCAAATCCTAGAGTTTCACCGTCTATTTTGCATCAGATGCCAATGCAGGTGGAGACCATTATTATGTTCAGCCTGCATGAAAATCTCAGTGACCAGTTATGATCAGAAATGATATTTAATTTAATTGGAAGAGCTCTAACACGTGTTATTTTAGGTTTTCATTGCCTTCCTTTTACATATGGACACTGCTATAAACTGGATCAAAAACAGCAGCAAACTAAATTTTGAGGAGGACACGAGTCTAATGACCCCCTACACGTTGCTTAATAACGAAACTTACGCAAAAGTCTATTGGCGAAAACGTTAGATATGCATATAGTAACCCAACTGTAACGTTCAGACAGTGCCTTAATTAAACATCCGCCCTACATGAGAAAAAAATCATGGCAACAGCTGTTTGGTCTGGTTGGTGTACGTCATGAACTGCAGAGAATGCCATTTAGTCTATGATGTCTATAAAAAGCGTTAAGGACAAAGTTTGCTGTAGTACAGACGATTTATGGTGTGTTTTAATGGATATGGTTAGTAACCGAGTTCCAGCTGAACAGTTTAAACAGGAGGAAGAGCTTGATGTCCTAAGCTAACTGTGTGCGTGTGAGAGGGAGTGTGTGTGGGGTGGGGGTTCCTGGCACACATACCAAACGGTTCAGTCCCCTCCGAAGCATCCTTCTCCTTATCTTCTATAAACTCTCGGTAGTGATGAACTCTTCTGATTCCACGCACACGCCTCCTGGCTCCGCTTCAGCTTCTTCTCCGGGGAATAACTTTACATGTATGTTAGTTGACGCTAGCTCCTTTAGCTATCTATTTCCTACTCTAACGTTACTTCTAGCTACATGAAATGATGCCGACGCGACGCTACATCGTTTCCATTTTGTTTGGATTCGGTATCTTCGCACCATTCGCATTCTCTCCCCCCTGAATATTTTCCGCGTTGCGGTGGGGTACTAGTAGTCGCGCGCTCTGTTGCTCAAGGCTGAAACAGTCTCTGACATTTCGCTCCGTGCCCTGTTGCTTAGACCCGGTGAAATCATTTGTCGCTTTCGCGTCTGCCTTCCGGATGACTCAAAAACTGTCCGCCGACGAGGTAGAAAACTAACTTCTGGCGGCAGTCCCTGAGTGCAGCTCGCCTCACCTCCCTGTCAAACAGTTTTTTACTCCAACAAGCAGCGGCAGTAGCAGCAGCACACAGACGTTCCAAGCTCCACCCTGCGAAGGTGCGGTGACCGTTGGTATCAGTGCATTATGGGTAATGTGGTTTATGTAGCAACGTCATCCAAAACAGGGACAAATCAGATCTTTTAACATTTTTAAACGAGTTTAAACAGTTGACATATAAAATAGGAAAACATAGCCAAGCTAACTTTATTTATACCTATAGTAACATAAGTTAAAAAATAATTAAAACTCATAAGATGAAAAGACACAGCAAATAAAACTACAGTAGGATAAAAAATGTGTTAAAACAGATAAAATCAATAACAATTACTGCGTTTTTTCTGAAATAGCAAAAAGCAATAAAAATAGTGAAAACTATTACTTTTTTAGAAATGTTTTCTGTGGGCCAAGTCAAAAATGTGATTTTCTTAGTGAGGAGAAGATGGAAATACCACGTGTTATTTCCATCTTCCTCTCACTGGTTATTTGCATGTGGCTTCAGGTTTGCATTTTTCCTTTAGTGACTAAATCTCCAGTCAAATGAGTTTCGATTTCAAACTGAGTCGAGTGCAAAAGAAGTAGAATAAAACCAGGGTTATCTGGAATTTAAGTGTAAATAGAAGTAATTGGGTAACCCTTACAAAACATGAGTGGGAAACTTTAAAAATTAGGTCTATCCACTTCTTAAAATCTTCTAATGATCAGATAGATTACAAGAATCTGTTCATTTTAATGAATCATATCATATTAAAGACAGCTCAGGATTGTTTCAGTAGCTAGATTTGCATTAGGGTTATTTTAAACTTTTCCAAAAACTGTCGATTTTATTTCAAAGGGGATCTGTTTGACTACCTCTAGTTCTAAAATTGTTGACGAAACATTTATTTCAATTGTTTTCTTTATTTGTTCATTTATTTTTAGTAAAGTATTGGACTTGACAATATCAAATCCAGACACAACATCAAACCAGGGCACAGTATGAAATTACTCTCAGTATTAGACTAAACCTGCTGAACAAGATCAAATGTGACGTAAGTGCTGTTTTAGGAAAGTCAATTGTTGCTTTTAAAGCTAAAGAATTTTTTTTTTTATTTTAGTCCTGGTTCAAAAGATTTCTTTGGAACTCTGTATCATTTTCATCATAGCTTTAAACAGTTTCAAACATTTTTGTTGCAACTATTTTGATTTGTTGCATTTGAGCAACAAGACATGAGGAAAATGAGGTCTTTTCCATTAACCTTGTGTGTTGTAATTTAAAGTTGGAGTCTATCGCCACCTCGTGGCATTGTGAAGTATTTCAATGATTTCTTTTTTTTCTTCACTGTTTCTTTCCTCATGGAGGTATTCTACTGTTACTACTACTTCAGCTACCACTAATGCTAATGCTAATAATGCATTTTACTTATGTGCCTTTAAAGATACTCAAAGTCACATTATTATAAAACAAAAGTAAATTCATTTAATTCAAGTTTATTTATAAAGACAAGAGTCGTCTCAAGGCACTTCACACAGTAAACATTCTAATACAGGTCAGTTCATTAAGCCAATCAGTAAAAATTTTCCTATATGAGAAACCCAGGAGATTGCATTGAGTCACTGACTATTGTCAGAGTTTTTACAGCAATTCTCACACTAAGCAAGCATGCAGCGACAGTGGAGAGGAAAATTCCCTTTTACGCCGGGGACACATTGGCCGCCGAAGCGCCGCGAAATGGGGACGTTCTTCATTCGGCACCCTTGTAATCCTATTCTAGAGACCACATGGGCCACCGAAGCACCGCGCGTGCCGGCGCTCCAGCCCGTGCCGTGCAGCGATTGTTTCGGCGTCTGCTCTATTTTTTTTTTTTTTTCGCAAGCCGCGGGTGAACCGCGTCAATTCTGGCAGGAAGTCAAACCTACACATTAGAGGCAGGCTGGTAAATTTAACAAAATAAAGCATTTCAAAATGTCCCCGGCAAAATTTGTGATTGGCAGCTGTGTCCCCCCCCCCCCCCCCCCCCCCCACACACACTTTCAAAAAAGCTTGTTCCTGTCTCCAGTGTGGCGACACATCCAGGAGCCGTCTGAGGAGAATCCCAGAATCTCACATCCTCTTCAGCTCAGAAAGCGCCGATATGATTACGCACAAGCGTGACGCGTCAACCCGGTCTCACAATAAGACCGGGTTCGACCTGTTCAGGTTTACGCAGACAATCTTTACATTTAGAATTGGCTTACAGATGTAAAATTAATGCAGTAAAATATAAAGCATTTTATTTAAATATCCATTCATTATTTTACAAGCACAGAGAGCCGCATCAGATGGATGGAAGAGCCGCATGCGGCTCCAGAGCCGCGGATTGCCGACCCCTGTGCTAGCCTACTTTATTGTCCCCAGCTATTTTAAGCCCTACTCAAGTGTATGGTTATTGTCCCCAGCAATTCTGCAAACAAACTGAAGCCCTTGCAGCTATTAACAACTGGTTCACACCGTAGGTTCACACACACGCAGACAAACACACACAAACAGCAAGGGGGCTGGGGGTGTAGAGGAAAAGAGCAGAGAAAAGGCAGAGAGGAAATGGAGGACACCAAGTGGTTAAAAGAAAAACTACGAGGTGCGCCTCGACCGGAGCGGAGAAACAAGCGTCTGGTCTGAACTGAGGAGCAGCGAGCAGCTGCTGAATCTCATGAGCGCTTCGCTTCCCGGCGCTTCGGCGGCCGGTGTGTCCCAGGCGTTAACAGGAAGAAACCTCCAGAGGGTCCTGGCTCAGTATAAGCAGCCATCTGCCACGACTCACTGGGGATCAAGTAGTAGAGCGTGGAAAGTGGTCGGTTCTGAGCAGTAGCTTAGATGTTCCTAGAACTGCACTTTTCTGGACGGAGATGTCTGATGTTTTTCCTGGGATCTGATTTAGGCACTCCTCCAGTCTGAGGGTTACTGCCCCGAGTGCCCAGATGACCACAGGCACCACCGATGTCTTCACTCTCAGGCTATCTCAAGTTCTTCTTTGAGGCTCTGGTACTTCTCTAGTTTCTCACGTTCCTTTTTCCTGATGTTACCATCACTTGGTATCGCTACATCAACCACAGCAGCTGTCCTCTGTTGTTTGTCCACCACCACAATGTCTGGTTGGTTCGCCATCACCATTTTGTCAGTCTGGATCTGGAAATCCCACAGGAGCTTAGCTCTCTCCTTCTCAACCACCTTAGGGGTGTTTGTGTTCCACTTTAACCTTGGGGTCTCCCGTCCATATTCTGCACAGATGTTACTGTACACAATGCCAGACACTTGGTTGTGGCATTCCATGCATGCTTTCCCTGCCAGCATCTTACACCTTTCAGTTATGTGGTGGATTGTCTCAGGGGGCTCTTTGCATAGCCTACACCTTGGGTCTGGTCTGGTGTGGTAGATATTTGCCTCAGTTGCTCTGGTGTTCCGGGCCTGTTCCTGTGCAGTCATGATGAGTGCCTCTGTGCTGTTCTTCAGACCAGCACTTCAGTTATCTGTTGGTGGTACATCCCAAGTAGGGGTTTGTCCTCCCACGATGGTATTTTCAGTGTATCCCCCTCTGTTCACCATCGTCTGAGACATTCACTGAGCATGTCATCTGTTAGTTAAGTTAAGTTAAAATCCTATACTGGTGAAATTACATCACTGCATTTGACCCATCCCTGTGGGGAGCGGTGAGCTGCAGCTGTGCTCAGGAACTATTTGGTGGTTTTACAGCCCGATTTAACCCCTTTAAGCTGAGTATGAAGCGGGGAGGCATTGGGTCCCATTTTTTAGGTCTTTGGTATGACCCAACTGAGATTTTAACCCCCATCTCCCAGCCCCAGGGAGGACACTCAACAAGGTTCTTAAAACATTTTTTAGAGATTTTGGTCCACATTGGCATGATAGCATCACATAGTTGCTGCAGATTTGTTGGCTGCATATCCATGACATGAATCTCCTGTTCCACCGCATCCCAAAGATGCTCTATTGGATTGAGATCTGGTGACAGGGCGCCATTTGAGTACAGTAAACTCATTGACATAATATATAAACCAGTCTGAGATGATTCCAGCTTTATGACATGGTGCTTAATCCTGCTGGAAGTAGCCATCAGAAGATGGGTACATTGTGGTCATGAAGGGATGAACATGGTCAGCAACAACACAGGTAGGCTGTGACGTTGTAACAATGATCAATTCGTAATAAGGAGCTCAGAATGTGCAAAGAAAATGTTCCCAACACCATTGCACCACCAGCAGCAGCCTGAACAGTTGATACAAGGCAGGATGGATCCATGCTTTCATGTTGTTGATGCCAAATTCTGACCCTTCCTTCTGAATGTTGGAGGAGAAATGGAGACTCATCAGACCAGGCTACATTTTTCCAATCATCTATTGTCCAATTTTGGTCAGCCTTTGTGAATTATAGCCTCAGTTTCCTGTTCTTAGCTGACAGGAGTGGCACCCGGTGTGGTCTTCTGCTGCTGTAGCCCATCTGCCTCAAGGTTCTACGTGTTGTGTTCAGAGATGCTCTTCTGCATACCTTGGTTGTAGCAAGTGGTTATTTGAGTTACTGTTGCCTTTCTAGCAGCTCAAACCAGTCTGACCATTCTCCTCTGACCTCTGACATCAACAAGGCATTTTCGCCCACATACCTGGATGTTTTCCCTTTTTTGGATCATTCTCTGTAAACCCTAGAGATGGTTGTGCGTGACAATCCCAGAAGATCAGCAGTTTCTAAAATACTCAGACCAGCCCGTCTGGCACCAACAGTCATGCCACATTCAAAGTCACATACATCACCATTCTTCCCCATTCTGAAGCTCTGTTTGAACAGCAGCGGATCGCCTCGACCATGTCAGCATGCTTAATTTGAGTTGCATGTGATTGGCTGATTAGTAATTTGCATTAATGAGCAGTTGGACAGGTGTACTCAATAAAATGAGTCCATATATATATATATATATATATATATATATATATATATATATATATATATATATATATATATATATATATATATATATATATATATACATAAATGTTAAGAAGCTCCTGGAGATATTCCACTATTCTGCAATAGCCACTGTAATCTTCTACGCGATGGTGTGCTCCCGGAGTAGCAAAAAAACGCAAGAATGCATCCTGATTGGAGAAAATGATCAGGAGGGTCTGGTCCATGGTGGGGACAAACTAGACTCCATAGGGAAAATGGACGGAGAGAACACCAAAAACAAAACTGCTGTCCATCAGAAATAACACCATTCACCCACTGCACACGATCTTAAACAACCAGAGGAGCCATGTCAGAGAAGTTAAGGACCAACAAATACAGCAACTAACTGTTCAACTCCTCTCTGGGGAGGAGGGGGAACAGGAACAAGAGATAGGCTGAGAGGGGTGGTACATAATGTGCAATACGTTATGTACAATTCTGTGTTCTACATGCAATACTATGAATAGATATCTGAATATGATGCACAATAAGAGTATTATACAAAACCTTATCAGATATAGTAATATGGGGGGGGGTTATATTTTTCCATCCTTTACTGGCTGTTTGATTTCCTTCCCCCTTTTTTACAATTGGACTATTGTTAGTGGTTTTGTGAGTATTGTAAGTGTTACTGCTGCTAGGTGAGTCAGTGCTTCTACTGCTGGAAACCAGAGTTTCCCATAGCAGGAGTCTGGCCTCACTTGTGATTTAATAAGTGTCCACATGATGGCGACACAAGCACATTTATGAGCAGGCACACCTGTTGCGCCCAAACTGAAAGAAGGAAAATGAGAAACTGAATGAAGTTGAACTAAAGTCACATTTCAGCTAACTCGTAAGGTCATGTAATATCTGACAACTGTAAAATTATAAATCATAAATGTAAAAAAAATGAAATGATACAGCTAAAACAGTTACTGATGCCGATACCTCATGTCTCCTAGATACCGTCAGTCTGTGAATGTTTCTAAATATTAGATTTGTCTTAATCCCCATTAAAAACAACCACTTATGTAAACTTTGTGAGACAAAGTAAACATCATTTTAATGAATGTTTTTGTGCGAGTTTGTCTGGAATTAATTAAATTTTTTTGCACTAAATCAGTTGTAAGAGGGTTCAACTTGTATTTGAAAATGACCATATTTTGTGCAGCTAAAATCACTTCAAACGCAGTCTCCATTTATTTCAGAAACGTAGTGTTTTACAAACCTTCAGGTTCTACTAATCTACCTCTTCTAGAACAATCGGCATCTCAATCACAGAATCCATTTCTGTAGTTTCTTTGTGCCCAAGCTCTCAAACCAACATGAAAAGAAATCCCTTTCTAAAAGTTTACTGACGACCGTGCTGTGGTTGATTTGTGACTCTCAGAAGGATAAGGTTTATGCTCTGGCAACAATCTCCCCCTGAACATCTCCAGGAGGAAGGAGAGGAGAATCGGCTTCACGAAACAGAAGAAGGAAGCTGCTTCTTACAGATCAAAGGGGCAGTTGAGAGTTTCTGCTCCAACACTTTAAGCTTGTTTATCGGAACAATCCGGACTCACAGCTTTATTGGCGTGTTGGTGAGTCGCAGCAGTACAACCATCAAAGTATAAAACCACAAAACATCATCCGGATCAACACCCTTTTACCTTGTTCTGAGAAAAACATCCCATGTCTCCTAGAAGCTGGACTTTACTGGAATAAACAAAACACCAATCACAGTGAAAAATGACATTTGAATGTGTGCAAAATTATATTTTTGTCTGTGACATTTACTGAGATATTCTCCATTTATCAAAGACCTGTGCACAGCTGTCACTAAACAAAGGGCTTTCTTCACATTTTTTGAAATTTTTTGAAAATGTTAAATTGCAATTGGTCTCTCTTTCACAATTTCTTCTTCCAAAAGTCCTGGATGACGTGTACAGTAGCTGGTGAAAGCAACGGGCATTCCTCTGGTGGCTCTGGCCTTGGTCGTCTCACTCCTAGCTCTGAATTTAAACTGACAGCCCCTGCGGAGGAGCCGAGAGACTTCCCCAGCCATCTGTCTTGGAGCAGCCCCCCACCTTCTCTCCCTCCACACATCCCTCATTCCCACACTGGGTCTTTGTCAGCAGTTCCTGTCCCTGGACTAGGCGTGGCGTGCGCAGAGGCTGGGGCAACCGTGGGTGCTTTCAGAGGCACCTGCAGATGGGACAAAGGGCCAAGGGTGCTGGGGCTGAAGACAGATTGATGCTTTGTGTGCTGAGGATGGAGAGAGCCGAAGAGTGAGAGAAGGAGGGGTGTAGTTAGCCGAGAAGTTTTCAAGGAGAGGATTTTAGGGAGAACTGGGGTAGATGGGGGTGAAGGAAGGGGTTGGGGGGTGTTTTGTCACTCTAGTCTGTGTGTGAGTCCAAGCTTTGGAGGGACCCAGAGAGATTGACAGCTTTTGTGGGCTGCATCTTTGCACAATGGTGGTGCTTTAATGGGCGGTAAAGCTGGAGCAGAGCTTTGGGGAAAGTTCGGTGGGGAGGTGGTGCTCGGTCGTAGTTGTGACGGCGGTGGCTGTGTTAGGAGGCCAAAAGACTGGGACTGGGGGGTGCAAAGGCTTTACTGCTTTGCTTGGTGGGGACCAATTCATGGGTATTCAGTCCAAGGCTCGTTATTCACTGAATGCATCCAGTGGAGGAATGCAGTGGCATCAATTAGAATGTGTTAGCAGATAGCAAAGCAAAGAAGAAAAAGCTTTCTTTCCCTTTTGCTCACAGGACAACACGGTCCCACTATAGGAGGTGTCAGAGCCACAAAGACTTTTTTTGGGTCTCTCTCCATTACATTACCAGAGCAATATGTAAGGTGGGGACTCTTTTGATTTAAATTAAGTGGAAAAAACACTAAACCCTATTTTTATTCAGCAGGGATAATGGTGTTATACTCTATAAAGGTCTTTAACTACTTATGTGTGGCTTAAAATCTTCCCCGGCTCCCTTTTCACTCCACCTCAGTGTCTTATTCTCATTGAGGGCATTGCGTTTATTCAGTGGTGGAGGGTCAAAGACAGACTGTTAAACAAAGTTGCTTGTAGCCTTAACTGCCGCATCACTTCTAATTGTGCATCAGTGGGTCAGTGGTTTGTTGTGTTGTCCCTCTGCGAGAAGAGCGGATATGAATTTAAACAGTGTCTGGTGAGGGATTGTTTGGAGTGGGCTCAGGCAGCCACTCAGAAAGCCGAGGGCCTTTTAGAAGTTTTTTTCTTTAACTTTTGAAACGTCATGAAGGAGGATGGAGAGGAAAACTGTTTGATGCTGATAACACACGGGAGCTGACACATTATTATTCTGTTCCTTAAACATCGGATTGTTCACACACACGCCATTCGAACTAATTGGACCGCACTTAACCAAAAGCATCTGCAGGGTGAGGACAGCAAACAGTCGTGTCTATTAATCACTTAAAATGTCCCAATAAAATGATTGATCTGAGCTCCTTTTCAGGAATTTTGAAAAAGCAGGCATCACAGCCAGGAAACTGTTACTGTCCGTCGACTAACTTTCATAAACTGATTCCTAAGTTTTCCATCCGCGTGCTTCCATTTTGGCTCCAATTTCCTAGCTTTTTACACGAGCAGTTACAGATGGCGTGCATGCTGAAATGGAATTGTGAATTTTTGTTCTCCTTAGGTTTAATGAGAACTAACTGCAAGGAGCCTCTTGTAGAAAGGTGTGGATTTCAATGTGGGCAATTATGGTTCATTTGAAGCCAAATGAGGCAAATTTGCATCCCCTGAAAAGACAACCAGAGTTAAACTGGATGAAAAGTGCAGTAAATTGGGGCAAACATCGCAACATGCAGAAATGCATCTCCGCTGTAATTGTGTAATTGTAGAAGAGCTCTAAATGCACAGCCCAATTAAACTTGCTTCTTCTGCAAGGCAAAGAATTGGCAGGTTATTATGCAGGAAAGTATCAGCACATTTAAATAGCTGCCTCCTTCGCGGGTGGGGATGGAGGGTGAGATCATTTGCAGCAAAATGGGATATCTGATCAAATATGGACAGATGTCTTCATACATGTTGAGCGGCTGTGAATTGGATTGGAAGAGGCAAGATGGATGGATGGCCTCCTCTAAGAGATAGAGCTTCCTGCCCTGAGTAGTGAGGGGGCACAAGAGGAAGAGGGTGAGAGAGGGGGAAGGTTAGGCTCTCAATGGGGAGAGACATTTCCCTGAAACACCAGTTGATGGGTTTCTCCCACAAAGGGTGGAGTGACGCAGTCTGCACTGCTGCATAACAGCCTGGTCTCTGTCTGGATTAGGCCCTGCAGCGTACAAAGGAGAGCTCAAGTAAACGGTTCATGAATGTTGATTAATTGATGCCATTTTTTTTCTTGCGATGCTGTGCATGAAGTAGGTTGTGTGTAAGCTGGTACAAACGAAGCTGGAAATGTGTTTTTGTGGGCTTATTTTACAGATATGCAAATCTAAAATGGTTATTATAGGAAAAAACACAACTTGTTTGATTCATAACTTTGGTGTAGTTTGCCAGTGAAAAGTTCAGAAAGCTTAATCAAGCTGGCTCTGTGTGACTTTCTTTGGTTACCTTGGCTCCCGTCTGAGCTGTCAGATGTGCCCTGCTGGCACAGCGAGCAGCTCAGGTGGCGGACGACGGCGAGGAGGTTCCCACGATGAAGTTTAAGGGGTACAGGTGTCCTGGGAGAATGAGGGTGGCCCAGCAGTAAGGAGGAGGGGAGCACTGGCCCATAGCCCACCTCAATGGAAGGATCCCAGGGGCCAGCTCAATAGCATGGGTTCCACTTGATGGAGAGAGAAAGGAGCGTTTCAGCCGCTGCCCAGCAGGAAAGATCTGGTTGTGGAAGACCTCTTTCAGGACTCACTGTTTGTCTGAAGGCTGTCACAGCAGATGAGTACTCAGCAAACAGCGTGAACAAGGATTTGAACCAGAAAACCAACAGAGCCTTGACAATATTGTGATTGGGCCTTGTCTCTTTAGAGGGAGCTGAAAGCCGAATTGAGAGCGGTAACAAGTGCACATTCAGCTGTGGACAGGGATGCCTTTGGGTTGTGTTTTATGGTTTTGAGGCTTGTACGTGCTGGATAAAGCAAAATCATGTTAATCTCTCTTTTCAGTCATTTAAGAGCAAAAGGGAGCAAACCTGTGGCACTTTAATGGTTGAACAAAAGTCGGACAAAGTCATTCCTCAGTCACGCTTGATTGAGACCTCTGTAATCTCCTGGCCCAAAACAAAAGGCCTACTTTAATTACACAAATGAAAGGAGAACATGAAATAAGATGCAAGGAATTTGCTATAAATTTGAGTCCTGTGTGTCGCTTCTGATCAAGCCATTCTCTTCGTAAGCTTTTCTGCAGACTGCAGGGTCTGTGTAAAGCTGTGTGCACATATCCAATTATCTTCTTTTAATAAAAACATTTTTTTCAATTTTACTACAAGCAAACAAACATCCATGCATCCAGGTGTCTCTCCATGAAGATGCATGAAGATTTTCATCATTCAAGTTTATGTCATGACTTGAGGGAGGCGTCTAACCCAAGACATGCAGAATCAACATGGGACTCAGGAGGTAAGCAAAAATAAAGTCTTTTATTTGGAGAACGGGAACTAAAGATGCACTGGGAGTCCAGTGAGTAGGGTGCCGTAAGGCGATAGTCCAGAGTTCAAGCTCAGCAAGCAGTGAAACAGGTGATGAGCCGGGGCGAGCGAGGGCGGGGGTCCAGCAGAGTGGGGAAAGTGAGGAAGCGGAGAGGAAAAGAGCAGGAGTCATGGAGGAGGATGGGATGTGGTCCTGAAGATCCGGGGTTCTCGGCAGAGTAGGTGAAGGAGTAGATGGTATTCCTAAACAGGGGCAAGCAGACAGGGGTTCAGAGGCGAATCCAAAGTTGTAATACAAGAAAATAGTCCAAGGTCAAAAATCCAATAATCCAAACACGAGAAGTCAAATGAGCGAGCAAGCGAAATACAAGAGGCTGGAGCTAACCAAAAATGTAGCAATCATCCGGCGTCGAGTGGTGTCTCCATCCTCCTTTTATACCAGAGCCTCTGATTACGAATGCAGCACAGCTGGTGTCCCCTCCGATCCTTACCTGTGGAAAGAGAACCTCAAAGATGGTTTAGTGAGGAGGAGCGCTCACCTCGGCTCATGGATCATGACGCCCCAGTAGCGGTCCTAGAGGCCTCATAGTAGTAGATGTGGGAGGGATCTTCGATGAACGGCCGGGGGATCCATGAACGTTCCTCCGGGCCATAACCCTCCCAGTCCACCAGGTACTGCACCCCCCATCCCCGGGGACGAGAGTCGAGGATCCGCCGAACCTGGTGGACCAAACCCCCCTTGTAGAGCTGAGCAGGCGGAGGCGGGTCCGGGGTCGGACAGAGAGAGCTGATGACCACGGGCTTGACCAAGGACACATGAAACTTGGAATGAATCTTGAGGGACCGTGGGAGGTCCAGGCGAACGGTCACAGGACTGGGGTCCGCTGCAACCTTAAAAGGGCCAAGGAACCTAGAGGAAAATGTCCTGGATGTGGCTTTGAGGGACACATCCTTTGAGGACAAACAGACCTTCTGTCCAGGAGTGTAGACTGATGCCGGGCAACGATGTCGGTCAGCCAACCACTGGTTCTTTTCAGCAGTGTGCTGAAGAACGGCCCTAGTGGCGGTCCAGGCACGACGGGCCCGGAGGAGAAATTGTGGTGTGGTGGTGGTTGAGTCAGACTGGAAGGGAAACAGAGAGTGTTGGTAACCAAGGGAAACTTCGAAGGGGTACTGACCTGTAGCCGAGGACATGAGGCTGTTGTGGACGTATTCCATCCAGGCCAGGTGGTCGCTCCAGGAGGCGGGATTGGTGGAGCACACACAGCGCAGCATGGCTCCCAGCTCCTGATTCATGCGCTCGCTCGAGCTTCCTTGAGGTAAATCAAGTTCTTATGGTCGGTCCAGATAACAAAGTGGTGTTCCGCCCCCTCCAGCCAGTGTCTCCATTCTTCGAGGGCCAGCTTCACTGCCAATATTTCCCAATCCCCCACGCCGTACCTGCTCTCCATTGGTGTCAACCATTGCAAAAAAAAAAAAGGCGCAGGGATGGAGTTTATGGTCCAAGGGCGATACTTGTGACAGGACGGCTCCAACCCCAGTGTCGGAAGCGCCCACCTCTAGGGTGAACTGCTGCTTTGGATCCAGTCTGGTGAGAACTGGAGCCTCCGTGAACTTCCTCTTGAGGGCTCGGAACCCAGCCTCGGCTTCTGGAGACCAAGAGAAAGGTTTAGCGAGGGACGTGAGACGGGTTAGAGGAGCGGCAGTCTGGCTATAGTTACGGATAAACCGCCGATAAAAGTTGGCAAATCCCAGGAACCATTGCAACTGCTTCCGGGTTGTGGGTGTGGGCCAGTCTGCAACCACCTGTACCTTGTCGGGGTCTGCCTTTAATCGTCCACTCTCCAGAACAAAACCTAAAAACTTAACAACAGAGACATGGAATTTGCATTCCTCTGCCTTTACATACAGTCTATTCTCCATGAGGCGCTGAAGCATGGCTCTGACGTGCTGCTGGTGTTGGGTGACCGACCTGGAAAATTCAAAATGTCCTCTAGGTAGACAGTTACAAAGTCATTGATATAGTCACCCAATACCGAGTTGACCAGTCTTTGGAACACAGCCGGGGCGTTGGTGAGTCCGAAAGGCATCACCAAGTACTCAAAATGCCCGAGCGGTGTCTTGAAGGCTGTCTTCCATTCGTCCCCTTGGCAGATCCTAAGTGGTAGGCATTACGAAGGTCCAATCGGGTGAAGGCAGTCGCATCCTGGGCGGGCTTGAACGTGGAAGACAGTAATGGGAGAGGATACTTGTCTTTCACGGTGATCTGGTTGAGCCCCCGATAGTCGATACAGGGGTGGAGAGAGCCGTCCTTCTTGGCAACGAAAAAGAAGCCGGCACCTAAGGGAGATGTTGAGGGTCTTATGGTCCCGTTGGCCAAGGCCTCTGAGATGTAGCTCTCCATGCTGTCCCTCCGGCTTGGAGACACTGTAGAGGCGAGGCGCCGGGAAGCAGGTCGATACCACAGTCGAAGGGGCGGTGCAGAGGCAGCGTGGCTGCTCGGTCCTTGCTAAAAACCTGTTGCAGATCGTGGTACACTGACAGTACACGGATGAGGTCAGGAGGCTCGGCAGGGGTCACGTCTGATTCCTTCTGAGCCAGACGAGCTGAGCTGAGGCACCTCTGGCAGCATGCCAGACTCCAGGCCTCGACTCTATTGGCTCACCAATCCAGGTGCGGGTTGTGTAGTGCAAGCCATGAATGTCCTAGCACCACCAGATTCTGAGGAGATGGGAACACCAAGAGTGATATTGTCTCAATGTGGTTACCTGAGGCTCTGAGCTGGAGTGGCGTAGTCCTGTGAGTGATGGTAGATAACGTCATCCCATCGAGTGAGGAAACAGGCATGGGTTCCAGGAAAGGAACGGTGGGAATCCCCCAGTCACAGATTAGTCAGGGGTCAATAAGAGATTGTTCACACCCCAGGTCCACAAGAGCCGTGACCTGGCGGCATTGACCGTCCCACACAACCGAACAGGGGAGGGTGAACCGGAAGGTTGTACTTCCTGTGTTGCTGCCCACAAGGACTCCCGGTCCTACTGGTGGGCTCTGCCTTTTAACAATGCCAGCCCCGTCTGGACGTAATGCCCTGGCTGTCCACTGCATAGGCAGAGACTCTTACTGATTCGACGATGTCGTTCCTCCTGGGTAAGGTGGGTCCTCCCCAGCTGCATGGGTTCCTCTGCAGGTTCTGGCGGAGACGGGGGTCTTGGGCTGGGTTGACAGTGCAAGGAAGATGAAGACGGGTCCATTGATGAGGTCCGTTGAAGTTCCCGATGTCTCTTGTCGATGGAGATGGAGAGCATAATCAGACCCTCCAGGGTGGACGGCTCAGGACACAGAGCTAACTGGTTCTTCACCTTGTTGTTTAGAGCCTCAATAAACGCTGCTTTTAAGGTGTCATTATTCCATGTCATCATGGCCACCATTGTCCTGAACTCTAGTGCCATGTCAGCCACCGTCCTCCGTCCCTGGGAGAGGTACAACAGTTTCTTTCGAATGTCCGTGAGGGTTTCAGAACTGCAGAAGGTTAGTTTAAAATCGTCCAGAAATTCTGCATAGGGACCAGATAAAAACTCGGGGTTGCGGCTCTTAGCCTAAGCCCATCTAAGACCCTTTCCTCTTAACAGTCCAACAATAAATGATATCTTTGCTGAGCCTGAAGAAAGGGTGCTTGGAGAACATTCAAAGGCCAGACGACACTGCAACAGAAACCCATAACAGTCCTCAAACTCACCAGAGAATGTCGGACATGGCGGAGGAGGAGCTAGGTGGAAGTGGGTGACTTCCGTAGGACCAAGAACTTCCGGTCCGGGCAGTTCCGCTGTTGCTGGGGCGAGTGGCGTTGGTTCCGGGGTTGACTCCGGGACCGGAGCTGGGGCTGGTGGTGGTAATCGGTCATGGAGTTGTTGGACCAGCGCCTCCAACTACTGGTAACGCTGATTAGTGACCGCCAGTTCTTTGAGGAGGACGGGAAGTGTCTGTTCCTGCTGGGATATCCGGGTAGCCAGGTCTGCCAGTGCTGATTCCGCTGGGTTAGTGTGCTAGCCGGATGATTCTGTCATGACTTGAGGGAGGCGTCTAACCCAAGACATGCAGAATCAACACGGGACTCAGGAGGTAAGTAAAAATAAAGTATTTTATTTGGAGAGCGGGAACTAAAGGTGCACTGGAAGTCCAGTGAGTAGGATGCCGTAAGGAGTTAGTCCAGAGTTCAAGCTCAGCAAGCAGCGAAACAGGTGATGACCCGAGTTGAGCGAGGGTGGGGGTCCAGCAGAGCGGGGAAGGTGAGGAAGCGGAGAGGAGAGGAGCAGGAGCCGTGGAGGAGGATGGGACGTGGTCCTGAAGATCCGGGGTTCTCGGCAGAGTAGGTGAAGGAGTAGATGGTATTCCTAAACAGGGGCAAGCAGACTTGGGTTCAGAGGCGAATCCAAAGTCGTAATCCAAGAAAACAGTCCAAGGTCAAAAATCCAATAATCCAAACACGAGAAGTCAAACGAGCGAGCAAGCGAAATACAAGAGGCTGGAGCTAACCAAAACTGTAGCAATCATCCGGCGTTGAGTGGTGTCTCCATCCTCCTTTTATACCAGAGCCTCTGATTATGAATGCAGCACAGCTGGTGTCCCCTCTGCTTCTCACTTGTGGAAAGAGAACCTCAAAGATGGTTTAGTGAGGAGGAGCACTCACCTCGGCTCATGGATCATGACAGTTTACCCCTAAAGCAATTGGAAGGAAAATAAACATCATTCTAGAGAAGAGGACAACTTGTCAAACTTGATACCATCACTGAGGGCACTCGGTGAAAAACACTTGAAGGATGTCCATCATTTAGTATTTGGCTGTAAAAGTTTTTATTTACGTCTCATCCGTCAGTCTTCTCAAAGAATATTTATCCATCTGCTTCTGACAACGCAGAAAGGAGTGAGAATCGGTGAAATCAGATTACATATAAAACACACCAATTGTATGCCTCGGTTTTGTTTCCCATCTGACTTTGTATACATTTATTGACCTGTTTATCCATTTGATGCTGAGTGAAAGAGGGCACACAAAGAGCAACGTTGTCTTTTGGAGGAGTCGGGATAAACTCTGGAGGTTCCTGAGGAGAGAGGCTTGTGATGGAATGGGCCGGGTAGGACTGTGACTTCTCCATTGAGAGCGGAGGGGCACGCTGGATTAGCTTGATTTGCCTGTGAATGGGCCTGTTCCATTATTCTTGTTAGGGAGCTGTCACATCGAATTGAGAAAGTGAAAACCTCCTTTTATCAACCTTTTCCAAGTGAAACTGAACAGGCAATCAATAACTGAATTCACACCGAGGGGAAAGTCAAGCAGAGTGATATGAGACCAGCATAAAGGGGGTGTTTGTCAAATTGTTCATGTGAAAAAAAAGGATAAATGATGTAATTTTGGCTCCAGAAGCTTTTTTTTCTTTCTGATATGACAAAAATGGGTAAAAAAAAAACAGCTGCATAATTATTGTTAGATTTTAAACTTCTATAACAAAAACATCATGTTTTGCATTGACCACACAATAAATATGATTATATTAGATCAGGATCATTTTAAAACCAGAATCAAAACCCTGCACAATTCTGATTGCATTAAGTTAAACAAAGTCTTTCTAATAATTTAGCTTTACGTTCAACATAATTCCAACAAGAACTGGCCCAAACAAATCAAGAGTGGGTTGCATTTTATTCCACAAATGGCACCATATTGTTTTGGAGTTTCATTATATTGACCTTATTGTGCCATTGTGCTTGTACTGACACCATGATAATGCCTGAATACAGAGGGAATTATGTCCTGTATAAATAGATCCCATAGTCAAAGATCGCCTCAATTATCCCTCTACACATCGACAACACGAACAGAATAAAAACGAAAGCCTTAGCCCAAGCTGGTCTCAAGGCGCTCTTCAAACATTGTTTAGGCCATTGTTAGAGGAGTAGAGGAACATCATCAGCATCAATGGCAGGAGAGAATAGGAATATATTCATCTGATACATTAACTTTTTATGCAATCCAATCAATTAATTAGAAAAACAAATGGAATTTTAAATAAATATTTTTAATCTGGCATTTTAATAATGTTTGTGCTTTTTATTTTCCCGCTTTCAATAAATCTTTGATGAGCAACTCCTGTACTGAAGACGTAAAATAACCCGTCTTTACATTAAATTGCACTTTTTATTCTGAAAGGGTTTTTTCTGCACATTCAAACCATTAATCAACAAATTTTCTCCTCTTGCTGCTCACCGTTTTTCCGCTGGATGAAGAAAATGAATCGGATCATTTGGTCTCATCAATCAAATTGGTAACTGATGTCTTAATCATTATACAGTTAATTGAGCACACTGATTGTTGCCTGTCTTTGTTTAAAGCACCCAGACACATTCTACATAAGCAGTGTTAAACTGTTTGGAGAGTTTAAAAAGTAATTTTATTGCAATTCTTGTAATTAAAAAAAGTATTATGTATTCAAAACTATGTCATTTAACAGTTATATATCATAAACGCAGAAACATTTTATTCTAAATTCTAAAAAAGTAGATTATTTTCCCAGTAATTTGATGACGGTTGTCCTCAAAATGTGGTTAAATGTTTTTTTAGCACGTTATTCCTCTAAAAACGCAAGTTGTTATTAACATAATTGTCATCCATCCATCTTCTGTGCGCACACAGTTGATAACAGCCAATGAAGAATGATTCATGGCTGTAATGAGTGTCTCGCCTCTCAGCTCTGAGCAGGTTCACAGCCCCATATGGAGCACCAATTCCCCATTTATTCCACTTCATCGTACACAATATTCCTCACATATGTATTTGTACCTTTAATTTTTCACTTTCACTTTCCTCTTTTTCTGTTCCCGATTGGAGATGGATGTGGAAGGCCTTGGGGCCAAGAGACTAAAGATGGGACATTTCAAACAAACTTGTTTAAGACAATTTTAAAAGCAGAATTCTTAATTATGACTGTTTCCACCATTCCTGATGTGAATCTTCATAACTTAAAATGAACCAGCCATGTGAACAGCAACGGGAAAAAAATCAGCTCTGGAGTGCAGCTGCGAGGCAATTATCATCAAGCACCCGTGCATCTGTGTGCAAACAATCTCCCAGCTGCTGCCATTGATACTGTACATTCACTGGGGAGCAGGTTGACCCCAGGGCTCCAGCCTGCAAAACTACTCGTTTAGGAGGCGTTCGCTACACCTACATGCTCAGCCTGTGTACTGTAAGAAGCGCCACGTATTATTTACCACAATGTTTGTTGCCCTTTGTTGTTATGGAATATGACATGAAAGTTTCCGCCTTTGTGGCCTGCAGAATAATGGCAGTGCTAATTATAAGGCTCTTGCTGAAGTACATGCCTAAAGTGTGAAAACCTGTTTGTGCAATCTAAGTATGATGTTCACACGGCTCTAATTTGGAAAATATCTGTGAAACGTGTTGACAGAAGAGACAAGAAAGAGTAGCGAGGTTAAGATTTACGGCCGTGTCTTTTCCTTTGAACATGTGGGACTTTTAATAGTTTTCACAGTTTTTTTTTATTCACTCTGATCAAGTTTTGCTGGTTTAATATAATTAAACGTTTTATTTATTTTCTTCTGAACAACACGTATGCCATGAGAAATGCCAATCTGGGCGTTTCACTTTTTGTCCGTACTTACGGAAGTCTGTCTTTTCTCCAGTTTCACAAACATATTAAAAAACATTTAATCATTGCCGATGGATTCTTTGTTTTTCCGCCAGGGTGGGCATATGTGTGTCTAAGATGGATGGATGTGTGTGACCGAGAATGTGAGTGGGTTAGCGAGAGCCCATTTGTGAGAGTGGGCTGGCTGAGGGGAGCGCTGTGGGATAGAGAGGAGATGGAGGATGACTTTATGACACGTAGGGGAGATGGTCGGGGCAGAAGCACACAGAGCTTGGGTGGAGGTGGTGTGGGGGGCCTGCCCAAGCTGTCAGCTCTGAGGGGCTGCTGGAAGACTCAGCAGGAGCCCGGCTTGGCCCACAGGATCCCTCGTTGCCGGGGTGAGTCCCTGGAATGCACGGACACACAATGAGCTCCCGGGACTTAGAGGGCACTCCGATTTGATAACCACATTAAAGTCCTAGCAACATCTGTTGGGGTGCAGGAGAAAGGACCACTGGCAAGCTTTAACCCCGAAACTGGGATCATTAACCCTCACCCCTGTGAGAGAAGGGGGACAACAGCCCCCTATTTGTCAGCCGCTCCGCACAAGGGCTGCGGGGGCTAATATTTTACCAAAAAACAGCGTGAGAAGAGAAGCAGCTCCGGGCACCATGGAGAAGTGCTTCTTTAAAGACTTCACACACACACACACACACACACACACACACACACACACACACACACACACACACACACACACAGAGCAAATAATTACTTTTATCATTTTTGAGTGCACTGCTTATTCATGTTTTTTAATGAAAAAACTCACTATTTAAATACTTTCAGTGTTTAACTTAAGTGGGAAACGCCATAGCACCAATACTGATGAATAAAATAATTATTTAATTCAAAAGAAATGTAAGGATGTCAGAGATTTATCATCTTCCTAATTTGCTACTGGGGGCAATGTTACTGTAAGTCAGAGAAATAACAGGTGTGCTGTCACAAAGACACGTCCCAGGCTCCAAGATACTTTGGGTCCCGTGGGTCAACCCTGAACCTCGTCCACCTCCACAGGTTTCAAAGCAAAGGCAACCTCTCAGCGCTGAATAATTAGGGAAACAAAAGGCCCCAAGGGGGTGAGAGCACAGGAGAGGAGATGGAAGCTTTGGAGGGTCCTAATGCAGCTAGACCAGATGTGATGAGGAGAGGTTTTTACCCCCTGGGTTTCATCCTAAAACGTGTTCCCTGGAGACGAGTGCCTGCAGGAGGTGCCCGAATGCACAAGGTCCTTGAGAACCTCCACACAAGTAATCCTATTCACTGCAGCTCATTACATGGGCAATTAAGTGTCGGGGTGGAGGAGCGAGATGGGGCAATGGCAAGGAAGTATGGGGGTGCATGGTGTTTGGTAGGGTGTGGCTTAAAGATTGAAGCCCCCCTCCCAAGCAACCCCACTCCTTCACCTGGGCCGAATCTCTGTGGACACCTGCCTCTGCTAATGAAGATCCATGTCTTCATTTCCATTTCTGGAGTCATATCAGACACGGCCAAGCACAAAACAGGCCTGTTTCCTCAGAGGCCTGGAGAGCCGGATAGAATGACTCCGCTAAGTGCTCTGGCAGAGCAGGGCAGCTGCAGAGCCTGAAAATGGGATTTGGTTGAGGGTTCTGAAGTGGGAAGCTTGGATGGAGAGAATCTGATGTTTGGATTGGCCACAATGGCAGCCGTGTGCTACCTCAGCAGCTCCTTGGTACTAATGAGGCTTTCTGCAGGGATGGAAGAGGAAAGGAGAGGCCGTGAGGAGATCGAGAAGAGGAGTGTGCTACACAACTTCCTCACACATCACTGTCTCCACTCCCCCCACCTCTTCTAATTTATGTCAACTCTTAAGAACAAACATCAAAGATCTACTTTAAGACTAGGATTTAGGACAGGTGTCAAGACTCACGTGGCCACAGATGAACCTGGTTTGCTTTTGTGCCCGATGGACAAAAACTAAAAGAAATGATACAACTAGAAGATAAAACCTGGCATAAAATATAAATAACCAAGAATCTGGCTTATAAAGACGCTACTAACCTCAAACACGTCACTATAATAGTAGCGAATATGACGATCGCCCTGCCCCCCACCCGCCTGTACAGAGACCACGGTTGTCTTTCAATACAGTGGTTAACGCCGGCCTTGTTAACATGTTCTAGCTCACTGACTCCTCTCAGCATCGCGGGGTAGGGAGGTAGAGCCTAGCCAGGTGAGGAAGAGGAAGAAAGGAAAAACAAACAAGGTGACACCTTAGCCATAATCACAGCTGCTTGCCTCAGCGACGTGCTTATCTGGTTAAATTCTGCACAAAAAACCTTTAGAAAAGGTGAAAGCAGCTGATGGAAGCAGTTTGGTTCAGTGTCAGTCCTTTTGAGTAGATCTGCGTTATAATTACGTTGACATGTTATTATATTTTAGAGGTAGGCATGTAAAAGGCGCAGGTCATTAATGAGACATGAAGGTTACCTGTTGGTGTGTGTAGGGGCGGTGCCTGAAGTCGGAAGGGGGTTAGGTTAGGATTGTATGTGGTGTCATTTTGCAGGCCCCTCTGCACTCACCTGGAACAGAGCACTTCCCCTCCTCGGGTCTTATCAGTTCCCAGAGGAAATACCTGCTGCAGGTAAACATGACCCTTCGACCCCGCCGCCATCCACTCTGCCCGACTCCCAGTGACCGACGTCCACGACCTGGAGCCTGTCCCGGTCTAAACCCAGGGATTATCCACAGCACGACCACTAACACACAGCTCAGAGCCAAACATCTGGAGATGAGTGTTCAGACCTGGTCGTCTGACAACAACCCCCTCCGAACCGTCTCAGATGTTGTTCTTCATGCACGAGTGAGGACACCTTCATCCCCCTCTCCACCCCGACCCTTTCTCCATCCCCTCATCACTCTGTCTCAAATTTAATCTTATCTACATATCACCAGGTGTAACCAAATATCCCCCTTATCAACCAAGGTGTCTCCAGCTCTGTTTTGCTTTGTCAGAGGAGTGATTCATTCAGGAGGAGACCGGATTAAACTCTAGCGTGTGTCAGGAGGAGCGAGCGGCTGTGTTTGTGATGGAAGTTAGCATCATTAGAAGTATGATGAACTCTCAAAGTGAACATGTGTAAAGAATGGTTGTAATTAAAGCGGAGACGCACTCTACTTTTAATGACTTTGCAGGATAATTAATTCTTCTCCAGTATCTATAACCAATTTTTCTAATAAATGTGTGGGTGGTGATTTATTTTTAATTACTTCCTTAAGGATTTTGAGTTGATCCAAGAATGATGACAGAGCCGGCAGTGATGGAGCTAATGCCACACCCTCGTTATATTTTACAAATGACACACACAAACGTTTAGCAGACATTTGCACTCATGATTCAGCTTTCTTTGGGGGGGGGGGGGGGGGGGGGGCTGCACATGCATGGCTGCAGATGTATGATAAATGTGAAAAAACTTTCTGAACCCAAATTAAGTGCAAAAGAATATGTGCTCTTGGTGCTGCTGCGGTCTGTTTCCCAGAGGCAACGTGAACAGGTCAGAGGACGCTGCCTGGACCACCTCCTCATCACCTCCACAGGGTTACTTTCTCACAGATGGGACAACGAAGTAACTCGCCCTCTCTTTACCCCACTCCTCCTCCCCTGTCACCTGAGCCAAACAGGTAAATGCTTGACTTTTTTTGATGGATGGGGTTTCCCACGACGACAGTGATGTATGCAAAACCACAAGCCCCTCCCCCAGTTATCCCCCTTTAATGCATTCTGAAGCTGAAATTGTGATTTTGCACTGATGACATCCTTGGTAAACTGCAGAGAACAGGACACCTGAAAAAATCTAAAATGTTACAAACTTCAGTGCTGGTGATGGTCATGAACATTTCGAGCATTCATGCACACTTGAACATGTATATATAAGTCCTGTGCTCAAGATGCTTCCTTCATTTCTTAATCATTTGCGTCCAATGAGCCAAGTTTTGATTTCAGAAGACTGCAAATGTTTGTGGCATTTCAACCACAAAATAAAATTAGTCCACAGCCAAAAAACTTTGTTTTAAATGAAATAAACAAATTCTTATGTAGAGAAAAGTGTTTCCACTTGTAAATTTTAGACAAGAGTCCTCTTTATCCTTCTGGAAGCTTTTGTCCCACTATGAGGACTTTTGCAGTATTTCTGTTAAATTCTCTTAAACTTGGACCTATTGTTGCCATGCGGGGAGACTTGGCTCTGGTTGATTTTTTTCAATTTAACACAAAAAGACTTCATTTCTTTTTTCTTTTTTTTTTTACTTGAACTTATCAATATTTTGAGGTCTTAAAAATTCAAAGTAGATTTTGGGAAATTGAAAATTCACAAATGATGAATGACCTGCACATGTGTAGCGCTTTTCTGAGACTCCAAAGTGCTTTACACTACAGTCATTCATCTGTTCACACACCGATGGTGATGAGCTGCATCGTAGTCACAGCTGCCCTGCCACACACCGACAGCAGTGGCGCTCCATAGTCTTTAACAGTCCTTCTGAACACCACCAGCGGACAAAGAAGGTGAGACGTCTTGCCCAAGGAAACGACTGACAGCCTGGGTTTGATCCGACAACCCGCTGGTCACAGGATGACCTCCTAACCCCTGACCTCCCATGATCTCAGGATTAAAAGAGCAGAAGTGTACCACGTTTAAATGATGAGTACAAATATGTGCCTCTTCATGAATAATCACTGAATACCACAAGGAGGTTAATTTATTAGATATGTGCCTCGTCAGCCCCTACCAGTCTTACTCCACTCTCACTTCCTGTTTGAAAATGCAACAAATGCCATTGCCTGGCAGACCGAGAGGGCGGAGCTGCTAACAAATACACACACACAGGCGCGCAATGGCATTGTGACATCATATGGTATGAACTGATGTCATAGGGTACCTTTTAGCAAATAGCAACAGTGATTAAATTCTATTGGCAGGGCATGGTTTTACCTGAAGAGGGCGCAACACTGACAGTTTTAGACAGAAAATTGAATTTTTTACTAAGATGCTCTAAAGTGCCAAATTACTGAATACACGTGTCTACATCACGATTAGACACTCATTTATAGAGTTTATCAGCAAAAAACGTTGATTTGGGGGTGACTTGCTCTTTAAGTTTTTATCAAAGCCAAGCCTGTGCTTCTAATTACTGTCAACATAACTTGTAATTGTGTTGAATACCTTGTTCTATTATCTCATGCATTCCCCTCTGCATTACTTTTTTAGGTAGACTCCAGAAAAATTGTTGGAATAATGATGTAACAAAACAGCTTAACAAACTATTAGAGCCAATTGGTTGCTTTTTTGGCTTCATGTCATTCTGGCACAGATATTTTAATCAGACAGTTGCCAAAAATTGGTCAATAAACAAAGAAAGTATTGTGGTTTTCAAAATACACAAGTAGATTTTCTTGTAATTTTGGGCCAAAGACGCACACGTAGAGCTGCACATTGCAGACGCCTGATCCAAAGTACTTCTGACTTATTCAAAGTCTTTCTTGGCTTAATTTTGGAATTTGGCTACTTTTTCACAAATTTGGAGATCAGTCCTTGACTGTGTTCTGAAGAATGTCTTCAGTTTGTCTCTAAAATCTGACCTTTGAATCATTCAGTATAAAAGCAGATAAATCAGGGTTGGCTCAAGCCATAACAGAAAACTTGGAAAAACACATATCAAAAGGGATCCTGTTGTCATTTTGTCACCATCAGTGGGTCGCAAAGGCTCAATTTGTTCCAGTTTCTTTAGTTGAATCTTTACCAAAAACACAAAAGAGAGTTATTATCTGAAAGTTTAACAGATGATCAGCAGCCAAAGCCTAAATACAAACTTTGGAAACTTGTAAAACTTTCATTGGTATTCGTTTAAAAAAAATGCACGTTACTAAACACCTTTCATACGCTTCATATAGAGGTGAACATCCCCAAATCACACCCTAATCAAGAAAATAAATCATGCTTTTCTTTATCAGTGACACCGCCGCTCTTTATCTCCTCCTCTTCATTAGTAGAAAGCTCCACATTGAGATAAGTGGTGACAATGGCTGGTGCGAAGGCCTGGATCACAGTGTTTTTATCTCCCACCTCATCTGCAGCCTGTGGTGTCCCTGTCAGAGGATGTTGTTTAACTAGTCAAACATTCAAACATCCTGTGGCATCATCCCACACACACACACACACACACACACACACAAACACACACACACATGCGCGCGCACACACACACACACACACGCATGCATGCACACACATGCACGCACGCACGCACTCACACAAACGCACACGCACTCACACACGCACTCACACACACACGCACTCACACACACACACACACACACACACACACACACACACACACACACACACACACACACACACACACACACACACACACACTCAGGGAGAGGAAGCCCCAGATCAGGCAGGTTAATATCAGGAGCACTTGACAACAATGGTGTGTTATGAGGTGCTGCAGTGGTAATAAGGTCTTTGTTGGGACTTTAAAGCACGGCCACATCACATCATTACTCATCCTGGGAGACCAGTTGCCAGTTGGCATGGCAACCGGGACTTGGCTGAAGCCAGAAGTAAGACCAGAATCTCAATGTAGAGGAGGAAACACATACACACACGCACACACACACACACACACACACACACACACACACACACACACACACACACACACACACACACACACACACACACACACACACACACACCAAAAGAGAGTTCTAGAGGAAGAGAAAAGTTCAGAAGTGACCACAGGGACTGCAGAGCAGTGCCATAGAGATGAGAGACTTTCTAAAACCTTAAATTCTCAGACAAATCCCGTCTTCACATGAAGACACTGCTACTGATCTTAATTTCACAGCTTGGTTAAACTGTTATCTAATGCATAAGAGGGTGTAAACATTTTACAGTTCAAGATTAACCTGCTGAACGGGCTGTGTGGTTACACAGGAAGCAGATTCCATTCGCCCATGCTGAGTGTGTCAATGAGCAGATTAGGACCGGACAGCGCAAGGAGTGGAGGTATGCAGCGGTGTGAGTGTTTGAGCTTGTTGGGAGCGTTAGGTCAGCGCGGAGCGGTCAGCAGCTGCTGCCTGGCCTAGGTCCCACAGTTCCCAGGCTGGGGGGATTGACAGGCCAGTAATAAAATCAGGCGCCCTGGTTGGGCTGTGTGCGGCCCATTGTTCCCCCAGCAAGGCCCACGGCTGCTGTTTACTTTCTCCCATATGCATTATTCAACGGCACAGGAGCTCCCAGAGAAAGGGGCCCTATTCAGGGATCCTCTTGCCCTTGTTTTGTTTTGCTAATTTTCAATTAAAATAAACCATCTCTTGCCAGTGCCATGGCTGAGTGGGGAAACAGAGTGGGATACTGTCCCTGCCATTTGGGCTGTCTGAGATTAGACAGCATGTGTAAGTGAGAATAAACGGGGATGTATCATTTATCCTGTCTGTGGTTGGATTTAACCACAGATCCCATCTTTGTTTTCATCGGAGATAATTATAGCAAAAATCAAGCATTCTGCTTTATTTTCAACCTGTAGACAAACATGTGTCCTTTTGAGCCACGTTATAAATTTCACCCTTAGGGTTGCAACAGGAGGATTCCCAAATGGTGAGGGGAAAGTGTGAACCAATCATAAAGACACTGACTTTCCAATAATGACTCCCAGAGGTCATTAGATGAAGCCGGCCAGGGCAATCTGGACTAATCAATAAGTCCAGTGATAGCTGGCTCTTTAGTCCAGTCATTCTCACAGGAGGGGGCTGGACCAACCTGACAAGGAGCGGGGACAGATGCAGGGACAGTGGGGGGAACTGGAGTTAAAGATTCACCTCACATCTGTCACTCCAGCGTGTAGTCTGCCCCCGCTCGCTGCCTACCTGTGGCTTGGATCTGATCTATGGCTAAAGCTTTACCATCTGCCTCTTCTTTGAGGTCTCTTTCTGTCTCACGTCCCAACATGACTCACTGATGACTTGCCTTAAATGGGACAGTTTACTTTGGAATAAATGTTCTTTTTTAGATAGTGTTGACAGTCTGGACATCGTTAAAAACGCAGCTAAAGACCCTTTTTTTGCATTTGGTTTAATGTTTTGTGCTTTTTCATTTGTATTGTAACTAATTTGTCTTTTTTATAATCTTAAATGTTTTTCATGATCTTTGTGGATTTTTCAAATTGTCTTTTAATCGTGATTTTTTAATGTGATTTTCTTTGTGAAGCTATTGTTATTTTTCTTTCTGCGATAGGTGCTATAGAAATAAACTTTGCTTACTTACTTACGTATGACTTTTGACTTAAGTGTTAATAGTTCTATGGTCAATACAAAACATGCTAATGAAGTTCTTTCCCTAAAATCGCTCTCACATGAAGCAATTTCAGCATTTTTTTTCTTGACATTTTCAGTACCTTCCACAATGAGCCATTTAAGGGCTCTGTTACTTTAAAGTGATTCTTCACAGAGAAACCATGTTTTACTTAATATTATTGCAAATTACTGATCACTCTGAGATTTTCATGCAGGCTGAACATGAAAATAGTCTCCTACATCTAGCTCCTGCTTTAGCTTCTGATAGAAAAAAGACAGTGAAACTCTAGGATCTGATAAGCCTGACAGATCTACGTCACACTGTCATTTATCATTCATGGACTCACCCATTTCTTCTCATGACTGGGAAAGGTGTTGTTCATTTAGCACCCAGGAAACAACAGAGTTGTCTTGGCTTGTAGAAGAAGAAGAAGAAGAAGAAGAAGAAGAAGAAGAATAGAATACTTTATTTATTTGTCAATTCTTCAAATGTGCTTGCCATACTAGGAATTGAAATTACGTTTCACACTGTCCCATGCGTAGACATTTACATAAAGTGCAGATGCACAACAATAACAAAACAAAAAACATCCCTAACAATAAGATAATATCAAACAGGTAAATATCATTAATAATATACAAAACATATAGCAGCAGGTGTGTGCAATTTCTATGCAGAGGTAGTTGTTTACAATCGGAAATGTTTACCCCATTATTGGTTCAACCACTATTTCCTTTTTGTATAATGTGTATGTGTGTGGTGTGTGGTGTGTGTGTGTGTGTGTGTGTGTGTGTGTGTGTGTGTGTGTGTGTGTGTGTGTGTGTGTGTGCGTGTGTGTGTGTGTGTGCGTGTGTGTGTGTGTGCGTGTGTGTGCGTGTGCGTGTAGAAGAAGAAGAAGAAGAAGAAAATATCATTTTATAGCGTGTAACGATTTAAATTACATGTTATTTAATAAGCCACATGACATAGGATTCCATAGGAAATATGAAATCAACCTTATGGATCTGTTGGGTACTGTTTAACCGGAAGATTGGAACTTTTTATTGCAGGGATTAGATAACAGCTTTGTATTCACTCAGAGACAACAGAAGAGGGTCAGGTTTTAAAAGTTTAAAGATTTATTACTAAACAAATTAAACTAGACTAATTTTAACACTAAATGTATGGTGTAACTAAGGTGAATGAGACGGAGAATGGGGTGAGGTGTAATGTTGCTCAGAAACAGCAAATCCAAAGAAGCGATTAGTTCTGATGGGAACTGAAGGTGATGTCATCGCGCTAAGCTTTGGTTAGGAGATTCATAAACACATTCAACGCCATTTGTCAGTCTACATGCCTTTAATGGAAGTCCACGTCTAGATCAGAAGGTGTAAAGGTCCAGCTTGACCTTGTGGAGCCAAAGCCTGTAGAAGCAGCCACGGCAGCCGACCACCCATCTTTAGATACTCCCGGGTCACAAAAGTTTTGTTGGTATCTAGTGAGACCATAGACTGTACATATACTGGACAAATGGATTCCATTGGCTTCAATAACACGTTTGTTGTCTATAATGGGAGGTGGCCACCACCGCCATTTTGACCGTGTCACAGGTTCCGTCCAGCCCAGACAATTCCATAAAAGGGAAGAGAGGAGGCGCTGAGGGTGTGGCTGTAAGGCTGGGCTCGAGTGACGACACCCAGGCGAACTAGCTACGAGCTAACCTGAAGCTAACCCTGGCTAACCCAAAGCTAAAGCGGAGGTGGGAGCCGAGCTAACGGATGTAGCCACCTAGCTTCAACCCAACCGGAGCTAACTGGAACACCCATCGACCTGAACCTCATAAGGTGTTTAGGTGGAGGTTTTCTGCGCCTGTTCGTGAGAAGTACCTGTATTAAAAAAGTTTTAAATCGGTAAGTTTATAATTTATTTCCGTAATGAATACATTTTGCTTTGAGCAAGTTTTCAGTTGTTTTTTTCGGCGCTATCACTCCTGAGTCGCACCAGCCATTAAATGTATCATGAAGAAGAGAAAATATATTTAAGTCGTATTTTGGGGGGACATTTTATTATCTTTCTTACAAAATCTGAGACCAAGCGTTTCACATTGCAACACAAGCACCGGTAACCATAACAGAATGAACAGCCAGCAGAGGAGAGGATGACGGTGTTTCAAACCCTCCCGGCCGGCGTGTAGAGCTCATTCCTGGGCTGGAGCCGGCCCTCAGCACCCCGCCACAGGCTCTAACAGATGCTGGCGGTGTTTCATATATTTCCAAAATGTAATACTTGTTTGTATCTTGTACAGCCAGCTAGCCTTTATTCTGGACTCAGTACAATTTACCAAAAGTAAAGAGACATTATACAGATGAAGTAAGCACAAGATAACTTACTGGAAGACACAGAGTTATCATCAGAACCAGAACAAGAGAGCCTGATAACAGTCATGTGAAAATAACAGTTAAAAAGTATGTATGTATAATAGAAATAAAAATATATTAGAATTAGTGTAACTCACTGTGATCCAAACAAATCAGCCATAGCTGATTAGTAAATATGACATGAGGTTTGGGAGTTTTTAAGTTTCATTCTTTTATTAAATTTTTTTTCCTCCATAGCCATTTGGATCATTGGGGACAGCTGAGTGAGGCGTGGTGCCCAGAGAGCTGCAGAGACAACCTTGGCCTCCCTGACGTCTGTGTCTCTTGGTTTGGTTGGGGCGGACCATCGACATACATACATGTGCCGACACTGTGCCCTGTTTTATAAAATGTAGTGTTAAAAATAAATGTTTTTGCTCAATTACTGGAATTTCTTTGGTTAAGACAAAAGTGAGGAATAATCATTTACAAGTTATTTGTACAACAGGCCCATTTTAAATCCCAACAGTTTCTTAGCAGACAATAGAAATGTGTTCTTTACTAACTTTACTTGGTTTGAAAATCTTACTAAAATAAACTTGAGTGCCGTATTGCCAAACCCAATCATACTTGTTATGTAAACATTAGCTTTGAAGATATTTTTTACAGATATATATTTGTGTGCAACAAAAACCAAACTTAAATAATTTGTCATTCTTTATTGAAAAACAACAAAATACAGGTATACAGAAGTGTGGGAAAATGATAATGTGAAAGTATTGCACTATAAATGAAGTGAGATGAGATGAAGGTGGATGCCAGCGGGCTGGACGCCGGACGAGGAAACCTGGAGACGGATCGCTCAGACAGGAAGGGAAGAGCTTCCTCTTACCTTGATGGAATTAAAGATAGCCGTCGTCTGAACGCCCAACCGTACGGTCTGAGGTCAAAGGTCACAGGAAACACACACCAGTCAGCAGTCATACAGATGCATAAAGATAACTGTAGCCATGGCAACCAGCTGACATGTCCCCACTTTCACCAGCACCTGGTGCCTGCCGGGTCACCTGAATTCCTGTGTGATGTCAGCACAGTCGGCCGTGACTGCTGCCATCAGAGGTGACCTCTGATCAGCTGAATGAACTCACCTTCCAGGGTGACGCCGTGTTAGAGTCGGCTTCATCCTGTAAACAAACAAACAAACAAATGAGTGGTAACATAAACACCACGTCTGGTTCTGGTTGAGGCGGAGGACAACATGCACCTTTCCAGGAGCAGAACCCAGATGTTCTTGTTGCTACAAACAGAGACGAGCAGAGTTAAACCAGGAAGTGAGAGGGACCAGCTGCTGCAGACAGGTGACGCTCACCTGAGCCTGAACCATAGGAGCCTCCTCAGCCATCAGACCTTCTGACTCCAGTTCAGATGCCACCTTGTTGATGTCCCTCAGGCGGGACTCGTTGGCCTTCAGGTCCTGCAGGACAAAAGCACCTGCTGATCACCTTGTTGCTGTCGGGTTAACAGGTCTGGTGTTAGAACGTGGTGGATAAGAATGTTCTGACGAGCCGAGGGTTCTGAACTCACCCTGCAGGACTGGGCCTGCTCCTTCAGGGCCTGGATGCTGCTGCCGTAAGCCGACAGGTCCGACATCAGGGCCTCGTGCTTCTTCAGGAGAGCCTGTGGAGTAGAACATCAGAACCTTCAGCTCGTCTGACACAAGTGGAGCTTTCTCGCAGCGATGGTCCAATCGGATCCGCCACTGTAAAACAAACCCTGCTCAGTTCACCGCAGACGCAGCTCTGCGGGTGTTTAGTGGAAAAGCGTGAGCCTTCTGCCGGCTGCCACGTGTCATGGCTGCTCTGCAGCGGGAACACACATCACAGCTTGTAAACCGTTTGAAATAAGAGTGACGGGAACACGTTTGTCATCACTTCCTGTGCGAGGCCAGCACTTCTACCCCTAACCCATGAGACGCTCAAACGAGCAACGACGTCTGGTAGACAACCGAAGGAAATGACAAATACAGAAACACTAATTATGAAGGACTGGAAAGAGAGCAAAGAAAAGCGATTGGAGTTTCTCAGGAAGGGACTTCCATACCTCGGCCAAGTCCTCGTCTTTCCCTTAGTCTGGACTTCCAACGATGGGCTCCTTCTCCCTCATCCAGGACTCGGCCTCATTAGCATCCGCAAAGTACTGCTGGGCCTGCAGAGAGTCCTCCAGGTCCTGCCTCCTCTGGGACGCCTTGGCCTTCAGCGTGTCCCAACGTCCATGAAGCTCCCACAGTTTAGTCTTCACTTCCTCACCAGCGAAGTGACCTGGACCCAAACAAAGTGAGCCAGAACCTGCAGACACCTCAGAAACATGTCAGGACCAGACCTGCTCTACCTTCTTCCACCATGGTCTCTCCTTTCTGGGTGACAGCCTTGATGCGAGGTTCATGACCTGTGATCTCAGCCTGCAGAGCCTGGTGCTTCTTCAGCAGGTTCTGGACACCAATCAGGTCCTTCCCTGAGGACACATGTTAGAGTTCAGCATTATGCAGTAGACAGACCAGTTTAACCCAGGGGTTTCTTTCTTCTACAATCTTCTCTTTAACTGTATTATTTCCTGCTATTTCAGCTGTTAACTTTATTTTTTCTCTAAGTGTTTTTCTCCCCAGAAGAAGCTACAATGACGTTTTGCTGAGCTGTGGTGGCCTCATGGAGGGGGCCATCGGCTAGCACACTGCTGCTAACCACTTAAACATTCTCCCTCTCCTGATAGTAACATTTTACTTTCTTTGATGTTGGATGTGGTGCTACTAGTTTACCCGTTTAATTATAGATTCACTAGGATAAATACAATAAAGTTTATCTCTCGCCAAATAGAATATTTACTGTGGCGAGCCCGTGAAGAGGTGTAGGAGAATGCGACAAATTTGTCTGTTAAAAAGTCTGTTATGTACAAAAAACACAATATCATCACACTATTTTGGACCGATACATGACGGTCAGGTCCGGCTTGGGGAGAAAATATGACACGTCTTTCAGGATGGACTTCATCTTTGGTAGCTGGCGAAGCCGGGAAAAGCAGGATCTAACCACCTGGCTAATGTGGGAGTCCATCCGCATCTCTGGGTCCAAAACCACCCCCAGGTTAGTGATGGTTGGCTTCACTAAGCTGCAAAAACAGGGTTGCAGGACAGGACTAACTGCAGTGGGAAAGGGAGGAACAAATATTCCAGTTATAAATATTAAATATTTGAACAAATAAATATTTGTTAAAAGGAAGAAACTGATGATGACTTTAAGATTAGAAGAATGTTCTAGAACGGGTCTGGAACCAACGATGGCCCTTTGGATCAAATTTGGATTAAAAAAATAGCTCATGATTTTATTTATGGATGGAATAAAAATACAGGTTTTAAGCATCTTCTCAGTATCTTCATGCTGCACGACTTTCCACAGCAGAAGGACACAAAAACTGCCAGAATTATGATTAGAAAGATTTTCGTTTTAATCTCAGAATCCCAACTTTTCCCAGAATCTTCACATTATTCTATGAATTCAGAGAAAATATACATTTTTCAGAGGTCTCGCTCCCCTGTTGTGGATATTTCTCAAAATTCAACCATTTTTTCTTTTCAAAAGCTTTAGTAAGAGTTTGGACTCTAAACAAGTTTTACTTTGCAGACTGCTTGTCTACACCTTCATCAGATCTGCTCATAAGAAAACATTTGGGTTATATTTAATGTCTAGAGAAGATGTTCTTCCTGGGCATTAAGTTATCAAAAACAGATAAAAGTATTTTTTACCATAATTTTAACTGCTATCAGCTGATAAAAATAAAAAAAAACAGCCTGATCATTAAAGGGGTGTAAGTGAAACCGCGCGGATCACACAAAACCATCATGCTGTCTATATGACTTTGAAAATATATAGTTTAATTACAGTTTGATTTATTTGACATCTGTATAATGTTTATTATTTTGTTTTTTCCCCCTAAATGCCTAACGTTTTAGTTTTACATGAATATTAGTCATTCATCACAATACATAAAGTTACACATTTTAAATTTTAATAGGGGAAGACTGCAGGAGGGAGCGGTAAAATACAGAAATCCCCAGCAAAAACAAGAAACTTTACGAGTCTGATGAAACCCGCTGGAGTTCCTTCAGCAGGCCTGGTGGCAGCTACAACGGCCCAGTGGCTGTGCTTGGTCAATGTTATCGAGCTCAGTCCGGCTCGGCCGTGAACGAGCCGAGGCGACATCCTGCTCTGCTTAAGAAGAAGTGTTATTTTCCGCTTCAGAAGAAGCGTCCGTGTTTTACGCTTTCTCAGAGACATGTCACGTTGCTAAGTTGTTAGCGCCGCGCGCGAACACGTCAATAGTGCAGCGTAGCCTGCTGGAGGTTTTAAGGGTTCAGATGAAAACACCCTACCACTCAGGCTGCTTACACATCGATATTAAGTTGTCGCTGTTGCGCTCAAGCCGTAATACAGTATTAGATGCGGTTAAAGTCAGACATGAAAAACTCCATGAGCGGTCAGACCGCGCAGCAGCTAGGCGCAGCAAGTAGGCGCCGGATCGGTCGGGGATTACCGGATGAAAGAATGGAGCACAGGTGTCCCTCCAAGCGGCGCACTGCGTCATCTTTCAACCCATTTTTATCTTAAATGCACTGGGTTTTACCCTATTACCCATCGAAATATGCCCTATTAATTATTTTACCGTATTTTACATTTAAATTTCATGGTTAAACAGTACATGCTACACGTTAAAATGATAGTTAGCTAGCTACTTCGGTAAACTCAGCTAGGCAGCAGTGACATAAAATACAAATATAGATTTTAACTTACCGAAAAAAATGAAGTGGAGACTCCTTGGACGCTCTATTAGTGCAATTAATACCACAGCAAGTCATTTTGTCCAACAATTGCACCAATATTATCCAAAACAGAATTCACAAGCACAGAGACTCAAAATCCCGACACAGTTTCCAGGAGAGACCGAGGCTGTACTGAGGCCTTTCCACGGAGCTAGCTCTGTGGTCACGTGGGTCTGAGGCGGCGGTCACGTGTGTCGGATGCTCATTAATTATACAGAATTTTAGGCTTTCAATACACTTAAACAGAAGAGTGAGAAAAAAATTCACCCCCCTCAGAGTTGTCATGAGTATAAACTAGATAATTTAGACAAAAAACCATTTATTGAACCAGGCTGTAAACATGTTTATTTCTGCTGTGAAAATGGCATTTTTAACATGGGGGTCAATGAGGATTTGCTCGCTTCTGGTACCAGCCCCCAGCGGATGAGGGTGGAACTGCAATTTTTCTTACTTCCGGGATGGGACCATTTTTAGAGCGGCATTGTGGGGGCTTGAGTGAGACCTAAACCTGGGTCGTGATGGTTCAGCTTTTATTCTGAAAGGAACCGTTGCAGTAGTTGGAACATCAACAGGTTTTATCCAGCTTGGCGTTGGTTCTTTTGGCTGAAGAGGAAAGTTACGAATTGGCCACTCCGACAATTCTTTAGAACGCTTTGAACTGGCGTTAAAGATGGCGAGGGCACAATTTTATACGTCGGATGTTTTGGATTATGGTAGAATGAAAAGATGACAGATTTACCAAGCACCACCAAAACCACGCCTCCGTCAGATCTGGCAGATTCTGATTGGATCAGTAAAGCAATGTGTCATGTGTCTTGACACTATGTGAGATCAGTCCTAGTGGAAACATTTAAAGTCATATTACTTATTATATTCTATAGGATTATAATAAGGTAATTAATATTTTGATTTCACAGATTAGTCACATCTTATTTATTGACTAACACTTTGTTTGATTAGCTTTATTAAAATAGAGTTCTTTGATTTATTAAAAGGAGAGAGTCCATTCTTCATTCTTCTCTTGAGCTGGAAAGAAAACAGTTTATAGCAAATGAGACCTTGAGGCAATATCTCATGCAGAATAGTTCTGTGTCAGAGGAGAGGGGGGAAATGACTTTTGGTGGAAAACAGTCATTTCATACCGTTACAAGCACCTCTCAAGATAAAAATCACGAGGTGCTTCACAAAAACAAAACAAAAATTAAAAATATAAAAAATTGTTAAAAATATATTTAAAATGAGCAAAAAATGGACAATTGTGATTAAACAATGTTAAGAAAGAGAGAGAGGGAATAGGAAAGAGGGAAATCAGTGGATCCCGAGGAAGGTGGAATAGGTGGGGAGAGCAGAATAAAGAGAGAGTGGTGAAGAAGATCATACAAAAGCCACTTTGAACAAGTGAGTCTTCAGCTGCTTTTTAAAGGAGTCCACTGAGTCCACTGATCTCAGGCTCAGGGGGAGAGGGTTCCAGAGTCTGGGGGCCACAGCAGCAAATGATCTGTCATCTTTGGTCTTAAGCCTGGTGTAAGATGGTACTTGTCCATGTAAGGCCCTATAGACCAGAATCAGGATCTTGAAATGAACCCTGAAGTTGACTGGCAGCCAACCAATGAAGCTGGAGGAGAAGTGGGGTGATGTGTGTGTTTGGAGGACTTGGTCAGAAGCCGAGCACAGGCATTCTAAACCACCTGCAGACAGTTCAGGGAGGTTTTGCTAAGACACGTGAAAAGAGAGTTACAGTACTCTAAGCGTGAGGAGATGAAGGAGTGGACAACTGTCTCAAATTCAGAGCAGAACAGAATGGGACTCAGCTTAGCAATGTTCCTGAGATGGAAGAAGGAAGAGTGAACAAGAGAAGAGACATGAGAATCCAGGGTGAGAGCTGTATCAAAGGTCACACCAAGATTCCTGACGGAAGGTTTGGTGTGAGAAGCAAGCTGACAAAGAGAGTCTCTGACTTTGGGAACCAGCTTGTCTGGGGCACAGATGAGAATCTCAGTCTTATCTTCATTCAGCTGAAGAAAGCTCCCAGCCATCCAGGTTTTGATAGAGTCTAAGCAGGTGTGTAACAGCTGCAGCTTAGACATCTCATGGGCTTAAAGGAGATGTACAGTTGGATGTCATCTGCATAAAGATGGTAGGAGATTGCTTTGAAGGAGCTCAGGATGTGCTGAAGAGAAAGCAGATAGGAGGAGGAAGAGCAGAGGCCCCAGCACAGAACCTTGTGGGACACCATGGGTAAGAGAGGTAGTGGAGGACCTAAACTTGGAGAAGGCCACAGAAAAGGAGCGCTCAGAAAGGTAAGAGGAGAACCACTCCAGAGCAGATCCTGATAGGCCTACCCAGTCTCTCAGCCTCTCCAGTAGCAGGTGATGGTCAACAGTGTCAAAGGCTGCAGTCAGGTCCAGCAGGACCAGAACAGAACAGTCCCCTGCATCACTGTGAGTCAGAAGGTCATTAGAGACCCTAAGAAGAGCTGTTTCAGTAGAATGAGCTCTACAATAACCTGACTGGAAGCTATCATAGATGCTATGTTCATCAAGAGCAGCTGTGAGTTGTTTAGCCACAACCTTTTCCAAGATCTTGGAGATGAATGGAAGTTTAGAGATGGATCTGAAGCTGCTATGGAGAGAGGTGTCAAGACTCGTTTTTTTAAGAAGCGGGTGGATTTCAGCGTTCTTAAAGTATGCAGGGACCTGACCAGAAACCAGAGAAGCATTAATTATAGAGAGCACGCTGGGACCGATGGACTGAAAAGCACTTTTAAACAAAGATGAGGGTAGGATGTCGAGGGGGCATGCAGAGGTCTTCATAGAGTTAACTAGTTTGGTTAACTCAGGCAAAGAAACAGGAGCAAAGCTATCTAGGATGATGGGCCTGGTTGGAGTCGGGAGAGGCAGCGATAAGGCTGAAGGAGAGATGCTAGATCTAACCTTATTGACTTTGTCCACAAAGAAAGACAGAAAGTTCTCACAGTCTGCAACGGAGTGGATGGAGGCTGTAGGACAGGCAGGAGAGACGATACTGCCGATGGCATTAAACAGTACTTTGGGGTTCCCTTTGCTCTGGGACACCAGGTTGGGAAATTGGAAACCCTAGCGTCTCTGACTGCAGAGTTAAAGGATGTCAGAAGATCCTTTAGGTGCAGCAGATGGACGTGGAGATGGGTTTTCTTCCACAAGCGCTCAATTTTCCTGCATTGGCACTTTAGGCTGCAAAGGCTGTCAGTAAACCAGGGAGTAGGGTTCACTGCTGGAAATGATCTGGTTCTGACAGGACAGATGTGGTCCAGAATGGAGAGGCAGTGCTTGTTAAACTGAGAAGTTAAGGAATCTGGGCTGTTGTCAGAAGAACAGGGTGGATCAAAAGCAGCAGAAAAATTGCTAGCTGTGCTCTCATCGTCCTCCCATTGATGTAGCGGGTTGCGCGAGCTGGGAACCTCACGGATGGCGCTGCTGGTTGGACTGCCCATGTGCTCTCTCCCCCCAAGCCGTGATGTGTCGGCCCTCTGTCCGCCCCAGCTCGAGAAGGAAGCATCGGAGAGATGGGGAAAGAGAGGTAGCCGGCGCGTGAGACGTCGGGCTGGATCCCTGAAGAAGCGGCTGGTCCGATTCGGCCCAGCTTCTGACCTGGTGGTTCCAAGATGTCTCATGGATTACTCTGCGCCCTGCCTAGGGAACTTGGCCGGCTCTGAGGGTGAACTGGCACCGCGCCACGGCCAGTCGGCTCGAAGACCTCGCCAGACTGGGGTTTGCTGGGAGAATCTGCGCTCGGATACGGGCACAGAGTTAAAGGAGACTGTGTCCGTGCGCGATCTCGGTGCTGCAGCCCCGCCGCAGACCCGGTTTGGTCTAGTCAATGCCAGGTCTGTGCTGAACAAAACTTTTATTCTTTGTGACTTTTTTATTCAGTATGACTTGGGTTTTCTGTGCATCTGTGAGTCATGGATCCCGTTTGGTGACTCAAGCGCCCTGCTGGAGCTGGTACCACCTGGCTGCTCCTGTTTCAATATTCCCAGATCACGGGGCAGAGGTGGAGGGCTGGTTGTTGTTTTTAAATCCAGCTTTCCTTGTAAACAGCTTACACCCACCATGTCATTTTCTTCCTTTGAACTGTGCTTATTTGAACTGTGCATCTCCCCCGCCTGCTCGTTGTGCTGATTTATCGCCCTCCAAAGACTGACTCTTACTTCCTTAATGATTTCTGTGATCTTGTCGCAGACTGCATCCTAAAATATGACTATGTCCTATTTTTTGGTGATTTTAACATCCATATCTGCTGTCCTGACAATGTGCTTGCTAAAGGTTTTTTGAATTTGCTAGATTCATTCAATTTAACTCAATGGGTATCGTCCCCAATTCATGCCAGGGGTCACGACCTGGACCTGGTTCTCTCTTTTGGTCTCCCTGTCATGAACCTTGTGACTTTGCCTCCTGTATTCTCTGACCACTCTCCAATACTCTGTGATGTTACATTGCCATGTCCTGTCCCTGTGTGTGAAGCTCCAGCTACTAGGTTCAGAGCCCTGGATGCAGAAACTATTTCAAAGTTTGAGGACTGTTATGTCTGTAAGGTTAGAGACCTTTAACCCAGATCCATCTAACATTGATCACTATTCACAACACTTTGATGTACTTTGTAATCAGGTCCTGGACGTGGTTGCTCCTCTCAAGCTTTGCAAGTCTAGGCCTAGGAGGGAGCCTTGGCTCTCTGATGTCACACGGGCTTGTAGGCGGGCGTGTAGAGCCTCTGAGAGAAAGTGGAAAAAGGATGGCCTACATGTCTCGCGTGAGTTGTTCAGAGCATCACTGGTTGCTTATCAGGATGCTGTGAGGGCTGCCAGAACGGCCTATTTTGCAGACATCATCGAAACAAACTCCAAGAATCCCAAGATTCTCTACAAAACACTAAAACTCGGTTCTGGTGTATCAGGGGCCTAGCTCCATGTCTCCTACAGCTGCTGGAAACTCAAGATTTTCACAGATTCTTTGTTGATAAAGTATCAGGCATTAGAGCAGCTATTTCTGGTAGCTCTATTGACCCTGTTCCAGTTCCCCCATCACCACCCACCCTGAGCTCCCTCAATACTGTTTCTTATTCTGAGCTGAGTAAGCTTGTTGCGAGGCAGAAACCTTCTGGCTCTCCACTTCACGTTCTGCCGCCTTGTCTCTGGAAGGCTGCCTTTCCGTGTCTTGGCCCTTCACTTGGCCAGATTATCAATGGGAGCCTCAGCACAGGTGTTGTCCCAGCTGCTTTGAAAGCAGCAGTTATTCGGCCGACCCTAAAGAAGCCTGGTGCTGATGTCTCTGTGATCGCAAATTACAGGCCTATCTCTACCCTGCCTTTTACATCAAAACTGCTTCAGAAAGTCGTTTATCAGCAGCTGGTCTCACATTTAGCTGACTCTGATCTGTTTGAGGTTTTCCAATCAGGGTTCAGGTCTGGCCATGGCACAGAGTCGGCTCTACTGAGGGTCCTTAATGACATCTATCTATCACTAGATCAGGGTACATCTGTGGTGCTTTTGTTGTTAGACCTGATGGCAGCCTTTGACACAGTCGACCACGCAATTCTACTCGATCGCTTGGAACGATGGGTTGGGATCAAAGGGTCTGCTCTGGATTGGTTTTGATCGTATCCCCACAACAGGACATTCTGCGTTAAACTGGGTGATATTTTTTCATCTTGGGAGGGGCTCCGCTGGGGGGTCCCGCAGGGATCGATCTTTGATCCTCTTTTGTTTGCCATTTATCTGCTACCTCTGGGGTCAATCTTTCGTAAACATGGCCTATCATTCCATCTCTATGCTGACGATTGCCAGATTTACTCTCCGTTGTGTCAGGAGAAAGGTCACTCTATCCAGTCCTTTGTGTCCTGTCTTTACGAGGTGAATTCCTGGCTGATTGCCAACGTTCTACATCTGAAAGAGGGAAAGACAGAGCTCATTGTTTTTCACCCCAACAGCAGGAATGTGGGTCATTAAGTTGATCTTGCCCCTCTTTCTCCCTACTCAAAACCAGTTGTTACCAGTTTGGGGGTGAAACTTGATGCTGGACTTAAATTTGATGCTCACATCAATTCTGTGATCCGGTCCAGTTTCTTTCACCTGAGACGCCTTGCAAAAATCAAGCATAAGCTGTCGAGAGCCCACCTGGAGCGGGTACTGCATGCCTTTGTTATTTATAGGCTTGATTACTGCAACTCTCTCTATGCAGGGTTGTGTCAGTCATCACTGCATCACCTACAGGTTGTGCAGAACAGCGCAGCCAGGTTCCTGACTGGGACCAGGAAACGGGACCACATCAGTCCGGTTCTGGCCTCCCTGAACTGGCTTCCAGTTTGCTATCGCTCACAATTCAAAATCCTCGTCTTTGTTTATCATTTCTTTCAGGGTGGTGGTCCCCCCTATCTAGCCACACTCCTGAACAGACATTCCCCATCACATGCTCTGTGCTCCTCTGACCAAGGCCTGCTCGCTGTCCCTCGTTCTAGGTGTCGTACTCACGGGGACCGGGCTTTCTCAGTCCTAGCACCGTCACTCTGGAACGAGCTGCCACCCTCAGTTAGGCTGTCCCCATCTCTGCCAGTCTTTAAGAGTGGCCTAAAAACCCACCTCCTCCGCTTGGCGTTCCCTGAACGTGTTTGATTTTGGCCCTCTTTTATGTTGAATTTATTTCACAGTTTTCATTGGTTCACTCCAGTGGCGGCTGGCCAGTAGAAGGCGATAGGGCGCCGCCCTCCCAGTTTTCCCCAGTGTTTTTAATTTTTATTTTAAAAAATAAATAAATACAATTAACAATAATCACATATTCTAAGTTAATTGTGTGTTTTGTAACAAAAACAAATCATATATTTATATATCTATATTGGTGAGAAGCTCTCTGCCGAGCGGTGGAGGCGACAGAAAGGCTGTGGGCTGTGTTTCAATCGCCCAAACAGCACGGAACCAGCCGGCCAATTGCTGACAAGAAAATCAAACGGTAGGAATGGGAATGTATCCAATCAGCGTAGACGTTGTTTCAGAAGCATGATGGCCGATAGAGCTACCGCCAAAGGCTTTCGTTGGTGTTCGGTAGAACTCGGAGAGTCTTGACTACTCCAGCACGTTTTTGGTCGTGACGCAGATGTAATAGACATGATGGACGCCAGTGAGCCTACAACCAGCATGGATACCGGATCTCAGCAGCCACTGAATTCAGTTCGGTCTCTTCTCCAGTATCCGTTCGAGAGGAGAACTATGGTGGAAAAACTGGACCAGATCAGCCCGACGTAAAGATAAGCCAGCAGGACAAGGAGAAGGGCAAACTGTACACACGAGGCTTCTCCCGAAATTGGTACACCAGGAAGGCTTGGCTAGCTGGATGCAATCACGCTAATGCGTTATTTTGCTTTCCGTGTTTGTTATTCAAAACGGCTGGGACAGATAGGGCATGGATTGAGTCAGGAGTTACAGACATGAAACATTTTTCTGAGAAGGTGAAGAAACACGAGTCATCCCAGGCACACATGGACAACACGGTGAAGCTAGCCAAGCTAGGCAGAGCTAACGTTGCCATGCAGCTCGACGAGGGGCACAGGCTTGCAGTGAGGAAACACAATGAAGAAGTGGATCGGAACCGGCACATTTTGTCCAAGATAACTGACTGTGTTAAATTTTGTGGAGCATTTGAGCTGACTTTGCGTGGCCATGATGAGACTGAATCCTCAGAAAACCCGGGCGTCTTCAGGGGCCTAGTGGATCTGGTTGCTTCACTTGATAATGTGTTGGAGGATCATCTGAAGATGGCGACAGTTTTTAAAGGCACCTCAAAGACCGTGCAGAACGAACTGTTGGACTGTATGTTGTCAGTTATTAAAACCCACATTCTTGGAGAGGTGAACAATGCAGATTATCTTGCTATTCAGGCAGATGAGACTACAGACATTTCCACCCGCTGCCAGTTGGTGCTTGTGTTACGGTATCTCGACAGTCAGAACAGCATTCAAGAGCGTTTTCTTGAGTTCATCCCTCTTCAGAATGCAACCGCTGACACGATTTCCACAGCACTGTTGGAGAGGCTGAGCAAGATCATCCCTGCTGGAAACTAATTGCCCAGGCCTATGATGGGGCTGCAGTGATGAGGGGAGCCACAGGTGGAGTGCAGTGTAAGGTGAATGATGTGTACACAGGTGCACACTACATCCACTGCTATGCCCATCAGCTGAACCTCATCATGCAACAGGCAACTTCACACATCCGCAGGATCAGAACTTTCTTTTCAGACCTTGGTGGATTTGCTGCATTCTTCTCCCGGTCATTCAAGCGAACCGCTGTGCTTGATCAAGTGGTGGCGCACAGACTTCCAGCAACTTCAGCAACCAGGTGGAACTTCCACAGTCGTGCTGTCAACACAGTGTATGAGCACAAGGATGACCTCCTCAGATGTTTCCAGATGATCAGAGACTCGGATGACTTTGATTCAATCACTGAGAGAGAGGCAGGAGGCTTTGTGAGAATGCTGGAGGAAGAAGATTTCAGCTTTCTGCTGGCATTGTTTCACAAGATCATGCCACATGTGGACATGCTGTTCAACCAGCTGCAGAAGAGGAACATTGACTCAGTCTACATCACAGGGGTCATCCAGAGCTTCACCAACAGCATGCAAAAGATCAGGTACATACTTGTTTATTTAATATTATTGTGATGAAATTCTCCAGTATGTTAGTTTCACAAACAGTAATGTGGATGTGGAACTTGTGTCTCATTAGGGACTCCATTCATTCTCTGACTGAGGAATGCAGCGCTTCAATGCAGCAGCAGCCAACAAAGAAACGGAGGATGTTTGGCCAGGGAGAACAACAGCAGCTGGGTGCAGAGGTAAGCTGTACATTACATTTCTGTGAACAAGACAATCAGAATCAGAAATCCTTGGTTGTCCCACAAACCGGGACGTTTGTTTAATAACATGTACATTGTTTAATGTGCAATAACTGTAAAAACTAATTTCAACACACATACTTATTCTACATATTTAATCATGTAACTGTGTATTTCAAGTAAATTTGTACATACATCAATCTGATTCCATTTTACTTGTTACACTTCTGCTGCAGCAAACAAATTTCCCAGCTTTTGGGACAATAAAACATTTCTGATTCTCAATTAGATGTTTTTACATTTGAAGTAAAAACATCTCATTGAGAATCAGAAATGTTTTATTGTCCCAAAAACTGGGAAATATGACATTTGTAAGAGGACACTGATGACATTATTTCCTATGAAAGTGTTCCTATGTACTTATCTGTTGTTTTTTATTTATCATATGACAGGTTTGTGACACCATCCTGAGCCATGCAAAAGAGTGATTCTCTTTTACCAAGCACCTCGTTGCTGCCACTCTGCTACAAAGTGACTTGTTTGTGCAACACACAGCGCAGTTCCCAGATGCAGCACTGGCGACTGCTGTAGAGGCCTACCCCATGCTGAACAAAGCTAAGCTCAGAACAAAGCTATCCCTCATCTATGAGAACCATGAGTTCAGGGCTTGCAATGGTGCACTGACTCTCTTCCAGTTTTTCATGGAGAACAATCTTCAAAGCACGTTCACAGAGACTGTCACTCTTTTGAAGATTCTTGTCACCACACCCATGACCACAGCCGAATCAGAGAGGTGCTTCTCTACTTTAAAGAGGATTAAGACTTTCCTGAGGAACACCATGACACAGGATGGGCTGAATGCTCTTGCCATGCTTTCCATGGAAAAAAAGCTTGTCACAAACATTCCTGACTTCAATAAAAAGCTAATCGAGAGCTTTGTCACTCAGAAGGACAGAAGGGCAAAATTTCTGTACAAATGAGGTATCACACACACACAAATGCATCCACTTGATCTTTGTATAAAGTTGACCTTGGCACAACACTCCAGAAATATTTTAACAGTGTAAATTTCTGGCATTTTGTCTAAGTAGTGTTTACTACCATTACTGTAACAGTGACCTGCTCATAATTTTTCGTGTTCACTCAAATGTTGAAATTAAACAAAATGTTTTTGTTACTTGCCTCTTGCATTGTCTATTTACCATTTATGGTCGTGTTATTTTATGTGCAATTTAATGCAGTATTTTTCAACCTTGGTCTGCAAGGCAGCGTGCCAATAGTCAGACACACCTGGATTAATCAGTTTGTCCAATGATGTAAGACAGGAAATAAAAGAGCTGTGCTTAATTCAGGAAATAGTGAAGTTGTGCACAAAGCTCAGAAAGCACAAGTTTGTTTTAAAAATAAAAAGTAGCACAGCCCCACCAAAAATATTTTTCACCAGCTGCCACTGGTTCACTCTATCCATCGTTTTACACATTTGTCCTGTACCAGAATGTTTCACCTTTTTTGTAATTTGTATTTTGTAATTTGAATTGCTTTTATTTTTGATTTATTCAATATATTTATCTTCTACTGTACCATGTTCAGCGCCTTGGGCTTCCTGACAGGGTTGCGGAAGGCGCTTTATAAATAAAGCTTTGATTGATTGATTGATTGATTGATTGATTGATTGATTGATTGATTGATTGATTGATTGATTAAGAAAAAGAGAACTAACCATATGATGAGCAGGAGGTGGGGACGCAGAAACTGACAAGTTAAAGAAAATGCAATGGTGATCTGAAATATAAACGTCCTCAGGACAAACACTGTCAGCATTTAGACTCAGGGTAAAAACAAGGTCCAGAGTGTGCCCCCTGGTGTGTGTGGGACCAGAAACATGCTGGGTAAAGCTGAAGGTGTCCATAAGGCTGGAGAAATTCATGGCAAAGTGATCAGAGGGATCATCAACGTGGATGTTAAAATCACCAACGATCACCAGTCTGGACAGCTTCACAGTGGAGGATAGAAAGTCACTAAAGTCCTGAAGGAAAGAACTGTTTGGACCAAGTGGACGATAGACCACAGCACAGTAGAACGGGTCCTTACGCCTGACTTTAATCAGCTGCAGTTCAAAGGAAGCAAAGTGACCAGAGGTTGTAGAGCTACATGGAAGATGGTCTCTGAAAACAACAGCTAAGCCTCCACCACGACCAGAACCCCGGGGCTGGCTAAGAAAAGAATAACCACTCGGGCAGAGTTCAATCAGACCAGAATAATCAGATGTTTGCTGCCAAACTCAGTCAGAAACAGAAAATCCAGGTTTTTAGAGAGAATTAAATCATTGAGAAGGAAGGACTTATTGTTAACAGAGCGGGTATTTAATAGAGCCATGCTGAGTGAGGTGGAGGAATCAGAAACAGCTGGAGTTAGTGGACGTAAATTAGCAGGGTTAGATCCACGGTGTTTATAAAAACCACTTATGGAGGGAACAGGAGGAGAAACCACTGAGGAGTGAGGATAAACCGACCTTAAGAAACTTGAACGGAGAAACCGCGCCGCAACGTGGCCTGGTGGGAATGCGGAAGTGGCGCTCAAGTTGACAAACAAAGGAAAAGAAGCTAGAAGATCACGCCGATGTTTACTAGATAAATCACTTTTGTTTACCTGTTTGTAGCTACAGTTTCGCCGACGGCTGCCGGCTTCTTCAGGCTGACGCTGATGGTGGCGCGTCACTTCCTTCTCCGTTTATCTGCAGGCAGCAGAGGACGTTGTCGCCCTCTACTGCCCGCTCTCCCCTCTCCAACGATGCAGTCCCATGCGTGGTCCAGCGTGTAAACTCCGTCGTCCCTGTTCATGGTCCCACATCCACGTCTCCTTATCTCGATTGCTTCCTATGGACATGAAAATCACCAGACAGACCGACGGGACCCTAAACATGAACAAATACAGGAAACCAACACACACAGACCAATATCTATTATGGACATCAGAACACCCCACCATACACAAAATGTCAGTAATCAGAACATTATATCACCGAGCAAACATAATAACAGAAGAGAGAGACCGTAAACAAGAGGACAAACACATACAACACGCTTTAAAGACCTGCGCATACCCGACATGGGCAATAAACAAAGGAAAACAACAAACAAAAACAGAAAGCAAAGAACAACCCAAAAAAAGAACCAGAAACCCAGAAAGACAAGAACCAAAACCAGTGATAACCCTACCATACATCAGAGGCATAACGGAAAAAATAAGAGCAACAATGAAAAAACACAACATAAACACACCAACAAAGCCATACACAACAGTTAGAAACAGACTAGTACACCCAAAAGACAAAATATCAGCTGGACAAAAATGTGGAGTCATCTACGAAATCCCATGCAAAATATGCAATAAAACATACATAGGAGAAACCGAACGCCAACTCAATACACGAACAATAGAACACAGAAAGGAGTGCGAGAAAGAGGCAAATCGTAAACACACAAGAGCAGCAAAAGAAGAAGCAGAAAGTACAATAAAAAAGTCAGCCATAACAGATCATTGCTTAAGAGAAAACCATATAATGGACTGGGACAGCACACGGATCATAACCACTGAACAACAAAAATACAAAAGATGGATCAAGGAAGCAATCGAGATAAGGAGACGTGGATGTGGGACCATGAACAGGGACGACGGAGTTTACACGCTGGACCACGCATGGAACTGCATCGTCGGAGAGGGGAGAGCGGGCAGTAGAGGGCGACAACGTCCTCTGCTGCCCGCAGATAAACGGAGAAGGAAGTGACGCGCCACCATCAGCGTCAGCCTGAAGAAGCCGGCAGCCGTCGGCGAAACTGTAGCTACAAACAGGTAAACAAAACTGTTTCTGTGTTTAAAAAAGAACGAAAGCATGGATTTAGAAAGACACAGCAAGAACACACCTAAGATGTTCATAGATAAATCACGCTTTAAGAGAAGTCTTATTCTCACCTGGATTCCTGCTCGTTTACCTCTTTTCCTCTGACGTTTTCCCGGGACCGGATAAACATCGCTGGAGGCACCCTGGTTGGAATCGTTGTTTGGCTCCGGGCCAGTGTGCCACTCAGATAAACAAACAGGGAGGTACGTCCTCGGAGCATCTTGGGTGATCATGAATTAACGGAAGGACAAAAGAGTCTGGCAATCATAGGAGATGGTAGCAGGTACACTACTGAAGAGGATGGCAGACAGGAGCAAGGTGGAAAAGAGGAGGTTAGTGGAGAAAAGTTTGAAAAAGTGTCCGGTGAGATCTTGTTACCGAGAAGCTAACCGTTAGCATTAGCAACTCCACCACACAGCAGAAACTTCTCCAGGCCAGAGTCATTTGTGGAGAGAAAACATCACAAACGCAAAGCAAACAGAGTCAGTGGTAGAGTCAAGATGATGTTAGCCAATCCGAGGTCTAGATGTCCAAATGTCAGGAAATAGGGTCCAAATCACGTAGTCTGAAGCTCCTTGCTCCTCCAGCTGACTTGTACAAGGTTGCATTCTCTGTCTCCTTTGACAGATGTTTAGAAAAGTGGGCTTGACTCTGTCTGTCCTTGTGAGGGCTCTCTGGCAGGCTCACAAGAATGGATAATGGTGTTGCGTGTCTCAGCACTGACCCAGATGCAGAAGCATAAACTAGAATTCACAAGGCATTAATTCCAACTAACAACCACTACAAATTAATTAAAAATATGAGTGAAGGACCTCTTTAACCCTCTGGAGGCAGGCATTCCAGATTTGCAACAGTTAAAACCTACCTACCTGGTTACTCCACATGTGCATTTCATGAGCATTTTTTAACTCAGAAGTACCCTTGAAGGACTTTGTTGTTTGTCCTTTTGTCAAAACTTATTTTGAGCCTGAGAGGGTTAAGAAAACAAGCTGGAGCTGGCCATAACCCTCCCTTCAGGTTGCTATAAGCTGAGAAGCTCTAATATCTCGCAGGGGCTCTGAGTAAAGCTGCTCTCTCTTACAGTACATGTGAGATGTGGTTCTAATCTATGTTCCCAGTTTGTGACATCACAAGCGGAGACTTTTAGCCAAAAGATTCTTTAAACCAAACACTATCAGAAAAGGGATACATGGACTTTTTTTCATGTTGGGAGTGTTTATAGAGGTGGTAGAGACCCACGTGGCAACACAAAATGGTGCAAAAGGTGAGTTTAACACAGTATGTCCCCTTTAACAATGATAAAGCTCTTATAAATCAGCCCTCGTGTTTTCACACTCAAACACCTGCTAGTTCCTGTCGCTGATTTTAAAACTACTAAATTTATCAGATAGTTTAAGACTTTACAGAAGTACAACTTTATGAGTACAATTTCTGTTATAATCCACAGTTTCCACCAATGATTTGCCTCTGTATATGAAGGGGAATAATTTCTCTTGGTGTTGGCCCATTAGTGCCTGGTGAGTGGGGATGTGAATGTGAAGGGCCTCTTGGCATGGATGGGCACACTCTGTTCCCCCGCTGGGTGCAGGTGAGCTCTCAATGCAGTCCTCAGCACCTGCCTTCTTTGTTTCCCTTGTTGACGGCTTTACGGCGTGAAGGAGATCCGTCTGCCTGGTTCTCGTAAAGCCGGCAGCAGTGCAGGGCCTAGTAAAAACCACACCACTGCCATGGCATTGTGTGGGGCCCGCACAGCTTCCATCGTGACCCCCAGCAGCGATGCAGGGATCTTGTTAAAGTACTTGCCATAAATGATGCACACTCCTAAAGCTCTCCCATTGGAGAATGCACATTTATTAATGAAAATGCATGTACAATTAGACAATGTACAAAATAAATCATGCCAATCACCATTTATTAAACCAATAGACTTTGTTGAACTAATACCCAGTTAAACCAAAATTGTATTGAATTTTTTTTTTATTTACACAAGAGAGTCAGTTTAGACTTAAATTTACATAATGTGGGACCAATGCAACTTTTATGGGATCTTCAGTCAAATTTGGGATCACTGGGTGAAATAGTGTCAGCGTCTTAGAGTTTTTTTTTTATTATCTAGAAAAGCATTGTTTATTTGTGTCTCAGCTGGAATCATTCAAACCTGCTAAAGGGTACACATCTCTGCATGGATTGTGGGCATTATATTCTGCTTTGGTGCAGATTCATTTTAACAGGATTTCTTCATATCAGATCCTTAATTTTGATTTTATTGTTAGTGAAAATGGAAAAGCTAATCAATAATGACTCCAAAATGTCCTAAATCATAAAAATTACTGAGACCATCTGATAGTTTCATGGCAAACAGTCTGACTTTAAAAAATAAGGAATGAGCAGGTGTAAATATGAAGGCTGCACTCCATTTTTGCACTGTGTTGTGCATCCTAGTTGTTCTGTAAAAACTATCTATTATTTCAATCCAAATAGCTGCTGTAAAATGGGTCAATAAAATATTTTTGTTCATATTTGACACTAAATTGCATTAAGAAACACAGATTAGTTTAGATTAGATTAGATTCTGAACTCTTCCTGTCACAAATTCACCAGTGAAGCAACTAGAACAGGGGTCACCACCCAGGTGCTTATGGGCCCCCAGGAACTATACAACGTGCCTATAGGCCTTTTGTCCAAATAGCACAATAAGTCTATAATACGTTTTAATAATTTTTTTCACAAATGCATTGATGTTGATTTATAGTGGTGGAGATTTTGAAATCTGAACGGCTATTGCTCCTCCTCCGCCCGTCCTGAAAGAGCCAAAAGCTGCGCCACCTAATGGCAGGTAAAGCCGATGCAACAGGCTAGTTTGAGTTAGAGCTGAGCTAGCATTAGCAGTGGAGTTTTCTAAGGTGATGATGTTGTTTCCAACAATACTTTAGATATTTACCGTTAAAAAAAGACGCTAGTAAGTCTTGACGCAGGAAAAGCGTTCAACAGTGTAAACAAAAACACTCACTCCTCAGTCTGAATCTACACAATGCAGAGAAGAACTTACACCGGAGGACAGTCGAAGAAAATGGGTGAAGAACTTTTCAGACCGGAACCTCACTGAACCTGAAATTAACGTATTAGCCAAAGGACTCAGTTTTGCCATTACTCCGCAACAGTTGCCCATAGTGGACCTCATCACAGCCACTGAAACTGCCATACGGACCAACAAATTATCTCATACAGAAGTAGAACAGATCAGGATGAAAGTCTCAGCCACCCTCTCCAGTGCCAAAGTCCCTCCGCCTAACCTCACGCTACAAGAAAAGAAGGCAGTCGCATCACTGAGCAAAGACCACACCATCACTATATTGCCAGCTGATAAGGGAAGGTGCACCATGGTCCTAAACACAACGGATTGCCACGCAAAGATCACTACTCTCCTCAGTGACAACAACACCTATGAAGCCTTACCCACAAGTAGCTACAAAAAGAAAGTTATAGCTTGCCTTCAAGGCCTTGAAAGGGACAAAACCATCAACCGCCTGGCATATCACCGCCTTTATCCAGGAGATGCCATACCCTGCATCTACGGACTTCCCAAGATCCACAAGGAAGGTATCCCTCTCAGACCCATTGTCAGTAGCATAAATTTAGTCACCTACAACATCGCAAAACACCTTGCTACTATCCTTGCACCTCTGGTGGGGAACACCCCACACCACATCAAGAACTCCACCGACTTCACTTACCCTGGATCCAGATGAAACCATGGTGTCCTTTGACGTAGTCTCCCTCTTCACTTGCATACCCACTACGGAGGCAGTGGAGACTGTCAGAAAACGACTACAAGAAGACAGGACCTTGGGGGACAGGACCTACTTCATACCCGATCAGATTTGCACACTGTTAGACCTCTGCCTCACCACTACATATTTCACATACAACGAAGGTTTCTACAGACAAAAACATGGCTGCGCCATGGGCTCCCCCGTGTCACCTATTGTAGCCAACCTTTACATGGAGGAAGTGGAAAGAAAGGCTCTTGGCTCTTTTAAAGGGAGAGCACCCAGCCACTGGTACAGATATGTGGATGACACCTGGGTCAAAATCAAAACACAAGAAGTGGAATCCTTCACTACGCACATCAATGCCGTGGACAAAAACATCAAGTTCACCAGGGAAAACATAAAGGACAACTGCTTGCCTTTCCTGGACTGCGCTGTGCACCTTGAAGAAAATGGCAACCTCAACATTGAAGTGTACCGGAAGCACACACACACGGACCAGTAGCTCCTCTTCGACTCACATCACCCTCTGGAACACAAACTTGGAGTAATCAAGACTTTACACCACCGGGCAGAACATGTTCCCTCTAAGCCGGAAGGGAAAAAGAAGGAACACACACATATAAAGGAATCACTTAAAACATGTGGCTATCCTAACTGGGCGTTTATAAAGTCAGCAAAGATGCACAGAAAAGAAGACCAGACACCAGCGAGGGAGGATAAGAAAGACAGACGCAACAACCTTGTCATCCCCTATGTAGCCGGTGTATCAGAGAAACTCAGGAGGGTTTTCTCCAAACACAACATACCAGTGTACTTCAGGCCCAGCAACACACTCAGACAAAAACTGGTTCACCCGAAAGACAAAACTCCTAAACACAAACTGAACAATGTGGTGTATGCTGTACAGTGCAGCGAGGAATGCCCAGACCTCTACATCGGAGAAACCAAACAGCCACTTCACAAGCGTATGGCACAACATAGAAGAGCCACCTCCACGGGACAGGACTCAGCAGTCCATTTGCATCTAAAGGACAAAGGTCACTCTTTCGAGGATGCCAACGTTCACATTTTGGACAGAGAGGACAGATGGTTTGAAAGAGGAGTAAAGGAAGCCATTTATGTCCACTGTGAGCAACCATCTTTGAACAGAGGCGGTGGTTTACGACACCAACTGTCTGCCATCTATAATCCAGTTTTGAGATCCCTTCCCAGATGCCTCAACGCCCACGCATATCCTGGGCCATCTGACCTCAGGAATTCACATGATAGGGTGGGGCCAGGTTTCACAATGAGCTCACCCGAAACTCTGGCTGAATAGGACCCACACCCACCCTCATGTGTTTATGTAGAAGATCATCAGGGGGTCTTTTGTTCCCTCTTCGGGGGGAAACTCCCACTGGGTTTAAATATGGGACTCTCCACCATTTGACCTTAGAACTGAAGAAGCCTCTCGGATGAGAAGTGAAATGCCTTCAAGCAACTCAAAGAAGTCCAGATGCTTTTCTTTCAAAGCTCATTAGACTACAATGACCTATCCAGGTGATAGGGAGAACCTTCACAGACAGTGTAAACTGGAGTTTTTTGGACAGCGTCCTCAAAAAATTTGGTTTTAACGACAAAGCAGTGCAATCGGTCAAAACTCTATACCAATCACCATCTGCTAGTGTAAAAATAAATGGTAGACTGATAGTTTCAACTTAGAACGATCTACTCGACAAGGCTGTTGTTTGTCCCCAATACTGTTTGCAATTTATATTGAACCACTAGCAGAGTACATATGGCAAAACCAGAATCTCAAGGGAACAGATATTAAAGACGAAAGACGTGTCATAGGGCTTGTTGCTGATGATCTTATTTGTTACTTGGAGGATCCAGATAATGCCCTGCCTATTCTACTTAATCTATTAGAAACATTTGGATTTTACTCAGGATATAAATTGAACTTGACCAAAACACAGATTTTGACATTTAATTACTCACCATTAAAAACTTTACGGCAAAATTATGACCTAAATTGGAATTCCAAAACATTGAAATATCTTGGTGTAACACTAACAAATAAGATAGATAATCTGTATGAAGCAAATTTTGCCAAGGTAGATCAGGAAATTAGGAGGGACATTGGAAGGTGGGAAGCTCATAGATTTTAGTTCTAGAATCGAAGCTATTAAAATGGTTATATTGCCAAAACTTCTTTATCTCTTTCGAGCCATACCCATAGAAATCTCGAACAAACAGTTTAAAGAATGGAATAGAATTGCATGAAGATTTGTTTGGAACGGCAAAAAGCCTAGAATAAAACTCGAGAAATTACAGCTTCCGAAAGAGAAGGGCAGCTTAGCATTGTGACTTTAAGGAATACTACCACGCTACTTAGTTGGCCCCAATAACTTATTTATGTGCGAAAAATTACGAAGCAAAGTGGAAAAATATAGAGCAAAAAGTACAGGAGAGAAAAATACAAAGTATTATTGGAGACTTAGCTGCTATTAAGAGCCTGTCTAAAAGTGCTGATTCGGTCACCTGCTATACATTAGAAAAATGGTCCACTATAATTTGAAAACACAACCTGGAAAGAGAATTGTGCTTATTACAGTGGCCATCATATAGTAAACACTTTAATCAGGGTTTAAGGTTTAAACAATGGAACAATAATGGATTAACAGCTATATGTGTTGCTATTGAGGATGGCCTCTTTAAAAGTTTTGAGGAACTAAAACAAGAATTTGATTTAATAAATCAGGATTGTTACAGATATTTGCAACTTAGGGACTTGTATAATAAAGAAATGAAAGACAATATAGATTTAAGTAATGGAATAGTTAAAACTTTAATTGGGGTCTATAATGGGAATAAGTACAGAAATATTTCAACTTTATATAAATACCTAATAGAAAAAAAGGGCATACGACACTGGATATAAAAGCAAAATGGGAAAAGGAGCTGGGAATAACAGTGTTAGATGATGAATGGGTGAATATCTGGAGGACACAACATTCCACCACTGCCTCGAGAACATGGAGAGGGCATTGCAGGAAAAACATAATACGTTTTTTTCAATACCCCAAAGATCATTTGTAAATACTAATCCAGGGTTCTTCCATGTTGGAGAGATTGTGGTGCAGTAAATGTCGACCACCTGCATGCTTTCTGGCTTTTCCCCAAGATAGCGCAATTTGGGGAGGATTTTTATAAGAGCATTGTAAAGGTTTTAGGCTGCACTACCTATGAATGGTTTGACTTTGTATTTAGGATATGTTCCAGTAAATATTGTATTCAAAGAGGATAAATATTTGCTGAAGATTTTTTTGGCGTTCTGTAAGAAGATCATTACCAGAAGATGGTGCCAACCTGAACCGCCAACACATACGTAAAGAATGGCTACAGATGGTGAACTCAATATTCGAAATGGAGAATTTAACCTACAGACTCAGGACACAGGAAGAACAATGCCAGGAGAAATGGGAGAAATGGACATCGTTCACTTCAACAAACAATTGAGATCTGACAAAAATGTCAATAAAAATAAAGTTATATATATATATATATATTAAAAAAGGGCATTTTATAAAGACTATCTATAAATATATATTTTAAAGACCAATGACAGTTAAAATGATCTAAGTTAAAAATAAACCCATTATCACATTGTTAGCATTTTATTAGGAAACACTAGCATACACTTAGCCTATCTTAGCATTAGCTCCATGTAATAGTTTGCATTTTATGCTGACATATTATTCAAGAAGGGATGAATGTACATTATGGGATAGGAATTATTCAGAAACACATCACGAGTAAACACCACATTCTGTGTATCCTCCTATAATCCTGGTTGGTACCAGGGGTTTACTGATTACTTTGTGTGTTTGGTGCTGGGTTGCAATACCACCAGTAATGGTTTGGGCCTCATTGGACCTATTCTAAACCTGATCTAAAGGTTTGTGTGCATCAAATTCAATTTTCAATGCAGTAATATTGTTTTATATTTATACATTTTCATTCTAACACTAGTGCTCAGGGATGAAAGAGTCGTCTGATGAAGAGTTTGAACCTCCTGTCACCTAGTCAAGCAGACATGGTTATTCGGAGAGGAAGATTTACTTCGAGTTCAGAGTCTTTTTTTTTTTCTCTTTATTTGTTTCATTCAAAGTGTTAAAAATATATATATATATATATATATATACAAACAACAACAACAAAATACATAAATATGAACACCAAACAATTTGAATGAAAAGAGGCAGAAGGAAGACATATCTTATATTATCTGCCCCTCTTTACAAACCAAACTTTTCAATAATGCTTCCCTACAATTCTCAACAAACAACAAAACAAAATGAAACACAGATTCATTTAATACTCTTGTAACTTACAGACCTAATCAGACACCAACTGAATTTAGGTTATTGTAGTTCTGTAATACACTTGATTTGATACATTTTTAAATATATTTAGTGACTTTGATTCTCTTATTTCTTTGCTAAAGTTGTTCCATATTCTCACGCCATTTACAGAGATAGTCATTTCCATCATTCTGGTTCTAAATTTCATTTTTTTAAATACTTCAGTTCCTGTTAAGAAATAATTACTGACTCTTTTTTCAAACATTTTCTGAATGTTGGTGGGTAACGCGTTGGTTTTAGCTTTAGACATTGTTTGCAATATTTTCATATTCACTAGATCATAACATTTCAGTAGTTTATATCTGATGAATAACGGACTGGATAGATCTCTATAGTGATTGTTATTAATGATTCTCATTGCTCTTTTCTGTAGAATAAACAGTGGTTGTGAATGAGTTTTACATGTTGATCCCCATTCAGTAAACTATTCAGTAACTATTCAGTAAAAACTAAACTGTATGTAGTACTGCAATGGCTTTGGCAATTTTACCTCTGATATGACCTATGTGTGACTTCTAGGTGATAGCTTCATCAAACATGACTCCTAAAGATTTCGTTTCTTTCACCCCTTGAATGTCCATTCCATTTATTTTTATTGTTACATCTTTGTTGTCTCTGTCATGAAACAATATAAAATTTGTTTTATTAAGATTCAGTGAAAGTCTGTTAATGTCAAACCGGTTGTTAACTTTTATCAGTTTGTCATTTATCACTCTAGTTACTTCATTAATATCTGACCCTGAATAGAACAATGTTTTGTCATCAGCAAATAAAACTGTACCGAGTAGCTTAGATACACTTACAAGATCATTGATAAATAGTATGGACAATTTAGGTCCAAGGACCGACCCTTGTGGCACACATAATTAATCTCCCGCAGTTCTGACTTAGTGTTGTTTAGTTGGACAAATTGCTTTCTATTCTTTAAATAACTTCTAACCCATTGATGAGCCACACATCTTATTCTTACTGATGTAATTTTTGAAGTAACCTCGAGTGATCGATAACATCAAAAGCTTTCTTGAAGTCAACAAATATACTGATGAAGTAGTTTTTGTTGTCTATTGCGGTAGATATTTTGTTTATTAGTTCCATTATTGCCATTGCAGTTGAATGTTTGGTCCTAAAACCATACTGTTCACTATTTAAAATATTATTTTCTTCAATGAATTTATCCAACCTTGATACAAATACTTTTTCTATTATTCTGGAAAACTGTGGAAGCAGTGACACTGGCCTGCAATTGGAGAAATTGTGTTTATCCCCACCCTTAAACAATGGAACCACCTTAGCAATTTTCATTGTGTCAAGGAAAATTCCTGTTGAAAGTGACAGATTACAGATATAAGTAAACGGATCAATAACAGATTCCATTATAGCTTTTACAGTCATCTTATCCAAGTCCTCATAATCAGTTGAATGTTTCCACAGCTTTTTACAATATTACTTATTTCTTCTTTTTCTACCTTGTCAAGGAAAATACTATTAACATTATAAACTACTGTCTTCAGTTTATCTTATTGGTTTATTACTTGCCAAATTCGCACCTACATTTACAAAAAATTCACTAAATTCATTAGTGATTTCTTTAACATTATGAATGTCTTTATTCTCCTTGACAAAGTAGTCAGGAATTACTGATTTGGTTTTATCTTTATTTGTCACATTATTGTAACGGAATGAAATGACTGTTTTCCACCTAAAAGTCATTTTCCCCCTCTCCTCTGACACAGAACTATTCTGCATGAGATATTGCCTCAAGGTCTCATGAATTTGCTATAAACTGTTTTCTTTCCAGCTCAAGAGAAGAATGAAGAATGGACTCTCTCTTTTTAATAAATCAGAGAACTCTATTTTTAATAAAGCTAATCAAACAAAGCGTTAGTCAATAATAAGATGTGACCAAACTGTGAAATGAAAATATCAATTACCTCATTATAATCCTATTGAATATAATAAGTAATATAACTTTAAATGTTTCCACTAGGACTGATCTCGCGTAGCGTTAAGACATGACACATTGCTTTTACTGATCCAATCAGAATCTGCCAGATCTGATGGAGGCATGGTTTTGGTGGTGCTTGGTAAATATGTCATCTTTTCATTCGACCATAAACCAAAACATCCGAAGTATAAAACTATGCCCACGTCATCTCTAACGCCAGTTCAAAGCTTTCTAGAGAGGTTGACGGAGTGGCCAATCCGTAACTCTTCTCTTCAGCCGAAAGAACCAACGACAAGCTGGATAAACCTGTTGCCGTTCCACCTGTTGCAATGGTTCCTTTCAGAATAACAGCTGAACCATCACGACCCATTTTGGGTCTTGTTAGATGCCGATAAACTGTCGTGACCCAGAAGTATCTCAAAGACTGGACTGGTCAGCTGCCGCTGCTGTTCTACAAGCTTCGGCTCCAGAAAGGTCCAAGCTGGACCTTTACACCTCCTGATCTAGACGGGGACTTCCCCCAGGGTACGTAGACCAACAGAATGGCGTCTTATGTGTTTAAGAATTTCCTAATCAAAGCTTAGTGTGAAGACATCCCCTTCATTCCCACCAGAACTAATCATTTCTTCGGATTTGCTGGATCTGAACAACATTCCACACTACACCATTCTCCGTCTCATTCCACCTTAGTGACACCATACATTCAATGTTTAAAGTTAGTCTTGTTTTAATTTGTTTAGTAATAAATCTTTAAACTTTTAAAACTTGACTCTCTCTTCTGGGTCTCTGAGTTAATACGAAGTGGTTACATAATCCCTGCAATAAAAAGTTCCAATCTTCTGGTTAAACAGTGCCCACAGAGAACGCCCTATCCCCTCTCATCTTAGCCGAGCTCTAGTGGCCACCAGCAGCAGCTGACTCTTGGAGTGAAGCATTCGAGCAGGGACATATGGCTGCACCAGCTCTGTCAAATAAGCTGGAGCCAGTTTATTCAAAGCCTTAAAACATTTTTTTAAAGTTTTAAACGAATTCTAAAATCCACATGCAGCCAGTGAAGATCAGCCAGAACATGTGGGATGTGATCATACTTTCTTTTGCCAGCCAAGAATCTTGCTGCAGCATTCTGAAAGAGCTACAGACGAGCTACTGTACCCCAACTTACCCCAGATAAGACAGAATTACAGTAGTCTAGGCGTGAGGTTATAAAAGCATGAACCACATTCTCAAGATCCTGTCTAGATAAAAATGGCATTACTTTAGCCAACTGTCTCAGGTGAAGATGAGGACACCACAGTACCAACGTGAGCATCAAAACACAGCCACACAACTGTGGCAATTAGGCAAGCTCGTCCTGGCAACTCTCTAAATAATTAGTCCAGATTTTAACTAAAATAATGTTTATTTTCAAATATATATTTATATTTTAAATATAAATTCCAACAAAAAATTATTACTTGCTTTTTTCTCATAGAACAGGGTCAGAGGGTCAAATTTAAGGATTTTCAAAGTTATTTCATATTTCAAACTTATGTACCACAGCTTGAAGTAGCACCATTTTCTTTCAAAAACATTAAAATATGTTTATTATACATGGAGTTTAATTGACCTCCGATCTATTCTAGTTCAAAGATGACTATTGTATCAACCTGGTAGCTATCTGTGTGGCTTACTACCCATGTCGTAGCTCTCATCGTCACAAAAGATATCTCTGGACCCTGCATGATCATATGTCTTTGAGCTTTGCTCCACTTAAAGAGCAAGTCTCATCAAAATCAACATTTTTTAGCTGATACCTAGTATAAATGAGTGTTTAATAGTGTTGTAGACAGTGTTGCAGAACTAAAGATCACCTTATTGCACCTGTAATTATAACTTTAATATGTTTTGTTTGTGGGTGTTTCAGCTTTCCCCGGGTTTGTAATTATTTCGAAATATGTTTATCTGGCGGCAGTGATCACGTCCCGTAACGTAATGATCGTACACTCACCCTAAGGCCCAATCCCAATACTAGCACTTGCACCCTTGCGCCCTTCATTTGCGCATTCCCGGCCAGGGGTGCGAGTCCGTAGGGTGTCCCGATTCTCAAGTGCGGAAGTTGACCACACCCCCATTGCACCCTTAATCTGCACTTCACCCAAATCCGCAGTGATGCGGACCTCGGGCAAGGGCATTACCCACAAGTCATTGCTGCAGGAGAACAGGCTCAAGTTCCTTTTCTGAAAATATGTATTTTACAATGAAATCAGTTGATTTTAGGATGATTAGTTGATGCTCTGAATTTTAGACAAAGCAGCAATAAAGTTAAATTTATTTCAAATAAATACTTTGTTGTTTGTTTGCAAGTTGTTAATAAAGGTTTTTGAAAAAGAGTTTCACATCGACCAGCATCCCGGCACGCGTTGCAATCGATGACGCAATGCTCCCCGTCTCAATTCAGCAAATTATTTGCACACTTGTGTACTACGCACTCGAACCCTACTGTCAGGCTCAAAGTCACAATGTCAGATCAGTCAGCCAGTCAATAATGGCACCCCCTGGAGGCTAACACCACCCCATTCCTGTCTGACCAGTTCCTGTCTGATCAGCTCATCAGCTGAGTGAGAGCACCTGTCTGCAGGACACAAACAAATTCAGTCTGCACCTCAGAAGGAATCAGTGGATGCAGCAAAAACTGCTCAGCTAGGGGGAAACCACAAAGAGGCTTCTGGTATGATACTGACAACATTCTACTGTTGAATAAAGTTAAATGAAATTACCTGCTTAGATTAGGTTTAAAATAGTATCTGAAATGCAGTGGATGATACGTTTTTTGACTGTAAATTTCAAAACAGCATTATTAGATAAAATAATTTATTCTTTTTGATTGTAATTGTATAAATCTGTTTATGTTTGAAGGTTTTCAACCTGATTACCTGATTTACCTGATTACCTGATTTACCTGATTACCTGATTTACCTCAAATAAATCGAGAAGAGGAAACGAGTTGTTTCCTAGCTTACTTTTTGTGGTGGATCAAGTCTTTTTCAAGTTTGGACAGAAGCTGAACAGAGAGAAACTTGACACCTACGGCGCACGATCTCCAAGTGCACTTTGCTGAAGACCACAGGGCACAGTGGGAGTATTGAGATTGACCCACATAAGCTCTCTTCTTACCCACATAAGCTCTCTTCTTACCTGACAAACGCTCAGGTCCTTGTATCCTCACACACAGTCCTCAGCGTACTGCGCAGACCCCGGCTGTCAGCGAGCTGCTTCTGCTGGCCGGTCCTGTCGGCTAGCTGTTTGTAGCTTGTATTGTAACTTCCCTGTCTGTGATGACCCAGCGCTCTGAAACCACATTTGCATTTGCTGACACGCTACAGCCTTTCCCTGTAGTCACATGATTCCTACTCTCAGGATCTTTGTCATATTAATTTTCCAGCTACTCTTTTAATCAATAGTAAAGTGGCTAGCTGACTTGTTAGCGCTGCAGTCTGCTTCCAGCACGTTTCCTGCGTGTTTTAGATCATGAACACAGCTGGTTTGTTTAATTTGGTGATGAATCACTTCTGTGGACATCATGATAAATGATAAATGACCCGCACTTGTATAGCGCCTCTCAGAGTAAGGACTCCAAAGCGCTTTAAACTACAGTGTATCATTCATCCATACATACACACATTCACACACTGATGGTGATGAGCTACAATGTAGCTACAGCTGCCCTGGGGCGCGCTGACAGAGGTGAGGCTGCCGAGCACAGGCGCCACCGGTCCCTCCGACCACCACCAGCAGGCAATGTCCGGAGCCAATGTCTCTGTGCTGAGCCTGGATCGAACCTGCAACCTTCCGATTACTGGTCAACCCGCTCAACCTGTTGAGCTACTGCTGCACATTAATGAAGGCTGAGGAGATATTTCAGCTGTTAGATTCAGGTGTTAAAAGACGAACGCAGAGGAGAAGGGTTTCTGTTTTGTTTTTATGACAGTGAACTAAAACGGGATTTAGGGGGTGCTAAAAAAACAAGCCAAGTGTTTCTACAAGTTAATTTCTCTTTTGAAAGTGTAGAATTCCCCAACAGAATTTTGACCTAAGATCACATGTTGCCTTACTTAGCGTCTTTGCTGAAGCTTTTCCACCAGTTAGAAAGCAAAGTCCCGATGAGGTGGGTGGCTGTTTGAGGTCAGTCCTCACACAGAAACTAATGTTTAATTTATATGATTTTCCTGGATATGAAATCTTGCCGATAAGCTAAAGCAAATTGAGTGGCTGAAAGGAGGGTCATGCACAGCTCGGTATTTAAGATCCGCTCTTTGAGTGGGAGCATCTTAGAAACCAATTACCAGACAAGAAATAGATCATTATTTTTTCTCAGAGGCTTGTGTTGATGTAGCGAGGGGGGGTAAAGGTGGATGCTAAAAACGAGGGATGGAGGAGAGAGGGCACAATAAAGACATAATCATCTGCCCTCAACTTTTCCTATCCAACTTTCAGATTTTAATTTGCCGTCTGTGAAGTGGTACCTAATTTACTTTCGCCTCATCCCTTCAATGCCCCATTGTTGCCGCTGCTGAGATTCAGAGCTTCCTCTCTTAGCTCACCTCGGCGTGAAATTGGTTTAATGAAGCTGAAAGGTATGGGGCTCTCACAACACTGTGGATTCCAGTGACACTGCTTGATCCACCCACCCCTCCTCTGGGTGCCACCCCTACCCCAACGTTGCTCCTGGCGCACTCACATTATGGTACGATCTATAACGCAGGCACAAAAGATCCCTATCGCACACATTACATCAGAGCATATCACTGTCCCTTTGAGAGCGCCAAACCCAAAGGGGAGTAAAATGTGACAAAATAAGCTGTTGTTGGTATTAACATTAATCTTATTTTGCTTAGAGGAGGGCAAGGTTGTTTTAAGGTGATAGAGAAAGAGGAACTGAAATAAGAAGGCAGAAATGGCGATTTGAGGGAGTTAGAACCGTGCCTGCTTTTCCCACCTCTTCCAACCTGTGAAAGGTGCTCTCGTGTTACCGGTCATCCTGGGTGTGGCTTCTGATGGGAATGGGAAGGAAGTCCTATGGGATTATTATGTATTTTAGTTACATTAATACGATCCCCTTAAGTCATATCGCTTACTTCTACTCGTCCCCTTTTAGAACAATCGAATGGAAATGAATCCGTAACCAAATATCCCAGCGTGTTCCGCTTGTTTCTGGGTTTTGGGCCCCGTGAGGAGCTGGTAGCAGAAAAAAATGTGCTAAAAGAGGGAAAAAACTAGGCCGTGTTTCATGACGTGCATGATTTTCCCTAACCGTAGTGGTCCACCCTGTTAAATATCAGGAAGGTCAGTGATTACTGGCTGTTAGAGGATAAGACAGCAATTACATGTGGTCAATAGTTTGGGCCCAGAAACATTTGTGATTATTAAATTTCGTTAGTGAAACATCTAATGTGCTCCTACTTTGATTCACTACAGAAACTACCGTCTGCATTTCACGTTTTATTGTCTGTCCATAATTTACTGTTTTGGATTTTTTTTTACACAAAAGCAGGGAAAAAAACTTTTTTATTGAAAGTCAAAACGTAAAAAAATAAATATTAATGAAATGTATTAAACTATTAAACATGTTGGACGTAAGGAAACAGAGTTTTGTTCCTTGGATCTATCAGGGCAGGAAATTTACTGAAATAAGCAACTTTAAAAACAATTTTAGCGTTCTCAGTGGCCTGTTTGTTATTCCTTCACACTGGAAGAAACTTACTCCTCTTTCTGCGGTACTGTCAACTCCTCCTGACCACACAGTGTCCTCTGGAAATAACCTTTGTAAACAGGAAACTCTTCTGCTCACTGCATATGGAGATGACTCAAAAGATGTTCAGCAGTTTCAAATATACTTTACTTTAGTCAAGGTGTGTGGATGTGAGGACCCAAATCCAGGTAAATCCAGGAGGCAACCAGGTGAAGCTTACCTTAAAGTCATTCCAGAATACTGGCAGCAGTAAAAAAAAAAAAACAAGGAACAGATAGATGTGAGCTGAGCAGGGTTTAAATAGAACTGGGGAAGAGCAGCGAGAGAAGAGACAGGTGTGCTGATCACTGAAGAATGGCAGGTGAGGCTAGTGAACAGGAGGACTGAGAAGGAAATCCCTCATTCTGTGTGGATAGCTTCCACATAGACCAAAAATCATTGAGTCCTATAAGAACATTCACACCGGCAGCTGTGCAAATCCAGATGTGGCTATCTGGAAAGTTTCAGCATGGAGTCCCAATTTTCTGGACGCTGCATCGGGAATTTCATGTAGTTATAGAAATTATGTGAGCCAGACAGGAAGTGAGACAAGTTTCAGTGAGGTTCATCCTGATTATTTCAATATAAAACCCAGGTTGCTTTGTTTTCCTGCCTTTTTTTTATTATAATTGACAGAGATATTAGTGCAGTGTATTCACATTATTTTTACAGGAGTATCTATAAATGCATTACATCAAATTCCTTTAGTGCTCTCGCAGCAGCAGAGTTCCGAAGATGCTGCCCACACGGTCCCTCCGGAGGCCGTAAATGAGGGGTAACACAGGGAACACAGAACAAAGCAGGGAGCACGAATAACTAAGGAGTTGGGAGGAGAAAACAACACTGATACTAAACAGAAACACAGAGGAATGAGTGGAAAACTAAAGGCCAGGTTAAAATTAAGAAGCTGGGGAACTGGGGGGCGCTGATACTAAAATAAACAGAAGCAAGGGGGGAGACAACATGATAACTAAGTGTACAAAATGACTAAACACACAAGAAAAAAAACTGGTGAGCACAGAAACACAGAGGACATGGCATAAAGGAGGTGCATCACAAAAACTCAGAGAACATAAAATACGGGTAAAAATTCCCTAAGAAGTTACTATGTGCTGAATGAATGAAAACACTTGCTTATAAACACAGTGTTTATTAAATGTCTTATAACAAACTTTCTTTTCATTCATTCCTTTTTGCTCTGTACTTTTTACAAATGAATCAAATCCAACTCAGTAATACTTTAGTTCAGGGAACACAAATTAACCATTAATTAGCTGCCAATTTATATGCATATTAGTGGACTATTAAGCCTGAAATAGTAAGCTTTCATTACATGCTTATTACCAATGCTGTAATTCTAATATTAGCAGCCATAAATTGAGTTTTATCAAAATAAGCCTTTCATAATGGTTTGTTGCTGATTCAATTTCATCAATATGTGGCTTTTAACAAAGTAATTAAAGGGGAATCGTTATTCTGAATTAATAACCAAAAATATTATGTTCTGGTAATTTGCAAATAAACACCAAACTCCACATGTTAATGGAGCCTAAACAACAATCTAACCACTTGTAAGCAAGAATATTTTCCCCATTCTAAAGTCAGATTTTTTTCATACCTAATTACTAGTAGTTTAGTATTAATTAACCACTTAAAGGCAAGAATATGTTCCCCTTGAATTACTTCTTCAAAAGCCACATATTGATTTGAGCTAATTAGTACGTGTGTTAATCAGCAACAAACCGTTTACTTTCAGTTAACAAACCATTATGAATGGTTTATTTAGATAAAACTCTTAATTTATGACATGTTAATTTTAAAATAACAGCATTAGTAATAAGCTGTTAATAAGTGCTTAATAATGTTTAGTTCAGACTTAGTTGTCAGGTAATATGCATATTACTTGGCAGCTAATTAATGGTTAATTTGTGTTTCCTAAACTAAAATGTTACCCATCACTAGTTGTGTGGGAGGGGTGGAAAATTGACTGCTGTCTGGTTGTTTTTAATATTGTAAAGCGCTTTGAGCTGCGTTTGTCTGAAAAGCACTTCATAAAAAATGTATTTGATTTTAATTTGATTTAGTTAAGTTTGAATGTGCATTGGCCTTTCAAATATAATAAAAAGGTAATTTTTGCATTGTTTGTATTAATTTACCAGTCTATAAACAGTTTGGTTTTATAGGGAACATGTGATGTCTTTAAATTAAAAACTATTTTGATCTACTATCACTCGCATCCAAACAGGAAATAACAAATTACGTGATCTACTTTTTTACATGACAGAGGTGAGTTTGCACAAGTATTATTATACAAGAAGGTTAGTATAAAAGAGACATCAAGAAGTGAGAAGCTTTAGTTTCTTTACAGTTAAAGCCTCGGGCACCATGCTGATCTTTCACCAGCATGGAGCTCAGGCCAGCAGCACACACTGCTGTTAGTCTCCCAGACGCCTTCGTGGGCAAGGCCACGCACAAAGAGCCCGGTCCAACTTTCCACTCTCTGTGGGACTCCGAATCTCACAAAAATATGGCAAATTATTATCCTGTGATTTAGTGTAGTTTCCAATGACTGGCCATCACCTAGTCAGGGTCGGAAAATGATTTCCTTAAACTCCTTCTTGTTTCCTGTGATTTCTATTGCCGGTGAGGTAAATTAGGATCTCATGACAAAAGGTGGTTATGCATAACTGTAGCTCACTTACTCGGTTAGAATGTGACAAATCATGGCTAAACTGTTGTATTTAGCTTCATTCAGCGGAAAAGCCAGATCTCTGAGGATACAGCTGAGTGGAGCTACAGGACTGCCATCTTCCACACGTGATTACTCAATTATATGTAAACACTGTTGCAGGAAAAACAATGCCATAGAGTGGCTGACGCAAACTGCTGAATGATGCACTTCAGAGCTGCATTCACAAAGAGGAGAGTCACCTCAGAAAGAGGAAATCATACTAAAGAAATCCTGACTTTTATAAAACAAAAAGAAAAAGTCTAAGTTTATGGGTCTTGAGTTGAAGCAGGAAAAGTTTACCTTTAATGTTTCGTCTTCAATGTTAAATTATGAATTTAATCCCCTTAAAACAGCACGTCTCAATGACAGTTCTGCTCTGTTACCACTAGTGGGAGCTAGTTAGCAGATGGGGATGCAAGGATTCCCCTGCGGGCTCCAGGACCAGATTTCAAAACCAGAAAAAGATTTTGGTTGAACAGTGTTGGGAGCCAGCAGTGATTTTATAGGCTTGTTTAAAGACACGGGTTAAGACTTTCCACAGCCAGGTAGTTAAATAGATGAGTTGTAGGAGGCCGGGTGTTAGATTACACTGATGCAGATTAAAAGGATGAGTGTCTATACATTTAGGGAGAATTGACTGAAAGGATCAGATGTGACACTCGGTCCTGAAAGGCTGATTAGTGACGGACGTGACTCGGAAGGCAGAGGAGATAGAGTTAGAGTCTGTTCCCACCTGGAGCACACACACACACACACACACCAACAGCTGAGGGTGGTGTTGCACGCTTGTGGTCATTGGTTTTTCTCTCTCTCTCTCTCTCTCTCTCTCACACACACACACACACACACACACACACACACACACACACACACACACACACACACACACACACACACACACACACACACACACACACCAACAGCTGAGGGTGGTGTTGCACGCTTGTGGTCATTGGTTTTTCTCTCTCTCTCTCTCTCTCTCTCTCTCTCTCTCACACACACACACACACACACACACACGCACGCACGCACGCACGCACACACACACACACATGCACACACACACACACACACACACACACACACACACACACACACACACACACACACACACATACACACACACACACACACAGTAAAACACTCCTGCAAGCCTCCCAGAGCTCCTTCTGAGACAAACTACTGTGATGTCATGATGGATGTTTCCTGGAGATTTGCAGGTTTTAACTCTTCATGGTGACACCGAGGAAGAGTCACAGGCCTGCGGCTAATAGTAACACCAGCAAAGCAGGACAACACCTCACAGCTGATGCAGAACTTGTAAAGTAAGGATCAGTGGTCACACCCCCCACCCCACCCCACCCCAGCTTCAACCCTCTGGTGTTTAACTGACCTGGTCTATTAAAAGCTCACGTGTGGGTTTGTGCTAATTTTACATTTTAGTGTCATTCTGTTAAAGATAACACTAAAGCCACCTCAGTTTGCCCCGTTTGACTCAGGTCACAAATATGTTCTTAGTAGATGGTGTCGCCTTGAATTAGAGAGAAACGGCGTTCAAGCAGAAGCTGAAAGTCCCGTTTGCAAAACGATTTGCTCAGGAAGTTGCTCCATTGAACTTCAGTTTCACCTAATGGTCAAAATGACTGGATATGAGGACGCACAAAGTCAGATGAAGAACACAAGCGTGCATGATGGCTTGGCACTAATGTGGCCGAATTTACCTGCAGCTCCTCAGGTTGCGTGTGTTTTCAGACAGGCCTTGTGTGACAAATCGCTGTGGCCACTCCTCATTCCAGGTTGGTTCTCCCGGAACAGCCTGGTAAATACTCTAAAATTAGGCAGCTTAATCTCCTTGTCAGCCTTCATTGGCTTCCACTTTCTCAAACCAAACTCCCACATTTTTTAATAACACTATCACACTTTTCAAGCTTCCTCATCAAATGAACTTTGAGTAAAGAAGTTGGGTGTTCTAAGTGTTTCATTTGTGGTGTTTTTAGTAACGCTTGGTGGTTTCTGACTACAGCGTGTACTGTCAAAGGCATCACGATTCTATGTGACTCAGTGTCATAAAAACAACCACTGGGTTAAGAGCTGTCCACTGATTCACCCACCAAACCATCATGGTTCACCTTTTGAAGAAGTGTTTCTCCTGCAGAGCTTTTGAGGAGTGGTTGCTTGACATAAAAGTTTTTATATTTAAAGGTGGCGTATGTAAGAATATAGTAAGAAAATCCCGAGAGAGTCTGATGTTTCAGTCATTTTGGAAGGAAGGTGCACTGAAACATTTTTCATACCCAGCTGGCTGTGAGGATTGGCAGTTTTTCTCCTTTCAAAACAAAGGAAGGAGGGACGTAACAACTGTTTACCATCAGTGAGTGTGGGGGTGTCGTGTCTCCTGCGAGCTAATACTGCAGCGCCAACGATTGTAATTTGACAACTGCCGACAAAAAGCTCTAGAGTTGTTTTAAGTGGTTGGAGTAACCAAATTTTACCACAGGATGTCATTTTTACTTCATTTCAACATCATGCACCTTTAAACACCTGCATGATGAAAATAAGACACCAGTGCACCTGTGCACAGCCAAAGTGAGGATGCATGCTGACAGAATTGTCTTTATCTCCTTGCTGCCACCATGTTGTGATCCATCTACCAGAGGCCCTGTGTTCGGTAGGTGTTCTTACAAACCTCGTCAGGTATGTACGGTGAGACTACCATGCTTGCTCAGAGCATACAATTATTTCTAGGTACTGTAGCATTAAGTGTGGGGGCAGAGAGCAAGTGAAATATGCGACATGTCTCAGATGTTGAGATCTCCTCACCTGACTAATTTCTCAGCCTTATGGTCGTGCAGGATGTCCAGAGAAATGAGGGCAGACTTGTTGCGTGGCCCAGGCTCGGGTGGGTGTGACCACGCATGGGAGAATGTGTGTAGGTGTGTTTATCTTGTTTTAAAATAGGGCATGCTTGACAGACAACTGACAAATAAAAAGTGTGTGTGTGCGTGTGTGTGTGTGTGTGTGTGTGTGTGTGTGTGTGTGTGTGTGTGTGTGTGTGTGTGTGTGTGTGTGTGTGTGTGTGTGTGTGTGTGTGCGTGTGTGTGTGTGTGTGTGTGTGATAGACTGAAATGACAAGAATTATTTTTTAAACTATGAGTACTGGCCACATATTTGCAAAGAGGTGGGAGAAAAGTTAACTCGTGAGAGATTTGCATGTTTATCACAACTCATGGATGTTTGTGTGTCTGTATGCGTGTGTGCACACAGCTATGTCTGCAGGGTGAGGTGGAGGCCAACGCTTTGGCAGCAGGTCTGGCACGTCTGTCAGGCCCAAACCTGCAGAAGAGAGTGGGAGGGAGAGAACTAGAGAGGCAGAAAGCAAATAGGTGTGATTCCATTAACCATCACTGGGAGCTCTTTGCACCATCAAGACAAAAACAGCTCAAATAATCAGCTTTCAGCTCATCCTGAAGTGGCTTTAAATCCTTAACGGACAACGCTGAGGGCAGAAAAAGTGTTCAAGTTAAAACATTCAATCTCTGATTTCGACGTATTTGTATCTCGCTGGGTGGTCACAGTTTCCACTTGATACAGTTTTATTATGTTCTCCCCTTTGTGTTTTGGTTTAGATTTGTATCTTCGTACCTCTTCCACCGCAGAGCGGGCAGCAGGCGTGCTTGTTTTGCTCCAACACTTCAGCCAGGCGCATCGCTGCTGATGAATTCATTGTAATTCAGTAGTCACGCATTTCAGGAATGTGTTTAAAGTCTATTTGTGGGGATCTACTTGCTTGTTTCTCCTCCAGCTGTTCACACAGTTTGGCTTTTTTATTTTGACTGGAGCTTCCTGAGATTCAGTTATGTTACTTTATCACCATCAGTGGTGGAGGAAGTGCTTCGAGTCTTTATTTGAATTTTAAAACAAACTGTGAAAGTGGTTTAAGGACTAAAGATGTGATGAGGAGTTAAAGCTAAAAGTGTCAAGTTAGAGTAAAAACAGTTTGTGATGTTCTCAAATTTGACTTATTTATTAATGCAACAGCAGGTTTGTGCTTTCTGAAGGAAGACAGATTGTCTGCGTTTAAGGATTTTGTCTGTTTGTCTTTTTTTTATTCTAAAACGTCATTAAAAATGAAAAATAAAGTGTTCAAACTTGCGGAAAATGGGAGAAATAATCAGAATGTTGGTCAACAGTTTACAGAAAACTATGGATTTCTTCTGAAACTGAGTTAAAATAGATGTTATGGGGAAAATGTGTGACCTTTTTATAAATTCTTAGCATGCACGGTACTCAAAAGTCATCTCGTCTCATCTTTTTACGCCTCTCTGAATTTGGGTCATGGAGTAGCAGTCCTAATGAGGAGAACTCCGTCTGTCCTATGTCCTGACAGCCACTTCTGCCTGCTCCTCCAAAGGGATCCTTTGGCAATCCTCAACCGGGCTGGAGATACACAGTGGGTACGGAAAGTATTGAGACCCCGTCAATATTTCACTCTTTGTTATATTGCAGTTAATTGCTAAAATAAAATAAAACGTTTTTCTGTCATTAATGTACACACACCTCAGTTAAATATGTGAGTGTCACAGCAAATGATCTGAATAATTAGGACCATGTGATATTTCAGTTTGTCCTTTTTTAATACCTGCAGAAATTTCTAAAAGTCTGTTTGCCAGTATAGGGTGCTGTGTGTACATTAATGAGATATAAAATGATTTTTATTTTTTTATTTTAACAAATGGCTGCAATACAACAAAGAGTGACGGGAGTCTGAATACTTTCTGTGCCCACTGTATGCCTTTTAACTTATACTGATCCTGGATCAGTACTGGGGTCTCCTCTGAATGAAAATGCCTGAAACACTTCAGCTGACTCCTACCACGGAGGAGCATCTTTACTTTCAATCCCTCCTTTAGATCGAAGCTTCTTGCCCAGGATTTGGACTCCTATTACCTGATATTTGGACATCTTGCCTCTGATTGGCTAACAGCAATTCAACTCAACTCTACCACTGACTCCTGCTCTGCAATGTTGATGTTTATCTCCACAAATAACACACACCTGAAGGAGTTCTGCCATGTGGTGGGGTTGCTAATGCTAACGGTTAAGTTCTACTAGCCAAGAGCGTCTGTTTCCTGGACGCTAAACAGCCTTCCCCGTCGTGAGTCCTTGAATACAAAATTATAGTATGACATAGATCTGTGTGGCGTTTTCAGACATGAGTGTTTCCCGCTGACAGTTTCAGAAGCTAATGCAGGAGACAGGTGTTGGAAACTATTTTCATGTTTCAATTATAATCAGAAATACTCATTGAAAATTGTTTATTATTTTTTTCAGTGTTCCACACTTTTAATGAAAGCGTCATCTAGGTCATCACCTGCATGTCTCATAAATCAGAAAGATGGATTCACGATCAAGATTATGTCCAAAACCCACTGAGGATGTTGTTAGATAAAAGGATTTCCTTAAACCCATCCAGGTAATGCCTTCACCTACACAGGAACACTTCTAAAGCCTGGATGTGTCCCCTTAGGCAGAAAGTAAATCCCAGTACATTGTCACCAGGGTATAAAAGTGGCATTACCGAGTGTATCGACTCCATAACCTCAAAGGAAATCTCTATTCAGCCGCTATAAAAGGGCGCCTTTGCTCTCCATTGCTGTCGGGCCGGTTACGGAAAGAAAGAATGGATTAGGAGAGAAAACAGAGGGAAGAAAAGTGGAGAGTGTACAGGTGAAGTCCTATGGCGGTGGAGGTTTGCTCAGCTGTGCGGTATTCTTTTCTGCACCCCACCCATGTTACCAGAGCCAGGGATATCTTTCCATTTCACTCTCCTCCACCCTCCCATTGCTGTATCTTTCTCCCGCTTTCATATTTACACAGGTGAGAGGACAGCGGTCCAATAGGTGTGGGTGGGAGACCTGAAAGTCAGGTTTATCTGCCTGGCTGGTGGAAGGAGTTTTACCTGCAGATTGTGGATGGATGGGGATCTGATTGCAGGGGCCCAGCCAGCCTTTTGTCTGCAGAGACAGACAGCAAACACACTAACATGAAAAAAATAAGGAATCCTGTCAATGAATGATTGGAAGCTTGTTTATCGTTCGGATGGTGGAACATCAAAGTAGAATAAGATGCTGTAAAATGAAGCCAACATGCGTGGTGAGCCCGAGAAAAGGGAGTGCTGAGAAACCAGAGTCAGGTGGAGCAGGACTGGAGTCATAAGGGTGGGGAAGGTTTTGCTGCCAGGGCCAAAAGTTCAGAGCGAGGCAAGTGTGCAGGTAACTCAAGCCACCATGTGCCAGAGTCTCACGTGTTTTCCTCTTTGTCCTAAAAGACCACAGCTCGGGTTTCCATCACATCCCAGCTTCCTGGGTGATGCAGTCCCACCCCGCCCCTGTCCGTCTACCTCTTGAGTCGTCCGTCCCACCCTGCAACAACAAACACTCACTAAAGGCAAACACATGCATCATCCATCAACAGGAAACCACTGGTGCAGCCTAAGAAACCCATCCTGCAGCAAGTCGAACAGTCGGCCCAATCAAAGTGGAGCCTTGGACTATCACTACAAATGTATGAAGAATCATTCTGTGCCGGGTAAAAATATACTGTCATGCAATGTAACGGCAGCAGCCAGAGGAACAAGTTGTAAATCACTGTAATTACCATTACGCCCTTGTCAAGAAAGTGTCACTCAGGTGCACGGGGTGGGATTGTCTCACATATGTACACCTGAGGCTATTCACTCCCTCCTCCACCTCCTCTGGTGAAATTCCACCAAGAGTTGTATCTGATTCATAAGTTAGTTCATTAAGTGGGAAGTTTTTGTTTGAACCACTTTTGAATTTAGTTTATTGTCTTTATCAAGCAAATCTGATAAAAAAAATGCCAAATTCTAGTTTTCTGTCTTGTTTCCAAGAAACAAACCAGGTTGGAAAGAAGTTTTTCCTGTTAAATGCCTAATCTTCATAGATTTAAAGGACAAACAGGCTTTAAATAAATTATGCAAATAAGTCCTCCTCCGTCACCTGTTCAGGATGCAGGTAGTCTGCAGAAGCCCTGCCGCTGTGAGGCTCATTTGGTTTGAACAACTGTAAATGCTGAATATGCAAAAAGCAAAAAATGTAAGGGACTGTTTGAAAAGAAAATAACGTTTTATGTTAAAATCTGAAATCATTGTTTGGGATTAGATGAAAACTATTTGTAAGTGAATACAGACAAGAAACAATCTGGTATATTTGGGAAAAACATCACATTTTAGTTGAGAAACAAACATTTTAGAAATTTGCTCTCAATTAAAATGTTTGACAATTTGTCAGTTTAATTTACTGCCAGTTTCCGCACGTTTTACTCTGCTACAGATGTTCTGTTTGGAGCAGCAGCTTTTTATCCTTTAATCCAGTTTTTGTATTTGCAATTTAATTTAAAGGTGTAGTACATTCGATTAATCAGTACTTTTGCAGTGGTCTCAAGCTGTACTTGGCAAAAAAAAAAGCCCAGAAACGCCTGCATCAGCAAGGAAGTTTTCAGAAGTTTCCATGCAGAAAATTCCCAAAAGAACATAAAAATGTTTTTCATGTAGTGAAGAATGCAGACATCAGATTTGTTATCATATGGATTGTTTTACACATACAGTCTGGAACGACCATGAGCTCATCCAGATTCCTCCATGCCTGCGCTATGATCACAACTATCTAATTCAATCAGATTACGCTGTGTCTGTGAGTGTGTTGATAATAAATTTTGACAGTTTACAATCAGATTACAGAGATGCGTCCTCGTTGAAGATTGAAAGATTACATTTCACAGCAAACATTCAGTAGACTAAAGTTAGGGGAAACAAATTAAAATACTTGTTTTAAAATATCTCTTTAAATTCATTCCGTTAGTTGTCCATATTAAAACATCTGTGCCACATCTTTGTCATGCACATAACTCGAATCCAAATCCTTCGTTAGATATTTACAGATAAGTGTCTTTCTTCCCGGGGGGTCATGAATCCAGCCTTGCAGACGTTGGTAACACCCCGGTTGCTGCTGACTAGGTGATCGGGCTAGGGGTCCCCCACAGGGAGAACAAAAGACCTCGTCATTTACAGCTACATAAGCTGCAGTAGGTGGGGACCCCTGCAGGTACTTTAGTCTCACCTGATCAGCTCAAGAATGTGTCAAGAACAAGGGGAAGAAATATCAGGGGGAAGATGGAAAATGACTCGCATTGCTGGAGGGAACCAAGTGATCCGACGGGTAATTCTTGTGAGGAAAACACAACAAAATGACATTTTATTGATTGACATTGAAATATGTTTTTTTTTTGTCTTGTTCAGTGATTAAACTCACACAACTCATCCTCAGATTGGTTGGTTCCAAAAGTTACTCCAAAGACATTTCTGAGTTACGTTACTCGCGTGACTCATTTGAGACACATAAATAACCAAAATGATCCTCATTAAAAAGGAGCAGAGCAGCTGAGTGTTTGTGGACTTGATGGCTTCTTGATTTACCTGTTTAGTTTGTAGATTAACAGGTGCAGGATTTTCTTCAAGTGTGCAGACTTGAACAATGCTTGAATTGATTGACATTTTGGAGTTATCTTGGCAGGAGTTTGTCCTGCACTCCTCTTGGTGGGCATTTCAGCATCATTCCTTTAGCTGCATAAACCAAGAAAACAAAAATTAATGTTTTCTTTTTTGTCAGGTTGAGAAATTAGTTTTTCACTACCATTTCTTTTACACTGTGCCGGTAAAGTCAAAGACAGACTGTTTTCTTCACAATAAACCACCTCCCTACCTTGCTTTTGTGTTACAAGGTCATTATGATCTCTCAATTTTTATCCTAAATACAATCTCAAAAATGAAAATACAATAACCATAAGTGAAGAGAGTGTAAATAAAACTTGTACACTCTAGAAAAATAAATGTACTGTAATAATTAAATTGACCTTACTGGTTGACTGGCTCCACTAAACACAGTGGCTTGAATGTAAAGAGTAATGTACATTGTTATGTTTGAAGTAACTCTAGATAGTTGTTTAAACTTTAAGCTAAAGCTTTAACATTGATCTCAGAGACTGTTGAGTGAGAAACGTGAGCAGTTTCACATTATATAATATTCAGGTCACAAAGTTACTTTCAGGTTTACAGATATCTAGCAGGTGTTTAAAAATACTAAATCAAGGGAAGTGGGCAGGCTTCCCTTAAAAAATGTGTGGTTTTGGAGTCACGTGACACATCACGTACCTCAAGGAAATCTTAGAGGTAGACGTGCTTTACTCTGGTTATTTTTAGTTGTTGAGATGACACCGATGTAACTAGTTTAACGATGGTTAATGTTTGTGTCTGTTTGGATTGTACAAACTCCTGTTTGTCTGGACATCCGGTTGTGAGAAGCATAGAGATCAGATCATGTAAACGTAGCGGCGACATGAGCTGGGGCTTTCTATCGGCGCTGGTGTAACTGCGGGTAGCCATGTTGGATTGGGTCACCAGTCGCCCCCAGTGGATTCATAAGGCTAGAAAAGTCGATAGTAATCCCACGTAATCTAATTTCAATAGTATGCTGGTTGTTGGAACCAGAGGCTGAACAAAAACAGGAATAGTTGCTCACTCAGCGTTCACTCTAAGAGTGACAAACCTATCCAATATGGCAGCGAAGTGGTTACGCTCCAGCGCTCAATGTTGCCTCTACTTATTTTGTTTTCGTTTCATCTTGTTCCCATTTTTTGTGGCAACTAGCTGTTTGTTTCATAAAAATTAAAAATGCATACTGATTTCTAAAGTAGACGCGCTTTTAATTCTGATCGCTGTTTGAATGTGGGACTACTTACTTTTGAGCATAAGGAGAAAGCATCAACATATATACTGGACAATTTGTGTCCATAGGCACCAATTATAAGTTTTTGTGCCAAAATGGGAGGTTCCCACCACCGCCATTTTGACCGTGTCACAGGTTCCATCAAGCCCAGACAATTCCACAAAAGGGAAAAGAGGTGGAGCTGAGGGTGGGGCTGTAAGGCTGGGATCAAATCACGACACCCGTCGAACTGAAGCGATGTAGCTACAAGCTAACCCAAAGCTAACGCGGAGGTGGGAGCTAAGCTAACGGAGGTAGCAACCTAGCTACAACCGGAGTTAACTGTGCACAGCACCGGAGCTTCTGAGTCCGGGATACGCCAGGCTTACCGCTGGGTAAAACCGGGTGGAACACAGAGGTCTCCTGAGAGCTCCACAAGCCGGCAGCCGAGCAGCAGACAGGCGCGGCTGTGATCAGAGATGTGCCGAGCTACCTCTGGGGAGAACCAGGTGGAAAACATTGATTTCCATCCGAGAGCTCCACAAGCTGGCAGCCGCGCAGCAGACAGGCGCCGCTGCGATCAGAGATGCACCGAGCTGTCGCTGAGGGGAGGGGACCATACCGATAGTCGGAATGCAGCTCCACCAACATGTTATATTTCAACCCATTTTCAAAAATGCATCGTCATGTTAAATGCACTGGGTGCTTACCCTGTTACATTTAAATTTCATGGTTAAACAGTACATGTTAAAATCTAAGCTCAGCTAGCGCAAGAGCGGCAGTGACCTAAAATACATAAATATAATTTCACTTACCGAAAAAAAAATGAAGTGGAGACTCCTTGGACGCTCTATTAGTGCAATTAATGCCACAGCAAGTCATTTTGTCCAACAATTGCACAAATAGTATCCAAAAAGAACGCACAAACGCTACAAATAATGGTCTAAGTTGAGAGACTGAAAATGGCAGAACAGGTTTAAGGCGAGGCCGAGGCTCAGACTGAGGCCTTTCCCCGGAGCTAGCTCTGTGGTCACGTGGGTCTGATGCTCATTAATTATACGGAATTTTAGGCTTTTAATACACTTAAACAGAAGAGTGACAAAAAATGCAGAGTTGTCATGAGTATAAACTAGATCTATTAAACCTAAAATATGTTTTGGAACCAGGCTGTAAACATGTTTATTTCTGCTGTGAAATTTTTAACATGGGAGTCAATGAGGATTTGCTCGCTTCTGACACCAGCCCCCAGTGGATGAGGGTGGAACTGCAATTTTTTTCACTTACTGTTTTGCTTCACATCCAGACCCGAATTATGGGGGCTTGGGAGAAAGTAGTAAAGCTTCACTCACGTGATCGTTTTAGACCAATGCTGTGCTCAAATGTGCTTTGCAATCAGGAAGCCAATAAAACGGTGTACTCAGAGTCGGAAAATAGCAGCGATTATGGTTTATTTACGTTAGAAACTCATAAATTATAGAACAAAAACGTGGAAACGTGTTTGATTTAATATGTCAGGGGACAAGTTTCTGTCAAAATATATTTAAATAAAAGATGCTCTTACCAGTTAGCATTTCCAAGTCTGTGCGCATTCAGAAGTTCCCACACTTCAACAGCTCTTCACCATCCAAATGAATTATCCCTGTTTTGCCTGTTCCCATCAACTCTCACTGCTGGCTCAAAACTGTATAAATGTATATTTGTATTCAGAATCTGGAGCTTTGTGCTACTGCTGCAAATCCATTTGTTTTTATTCTGAGCAGAGTCAGGAACTTTTTCCTTGAGCTTTCCGTTTCCAGCAATAGGCAATGTTTTTAGACAGATGAGCTAGGAGAGCCTAGTTGGAGCAGAAATATCACCTTTTTTTCCTCAAATATCTTATTTTTTAATGAAAATATAAAGTTTAGACCTGCTAGAATATAAGGCTTCAACATATGTTTAATGTGGAAGACGCCTCTAAATAGTTTTGTGGAGCATGTAGGTGTTGTTTACCTGATTTACAGTTGTTAGCTGTAATGCTAGCAGTTAGCGTTTTCAGTTTGCCAATCCTCAATGCAAAGCAGAAGAAGATAAATAAGGTATTTGCTTTTTCCGTTGTCATCATGGTGGAGCCTGGAATTGAAAGTAAGAGAGTAATGTCTTTAGAAACAAAGCAAAGAGCTAAAACCAGAATCAACAGCAGTGCGGCCTACACTAGTTTGAGGGAGCAAAATGAGGCTATAAAATTAAGGACTGATGGTGACCTGGCTTTGTTGTTACTGGACTTGTAAGTAATAATAATTTTTGTCCAACAGTGTGGATATTTTTACTTTGTATTTTGTTTTGTTTTGTTTTGTTTTTGTATCAGTTGGCTCATGGTAGTGTTAGCTCATTAGCGCTGCAACAAGTTTACAAAAGTTATAATTTCACTTTCAGCCAGTAGGGCAGAGGAAAGTGTGTAGTGTTACTTTAAGGTAAAGGTATATTACTCTTTACATTTAAGAAATCAGGTTTAGTGGAACCACTTAAAACTTTGATAAGTAAATTCAACGTTTTATTATTTAGAGTGCCGTTTGGAACACGTCACATCATTGTGCAGTGTGACTTCACACTCCCATGCTTTGAAATGGTTGTACATGCAAATTTTATGAAAAGATAACATTAAAAATACATAAATATGGCTACAGATTTCAAAAGTGAACAACAGATTTTTTAGAACTAATCATAAACATAATTTTCTTATTTATCAAAAAATACTTTTTAAAGCTGCCTCATGGCCTTTGCTCTTTTTAAGGCCTCCCTGTTATTTCCCATAATCATCTGTATATTTTTAAAGTCTAAAAAGTCTGATTTGACTTCTACATTTTGGAGCCTCCTGGGTTTCAGCTTGCAGCCTAGATGTGTGAATGCTAACACGGCTCAATCTGTGCACCACAGAGGAAAAAACAATTCATGCTAATCTGCCGCCACAGACAGGAGTCCAGTTAGACCAATCAGCAGAGGAATCATCTGGAGTGGAGAGGGTTCAGAGAAGCCCAGATCAGGGCCGTGATTGCAGCTGGGTGAATTACAGCTAGAGAACAATGATGGCTGCCTGGGTCAGCACTGATGGAGAGCTTCTAACGGCGCAGGCACCGAAAAGCTTCAACTCACCTGACATTCATGCACTGATGTGAACGCATTACATCTGCACACGCACAGATGTGTAGATGGGCACATGCACTGCCAAGAGAAGTCATATTACAAGTCACAAAGATATCAGGACCAGGTTTACTCAGAGTGCCCCTGAGGCTTTGCATTAGACCCTTTGCATTTCACACAACAAGTAAACCAAAACAAATCAGCAAGCCGCTTCCTACAAACTCACCACAGATAAAACGGGAAGCTACCTTTGCCCTGCAGCGGCGGTGCATGCAAATCCAGCGGGAAAGGCTGAGGTTTGAATGAATGAAAGAAGAAGGGAGTTCAGATGTTAAGTGTGCATGGAGGGGGGTGATGGAGACAAAGTGGGGGGTGTCCCCATTAGAAGTTTTCTTTAGAGCATCTGCTTTGATCTGCTTAGTCATGATTTTAGAATAGAAAGATGAACCATGAAGGGTTTGTCTAAACCAGAGCGACCCCGAAGCCTGAATGGCTCTGGTGGGTCCGTCGTTTTTGATCATGACAAATTATTGATGATGCTTTTAATCATTAATGTGATGGTTTTGCTTGAAGCTGTACAAATTAAACATCTATTTTTGCAAAACTATTCCACAAGACATACTGAGGTATTACCTAAATGCATTTCATTGAAGAATCTCAGAGATATGGTGTCATATGCATGCCTTTTAGGTCTAAACAAAAAATGTGACTTCACAAATATCGTTTTCAGATCTGGCTGCAGTCAAAAGCCTTGCTGCAGCTGTGTGTTGGATCTGCTTCTACTTGCAGAAAGAGGTATTAAGAAAGAGTTTATTCAGGGTTTGTTTTGTGGGGTTTAAGGTGGCTGCTCGGTTGCCCCAGGTCCTGCGCTGCTTTTTGACGTGTGATACTACTCCGCTGAGAACGCTTTCAGCTCCTGGATGAGACAGGTGAGTACATGCACACGTGGCCCCTGAACCGCCACACAGACACATCAGAAACACTGAAACGAATTCACACAGGGGTGTCGTGATACGGCAGGTTTGTTAACCTCACTTGCAGCCTGTCGTATAAAACCGTGGTGGTGATGTAAGCCATCCCTGGTCAATGTCAGATTGGAATCTATGACGACAGTTACCAAACAGATCCTGTTTGGGACATGCGGGGCATGAATCAAGCCAACACCTATGGTCTGGAGGTTGTATTGTTGGTTATTTTTTTACATTGCTGGGAACAGATGAGCAGCTTCCAGTAAACCTGTACAGAGGCCTTCTGAGGGGGAGAGGGGAGTTTTAGGGTGCTTAGAGTGGCTGAGGGGGTGTATTTAGCCCCCAGCAGATTGCCCCCCCCCCCCTCTCCTCCCCCTGGCTTTGTGTGCCTTGAGCCCACTCCTCCCCCTTTTGTCACCCGGGCATTCCGCTTTGGTTAGCACACACAATGGGCGCTCAGTGCTCACCCTCCTGACACTGCATTCTGCCTGTGTGCACCAGGGAGTGGGCATGGAAGGGAGAGGAAAAGAGGTCCAGGGGGAAGGTTAAAGGATGACAGCAACTCACCCCATGTGACCAAAATGCCATCGAGTACCAACAACCCCCCATCCACATTTCCAAAGATGATTGTCCAACCTCACCCATCTATACAGATGGGCAGTAAAACGAGTTGGCACAACGAGAAACAAACCCTCCACCTCATTCGCCAAACAAACGAACAGGTGTCTCTCATGGCTGACTGGCAATGTGGAGCCCTGCCTTCATTTGCCTTGCTTGGCTACATGTGTGTTCCCTTCCCTTTGCTGCTGCTGGGCATGCATCCTAAATGGAATTTTAAGACCTGGCTTTGGATCATTTTGTCTAAAAAATAATTCCCAACATCGTCATCGGTCAGAGCAAAACTGGCATGGCTACAAGCTGGGACTGTGGTGCTCCCCATTTAACACAGGTTCAGCACTCTTCGGCTGTTTGGACTGCTTTGGTTATGAACCCAAATCAGATGTGTTTGTTTGTTTATTTACAAATGTTTTAATGCTCACAATGAATAATCTGTGATTCTGCTTCATCTTCAAAAAAGTTTAGAAGTAGAGGTTGATCAACCTGAAGTTTACTTGTGTGTGTGTGTGTGTACGTGCGTGCGTGTGTGTGTGTGTGTGTGTGTGTGTGTGTGTGTGTGTGCGTGCGTGCGTGCGTGCGTGTGTGTGTGTGTGTGTGTGTGGTGGGGGTTTAGTTTGGGTTTCAAAGACCCTGCTTGTTCATCCATATTTCACACCACGGTGACATCCTAAAGCCTAGACAGGCCTGGTTGCTTCTCCCTCTCTTTTCACTTTCTGAGAAAAAAGGAGAATCGGGATGTGTGTGTGTGTGTGTGTGTGTGTGTGTGTGTGTGTGTGTGTGTGTGTGTGTGTGTGTGTGTGTGTGTGTGTGTGTGTGTGTGTGTGTGTGTGTGTGCTGAAATATATGCAAATGGTTCCCCAGAGGGGATATGAATTTTATGGCTTTAGAATGTAGTTCAGCCAACCTGAATAATCAAATGTGGGAACAAAAAAAACAAGCCCCCCTTCCACTCCACCTTAATCATCCCATCGCCCTCAACTCCATATAGAGCTCTGGGAGTTTACGTCAATTCTCCCGGCATGCAACAGTTCAAATCGAAACGGCGCCATCTTGGCAGGCAGTAGCCCGCAGCTGGACTATTTGTTATTGTCAGAAAACTCAAACGGGAAATATGGTAGATTCCTGTTGTGTCCCAGGATGCAGAACAGATGCGGACGACAAAAGGAATGAGCCATCTACAGGATTCCCCAAGATCCGGAGCGCCGCAAACGTTGGATCATTGTAATAAAACACACTAGTGACCGGGCTAAAATGAAACTGTGGGATCCCGAGAGTAAAGGTTTTCACTTATGCAGCGACCACTTCATATCAGGTACTTAAACCAACGTTTCCTCGACTGTGTATGGTATTTATTTTAAATGCTTTTATTACGATTCTTAGTGGGCTTCCTTAACTTATTTTGGCGTGGCTTTTTCTGTCTTATTGCTCATAGTAACACGTAAACATCACTTAAAATGTTGCCTCGTGAGTTCTGCGGGCTGCCGTATACGTGTTTTATGATCACAGCAATTAACTAACTTAAACTCCGACGTAGTAAAATCCAAGCCGATCCCGTTCATTTTGTTTACCTTTGTTGCCTGCCAACATGGTTTCTACTCTCTATGAGTGCGTTTACATGCAGCCAGTAACCCTTTAAAAACCCAAATATTGACAATAACCCGGTTCCGCAGGTCCATGTAAACACCGCCAAAAACCCGGATATGCTCATAACCGGGTTTGTAAAAACCCAGTAACTACACCTGGGGTAACCCTTTTCTAACCCGAATGTTTGGTCGTGTAAATGCATATCGGGATATGCCCATCAAAGAGTGTGTTCTGCGCATGCTCTGTTCGCAAGGAATCTTGGTCTTTTGAGTAGCGAGACGTCTTGTATGCACCAGAACACCGGAAGTAAACAAGTTGGGAGCAACATGGCGAGTCGCGGCACAGCACCACACTTTTGGAGTGACGAGGAAACCTCTGTCTTAATTGGTCTGGTGAAAAGTATGAACATTATGTCTTTTGTTGACAGCCGAAAGTACAGAGACAGCGAAATATGCAAGAAGGTAACTGAAAAGAAGAACCGGAAATGACGTATATTGCGTCTGGTCGTAGTCCGTACGTCCTGACGCTACCCCAACGTCCGCATTTAAATCGGGTTATGCAAGTTAGGGGTAACTCTTTCTATTTATGCTGGTAAACGGGTCATTCTGATCAACTCAGAAACCCGAATACCGACCTTCACCCGGATATTGGCTGCATGTAAATGTAGTCAGTGAGTTACGTGACGTCCGGAGCTCTATACCTCTAGCTTAACTAGCCCCCCCCCCCCCCCCCCCCCCCCACACACACACACACACACACACACACCTCCCAAGTTTAGGCCCCATCTCTGTTCCCTCCTGCCAGGTCTTCACATAAAGAGGAGCCCAGTACGTCCAAACTCCTATTAGGATCTCCTTACGGGGCAAAGGGAAGAGGAGAGAAATTACTGGAGGGATGGAAGGGAGGAGTGGGTGAGGAAACGAGAAGAGGGGTGAGTGTACCTGATCAGGCAGAACTGCTGGCTTCTGATTACGACACCATTTTCTCAGCAGGCTTCCGAGCCTCATCCCGCTCCTGTGAATATGGAGCAGAGGGCCAGCCAATCCCCACAGCGCTTTCTCTCATCTAATGGCAGAATTAAGACCGTTTAGAGTGATTTCCTCTGCCTTCGCGTTCTGAAAGAGCTGAATCTTTTTCCCTCGGCGCCCATTTACAATGTGGGGGGTCTGGCATGCAACTGGTGAGAGAAAAGTTCTACATGACTGAACATAACGTTACAACAGGTGGGGAATTGAACCGAGGCTCTGCCGAACAATTTTAACTTCATTTAGACATCCCTAACAAACTCAGCTCATTCAGACTTTTGGAGCCCAGTTGGCTACATGAAGGTTGGTGATTATTCAGTAAACTTTTGTGATTAACAATGTCTGCAACTTTTCATCTCAATCCCAGTTCATGAAAAGTCCCTAAATACATTTTCCTGGCTTGTAAATGAGTCCTGTACCTTGGAATTGTGAGAGGAAAGTGTTAAAGAAAATGCTTGTGAAGAAGACTATGAAAGAAAAAATTAAATATGAAACAAAACAATGTGGGATAAAGATATTTTTGTAATGTAATTACACGTTCTAGTTTCTAAAATAATCTTTATAGCTCTTATGAATATAAAAAAAACTACTCTAACTTGCTACGGAACAAAGACTGAGTTTTAAAGTCAGTCTTTTAAGTTCTATTACAGCAATTTGCTCTTCTTTCTCCTAAATAGTCCCGGAACATGAGTCATTGTGATCCAAATGATTCATTATGACTCAAACCCAAACAGTGTGTGAATCTGATCCCAAAGCTGCTTAAACTTGCTCCTTCTGTGTCAAACTGCATCACGTCAAACCCATCGCTCTGGAATATGGTGGAGTCGTATTAAACAATCACAGATTGAACCTGTTGCTTTTGAGTTTCCCAAGCTGTCTAATGATCCCCCTTCCTCCCTCACACACATGCACACACACTCGCACGTCACACACACACTCTCACACTCCAACCTCCAGTAGACAAATCCTTCAGCTTTATTGCCCAGACTCAAGGGCTGCAGGTGCACGGGCTACAAAAGAGAAGGCTGGGGAGCAGTAGGAGGAGGGGACGGGATAGGAAAGAGAATGGTCAGTCTGAAGATGAGAGAAGGAACAGAGCCCCCCTACCCTGGGTTAACCTCTCCAACCGCCCATCCTCAGACCCTCACCCCTCCGTCTACACCACAGTCCCATGTCCACTCTGCAACACCTCTGTTTTGCTCTGCTGCTTTGCCACATGTGAGACGGGTGCAAACTGTGAGTGGTGCTGCCTGGTGCTGCCAGTGTGTGTGTGTGTGTGTGTGTGTGTGTGTGTGTGTGTGTGTGTGTGTGTGTGTGTGTGTGTGTGTGTGTGTGTGTGTGTGTGTGTGTGTGTGTGTGTGTTTGTGTGTGTGTGTGTGTGTGTGTGTGTGTGTGGTTTTAGGCTGACCGCGTGGCGGGAGCGGCTCTATTCTTCTGAACCAGTAGAGGAGCAGTAATAACTTTACGCTACAGCTGTGCCCACTGAGGGTTGCCATACTTTGGCCTGCAGTGGCCCCACATTAGCTTCAGAGGGACTCATGTGTTCACCTCCAACAGTGCCTTATAAATAGACTTTACTTTCTATGGGTTAAAATCTGACATATTATTGAGACTGATGTATTAAAATCTTTATTTTGATTTGTTGTTTACTTTTCATGATGTTAACCTGTGAAATGACAATCATAGTTGGTGCAAAGTCATTAAAGTCTTTAAAGTCATTAAAGCAAGGCAAGGCATCTTTATTTATAGAACACATTTCAAACACAGAGGCAATTCAATGTGCTTTACAATTATCAGGACATGATACGAAAACAACATAAAAACACAAATTAAAATACACACCCAGGTAGAATTACAGTTTAGAGCTAAAGGAGAAGACAAAGTTACAGTGGAGATGACACATGATAAGAAACACTTCATTTAAAGGCTGATGAGTACTTTAGGGTTTGTTGTTTTGTTTTAAACAACACTAGGGTTGGGGCACATCTGAGGTCATAGGGGAGCTGATTCCATACGTGAGCAGCATAGTAACTAAATGCATCTCCACCATGTTTAGTTCTGACCCGAGGTTCTACCAGCTGATTGTTTCCAAGGGATCTCAGAGCCCTTTTGGGTGTGTATACAGGAATGAGATCGGACATGTATTTTGGTCCCATGCCATTGAGTGATTTATAAACTAGTAGGAGCACTTTGAAACCTATTCTGTAGTTTACTGGTAACCAGTGTAAGGATCTAAGAACAGGAGTGATGTGCTCCGTTTTCTTAGTTCTTGTTAAGACTCTAGCAGCAGCATTCTCAACAAGCTGCAGTTGCTTCACAGCTTTTTGGGGAAGACCAGTTAGGAGACCATTGCAATGGTCCAGCCAACTAGAAATAAAAGCATGAATAAGTTTTTCTAAGTCTGGTCTGGACATGAGACCTCTGGCTCTTGATATCTGATGAAGGTGATAAAATGCTGATTTAGTTATAGCCTTAATATGTCCAGAGAAGCTCAGGTCTGAGTCAATGATAACACCAAGATTTCTAACCTGGGTCTTTGTTCTTATTCCCCTGGAGTCTAGCGTCATCGTTGTGAAATTTCAGAAAAGGTTAGAATAATCTGAAGAAAAAAAAACACAAAAGTAAATCATAGTGAAACATTTTTCCAAATAAATGTTTTATATCCTGTACTGTATTAGCCAACACCTTTCAGGGTTATGAAAATATTATTTAATGTAGCAAAAGTTGGAAGTTTGGGATGTTTTTAGTCAAACATTGAAGATTGTTTTATATGAATTCTCACAAAATGTTGCAACAATAAGCAAATAATTAACATGTAAACTCAAAGAAATAGAAAATGGTGCAAAAGTTCATTTATGTAAATTCTACTTTAAAACTAATACATGAGATAGACTCATTAAATGCAAATCCAGATATTTCATCCTTTATTTGCTATAATTGTAATGATCATGGATTACAGCTTATGAAAGTCCCACATTCAAAATCCCAAACAATCAGATTATTGTGAAAGGTTCAATATTCTAGACTCAATCAGAATCACTCTAATCAGCTAATGAATCATAAACACCAGCAAAGGGTTCCCGAGTCTTTAGATCAGGGGTGTCAAATATACGGCCCGCGAGCCTGATCCGGCCCGCAAGCGGGTTAAATCCGGCCCGCGAGATGGTTGTGTAAACTTTATTTTCATACTTTACAATGTAGAGTGAAAATAAACTTATTTGTGAGCAAGTTTTCTCTGTAACGAGTATAAATAAAACAAAGCTGCGCTCAAGGCTCACACAAGAACTTGAATCCCATCCTGAAGTTGGCCGCCACTCAGGATGTGACTTCTGATATTGATGTGCTGGTGAAAGCTAAAATATGTAAAGTAAAATGAGTCAAATATACTTTAAGTCAGGGGTGTCCAATCCTGGTCCTGGAGGGCCGGTAACCAGCAGGTTTGAGGTTTTTCTGCTTCAACACGCTTGATTAGCTGGTTGAATCACCTGCAGCAGCTCATCAGGCTCTGCAGAAGCCTGTTAATCACCTGCTGATTGAAATCAGGTGTGTTGAAGCAGGTTAAAACAAAAACGTGCTGGATACTGGCCCTCGAGGACCAGGATTGGACACCCCTGCTTTAAGTGCTGCATGAAACTGATCTAGCCATGTGATCTGTAAGTACTTTGAATCACTAAGGAATGTTTTTCTTATTGATTGATTTTTTTTTTTTTTTTCAAATTTCAAGTCCACTTCAGGTGTTGTACTTGTACTATTTTGGATACACTGTCCTCAGGCTCCAGCCTTGTTTTATATTGATTGTATTAAAACAAAGAAAACAATCTGAAGTTTTTTTTTATTTACCCGTCTGGCCCACTTGGGACTAGATTTCCCTCAATGTGGCTCCTGAGCTAAAATGAGTTTGGCACCCCTGCTTTAGATGGTCTCTCATTCTAAACTGGATTACTGACATTAATGGAGATTTGCACAATGTTCTCATTTCTTGAGTTTCATCTGTAAAATATGTGACATCACTGCCCACTTCCCCTTAGCTAAGATCATCTGGTCTTTTAGAGCCTGAAATCAGTTGAAAGCAACTTGTGTTTGTGTGTATTAACAAACACTTAGACAAAAATTACGAACCACTGTGTGAAAAACGAATTCCAGACTTCCTGATTTCATAGGAATAATGATCTTAAGATCAAATCAGGAGTCAATAATCAGACTTCTAATGATCATCATGATGTGAGCAGAAGTTTTGCTCTGAAGCACTCAGGTGTGTGTTCACACAGGAAGATACTACACACATTACTGATCTCAGAGCACACCATGGCATCTTGTTAGTGATTTACTGAACCCTTTTATTCTAACTCTCCAGTAGAGTTTATAATGTGACTGAAACACTTCATAATAAGGGTCCCTTCATTGACATTACTGGTACTCATTACATTTGCAGTGGTCTCTAGTAGGATTTAATGCCTTGTAAGTCGTTCTCAGGGGGAAAATATACTGCTGCAACATTTCTAGGCCGTTACCATCATCACAACTGAGCTTCAGACTGATATTTGGACATCTCGCCTCAGATCGGAAAACAGCAACAACTTCATATTCAGCCTGCATGAAAAGCTCAAAGCTACCGATTATATTCAGAAAAAAACATTAAAACAATGTTTTTTTAGTCAACCATACCTTTATGGTTAGGACAGAGGGCGGCGTTGTGTCTGCTCAATAATGCATTACATAATAAGCAGTTGTTAAAACTTCATTAATGCATAATAATAAACTTGGTTAATGGGCCCTTATTGTAAAGTGTTATCTTTAGAGACAAATTATTTTTGTTTTATGAAACTATCTTGTCTTGCTAAACTAGATGTGCAGCAAATTAAACTGACAAAGGATTTGGATCCAGAGCTGTTTATTTTTTTGTTGTGTCAAGATTATGACTCACGTCAGCAACTCCCTCCACATGAGTAAAAATTATAACCCTGAAATTTCTGGAGTCAAATATTCTGCATGCTTCAGATTCAGCTCTACCTGTTGACCCTGTCCCCACCTACACCGACTACATCTAGTCCATCTCAATCTGAATCAAACAAATGTGTGTGTGTGTGTGTGTGTGTGTGTGTGTGTGTGTGTGTGTGTGTGTGTGTGTGTGTGTGTGTGTGTGTGTGTGTGTGTGTGTGTGTGTGTGTGTGTGTGTGTGTGTTACTCGAGCTGCAGCTCAAGGAACACACCCTGAGGGACAGGAATAACAGGCCACTCAGGAGTGTGAGGACATCTGAGACACAGTGGCACCACACTGACACGATGACTCCTTAACGTCTCCTTTATCTCCATCCCTAAGCCTCGTCCGCTTCTTCGACAGCTACTGTTTACATCCACAAGTCAAGAGCAGCCACAGAAGATGGACTTTCTTAATTCCGAGTGGCTAAAGTCCACTAGAGAGCCGTGGAGGAAGGTCTCTTGTGTTGGAGGGAGCCTCATATTGAATAAGGATTGAAATTTACATGACAACTTAGGAAAAATGCTTTTTCATTACTCATTCATCCCCTAAATCAGTTTGCTCCCCCTCTCTTTACCTCTGCCTGAGCTATTAAATCATCATCTTGACCCTTCGACCTGGAGCCGCAACCATAAAGAGCCCCCCTGTGGGTCAGAGGCCTGATTGTAACATTTGAATATGAAATAGACTTGGCCGGGCCTGCTGAGGTGCTACAGGCTCCCAGGAGGGAGAGAGAGAGAGAGAGAGAGAGAGAGAGAGAGAGAGAGAGAGAGAGAGAGAGAGAGAGAGAGAGAGAGAGAGAGAGAGAGAGGCAGGCCTGCCCCAGCAGCTTCAGACCAGGAGGCTCCCTTTTCTCCCAGCCAGGATTTACTTGGACTTGAGGAGGAGAGGGGCTGAAGTTTGGAGGGGAGGGTGGGAGATGGGTGAGGCAAGGGTTGAGAGAGTGAGGGAGAGGAGAAAGAGAGGGCAGACATTTGAATAAGACAAGAAACGAGTAGTGTTTGCATGACAAAGAAGCCCGCCATCTCCCTTGATTGGTGTCACGGTGCGGCACTAAAGCCACGCAGCACGGACGGACGGGGCTGGGGGGGTCCAGGGATAAGAAGTTTGAGCTCATAATCTCAAAATGAGAAGTTTGCATTGTTTTAACAATAGATTTCCAAATTATTTCTCCACACGTCAACTGGAACTTCATGGATAAGAAAAGTGCTCAAGAAACATTTTAAAACAAACCAAATTAAACACAAACACATCTGAAGTCCACTTGGAGTTGGAATGGCATCAAAAACAGTATCACATCACTGTCTGCACATCTTATTCCGTGATGTTTCAAACCAATTTGGCTCCTACTGTTTGCATTGCATGTTTAGATTTGTTATCTTTACAAAATAAGTGCGGATTATATAATCTGAATTAAAAATGAACACAAAATATTGTCAGATCACAAAAAGTCACCGCAGGGCAAAGTTTCAGCTGGTTGCAACTGAATCTCAGGGTAAATGACACCTTTCAGAGGACTCCAAAGCGCTTTACACTACAGTGCATTATTCACCCATTCACACGCACATTCACACACTGGTGGTAGTGAGCTACAATGTAGCCACGACTGCCCTGGGGTTCACCGACAGAGGCTTTCCAAGCAGGCACCATTGGTCCCTCTGACCACCACTAGTAGGCATACCATACCATCTTTATTTATAAAGCACCATTTCAAAACAGCATGGCAGCTAACCAAAGTGCTGTATATAAAATAGCCAAATGCTTGAACAAGATACACAATAAGAACAGGCAAAATACATAAGAACAAAGCACAAATAGTCGGAGATAAAAATTCCTACTAAAAACAATAAAATAGGTAAGAAGGGTTAAGTGTCTTGCCCATGGACACAACAGCAGAAATCTCTGTCGATAGCCAGAATTTAACCCGCAACCTTCCAATTACCAGACAACCCGCACCACCTCTTGAGCTACTGCTGCCCTGTGCAAAAATAGTAGCAAAAACTAGAAATTCACTGAAATAAAATGGTCATTTTAAACGAATTTGTAAAAGAACGGTCAGATGATTGGTTACTGTTAAGTTTTGCTCAAATGAAGCAATCTAGAGTCTGTTTGACATGTCTCAGAATGTCCGGCTGAAAGTTTTGTTTGTAAAAATGGCTTCAAAAGTTTAGAGAGGATGATGACTGATTTAAAGGGGGTTTCGGGTGAACTGGCAGTGATGCTGTCACACATCTATCACATTTTCTCTTTGATGCAGCTCACGTTTCCTCGTTCTCAAACCTGGGTTGGTGTGAAGTTCAGCACCATCACTGTGTCCTGCTGGGAAATCACCTCAGTCGTCCACTCCTGCAGGTGCATCGCCCGGCACCACTGGGTCCTCACCATCCAGCTCCCTCCCGCTGACCTCCTCCTTCTTAAGCTTTGATAGGAACGGTACAAAAACAGAGATGAGAGGGGCTCATACGAGTGAGCAAATCCCAGGGATATGAGAGGGATTTCACAGCTCAATAAGTTTGGACAATTTGTTTACAATCCTCTTTACTGCAGGTCCCCCGGGAGTCGGTGTATGTGACGAAGGTTGAGGATCCCCCCCCCCCCTTCTCCTCTCTAAAATATTGCAAATTAGTAAGAAGTTAGACTCAGAGGAGGAAAAAAAGGAGGAAGCAAATAGGAGTGGGGTCATAGGGAGGAGGGACGAAGATGAAGGAAGCATGAGCGAGAGTTGGCACACACACACACACACACACACACACACACACACACACACACACACACACACACACACACACACACACACACACACACACACACACACACAACCCCCTGCAGACCTGCAGACAAAGCCTCCACAGGCTCATCTGGGCTACGATGCTGGCCCTCGGGGACACACCTCCAAGAAAGATGGCCTGACTAACTCTCCATGGCAACTAATCAATAAGTGACAGAGTCAGTCACGACTGACCCGTAGCCAAGTGTGCTCCTCCTCCCCCCACATTCCCAGGGTGACAATCCCCAAAAACCACACACACACTCAGAAAAGTTCCCTCAAGTTCCTCAAGAAAACACCCCTTCACTCATATTCAACGCTGATCAGATTAGCAGACTTTTCCTGATACAAACAACACGTGTTTTGTGTATTCAGGTCACATTTTCTGACCTTCTTATATGATCAGAGAGGCTCTGATGGGGCTTTTGTGTGTCTGTCAATCTGTGTTTCCTTCCTCTGTCCTCAATGAACACTAATCAATATCTGTGGCCTACATGAGAGGCCTAATCTTCCCACTTTTCATCGCCTTAAGTCCTCATCCACACACCCCCTTGGCTCTGCATTGTCTTGCATACTCCCTTTACTGTCCCTAAAGCGTGCTCCATACATCAGCTCACATACACTTGGCCCCATTTCTCCAGACTTCCCTGACAGGTCACAAGAAGGGTCAGAAATCCATAGTTTGGCCGACGACAAGCAACCCCGCATGCTCCAGTGTTCATAAATAAAGTGCAACAGAAAGGGACCATCTGCAGCAGACACACTTTCACACCAGAGTGACTCAATTGGAGTCTTTTCACTATTTCTGCTCCGTGTGTCATTACGTGTTATGTAGGAAGAAGCCTCCTAATCCGGTTTCATTTATAGCTTTTAGCTAATAGCGTTGTATGTGTGCACGAGTGTGTGTGCGTGTGCGCACTAGAGCAGTTTGACACGACCACGGCTGCAAGCATAAACAAGTTCAAGGAAAGCTCAGCAGCTGAACAAAATGTCAAAGGATCCCACCAGAGCAGGCCCAAAAACAAGAAAACACTCCCACTTGAGTTGTTCATGTGATTTGTGTTTGTTTTGTTTTGTTTGGGACAAAAGCGACAGTAATCCTGACTCATATTTGACGAGTCTCGTATTCACACACACCTGCTGCGGCAAAGTAAACACACCTTCAGAGTCAAACACCTTAATGGATGACCTTTGCGTTAGGACCTAAGCTCGGATAAACCCTAAAGCAGGAACGCTGACACGATATAAAAACATAGACGTGCCTGTTCTGGACCTGATTGATGGGATGGAGCCACATCTGAGCTGACTTGTGTACAGTGTTCAGGCTGTACAAGGGTCAGAACGCAGGAGGCTTCTACTCAAAAGCTGTTATTAACAAGGGATTCTTGTTTGATTCCTTGGAACATCCATCCATCCATTTTCATCCGCTTATCCGGAGTCGGGTCACGGGGGCAGTAGCCTAAGGCGAGAGGCCCAGACTTCCCTCTCCCCAGCCACTTGGGCCAGCTCCTCCGGGGGAATCCCAAGGTGTTCCCTGGCCAGGTGAGAGACATAGTCCCTCCACCGTGTCCTGGGTCTACGTTTAGGTCTCCTCCCGGTTGGACGTGCCCAGAAAACCTCACCAGGGAGGCATCCAGGAGGCACCCTGACCAGATGCTCGAGCCGCCTCAACTGGCTCCTCTCGATGTGGAGGAGCAGCGGGTCTGCTCCGAGCCCCTCCCGAATGACCGAGCTTCTCACCCTATCTCTAAGGGAGAGCCCAGCCAGTCTTCGGAGAAAACTCATTTTGGCCGCTTGTATCCGCGATCTCGTTTTTTCGGTCTCTACCCAAAGCTCGTGACCATAGGTGAGGGTAGGAACGTAGATCGACCGGTAAATCGAGAGCCTCGCCTTCTGACTCGGCTCTCTCTTCACCACGACAGACCGGTACAACGCCCGCATCACTGCAGATGCAGCACCAATCCGCCTGTCGATCTCACGCTCCAGTTTTCCCTCACTCGTGAACAAGACCCCGAGATACTTAAACTCCTCCACTTGGGGCAGGACCTCGTCCCTGACCCGGAGAAGGCATTCTACCCTTTTCCGAATCAAGACCATGGTCTCAGATTTAGAGGAGCTGATTGTCATCCCAGCTGCTTCACACTCGGCTGTGAACCGCTCCAGCGAAAGCTGAAGATTCCATTCTGATGAAGCCAACAGGACCACATCATCTGCAAAAAGCAGAGACCTGATCCTCAGGCCACCAAAACAGATGCTCTCCACACCTTGGCTGTGCCTGGAAATCCAGTCCATGAAGGTTATGAACAGAATCGGTGACAAAGGGCAGCCTTGGGGGAGTCCAACTCTCACTGGGAACGAGCCCGACTTACTGCCAGCAATGCGGACCAAGCTCTGACACCAGTCATACAGAGACCTAACAGCCCGTATCAGAGGGCCTGGTACCCCATACTCCCGGAGTACCCCTCATAGGGCTCCAATGGGACTGCCCCTGATGTCCACGCGATATTGCATAGCCGTGTCAGCCAAAGTATTCTGGCCACCGATCCACAATGTCCCGAGTAGAGGTCAGCAGCACACCGTCCCCACTATAGATAGTGTTGGTAGGGTACTGCTCCCCCCCCCTCCCCTCCCCCCCCATTCCATGTGCCAAGAGCCAGCTTCTGTAGCCGAGAATCAGACCGCCAATGTCCCCGCCCTCGACTACCACCCGTCACACACTGCACCCGACCCCTTTAGCCCCTCCCACGAGTGGTGAGCCCTTGGAAAGGGGGACCCACGTTTCCTCTTCGGGCTGTGCCCTGCCGGGCTCCATGGGTGAAAGCCCGGCCACCAGGCGCTCAACAACGTGCCCCACCTCCAGGCCTGGCTCCGGAGGGGGGCCCCGGTGACCCACGTCCGGGCGAGGGAACACGGTTTCCATTCACATAATTCATCATAAGAGGTCTTCGGGCTGCTCTTTGACTGATCCCTCACCTAGGACCTGTTTGCCATGGGTGACCCTACCAGAGGCAGAAAGCCTCAGACAACTTAGCTCCTAGGATCATTGAGACACTCAAACCCCTCCACCACAGTAAGGTGGCAGCCCAGGGAACAAACTTCTAAAAACACAGAGAGGCTGTGAAAGTGCAAAGATTCTGATTCATTCTGAAACCCAAACGTCTCTCTTGACCTATTTGTTCAGCCTGAATCTTGAAGATCAACCTTTTGCTCACAAGTCTAAGAACTTTCTCCGTTAGACTTTTATTTACAGTTTTCAGTCCAGGCATGGTGATTCACTAAAACTTTACTGCAGTTGCTTTAAAACTCAGATTTCTTGGCAACAACAAACACTGAGTACATGTCATTTTGTTTTTCTATGAATCTCAAATTACTCTGCACATTACCGGGTTTGCAAAGGGCGGTTCGTGGGCCTTCGCAGCCTTTGGAGCGATTGTGCGGCATTATGGCTGTTGATGCAGACAGACGCATAATATGGTTTGCTAAAGAAGGGTTCGACAAAAACTGCTGAAAAGTGTTATTAACTGAGAAAATTAACTATTTTTATTTTACCAAACATATTTTGCTGTTATTTAAATGTTATGGTAAACAAAAGTACAAAACCTCCAGATTTTTACTAAAAACAAGATTTGTGAGCGCCGTCATTAAACTTGAGTGAATCTGGCAAACGCTGCCACAGCAGACATGATCAGCAGCTGAAGTTTACTCTAAAAACCAATAAAACAAAAAAACACAACAAAATCCAGACAAACTGACGACATATGTACAGATCATTTTCGTCTAGAACATAAAACAAACAAGATCACCATCATTAAAATATTAAAATATTTAATGCATTGTTGAGCCACTGCAAAAAAGATAGTTTAGTGTTTTAAAAAATCAGCCTTTTGTGGCTCGTGACTTTAAATTTGGTGATTTTAAAAATTTTCTATAAACATTTGTAAACCACCACAGTGAATTGCTTCTAAGCAAACAACACATAAAAGGAATCACTGATTACAGAAGAGCTTGGCCTCCATCACAACTTTAAATTGTCTTTAAACTGCTAAATGATCCTTTTTGGTCGGATTAAGGCTGTTGGATATTTTTTAAAAGTTCAAGAAAAAAAAAAAAGTTCAAGACGTGTTTCAATGGCCCTTGATTTATTTATCACATTGAGGGTCTCCAGGCAGCACTGCTCTGTCACACTGTGATACAACCTCCACCGTGCTTTACTGCAGGTTGGCTGTTCTTTAACTACAGGATATTCACCTTACTTAAGTTTCACCTTACTCTCAGTAGCAGAGTGATTTCAACCCATTGACCTCTTATGAAAATTCTTCATCAGGTCACTCCAGGTCAGACTGAAGCTCTTTCTGTGACTTGTGCAATTTTTGTTTCATCCTCTCCACTCTGACCCAACCACCAGGCCTACCAACGAGGTTTTATGGTAAGAGTTTGAACATTTAGGTTACTTTTACACTTTAACAACATTAAAAAATGTGGAAAAACTGGAATTTCTAGGTGTCATTTTGTATATTTCCTTCAACTTTCCTTTTCTCAGTGAATAAAAAGATGACAATATTGCTTCTAAAGTCACTTAAACACTGAATCACAGTTGTTGTTTTTTTTCCTTTTGTTTGGGAAAGTTGTTTTAAAATTTTGATTTCAAAATAAAATTCATGCAAAAGTTTTCAGAAGGAATAATTGTCTTTTAATTCTTCCTACACTTAGAAAGCACAAATGGAAATTTACACACCAGAAAGTCTGTAACGCCTTAATTCAGCCAATTTACTTTCTATTGAGGTAAATACAAGAAGCTTGGGCGGATGTGTTTTCTTGAGCAGCGGCAGGCTCATCTTTGAAGCACTTCCCACACAGCATTCCTTGTGGTTGTGTCAGACGCTGTGCTTCAGCCACAGCCATCACTAATGAGACGTTTTCATCACGCAACAAAAGTTCAGGCAGGGACCTGAAGATCTGGGACCAGCTTAAAAAAAAGAGTAAGAACATGGTAGAATGTGATTTTTCTAGCGTCTGTGCTAACCGTGGATGAGTGGGTGGGTGGGTCAGTGGATGCAGAGGATGGCTCTCAGTGGGTCAACCCCAAAGCCCTGACCCCAGGAGGATTTGATGCCATTTTCCCACGCAGGGAGTCGACCTGAGAGGAGCTCGTTAACAACATCTGCCCCAGTTCAGGGAGATTAACCCCCCTACCTCTACACCCTCACACACCACTCTGCTGTCAATTTCACAACCTCACACAGGTCCTCTTGCACTGGACAGGCCTGCCCGAGCTGGACAGGCAACCACCCCCCAGGATCAGATCAGAGCGCCATGAGGATCCCAGCCAATGCAAATCAATCCAGTCTGAATCTGTCATAGGTGCAGTCCTCAGCCGCGCTCATGCATTCACCCGTTACACCCAAACTACGTTCAGGGCTAATCTGGGTATCAGGGGAGGTGCCACATTTGAGACAAAGATTGCATCAAGAGTTGACGCTGAAGAAGGTGTGCTCCTGCTCCAAGTCGCCCAGCCAGTCAGGCAGGTGAGATGGTGATGTCACAAACGGCCGTCTTGTCAGCCAGCTCTGCCTAATGAGTTTTCCACTCATCATACTGACATCAAATAACACACTTCTCCTGCTTTTAATACTTTTTTTTTCTTTTATCAGCAAACTCCCACACAGTGTGCAACAGGACATGTTCTGACATAATGAAAAGGGGAATGTGTAAAAAAGCAGAGTGAGACGCGGCCTGGCGATGCCACTGCTAGTCCCAAACTCTTCCTCGTGTGCCTCACAGATAGCAGCAAAATCCTCTGGGAATCTCCTGAATCCATGTTCTACAGGGCTATAATTAGGTTAGTTTTTGGAGAGGGGGTTAAACAAACAGGGGCTGTGAGGTCACCGGCAGATGGAAGTGGGATATGCCTGCACTTGCTGAGTGGGCACAGAGCTCCACATGACAGAGGAGAGAGGCCCTCTGGGCACTCAGCAGGGGGGGTGGGGCAAATTCAGATAAGATATTCAAACACAATCAATACATGTGGACGCTGGAGCCTCTCGATGTTTTAATCCTGCAAGCTTCAGAGAAATACTCAGCAATTCATGCAGTGATTGGTTTGAATTGAAATTTCAACATTCTTGCAGAGAAACGAACCCTAAACCTGTGGTTTTTATGACAATGTTCCCTAAAACAAATACTTTTACTGCTGGTTTGTAAATAATGTCCAACTTCAGCTCAACACTTAGAAGCCAGGAAAGAAAAAAGCCGCTTCATTACAAAAAAGGAGCTGAAGAGTGTGATTAGGTGACGGGTGGCTGCTGGCACGCTAGAGTGACTTAAACCCTGTAACTGAATGCAGGGAGGTCTGGATAATCTGTCCCTCCACAAAGGTGCATGGGGCTAATCCAGGGTGCTGCACCCAGCTATGGATCCAGTCCTGCAGGGAGTGTGGGAAGGCCAGCGGGTCCACGCCACTTTGTGTCCGGAGATTAATCATCCTTATTGGACTCTGAAGCAGCAGGACGAGCCATTCTTCCACACACACCTGTGTGTTGTCAGCAAGATTACTGCTAAATTTAAATGTGCAGTGAAACGATAGCAGTTAATTAAAAAACATTTTTTACATTTTTTTTCACGTTTAGTCTTAAAATGTTTACCTTAAAATGGACAATTCACCACACTTGTTCTTTTTGCAAATTTTATACTAAGGTTTCTTATTTTTATGGAACTAGATCATTTAAGTATAAATATTTAAATGATTTTTAATATATTTGTTGTATACAATAAATATATTTTAAAAATTCCTGAAGTGAAGGCAAGATTTTCAGTTTAAACATTTCCGTTCCCAGATAATCAGCGTGTTGTTTTGGTGTAACAAGCAGAAAAATAAAGCTCTTTAATACGTTAGTGGCTTTTGTGTTTATTACAATAACATGGTTTAAAAACACCATCTGAGGTTCTTTTAACCACAAATCTATAGTTGAACCTGAATTGTTGTTAGATTTTTAAATGTATGTGGTTTTAGAACAGAGGAGTCATTTGTTGTCATTACACTCAGAGGCACATTTTGAGTTTTTGTAATTGTGGCGTGTTTAAAAGCTTGTTTATTCATTTAAGTCACAAAAGAAGCGACACAAACAAATTAAAATAGTGAACTTCTACCCTTAAATTTTTTAAAATACATTTAAACTGCCTGAATAGTATGAATATTCAAAAATGCTTTCATATTTTAAATATTTTAACGCTGTTTAAAATTGTTACACTAATTTTTAGAGTATAATAAAAATAATTTGCAGAAAACATTAAAGATATGAATTCACATTTTTCTGCTTAATCTGTTCAAACTTTGTGACATTTTATCAAATTAATTTAAGAGAAATTTACTTAATCAAGGAAACATTATGTGTTTAAATGCTATAAATGTAAACATAAACCTTGTTCCACACTCAAAACACAAGTCACAAATTCTACATTTCATGAAAATTTATTCAGCATTTGAGAGTTGATGATGCTTTAAACTATGTAGAAACGTCAGTTTAAATAAACCTTTTCGTTCGTGGCAATAGTAAAAACATGACACTGGCAAAAAAACAAAATAGAACAGAATCAGAACAATTTACAAAGGCAAACACGCGACTTTTTGAATATTTTTATCAATTTCACGAACTAAAAATAAAACAAATTACTATAAATAAAAGTTGTTTTTGACACCGGCTCAGTCCAAACATCTAAACTTTTATTGTGTGGGTGGGGAGGCAGGAACCAATCCGGACACCGTGGAGAATGACCGCCATCCTACAAATGAAGTGTAAACATTTATGAACAAACTGTCCTTCCAGCTTTTCTGAAATACACCAGCCCCTTCACGAGGCACCATGCCTTCTCAAAGAATGAAAATATGGCATCAATGGACCCGCAGAAGCCCATCTCTACAGCTTCGGTCCATTTAAAAGTTCATTTCAAACAGACAATTTCAGATAAAATAGTCTTGGAGCAAAACTTTTACTCTGTAACAACCAACTAAGTCCAAGAATCCTTTTTTATTTCGTTTTATTTTTTTCAGTTCAAAAGTTTTGTTTTGTTTAGATGTGGGTGAGAGGTAGCGTCGCGTTGACGCCAGTCCCTGAGCTCTGATAGTGTGGGTGGACGCTGTGCAACCGGCTGCTCTGCAGGGAGGAATGCTCCGCGCTGTCCCCTCCGGGGGGCAGGTACATGCTGATCATGTCCCTCAGGTCCCCCAAACACGCCCTCTGAGAGTGGGACGAGATGGCCGGTGGCGGTGAGCTCGGCTCGGTCTTGCACACGGACGCCGCCATGGAGGTCAGTCCCATGGCACTGGAGGTCTGCTGCGTGTACGCCGGGGACATGCTGTAGGTGGACGCCGCGTTCATGTAGGTCTGCGCCGAGGACATCATCGGGTACTGCAGACCCGCCATCTCGTATCGGTGCATCTGCTGGATCTGCGGGCTGTTCATGCTGTGGTGCTGAGGGTAGGCCAGCTGGTCCTGCATCAGGGAGTACGCACTGTTCGTCCAGCCGTTCATGTGCGCGTAACTGTCCATCCGCTGCCCCATCGACACCGAGTTGTTGACGGTGTTGGATCCTGGCGCCAACAGTCCCCCAGGCAAAGAATACTTGTCTTTCTTGAGCAAGGTCTTGGTCTTCCTGCGGGGCCGGTATTTATAATCCGGATGCTCCTTCATGTGCATCGCCCGGAGACGCTTGGCCTCGTCGATGAACGGCCTCTTCTCCGCGTCGGTCAGAAGTTTCCAGTCCGCGCCGAGCCGCTTGCTGATTTCAGAGTTGTGCATTTTGGGGTTTTCTTGCGCCATCTTCCGCCGCTGGCCTCGGGACCACACCATGAATGCATTCATCGGCCGCTTGACCCGCTCCTGGTCGCTGACGCTGCTGTTCTTTGCGCCCGGCGCCGAGCCCGAGTTGGACTGCGGGAGAGGGGTCTTGATCTCGGTTTCCATCATGTTATACATTCGGGCGACTTGAGGTGATCACTCACACGCACATAAAAAAAACTTTAGTAAATAGCACCAAGGTGTCCGAGAGATCACCTACTGACCGGTCTCATGAAGAGATGTGAAAAAAGTTGCGCCTGGAGCGGAAAACTGGTGTGCAGGTGCCGCGCTGGGTTCAGTCCGCTCCAATCCGCTCCGCTCCGCTCAGCTCTCAACCACAAGTCTGTAAACTTGTTCTCCAAGCTCACGTGTTAATAGGCCCAGAGGCCGGGCCATGTGATGTGGGCCGAGAGAACGTCAAGAGACCAATCAGAGCGCGCGTCCATTATTCCAATCAGAGCGCACACCTCTCTGTTTTGGCTCGAGGAGGAGGAAGAAGGTCCTGGTGAAGCTGAGGAGTAGGTATAGGTGATCATGGTGGTGCATGAGAAGGAGGAGGTGAAGTTTAAGCAGCACAGATCTGTGGATGGAGATTAGACAGTAAACAGACTTAAATATTTATGTCATCATAGTGTTTTGGTTTATTCCACCAAAACATTGATGGAGACACAGTTTCGTGTCATTTTCTTCCTGATTCTGATGGAAACATTCAAATAAAACTGAGTAGAACTAAGTTAAAGATCATTCCAGGGCGTATTTCTGGCATCCATAGGGTTGGAAAGAGAATTAAAAAAATGTATAAATATGAATCGTGTTCACAACAGCACGCGTATATATTAGTGTCTAATTAAACAACACATTTCTATGCTGTCAGCTTGTCACGCCTGTATATTTTTAAAGACGACTGAAACTTTCTGAGCAGGTTTGTGTACCTCACGATCACCGGGATGAAACTAAACTTTATTTCAAGTCGAACTTATTTTCCCTTTAATATAATTGTTTAAACATACATTTCTGCTGTTTAATTAGTGAAAATGATCGTTTTGTGGCGTTGAAAGTCGCTTTATGTGAAACTTTAATACATCAACGACCTCTTGTGGAGGCGACAGGCCATCTCTTTGGTCCCTGGGGAAAGTATAGTTTTAGGTCCCCACAAGGTCTCCAAACCCCATCCATCTGCAGTTTGCTGGCTGGTTTTTCTCCTCAGAGGCGTCAATGCTTATTAACATGTGGAGTGCCCTTTTCCATTTGCATGGCCTTACAAATGACTCTGACTGAAACCAAACAGGAATCTCACACCTGCAAATGACCGAACCATCGAAAGCCACCATTAGTTTCTGCACAGAAGAGTCTCTGGGAGCTTCTGGTATCTTCACCTCCTGGAGTTTTACAAGATAAGAGCTCAGCTACCGTAGAAACAAAAAAGATACCGAGCGCGCGCTCCTGAAAACACATCAAATTAGAATTTTAGTTTGAGATTGTAATAAAACCCTAAATAATCATAAAAAAGTTTATAATACATGATAATGTAATATTTGATCGTTTTTAAAATATAGTGATTAGGTTGTTTTCTCAACAAAGTTAGGTAGAAGTTGAGATGTGAGGGTTTTAATCTAATGGGACTTTCTTGGTTAAATAAAGAACAAATAATAAATAAATAAATAAAACAATAAACACAAACGGTAAAACGGAGGAGAAAAAAGCATCATTCAGAGAGGAAAACCTGCCCAGAGCCTTACAGAAAATAGACATCACTGCATTGATTTAATTTTCCCGTTCAATGGGGCGTGACCAACAGCGCGGGAGCAATAAAACTAACCTCCAATTAGTGCTCATCTAATTCTCAGGGACCAGTTATTTGTTTATCTGAGTAAATCTCAATACTGATCCGCTTGTAGCTAATCTGCTTATGGAAATTGACCGGTTTGGGGAAAAGGGGGTGGGCGAGGGGAGTGGGGGGGGGCACCTGGAGTAACCCGGAGTTTGATAATGAGGGCCTCTGTGCAGCTAATTTCCTAATTAAGGAACCGAGGACCACCAGCGCAGTCTGCTCTGATTCAGACTCACCGAGCCTGCAGCCCCGAGGGGCCGATGAATGCTGGGAAATATGTGGAAGCACCTGAAGCGCAGCCGGCTTGGTTCTAACCAGCGCGCGCGCTGCGTAAAAGTTCATTTACCACGATCCACCAGCGCCCTTTAAGGAAACGAGTTGCAATTTTGTTATATTTATGTCGATTTCCCAACTAAATGCCTAAATATTTTAATTTCATTATATATTATGTTTTGTTTACTTTTGATTTAAATGTTTGGTTGAAAAGACATAAATTCGAGTTTTGGATAATGGAAACAAAAGGCCTTTTGGCTTAAAGCACACAATAATAATGTGGATTTATTCACCCAGAGCTGCAGAGAAAATAAAATCTGATTAGATTAAAACGTTTAAAAAGAAAACAGTTTAACGTAAAAAGACAGTTGACATTATTAGTTTAGCTCCAGATTATTTACTGATTAGCTGGCTTTAATTTGTCATTTTTTGTTCATTAAAAGCGACACAATTACTATTTTTTCACGGTGTCGTCCTAATTTGCGCACATTCTTGTGACTGAAAAGTCGCATCAAATATCTAAAAATAAATGTGATTTAATCCGGTTTAAAACAGAATCAGTAACTTTTTTTGTTTCAGCGCAGTGACCGCGCAGCGGCCCTTTCAGCAACAGTAATTAACAAAGAAAAGCTTTTCAGTGACAAACACAATGGAGACAGTCTCATTAAGATTTGCACGATTTTTTTAAACCAGGAATGCAAATGAAGATGCAATTTACGCACGCTCTGCTGTTCCCTTTGTGTGCCATGAATGACTGCGTCCTCCCGGTTCAACACAGGTAAAATAATATTCACGGGTCATTTAGGGGAATAAAAGTGTCGCTTTTATCACCTCTCCGTTGCACGCAGCTTGAGCTATGGTCGTCCTAATAACTGGACTTATCTGAGGAGCTGATAGAAAAACGCATTCTGCTTTTAAAGCATCGGTGTGAGTCGCGGCTGTAGCATTATAACTGGTTTTATGAATCATTGTCACATATTTTGAATGATTTGAGTGGAAAATGCGACAGCAATGATAAAATCATACAACAGGATTTATCTCACACTCTCACTTCTGCAAGGAACAAAACAGCTATTCATTTTTTATTTAGATGTTTTTGTTACCAAAAAAAAGTCAAATAATTTATTATCAGCAATAAAAAATGTTAAATTTAAGGGGAAATCTGAATAAGAATATGACCAAAACAGAATATTTGCTGCATTTATCAAAGCTGGGGTTGGGGACACCCATGGACTGTTTGAAAAACGAAGAAATGTGGCTTGATCTTTTTTTTTTTTTTTTTTTTTTTTTTTTTTTGCATAAATCAAACTGGAATGTAAATTAATGATGAAAACATGCTTTGCAAGATCATTTTGAGCAACGGCAGACACAAACGATGTATTAAATCTGGCATAATTGGCCTAACAGTGACTTAATGGTTCTGTACATTAACCAGTGGTCATCATGTTAAGGCCACTGAGCTAAACTAATATATTTATAGGAATTAAAACAGCTTCACTTACTTTTAAAGTGTTATCAAGTTAAAGTAAGAAGTAGTTCTCAAGAAAATGCCTTCAGTGAAGGACAGAGACAGAAAAACTGTACTTAAGTACAGTAAGTACTTGTACTTTGTTACACTACATCACTGATTTTAGTGGCATCTGTTCAGAGTTTTTATTTATTTATTTATAAACTTATATTTCCATAGGATGAAACCGCTTGAGATGAGTCATCTATTGTTCCAGCAGGTCCTGTTACCTTACAACAAACCAAGATGACAGTCAATAAGCAAAGAGACAAACCTGAAACACTCATCACAAACTGAAATAAAAGAAATTAAACATCCAGCCATACATGTGCAAAAAGTCTAAGCATTAATGAAACACATTAAGTAGCACAGAGACATACAATGACGAAGTGGGGTTTGCTGTACTTGCATGAATTCTTATCCCTGAAGTAAATCAAGAACAGTTGCAGGTGGGTGTCACATTTTCACAAACCAAAGTTCTAAACAAGACCTTAAATGAGCAGGTAACGTGTTTTAGAGCATCCAGGCAGGTCAGCATCACAAATGGACATACTGCAAGGGCTCACCATACCTGTATGAAATCCAGTGCTGACAGATTCTCATCAACTGTTAATATTAGTATTAGTAGTAATACAGTATAAATAGTCTGATCTGTGAAGAGCAGCCAGAATAATCTCACAACTGTGCACACTTCCTTTTCCCCCACATGGCCACAACCCCAAACATCTAGAGCTTAACTCATCTGGTCTGACATACGCTTCTCTCTCCTTCAGTGTGTGCTTTAGTTTAGTCCACCTTAAGTCCTATACAGCTATAACTAAACTCTGTAGATTAATAATTTCCTCAACATAAACTCCCGAGTTCATCTCTGAACGCTACGCGTGTTCCACTGCATGCTGGGAAAAAACAAAACATCAAGACAACAAACAGCAGTAAAATAAATGAGGAGGGAATACTCTGAAGAGTGCATTGTAGGTGGATTAATTTAGCAAATATGTTCAAAAAAGAAAGGATTTTTTTTTTTAAGTTAGACTGACTGAGGCTGGTCTTGTTTCTCTGATTCGGTTAAAACTACTTAAATTTCCAGGGGTTGTTTGTGCTTTCTACTCCGCTACAATTTACCCTCCCAAGACACTTATTTGTATTTTTTTATTCGTTTTTCTAGCTGTTTCAAATTAGTCAACTCATAAATGTAAACAAACAAATAATTAGTTAGTTACAATTATAAATAAATAAAAATGTTGACAAGTTATGAAAAAAAAGAAAAAGAATAAAGGTAAAAATAAAGTCAATATCAGGTGTCTTTAAATAATAAAAAAGATGAAGAGAATGAAAATTTATAACACCGTCCCCCACCCCAACAGCATACTTCTACACACAGCACATAGTAAAATGTTACTTGATTACTTTATTTTTACTTTTAAGTACACGCATCCTATAAGTCAAACATTTCTATACTTCCACATTTACTCAAGTAGTTATTTTTACGCCTTTATCTGTACTTTTACTTAAGTAAAAACAAAAATCAAGTATTTCTTTACAACTTACGAAAGTAAACCTTATAAATCCTACAGGGAAGAGGAAGAACCTCCAACGGACTGAACCTAATCTGGTGGTGGTGTTGTGGGGGGGTCATCTAAAAATACACTCCTGGGCTTGACTTGTTAATTTGAGTAAACTTCAATATGTGCACATCTGAGTAAGTTATTTATTTTGAGCATTTCTGTAATTTTCCCCCATCATGTCAGCGTCGTCAGTGACACTTGTGATGACCAGAACTGGTGCAACATGTGCAAAACTTTAAGTCAAATCCTGTAATCTGACACACAAAAGCTGTTAGCTGCCTCTTTATTTTTCTCCCCAGCAGCCAAGCATGTCCTTGTTCATTATGTTCCCGTGTTGGAGGCCAAGGCTGCTGACACAGACTCGGTGTAATCTCTTTAACCCGCTGCTGTCGTGAGCAGACAAGGCGTGACCACCCAACGCTGCGCTCCATCTCACTTATAACCTAGGGAATGGGTTCTCACCTCATCACCTCTGGCTTGTTGCTGCTCATCACTCAGGGATGCACATTTCCAACATATTTAATCACACACACACACACACTTTGGGTTAATCGCCGCTACAAGCCCACTTTAGATAATCGTGTTCAACAGTGTGAAAACTCATCCTCACTGACTCTTCATTTTGACAAAAGCATAGCTTTTATTGGCTAATGAAGCTAAAAGTAAATGGAATTATGCCATTGGGGGGGGTTGGAAAGACCTTTTAATATGATGAGGGGTCATTTCTTGGTTTCAGGGGAAACACATTACAGCTTTTGGGATATGATGCGTTAAATGAAAAATAAAATAACTCTGAATTAAGCTTGTATCTACTGAAAGCTAATTCTAATTCAGGTGAAATTAAGCACATCATTTCAATAAATGTGCTTTTGCTTCTGGACCCACCAGCTGAGACTGTATTAAGTCATTTTGGTGCACAATGAAGATTTTGTGTTTTGTCTGATTTCCCTCAGCTCACACTCAAGACTCTAATCGGTGCACTTTCCATCCATCCATCCATTTTCTGAAACCGCTTGTCCATGTGGGGTCATGGAGGGGGTGGGGGGGCTGGTGCCTATCTCCAGCGGTCAATGGGCAATCAGGCGGGGTACACCCTGGACAGAGAGCCAGTCCATCGCAGGGCAACACAGAGACACACATGACAAATAACCACACACACACCTAAGGACAGTTAACTAAGGACCAATCAACCTAACAGTCATGTTTGTGGACTATGGGAGGAAGCCGGAGTACCCAGAGAGAACCCACGCATGCACAGGGAGAACATGCAAACTCCATGCAGAAAGATCCCAGGCCGGGAAGTGTACCTAGGACCTCCTCGCTGTAAGGCAACAGCTCTAACCACTGCACCACCCGCACTTTCCATTCATCATGCCATTTTAGATCTGATTTTCAGGAGTCGAAATAAAACCTGCAGCGAAGCGGCGTGCAGCAGAGGAGATGCTGCTCTTCTCTGGTGCTGATTTAAAACTGCCACATGTGAATGGCATTATCAAGCACCTCTGTCTTTGATGATCACTTTAAGCTCTGTTATTACCCCGTCCAGCTAATTACAGCGCTCATTACTTCCCATGTATCAGCTAAATCATTGCCATGTTTGGTTTTCTTCCAAAAACAATGGAAAACTTTCTTCTTCCTCTTTTCTTTTCTTTTTCTTTTTGTTTGGGAGAAAGGGCTGAATCGTCATGTTTTGCTTTGCAGCCCTCTTTTGTCTTAGCCATAATTAAGATCCCACCAATCTAGCCTCCTGGTTTTTTTTAAAGAAAGGAAAAACTCTCTTTGTCATGCCTTCATTAGTTTCAGATAATATTGTGAGAATCCACAATTAATTTGCAGTGTAACTGTAATTAATTAAACATGCCCAATTTTCTAATATGATTAATGTTATCTGTATTCTTCTCCAAAATGAATTTGTAACAGAAACACTGGTGTGAGCTTTAAATGAAAAACTGTTTTAAGGAGAAGAAAAAATCAACAACTAGGTGAGGGTAATTATAAAAGATTATTTATTAAATCCTAAATAAGAAACAAATAATCTCAAATGAATATATAAATCATGTAGAGCATAATGTGCAATCTGGAACAAAATGACTAATCTCTGTTGCACGCCAAAGTCTTGATAAAGCAGATAGTGGTCATAAATTTAGTCTCAGTCAAGGTCTCATTAGAAGAGACTTAATTTAATTAAGAGTTAGCCATCGCCCTCTAAATATATTAATTACCTTGAGCATGACGAGATAAGTGTGGTGATTGCTGCGTATTCCATTAAAGTGAGTCTTCTGGGAGAAAAGCAAACTAAGGCGGGAAGCTGACTGTGTTGACAAGATAATGGATGGGGCTGGTGGGAGATGAATTTGGTCACCTTGCTTTGGGTTAAGCTCAGGGAGGTGAGGCGGAGGACAACACAGCAGCGCAATGAACAGGCAATAAGTGCATTTTCATTTTTAAATCTAAAACTGGGCCCAAGATTTAAAAAAAATTGCTTTAATTAAGAGGAAACTATTTATATTTAAAATGTCATATGAAAAAAATGTATTTTAAGGACTGTTTTTGACTTTAAAAAAATTTTTGTCTTTTTTTCTCTATTTAATGAGTAAGAGCGCCAGGTAGATTAAAAAAAAGAAAATATCACAAATAATTCTAAATTGAGGTACAAATACAAAAATATTCTAAAACAACTGATTTCCTCTAATAACTGCATTTTCTTCATCAACACAGATACATGCTTCCTTTCCGTGTTTCCTACCTGCACACACACGCGCGCTCGCTCGCGCGCGCACACACACACACACAGAGAGAGAGAGAGAGAGAGAGAGAGAGAGAGAGAGAGAGAGAGAGAGAGAGAGAGAGAGAGAGAGAGAGAGAGAGAGAGAGAGAGAGAGAGAGAGAGAGAGAGAGAGAGAGAGAGAGAGAGAGAGAGAGAGAAGCGTACACAAACACAGTCCAGGAGTGTGCCGAGCGGTACAGAAGCAACGGCTCATTGCCCCACAGACTGATATGTCAATGAAACATACAAGACGCTGCTGGTGCATTGGAGAGATTTCCAGCCTCGCTGCTCTCCTGGCTGACAGCAGGACAAAGAGCCTAAGCTACTATTATCTGGAAGCAAGCTCTCATTCCTGCTTTCATCCTTTTCTTCTGGCGTACAAACACAGATACGGTGCTCTGCATATAGTCACTGATGCATCCAGTATGGATATCAGACGGAAACATTCTGAAGAGGTGGAATTTCAGACATTGTTGAAATGTCAGAATAGTTAGAAAAAATGTTAGTAAATAAAAGAAATAAAACTTAATTTTCTAATGTCCACAGATGTTTAGTTACGGCATCTCATCAGGGTGATTTCAGGACAGGTGATGCTCATGTTAAAACTTCACAAACGTGTGACCACAAAGCTTCCTGCACCATCTTCCTGAGTACCCCCACCCCATCCTCCCCCCGCTCTCCCCTCTTCTCGACAAACCTCCTCCCACTCTGACCAGAAATCTAAGCACACTCACCGAGCTCTCACTTGTCCCAGCGCTCCTGCTGCTCCTGTTTTTCAGTCTCCCTGTTGGACCCACCTTCCACAGCTGAGCGTCAGCAGGCCCAAAATATGGCGGGCACATCCGAGGCCCGTCGCCTCAGCCCAGATGACTTTCCCCTCACCCATCCGTGCAGCACTACTTCAACCAGAGCCACTCGGTGCAGCAGAGAGGTATGAACCGAACCGTGAGAGCACTGGGCAGTCTCTGCTACAGCGCGGCACACTGCAGCTGAGCTCTCCCTGCTCTGGGACCCATCTAATTCAGCCAAGATTGCTGCATACAAAAGTTGACAATGCACCAGTGAAAGCCATTGTTGATATTCAACATTTTTAAATAGCTGAGCAGAATAGACAACATGGCAAGCTGCAAAACTTGGCAAGGAAACTGACCTGGAGCTACACGTTTGAAAGGGTTGCCACACTGGGCGAGAGAAGAAGAGAGGGCTATTGTGTTTAAAAATAAAAAAAAGAAGGAAATCCGGTGTGAAAGAGCCTAAAAAACAAAACATCTCCCATCCCTGGAGACTAGAGGATAATACTTCCTGTGCAGCAGGAAGAAGACAATCACTTCACATGGTCACAAGCATTTACACATTACCAAGAAAGAGCGGAACAATGAAATCATTGCATTCACATCCATTTTAAAATGGGATATTATATTTCTGACTCTGGTATATAAAACGGAGGAAGCTCAGGCTTCGATAGAAATGTTAAAAGTACACCTGAGTGTCTGTGTGTTAAACCAAACCTAAGAAACAAATCTAAACGGCTCTTCTCTCAGAGTGCACCCTCTTGGCTTAGATCTAGAGGAACGTAATGCAGAGAGTCGTTTGTTTCTCTAGCGTTGCACATGAGGAGAATGATACAGCCCGACGCTGCTGATGGTGTTCTGTTTCCGTCTTTGTGGCACTGGCAGGTTTACAGATGATACGGACATTTAAGATGCCTTTAGCTGCACATATGTCAAAACGTCACAGCGCTGCTAATGCCCAGGGAGGTGTGTGTGTGTGTGTGTGTGTGTGTGTGTGTGTGTGTGTGTGTGTGTGTGTGTGTGTGCGCGCGCACCCCAGAGCAAATTCCACCCTTATGTTTAGTGTCGAGCTCAACCAATATGGTTTTTCTATCGCAGATTCCATCATGCCGAAGGCTGATATGTGCGGTTGAGTTTTTGGGCAGATTTTCATGGCCAACCTCTAAACGTTTCCTCAGTATTGGCATGCTAAAATGTCAATAATAACACCAGTGGATGCACAACATTTCTGATGCTGAATCTGTTTTTGAACTCTGAATTTAATCAACTAGTAAATCTTAATTTTGTGCCCTGCTCAGAAAAATCAGTAAAATCAGAGATCTAACTCAAATTAATCAAACAAATCAATTAACTCACCAAGTATCCAACATTTGAAACTGGTAAATAAAAATAAATTTTAGTTGAAAACGATGTCTGTCAGTACTCGGGGATGCTAGTAAGTGATTGTGTTCTTGGCAAGTACACCAGAAAGACTGTTCTACAGAGCACGAGAGGACACAAGCGGCATTTGGAACAGAACCATACTCCGTTGCATGATGGTAACAAGCACAAGCGCTGCTTGTTGCTACGTTTATTAAAATGACCTGATGTAAAAATAACAGTCTAGTTTATCCCTTAAAGAACAAAATAACAATAAATACAAATTATTTGTATAATATTTGGTCCACTTTTAATGAAAACTGATAAAATACCAACCTGTCCTGCTGATAAATGAAGAAAAAAAGCTGTTTAAGGCAATGCAGCATTTATTTTGTTAGTGAGTTAGCTATTTAGCATTTTGAGAGATCGCGAAGAGTCTGAAAATAAAAACCAAACACACACAGCACATTTTACAAATAACACACACAATTGTTTACAATAGACTACTTCATATTTCTGATATAAATCTACAGTTATGAGCTCTCTCCTCTGACATTTAAGTATGACGTAATGCATTGAGGGATACTTTGCTGTCCCAAATCCACAGAAGGATGCATTAATGCATCCTCGATGGAACGGGCGGAGCAAGAACACAGCCGGGAACTTTGAGCAGACCTGCCATGACACATACTTAGGATAGGAACAGTACTTGCACCACCGTTGATGACGTTTCACAAGGACACGAGTACACAAGCTCAGATGAGTATGCATACTGAGAAGCGGCCATTACTTTAGAGCATTTATTCTGCAGATGTTACTCTGCAACATAAATGAACGTTTGAAATAAATTCTGCTGCAGCAGCGGGCTGCTCGGGAATGTGCCTGAATTTAATTCAGCATCACTAAGGATGTAAATCTGCTGATGCTGATACATTAAAAAAAGATTAATATATATATATTGGCTGACCGATATGTAGATGTATCCCTAGTTCAGTGTATTTTTATGTTTTTGAGAGGAGCATAATATTTGTGATTAATGTGGATTTTGAATTGGGAAAAGCTGCACAAATTCCCCAAATCTTCTCAAAGATCTTCTCAAAATCTTTAAACAAAGTATAATGTTATCAGTTGCTTTGCATTTTGGGAGAGAAAAAGGCTTCAGAGTTTAGCCACATTGGCATATTTTTATGGGAAAAGCAGGAAAATGGTGTGAAATGTAAATAAAAACAACTAAGTGAAAATAGCACAAAGACAACAGATCAAGTTGTGTCATATTAACACATTGAGAGCCAACAACACAAGAGCATGCTGCTGGCATGGTTGCAGAGCCAGCCTGTTGTAATGTGAAGAGATTTATTACTGAAGAAAGCAAAACCTTCCAAGAAAAAAATGTGGGGATGGTAGCAAAGGCTGAAGAAATAATCATGTAATATTATTAGTGTTAATAGTGCTCTAGGGCACTATTGCACCCATATGTAATCCCAAAGGCTGCATTTGGAAACCTGCAGAAAGAGCAAAACTTGTAAAAGTGATGATTCAGAATGTCTTCTTCCATCGTACATGAGCTCAGAGTGAGTTGGTGGCTGAGTTTAGATCTAATTCATCATTTTTTTTTCTTTTACTTGTTGAGAAATTCAACCTGTTCCCCAAAACATTTTTATTCCAGAGGCCAAGCTGTGATTTCCTCTGCAGAATCAAAGCTTTTTGCAACAAACACATTTCTGCTTCAAGGCTGTCACAAAAATCCTCACCTAATTTTTAGCTTTTTTGTGGAAAACTTTCAATAACTATCCTGAATCATTTGAACCTTTGTGTGTGCTACAGATGATGCCAAATGCCAAAAATGGCATGTGGAATCCTCAGCCTAGTCTTTGGTTTGCATTCCTAAATTTATACAGTCTTTGGGAGGTGCTGGAATTAGGAATTTAGGAAATCCTTCCATTTTTTTTTTGTTTTGTTTTTGCTAAATTTATTTTTTCTGAAATACATTTCTCAGTCTGCATTTTTAAAAGAGCTGCAGAATCAACCTCGAACCTTCTGTTTCGTTTTAAAAAGATGTCCTCTACCAGTATCAATCACATGAATCCATGACCAACCCAAAGTTATGTAATGTTTCCTCAAACAGAAATCGCAAGCAGGTCAAACTTAGAGAACCAGGTGATAAACTTCAAATGTTAAAAAGTATTTTCCCACAGAAACACCTAACAGACCAGACATGAGCTGAAAATCATTTCAGCCCCATTCAATTGTCATAAAAGTGAAATGTCTGCTTCCTTGCCTCCACCTGGCTGTGAAACGAAATGCTGGAGTGTGTTTTTATGTTTAAGTGTATGGTGTAGAGAGAAACGGGACCTCTCGGGCCCTTTGACACAGGCAGGATGTATAATTACACTGATCAGGGTGAAATCGCAGCTCAGAGAGAGGAGGCAAGGCCTGAATAATCTCACAGGTGGGTCAGACCTGGAGAGGCTGAGGTACAGGGAACCCGTGGCATCTGTACTGGAAATCCACGTCAGCACCACCCATCTCACACTATTAGCTGCAATCAAAGCTCTAATTTTACTCTAACATTACACCCCACTCCCTGCAGCCCCCTCCCACCCCTGCTGGTCTGGATGGTGCAGCCTGGTGGGAAAACGACATTCAATCCGCTGTCCGCCCCATTCAGGCCAAATTGGCAAATGACAGCTCTCCGCCTCTCAGATTGCCGAGAGTGAAAGGTACCTCCATCACCGCTCGCCCAGCCTCAGAGGGCTGTTGGGGAGGGCAGGGATTAGAGGAAAGGGTGAGTGGGGAGGAAGAGTGAGAACCGGAGAGGCCCGGGAGTGGACTAAGGGTGGGTTAACAGCTTCCCTTGTCCTCCTCGGCAGTGACAGTGCAGGGCAGAGAACATGGATAAAAGAGAAAGATGAATGCCTACTCAGCAGATCAAAGGAACTTCCCTGAGACCGATGGGAAAAGTTGACCCAAGCCCACTAATCACCCATTTTACCAACGCAGGCCGAGCTGGATGAGAGAGCAGCATTTGGCCTCATGCAGGTCAACAGCTCTGAGGAGGAAGTTCTAAATCTTACAGGAGCAGGGACAGAGGTGTCCTTTGGTGAGGTAGGACTCGACATAATCAGGCAGCAAAAATAAGCCTCTGAGAAAACAAAAAAGGGTCATCTGTGGCCTGTGGAGCTGCAGGAACGTAATGCAAATGTACAGCATGTGGAAGTGAAACTCACATTCACCCAAACAACAAGAGCTTTCATCCATATTTCACTCACAGGGGAAACACAGAATGTTCAGCACTACTGGCTGCCCGGCTGAATGGTGCTCTTACTGCTAATTAAGTGCTAATGGCAGCTCCCCCTGCAGAGAATACTAATTAATGCTCCATTCTTCTGCAGGCTGAGCTGCTCTCCGGCGTGGTCTAATGAGGGGGAGGCAGGTATGTCTTCTCCCAGGCAGGGTTAATAAGCACAACACAGTGGGCTCCAAGTGGAGAGGGGCCATACCAGGAGGGCTGCTTCCTGTCCCCTAATACGAAGAGACCCCCCCCACCCCACCCCACCCCACCCCACCCTGAAACAGTCACAATGAAGCACGGAGGTAATGAAAGGATCGGTTCAACAATTGTAGAAAAGAGGCCAGCTCAAGTCTCTGCACAGATACCACCATCTAAGTTCTGCTATTTGTAGATCTGCAGCTTTGTTGACATGAAAGGAAATCGCTTAGCAGCAGCAGAGAGAGAGAGAGAGAGAGAGAGAGAGAGAGAGAGAGAGAGAGAGAGAGAGAGAGAGAGAGAGAGAGAGAGATTTATATTTAGTAGTAATTAATAATATCAACAATAATGCAAGCCTCAGATCTAGTTTGCTACACTGCGCAAACTTCTTCGTCCCTTGTTTCTTTGTATTTGTCAGGATTCTGGGATGTTCTCTTCCATTTGGTTCAAGGAGGTTCAGCAAAGGGAGATTTTGGTTTCTGAACAACAGAGTTTGTTTTAGTTTCTTTAGAAACATCCGGTGTTCTGCATTTTAGGAACACAACAACAACATTTGTTCACAAATCTCTACCCTGCAGCATCAGAGTCAAATGTAAAATGATAACAAACTTGGAGCAAGTAGACAGTTTTTTTTTTCAAAAGAATCCGTACTGACATTTGCTCTGAGTTTGTTCACTTCCTTAAGGATGAGAGTCAAAATATCAGAGAAGTGATTTAAAAAAGAAAATCTAAGTAAAAAAAAAATTCTTTTGATCTCTTTTTGCAATTTTTGTTTTTTATGAGCCAGTGCTAAAATAATTAATAGAAGGCTTTACTGATCTCACAATGGGGAGTTTCACTTGTTACAGCAACACAAACACTTAGAGAATAATTAGAATAAAAACAACAAAGGTGCATGTATATACAGGCAGTAAGCTAGTATAACCTTTGACCACTAAAAACCACGAATAAAAAGGAAACTTTGGGTTCCAGAACAATCCTGCATAGGGGACATAGACTGATATTGCATGAGTATTGAACACACACTGAGTGTTGCATTGATGTTATTGTGTACCAGGATAATTCCAGTACCAGTTAAACTAAGGAGTTATACACTCTAACGCATGGATGTAATTTGGGGGGGGGGGGGGGGGGGGGACAGGGGGGACATGTCCCCCCACTTTTTCCAAAGTCAAGTTTGGACCCCTGCACTTTTTACCATCCAAAAACAATATTATGCTATATACAACTGACACTGGTTGAATTCTAGGACCAAGCAGAAAACAACCGTTTGTGTTGAAGCCTGTTTACTATTGGAACATACTGTAAAGATTCCCCCCCACCCCCCACCCCCCACCCCTTGCCCCCCGTACTTCTAAAGTGAAATTTACGTCCATGCTCTAATGACCCACAGTAGCGTCCTGTTTTACATCTTGGATGTCTCAGTCTGCCTCTGAAGGAGCTGTCCATGGTCTCCACAGTGGAATTCAGTGAGTGTTTTTTTTTAAGATGGAGGTCATCTTCACCTCCATCCTCCTTTTCCACGTCTCCTCAGCTGAATCCAGTGGGCAGTCCAGAACCGAGCTAGCTTTGTTAACAAATTAGTTAAGACTTTTAGGACTGGTGCTATTGTCTGTGTTTGGATGTGTTCCCTTCTTCACTTTCATCAGCATCACCAGGATGAGGTGGATGCTCTCCTCTTCCTCAGTTTCACTGATGCTGTCACTGGAGAGGATGTCTGCCACCAATTTCTTTCATCCTCCTCTCATTGCCTTCTTGACATCCTTCATCATCATCATCATCATCATCATCATCATCATCATCATCATCATCATCATCATCATCATCATCATCTTTCTCACTGTGACCTATAGTTCTTAGAAGATTCTGAAGCGTCCTCATCACTGACAGTAGACTTGGGCACATCAGATGAAAACTCGTTTTCTGTCTCTGGTTCTCTGTTTAGAAGTAACAGTCTTAGTAAACATCATTCTTAAAAGAGGATGGAATAGATCAGGAATCAGTCCATTAGAAGGACTGCTCACGTTAGATGTTCTGGAGTTAAAGTCAGAGAGGCAAGAATGAGAATGATTGGACATGTCCAGAGGAGAAACAATCATTACATATAGATAGAAGGATGCTGAGGTTGGAGCCTGCAGTAACAGTGCAGAAGGAGCAGCATAAGAAACAGTAATTTAAAGACTGATGAATACATGAAGGTTTCTATTTTGATTTAAAATTTACTAGAGTTGGGGCACATTTGAGGTCATAATGAAGCTGATTCCATCTGTCAGCAGCAAAGTAGCTAAAAGCAGCTTCACCCTGTTTGGTTCTGACCTGAGGTTCTACTAGCTAACTATTTCCTAAGGATCTCAGTGCCCTGTTGGGCGTATATCCCTGAAGGCGATCTGACATGTTTTATGGGCCCAAGCCACTGAAAGGTTTATAAACTAGTAGAAGTACTTTGAAATTGATTCTGCAATTTACTGGTAACCAGTGTAGAAATTTAAGACCAGGAGTGATGTGTTCAGTTCCCTTGGTTCTTGTTAAAGTGGGAGTAAAGGTATGGGCGGAGACGTATTTCATCCACACTTCCTGTTAGGAAGACGCTTCTGAAAGAGGTGTCGCCTGGCGGACCGAGAGAGCGGCACTGAGGCAGTGATAGACCGCACCCCAGCTCCGGACAGAGAATTCTGCTGTTGTGCCCTTGGGCAACCCACCTTGCCTGCTGGTGGTCGGAGGGACCAGTGGCGCCTGTGCTTGGCAGCCTCGCCTCTGTCAGTGCACCCCAGGGCAGCTGTGGCTACATCGTAGCTCATCACCTTCAATGTGTGAATGTGCGTGTGTGTGAACGGATGAATGATCCACTGTAGTGTAAAGCGCTTTGGAGCCCTTACTCTGAGAGGCGCTATACAAGTGCGGGTCATTTACTTTTGACCACCCAAGCTGTCTTTACTTAGCCTGGCAAGCCAGACTAAATAAATGTATTATTTAGTCTGGCCACGCTCCATTGACGGCTCTCGGTTGTGGGGCGGGTTCTACCGTTGTCTTTCAAATGATCTCCGCATTCCACTGGACAATGAATGTGACATACTCTTGTTTCACTCTGTTGCATCATCCCACCCACCAGGCATATAGAGTGCCCTGATTGGCCCACAAAGCGGCTAAAGCTTGGGGCAGCAGTAGCTCAGGTGGTAGAGCGGGTTGCCTCATGATCGGAGGGTCATGGGTTCGATTCCAGCTCCCGCCAGGGGTATCCTGCTGTTGGGTCCTTGGGCAAGACACTTCACCCAACTTGCCTGTGTTAGTGGTGGTCAGAGGGGCCGACGGCGCCAAATGGCAGCCTCGCCTCTGTCAGACCTCCCCAGGGCGGCTGTGGCTACAAGTAGCTTACCATCACTAGCAGTGTGTGAATGTGAGAGCGTGCGAAAGCGTCTTTGGGGGTCTTGAAAAGCGCTATATAAGTTCAATGCTAAAAAAAAAAAAAAGCTCTGTGGTTTGTTCACTAAGCAGATAGAGCACTATGATTGGCCCACCATTATGGATCAATCACAGCTCTTTATGTGTTTGAAACCTCTCTAAAGAGCTGTGATTGGCCAGCCAGAGTCCTGGTAGGAGCTGCGGAGGTTCCAATGGAGCATGCCTAGACCAAACTTTGCAAAGCAAGAATTTGGTCTAGTTCACTAGGCTAGTCTTTACTCACAAACAACAAGAAAATGTTGGTTTGGATTCTTTGTCCCCTTTAATGTGACCAGTGAAGCTCAGGTCTGAATCAGTTATGACACCACGATTTCTAACCTGGCTCTTTGTCTTTTTTCCTCTGGAGTCAAGTTGAGCAATAACTTCCATCTTATCTTACTTATTTTCAAAGACAAGAACTTCAGCCTTGTCTTTGTTTAACTGGAGGAAGTTTGTCTGCATCAGTCATTGATTTGCTCCAAACACTAACAGAGTGGGTCTAGAGGACCACAGTCACTAGGTGATAGAGCTAGGTAGATCTGGGTGTCATCTGCATAACTATGATAGGTAATGTTGTTATAGCGGATGACCTGACGTCGTTTCAAAGTTCATTTTTTAGGACTTTGAACTCATTTGCCATCAGGCGAGAACCGGACCATCTCCTTAGGAATGTTTTTGGCCACTTGAATGAATGACTCTTTGAGTCATTCAGGTTTCAAAAGGTTCAGTTTTCTACATCAGAGACAACTTATCTAACATTTAAACCTGATAACTGAACTAAATTAAGGTTTTGAGGATTTTTCTTCTTCATTTGTACATTAACTTTGTAACATAACTCTTTAATTGGACGTTCATATAATAATACATCTTTGTCATTTACTGTTTTGACTCTACATCCCATCAGTGTGACAAATACTTTGCATTCTTAGATATTTCAGCCTATTTTTGCCCCTTTTAGTCATTTTTGGGGTGATTCTGCCTTTAATTGACTCCTCAGCTGGTTAAACATCTGCAGATTTACAAATAGAGACAGAGTTATCACCTTTTAACCCACGGGGAAACCTCGGTTGTTTTGTTTGAGTTAGCACAAAGCCCATAGATTAATCCTTTTTCCTACCCAGAAATGGGTGATTTTCCTCCAAAGGTGTTTATATTTTTACTTTTTACAGATTTAGATGTGAATAGAAATGCTGACTTTTTGCTCTGAAGTCGAATCCAAATGTTTTCAGCTAAAATAAAAGAGCTGGCCTAGTTGTTGCAGTACTTTTAAAGAGGACTGTGCATACAGCAAAAACTTTTCTGAGCACTGTTTCATATTAGGCGCGCGTTTGTGTGCTCCTGCTATCTGGAAACTGCTGATGTCTATAAGAAAACAACTTGTATTCCACATAGTTCCCAACCTGCTGAGAGTATGTGCGGCAGCAAAATAAACACATTTCCTGTTTGGATGCAAAAAGCCTGGGAATCAGATTCAAAGTGCTGAAGAATGAATGGATGTGCGAGTATGCGGGTGCGTGCATGCGAGAGCGAAAACATAGATTGAGGGTGGTATTGGAATTACCTGAGTGAGATAATGGTGGTGCATTAGATTAACTTTCAGGCCCTAAATGCAACACATTTAGGCAATCTTGTCCCCAAAAAACATGTCAATGTCTGAAAGGCCTCCCTCTCGCTATCAGGAGCCTCTGGTCCCCCACACTGATGCAGCTGGCAAGGCGCTGCCGTCGACTGTCAAAATGCAGCGCCAGATCTAGTTATAAAATAATTGAATTTTCATATCAGAGGGGACCAGAGTCCCAGCAGACAAAAGGACTGCTGAGTCCTCTCTGATATTGGCTCGGGCCCTTTGCCACGCGCATGAAATCAGTATGTTAATGTTCCAGGGTTTTCTTTTTTTAAGGGCACTTGTGCTCTCGCAATGTACTACCGATGCGGTTTAAAAAAAATTGCAACTATTGATAAGTAGGCAGCCAGTAACCCCCCCTCGACCCCTCCCCCCCACCCAACAGGCCCACCACCGCTGCCCCCTGCTTCAGTGAGGCTCTAGACGCTCTCGCACCCCTATCCTCCCCCATTATTAAAATTGTAATTTATTTTTCTAAATCAGAATGACAGCTCGCTTTCTTTTCTCCGCGGCAGGCGGTGAATCACCGAGCTTTAATTACTTTCGTAACTTCGCTGACCCTGTGGGCGCGCTGCTCTGCCGGGGAAAATAGGACCTCCAACAAAGGCCCTCCGAAGCCTCGGCCGCCTTCGCCTCATTCAAAATGCGAAAATTCATCAAACTACAGGATTTCATAAGATTTTTGTTAACATTTCACCTTTGCGTCTTTCTCCCTCAAAACACCGCTACACAGGGGTGGGTGGGGTGGGGGGGGGAGCTCTGCAGTCCCACTTTTGTGACCCACCTCACCAAAAAACTCACTAAATATCCCTAATTCCTGCTCCTCTTCTTCACTCCCCCGCTCTAGTTTTTGAGTGAGCACTTGTGTTGACTCAACAAGGTCAAAACAACCAGAGGTCACGCTAATATCAGCGACCTTTGCACATCCAGGCCGTGGCCTCAGCAGCACGGGTTGCTGCAGAGGCACGCTGGTTGCCAGGGTCATCTGTGACTTGTGAGATGTGAGGGTCAGTGTTTGCTCAGCAGAGGCCAATCAGACGGTTTAATAAACAGACGAAAACCCTGTGATTTTTATGAAGGCTGTAAACACAGCCTCCATTTTGGCCAAAGAGGATCCTGATTTGCTCCTCATCACTCCAGGCCTAACATATTAAAGTAGGTAATATGTTGTAATCCCTGCTATCGCTCTCACCTTCTCGCTGGCACATCTCTGTTTTTTGGGCCGTGCCACGGTGTGAACCGGGCCTGTGCAGACGCCGCTGGTCTTTTGCTGACTGCCTGATAATTGAATGAGCGATTATCCCTCCCATTAATAGACAATGATACAGAAAGCACTGCCATATGTACAGAATATTAATGAGTGGCTGCAGCCGCCTAGATAAGAGGAGTGCCATGCAGTTGCAGTAATAGGGGTTAAAACAATTTGCCCCACCACCCCTTCCTCACCCACACATTCTCTCTCTCTCTCTCTCTCTCTCTCTCTCTCTCTCTCTCTCTCTCTCTCTCTCTCTCTCTCTCTTTCACACACACACACACACACACACACACACACACACACACACACACACACACACACACACACACACACACACACACACACACACACACACACACACACACATCCGGCTGCTTCCTCTAATCCTCCATCCTCTCACTAACTGACACACCAGCACCTTGGGACCCAGGTTTCTGCTTGGTTCTGACCTCTGCTGACTCTGGGTTACAGCAAGTTTAGCATTTTAAAACAAGGATAGATATTTCTCATCACTTTTTTTAAAAAAAGGATAGAGTTCTATGTGACAGTTTCAGATCTATATCAATCTACTTGCCAGCAGATCTTTTTTCTTTTAATGAGTTCAGAAAGATAAAAAGATGGAGCAGCTGAAGACCCAAAAGCCCGCACCTACACCAACTCTCGTGTAGTTTTGCCAGATAGTTCTGGGTCATGGCTTCCCTCTGCCAATCAATATCTATCAGTAATGGAAAGCATGTTTTTGACCCCCCCTCCCTTTGCAATAATCACGTTTAATGCCGTGAAGTACTTTATCATGGGCCTGGAGGCAAAAGAAAGGCCCGTTACCATGGCGACCATGAAAGCCATTGGTCTCCTTTTCAGTGGAATAATGAACTTCTCTCCTCCGCGTGTCACTCTTCCGCCCCATTCTCAGCCTCTTCGATTAAACTCAAGTCCACGCGTCCTTGAAAATCCTCATAATGTGGCAAACAAGAGAAAATCACAGGAAGATAAGAGGAAAAAAGATGTTCGAGGCTCAACAAACACATCACTTCAGCCCGAGGCGCCTTAAAATCAATGTTGTGTATTTTTCTGAACAGGAATACCTCCCTCTTATTAAACAGGAGGACCGTATTTGCTGCTAAATTGCTACAATGATTTGGTCAGATGTGATGGAAAATTATAAAGTTTTGTGTGAAAACTGGCATTCACCCCTGGATTAAAAGCAATAAAACACTGACTTAAAACATCTTATATGCATTAAAAATATTTTGTATTCATTCCTAAGAGCTTCCATCCATCAGAGAGAGAAATATGTCTGCGCTTTGTGAATTTACTGCAGAAAATTGAAAGAAAAGTCAGAACCATAGGACTAACAATCGTTGGTTGGATCTGAATAGAACTTTTAAGGTACAAAGGTTATTTTTTCTGCATTTCAATAATAATAAAAGTACAGTTTTCTTCTCTACGGGCCTTGAATTGGGTCATTGATTTCTCTGCAGCGTCCTTGAGCCCTCAGACTCCATCTGTCCGAGGACATCCAGTGTTTTCTACAGCGGTGTTGGCTGCTTAAGGGTCGATTAAAGGGAAGAAAAGAGACGAGAAACTGGAAGGAAACTTGGAGAGTTGCAATGAATAATCAGGTCAAATAATGAGGAGAAGAGAAAGGGAGACACGGTTAAAGCGGCAAATTTACACATGTAGATGGTAAATTTCTTCAGTGCCAAAAGGTTTTATAGTGTTTTTATCAAGGCACAGAATCGATTTACTATAATAAGAAATTGATCAAAAAAGGGATTTTTAAACAACCTTTATGGGTTGCAATTAGATCTAGTATTATCCAGTATTTACCTAAATTAATCAGTTATTTTTTTAAATATAGCAACTTTTATGTTAAATTAACTATTAGCTTGTGAATCATGACATTTTCTTAGCTCCATGTTTATTGTCAGTGTTTGAAAAGTCATAAATGCGTAATCAAAATAATTTCCAAAATGATCTGAAACAGCTGAATTAATAGTTAACAGTAAAATCAGATCATTTTTAGTTTAAAAGCAACGTTTTGCACAACAGATCACAAGAAAACTTTCACTAAGGTTATAAATGTTGTTCTCACACGTGTCTGTAAACAAATAAAAGCTGTAAATCACATCAATAACAAGATCTTTCAGATTAAAGTACTTTTATAGTCAAAAGGACTGAGACTGAGTATTCTACAGTTTACTACCAAATGAGCTTCAAAAATTATTTATTAGAAGGGAGGAAATTTATAATTTAAGAGAAAATAATTGTTTTGCCTAATTTTTACACATAAGGCACACACAAAAACAAAAGGTTTCTGTTTCCATATGTGGAGTGATGCTGTGGAATTAAACCAATAAACAGCTAAAGCAATGTCCAAACATAAACAGGTTAAAGATAAATTAAGGAGCATGCTTCTTGACAGGAATTTACAAACACAAGACACAAATAAACAATAGGGGTACGTGTTTAAATGGTGTGTGTGTGTGTGTGTATATATATATATATATATATATATATATATATATATATATATATATATATATATATATATATATATGGGTGGGATTTGCTCTGGGGTGCACACACACACACACAAATAACATACATTCACAATAAAGGTCTGAATGAAATCTAATAAAGTTCCTTTATTTATTGTGTCATAATTTACTGATAGTACACAGATTTTTAATGTAAACAGCAAGCGTGAAATAAAGCTGACTATATTAATCAGTGATCAGGTTTCGGGTCATGATTTAATAAACTTTATCCCGACGTGAACATGTTGGATCTAGTTGTGCCTCATCATTTAGTCCTGCATGGATAGAAAAGAGATTAAAGGCTTCTCATTAACAGAATGTTATTAAATTTAATTGAGTCCAAATGAAATAGGGAGACATTTAAGAGAAGTTGTAATGTTCTCTAAATTAAGCATCAAGAGCAAAAACAGGAGAAACACTTTAATCGATGCAGATTACCCAGAGTTTCTCCTGGTGAAGACACAACTCTGAACCTGTCTGGATGAACACTCTCATAAATACGTTAACACAGCTAACAGGGTGCAGGTCCTGCAGGTCCAGGTTATGGTTTGTGTTGATGCTCAGGAATCTGGATCTACAGTCTCTGTGAGCCCAAACTACATTTAACATCAAATAAAAAAATGTTTTAACTTGTTTCTTGAAACACCTTTTAAACAATGATTATCTTGCCTGCTTCCATCTTTTTTAAAATACATCACAGAGAAATAAGTCAGACCACAAGAGGGCGCTGGTGAGCCTTTATTACCTGGTACAACAAGTTACTCAGAGAAAATAAATCAGAATAGACTCATGTCCCTGATCAGCAGTGTGAAACATTCTCTCCGAAGGTTACATCAGTTCATGAAAGTTACTTGTACTGGTTTAACTGGTTACAAAGACAATGGCAAAGTGACCAAAATAAAGATGTGATTCTAAACGATGCTCCTTGGTAGTTGGAAGTCATCCAAAAAAAAAAAGAAATTGACTGTAATCATATTTTTATGTATGCAGTTTCTCATTCTGAGTGAGACATTGTGTCTTGTCTGACCTCCTCTGACTATTTCCAGCTGCCTTTATTTGTGTGGCAGCTCTAACGTGTGTGTAGCAGTGTTTCACACAGAATAATTGTACGACACACCACTACATCATCCAATAATCAGAATAATCAAGATTTTTAATTACTGTCTGGCAAAATATAATCAATCTTGTTGATTTTGTTCTACGCAGTGTCACAGGGGAACAAGGTTCACCGTGTAACCTGAAGGTTGCTGGTTTAAACGCAGGCTCTGTCCGCGTCATTCATGTGCTTTGACAAGACACTCCACCCTCCTTGCCTGCTGATGATGGTCAGAGGGACCAGTGGTGCCTCTGTCAGTGAGCTCCAAGACTGCTGTGGCTACAGTGTTGCTCATCACCATCAGTGTGTGAATGAGTGAGTGAATGGGTGAATAATTGTTGTGTAAAGCACTTTGAAGTCCTCTAAGAGCAACATAAAATACAAGACTGCTGACAGTAAGTCTGGTTTTCCTTATTGACTCACATCCATCCTAGCATTTAAAACCTTCCAACAAATACAAAATATGTTTTTTTAGTAACTCTTTCATTGTTGAATCATAAACTCCAAAAGTCACATGTCATGTTTTTCAAATGTTCCTTTTGGTTCTTTTATTCTTGAATTTCTTTACAACAACGTGTGCTCCATTTTTAAGCCTACTGCATGTTGTCAGACAAGTTCTATTGAAGTGATTTCTTTATTCCATGCTGTAGTTCTTTTTTAAAACACAGAGCAGTTTTGTTTACCTGTTTTCCCGCTACGTTTCGTTTGCTGCTGCAAACATCCTCAGGCTGACGCTGATGGTGGCGCGTCACTTCCTTCTCTGTTTATCCGCGGGCAGCAGAGGACGTTGTCGCCCTCTGCTGCCCGCTCTCCTCTCTCCGATGATGCAGTCCCATGCGCGGTCTAACGTGTACACTCCATCCTCCCTGTTCATGGTCCCACATCCACGTCTCCTTATCTCGATTGCTTCTTTTATCCATCTTTTGTATTTCTGTTGTTCGGTGTTTATGATCCTTGTGTTGTCCCAGTCCATTATATGGTTTTCTCGTATGCAGTGATCTGTTACGGCTGACTTCTTTATTGTACTTTCTGCTTCTTGTTTTGCTGCTCTTGTGTGTTTTCGACTTGCCTCTTTCTCGCACTCCTTTCTTTGTTCTATTGTTCGTGTGTTGAGTTGGCGTCCAGTTTCTCCTATGTATGTTTTATTGCAGAGTTTGCATGGGATTTCGTAAATGACCCCACATGTGGAAGGGTGTCGTCCAGCTGATATTTTGTCTTTTGAGTGTACTAGTCTGTTTCTAACTGTTGTGTATGGTTTTGTTGGTGTGTTTATGTTGTGTTTTTTCATTGTTGCTCTTATTTTTTCTGTTATGCCTTTGATGTATGGTAGGGTTATCACTGGTTTTGGTTCTTGTCTTTCTGGGTTTCTGGTTCTTTGCTTTGGTTGTTCTTTTCTTTCTGTTGTTGTTTGTTGTTTTCCTTTGTTTATTGCCCATGTCGGGTACAACGTCCTCTGCTGCCCGCGGATAAACGGAGAAGGAAGCGACGCCACCATCAGCGTCAGCCTGAGGAAGTTTGCAGCCGCAAACGAAACGTAGCGGTAAAACAGGTAAACAAAACTGCTCTGTGTTTTAAAAAAGAACTACAGCATGGAATTAGAGATACGACACAGCAAGAACACACCGAAGATTATTCCTTTATTGTTCGGGTCACATTGAAAGCAGGCATGGGATGTAGCTTGTTCAACTGAACTCAGCTTTCCAAAGTAATGTGGTCTATCACGGTTAGTTCATTTTTTCACAACAGTGGTCGATGACATTTTCAGACAGGTTGGTTCTGATAGCTTTGTCACCTTTATACATTAAAGTGCCATTTACTGAATTTTGTATTTATTCAGATTATCATTGTCTGGTAGTTGATTTTTTCTTTTTCTTTTTTTTTTTTTTTTTTTTTTTGCTAATCTGTTGCAAATCTAAATTTTACATAAAAGCAAAAACAAAGGAACTTTAAATTTGAAGCAGATACTTTTTTACACATTTTAGGAGCAAAATAGAGAAGATATTCTTCTAGTTCTAATCCTCAACAAATACATGAAATAATTTAGAATCTTATTTCCATTTACAGTTCGTTATACTCAGACAGAAACCAAGGGAGTCTCAGTGTAGAGAGAATGAACACACTAGCATGTAAAGCTCTCGATATTCAGGCTCCATAATACATCAGTGATCTCATTGTTCCGTATGTTCCTAACAGAGCACTTTGCTCCCAGACTGCAGGTTTACTGGTGGTTGCTAGAATATTTAAAATTAGAATGGGAGGCAGATCTTTTAGCCATCAGGCTCCTCTCCCATGGAACCAGCTCCTAGCTTTAGTCTGTGAGGCAGACACTTTGTCTACTTTTAAAACTAGTTTTAAAACTTTATTTGATAGAGCCTATGGTTAAATTTTGATGTTAGCCCAGACAAGTGGGGGAGTAGAGGGAGGTGGAGTGTACAGTCGGTAAAGACGACTCTCCCTTGCCCTGCCTTCAATATGCCTCCATCTAAAAGGCTAGGTTATCCAGAGTTATCTCTGTAGTTATGCTGCTATAGGCTTAGACTGCTGGAGGACACACTGACCACTTTCCACACTCGACTATTTTCTTCTACAATCTGCTCTTTAACTGTATTTATTTCCTGCTGTTTCAGCTGCTAACTTAATTTTTTTCTCTAGGTGTTTTTCTCTTCAGAAGCTACATTGGTGTTTTTTCTGGTCTTCTGGAGGGGGCCATCAGCTTGCACACTGCTGACAACCACTAGAATTTTTCTCCCTCCAGATATTAACATTTTACTTTCTTTAACATAAAATGTGCTACTACTAGTTCAACTGTTTGTTTTTTTATCTGCTCTGACTACTCAAACCCCTGGTCGGTCTTAGCAGATAGCTGCTCATACTGAGCCAGATTATGTTGGAGGTTTCTTCCTGTTAAAGGGCAGTTTTCCTCTCAACTGTCGCTACATGCTTACTTAGTATGAGGGACTGCAGTAAACACAAGACAGTGACTCAATGCAATTAGCTGGATTTCTTCAGATAGAAGACTTTTAACTAACTGGCATAATGAACTGACATCAGTGCACTAGGTTCAGTTGTAATGTTTTCTTTTTGTAGTGCATTGAGATGACTCTTGTCATTGTGTGTTATAAAAAATGAATTGAAGTTACCTACCTCAAGTGGAGGAGTTTAAGTATCTCGGGGTCTTGTTCACGAGTGAGGGTAGGAGGGATCGAGAGATCGACAGGCAGATTGGTTCAGCATCTGCAGTGATGCGGACGCTGAGCCGATCTGTCGTGGTGAAGAGGGAGCTGAGCCAGAAAGCCAGGCTCTCGATTTACCGGTCGATCTACGTCCCAATCCTCACCTATGGTCATGAGCTTTGGGTAATGACCGAAAGAACGAGATCGCGGATACAAGCGGCCGAAATGAGTTTCCTCCGTAGGGTGGCCGGGCTCAGCCTTAGAGATAGGGTGAGGAGCTTGGACATTCAGGAGGGACTCGGAGTAGAACCGCTGCTCCTCCGGATTGAAAGGAGCCAGTTGAGGTGGTTTGGGCATCTGGTCAGGATGCCTCCTGGACGCCTCCCCAGGGAGGTGTTTCGGGCATGTCCTGCCGGCAGGAGGCCCCCGGGTCGACCCAGGACACGTTGGAGAGGCTACATCTCCAATTTAGTCCGGGAACGCCTTGGGGACCTGCCGGGGGAGCTGGTGGAGAAGGCTGGGGAGAGGACGGTCTGGAGCTCCCTAGTTGGGATGCTGCCCCCGCGACCCGGACCTGGATAAGCGGAGGAAGATGACGACGACGAATTGAAGTTAACCTGGACATCTGTACTTTACTCCAACTAGGTTCATTCAGAAGTGGCTTCTACCAAGAGCAGGTTAAATCTTCTTTCAGCAGAATAAATATCTTAACCAGTAACATGAATTTTATGAGAGCAAACCAAAAACTCTCCTGAGTTTAATGATCTGCAGTAAAAAACTTAACCAGCCTATAAAAAATCTCAGCCTTATTTTTTCTCAGTTATCTTTAAACTGTTACTAGCGATGCTTTCACTTCATCTCTTCAGCAGTGGTGAATTTCCAATGAAAAACTGCATCATCATTGTTGTGTTCACACAATCTGCTTTCTTGTCCCAAACATAACCTGTGTAGTCTTTTTGCGCCACAGGAAGCGTTTCAGTTTCTGCTATGTAAAAACTCATTGTTAGACCTGGGTTTGACCCCAGGGAGGCTTTAGATGACAACACAATGAGAATCTCCTGCATGATCAGTTGGAAAATACATTTATTTAGTTTGTGACACCAATGCTATCATGTGGTGAAATTTTATGAATCGTATAAAACTGTAACTATAAAAACATCTTCAGTGATACCACAAGAATACCACGTGACAGTACTTTGTACATCCACATAAAAAGAAGGGTGGAGGACTCCATCATTCAGTAACTTTGCAGCTCTGGTGTCAGCTTTTGTAAAGCTATCAAAATGTCTAAAAGACAATAATAGAAAAAAAAAACTATGTGCATTATTATTCATGTAAAGAGCAGAATAAAAAATCCATTCTCTCCCAGTGGGTGTGTGGGGGATTTTGAAAGCAGAGTCCAAAGTTGTCTCCATATTTGTGTCTGCTGAAGGACAAAAACAGCTGGTCTGGGATCAGGAGCTGCACTGGTTGCAGCTGTTGTTTCTGAGTAATGCACCAAAACACTGCTGATAGAACAGGAGGAGTTGCTTCATCTGAGTCTCATCTCCTGAGACAACAACCAGACTTTCTGACATATTTTGATCTCAACATCCGATCCATTCAAACCACGAGTTTGATCAAATGGAAATTCACAGATTTACCAGTTCACAGGCTGAATAATTTATGCATTAATGACCATCAGTGGTAAAACAAACACAAAAATAAGCACAATTTTCTGAGCAGAACAATATTTCTACACATCACTGAAAATATTATCTATTCATATAGATATGTGCAACTATACAACTATGGTTGGATGCTGCACACACAAAATAAGATACACATCCTTTTGCACATAAAATACTACAAGAATTGAGATTTTAAGCATGTAAATCACACCTCACAGTAACATTTATTATAAAAATATCCAAATGAGTCAGACTGAATGTTTATTTCTAAACACTAAAGTCTACCTTATGTTTCAACCTCTTCATTGGGTTTAGGTGAGTCCTTAAAGATGAGTCCTAGGCAATCACTTAATGTTGGGCTGAATTTCAACCAGTTCCGGTTTTGACTCGCTCGTTGTTGCTCTTTGTTTCCTGGTCAGAACAAACATGAGTTTGGAGCGGTAGTGATCGCCTGCCAGGAAATACAGAATGGGGTCGATGCAGCTGTTGACGCTCGCCAGCGGCCTTGTGATCTTGTAGGTGAAGTTTACGACGTTGAGGAATTCACAGTGGAGATTCAGCACGCGCGAGGTGTAGTAGAGCGTCCGCGTGATGTGGAACGGGACGAAGCTGACCGCGAACACCACCAGCACCACGATGATGAGCTTGATGGACTTCTGGCGGGAGTTGTTGCCCTGGGGGCTGGCTGATAATCCCTGCCTGGGTCGGCACAACGCCCGCGCCATTTGACAGTAACACACCAAAATGATCATGAACGGGATGCAAAACAGCAGCACCATGACGACGGAGCTATAGTCCACATACTGCTCGAAGGCCCCCTGGCTCGTCGTGTCATGACACAGAGTGTCATTGTCCCTCCTGGAGGTGGTGACGAAGACGATGTTGGGTATGAGACACACCGTCACGACAGCCCACATCAGGCCACACACCAGGTGGGCGTGTCGAGACTTCACCAGGTTCCGAGCCTTGATGGGGTGGCAGATACCGATATAACGATGTACGCTGATGCAGGTGAGGAAGAGGATGCTGCAGTACAGGTTGGCGTAGAAGAGGAAGCGCACAGTTTTGCAAGCAGCCACACCGAATGGCCAGTGGTTGCGGTTGGCATAGTAGTAGATGAGCGTAGGCAGGGAGAGCACGTACAGGAAGTCCGACAGAGCGAGGTGGAACATGAACACCATGCTCGGGTTCCACGGACGCATCTTGAAGAACACCCATAAGGCCATAGCGTTGAGCACGAAGCCGAGCACAAACACCAGACTGTAGGACACAGGGAGCAGGATGTATTTAAACTCCTCATTGAAGCGACAGCTGGAGTTGAAGACTGACGTGAAAACCTCTGTCTGGTTGAGAGCACTGAAGTTTCTGAGGGCCGGTTCCATGTGGGCCGTCTGAAACGGGCTGTACAGCCAGAAGATGATAAGTCCTGTGGAAGAAAATTAAAGATAAGTGACAGGCCCAGGTTGTTGGAGGTGTAACCACAGATGTTACACCACTTTAGTTATTCTTTCAAAAAGCAACTTTTAATTATATAAATGTTTTTTGTGATTTGTTGATTTTCAAACCAGTCTCTTACTTGACTGTTTCTATGTGTGTGTTGTTTTATTTGAACCTCTTATTGTAAGGGTTTTATCTTATGAAAGATTCTACATCAACATATTTTACTTATATTGAATATGAATATTCATCCCAGTAAGACCCGTGGTTTACAACGCTATCAACAATTAATATCTTAGCTGTAGTAAATAGATTTTTTAACAAATGTGTGGAGCGATAAGCTACCGTCTCATCCAAACGGTGGGTTTCAAGGTGGATTTTTGTTAGTTAAAATCACAAATAGCTCACTTCAAAAATAAACTTTCACACCTTTACACAGAATACTTCTCATAAAACAATACTTTACATGTTTGTCTGCCACAGTAGCTGAGCTAGCTAGCTGCAGCATATCAAATTGGAATTTTGTAGCCTTTCTGCTTGAATGTTTGTGAAATGCAAAGCTGGCGGCAATTTAAATGCCTAAAGGATCCTATTTGCAGGAATTGCTATGATTTTCTTAACTAGAGCCATTTTAAAACAGCAGCAAGCCATTTGGTTTTGACCTTACTGTGACTAGCCTTTAGCTTGTCAATCCAATCAGAAGCAGGTAAGATAAAGACTTTCCTCACATAACATTTCTCTCTAAACCAGTTTTGAGTCAGAGAGATGGGGGGGGGGGGGGGGTGAACTCTACTCTACTCTACCACAAGTTAACTCTAAGGAAACCAGTATTTTTTTCCTATGATTTCATGCTCTCACTCCGTTCTTCTCTTATTTCAGGCATAGAGTGGGTGTTTTGTAGAATTACATGTAGAGTATTATAGCTGACAGAATGCCAGCTCGCCAAAATTATTTTCCGCTCAGAGATTAGAGCACCCGGACTCTTTTTTTGTCCAACTTCCCAAAAATCTGCAGTGAGGTCAGCAGTAGATGTTTAGTATTGGGCGTAGCTTTTCATGCAAAAGCACTTTTCAAAAAATAGGATAAAATTATCGCTCACTGGAATTTCAGAAGCAAACTTTCAGCAACATGTCGACATTTTCAAGTTGAGCTTAGTTGTCTGGTTAGATTTAGCCATTTAGCCTTTGTTGTATACAAAATAGTTTTAACACAAAAGAATGCACACATTAAGATTGTGAACTACCCTAAAGCACCAAACGGGATTTCAGCTTGAACTTAAAAATGTTTTAAACATCTAGAATGTTTCCATTAATTTTTCCACCCTCCAAAGGGAAAGCGATATCAGCAACATGTCAGAAAAGCACATGAGGAATGTGGCCCAAACAAAAATATTCAGCTACAGAGGCCGCATGCCTCAGACACATCTAAAACAATCTCGTAAAAAGATCAGTTGGCAAAAATAGAGGAAAACATGAAGTTTTCACAGAATAAGAGTGCACTAGAACAAACTTTTAGTGTTTTTGACCAATTGGTTTTCCTTTTTATGTTTAGAAGTCTGCCGTCTAGAGAAAGTGTGAAGCTCACTCTTATAAAATGAATGTTTCTTAGGTGTTTTCCTCTCAAAATATTTTTAAAAGGCCCTTTTGTATCGCATTTATTTAATTAATGCACCAAATTATTGTAGTAAATTACAGGTTTGAGCAGCAGCCTAACCAGTTCAGCTGCTGGATTCATTACATCTGTGTAAAACGTGCAGAATGTGATTTACTGCTGGTGAACCGAGCCGGGCCTTCAGTGGAAATGAGTCATGTGACCAGCTGTAAACAGAGCTCTGAAACATCTGTATGTCGTTTAGCTTTAACAGTACCTTCAACTTACCATATGCACACACACGTCTGAGTTATGCTATGTGTTCTATGAACGGTCAACGAGATCCAAACAGAAAATCTTTTTTGATTCTTATTAGAAGATTCTCTGAATTTGTATTTAAAGGCCAACTTGATTTAACAGCACCTCGTTCAGTTAGACGTCCTAATCAGCAGGTAACATAAAAATAAATTATTTTCTATTAATGCTCAGGTGTTTTTCTGGGAGTTTTGATTTTAAAGATGGAGGTTTAATAATCAACATTTGTATTTGTTGCATCAGCTGTTTTGTACAAATACTACCCTGATGAGCATCACTATCTTGTTTTTAGCATCTGTTTACATCAATGTTTTGGATTTATATTTATATATTTTTTGCCTTATTAGTTTTGACAGTAGAAATGTAAGAAAATATCAATACACTGAAATATTGCGACATTTCATGTTATGGCACTGAATCGATGTTTAAAAGCAGTGTATCAAATTCATGAACGCAAACATTTACTGTATTTTATTTTTGTTGGTGGTGCAATTCAAACTCCGACTGCTAGGTGGCAGCAGTTTTTACTACCTTTACTCTGACAGAACTATGAGATCTGACTGTAACACTGAGTCTGGTCTGAATTTTCCAATCAAATTTAGTCAAAAAAAATTGCAAAATACTGTCTAGCATTTTTTTCATTTATCTGCCCTTTTTTCAGGAAGCACGTGAATAGGAAACATGTTAATATAAAGAATATATTTAAAGTGGCCTCGTCACTCATATTTCTAATTACTTCCTCAATAAGCAGCTGGGTCGAGTAGAATGGACTCTGCAACTGTACGCCGATGGGCCCAATATGGCTGCAGACCAGAGACCGATGTTGCTTTTAGCTTTGGTAAGATAAGCAGAAATTAGCATCCAGGCTAATTTTGTCATCGAAAACTCATGCACGTCTATCTCGTCCTGTTTTAGACACAAGAGCTACTTTTTAGCTGATCAGCCCCTTATTGTTGTTGTGAGAAAAGGGAGCATCAATGAAATCATTTAGTGATTGATGAAGAAAACAACTCTGCTGTAGATATATTCCTTAGTTTCTGCAGTGTTGTCCTCTCCATTGCTTGCTGGTGTTTTCAGTCTTTTACTTTTAAGTAATTTGTTGATTCAGTTCCTTTGAGTCCTGTCTGCATCTTGAGCTCATTCTCCACTTCCACCCATCCACTCTGTTGCAGACTGTGAGAACTTTCTGTCTTTCTTTGTGGACAAAGTCAGTAAGGTTAGATCTAGCATTTCTCCTTCAGCCTTATTGCTGCCTCTCCCGACTCCAACCAGGCACAGCCTGTTAACCAAACTAGTTAACTCTATGAAGACCTCTGCATGCCCCCTCGACATCTTACCCTCATCTTTGTTTAAAAGTGCTTTTCAGTCCATCGGTCCCAGCGTGCTCTCTATACAGTAATTAATGCTTCTCTGGTTTCTGGTCAGGTCCCTGCTTACTTTAAGAACGCTGTAATCCACCCGCTTCTTAAAAAACCGAGTCTCGACCCCTCTCTCCATAGCAGCTTCAGACCCATCTCTAAACTTCTGTTCATCTCCAAGATCTTGGAAAAGGTTGTGGCTAAACAACTCACAGCTGCTCTTGATGAACATAACATCTATGATAGCTTCCAGTCAGGTTTTCGTAGAGCTCATTCTACTGAAACAGCTCTTCTTAGGGTCTCTAATGACCTTCTGACTCACAGTGATGCAGGGGACTGTTCTGTTCTGGTCCTGCTGGACCTGACTGCAGCTTTTGACACTGTTGACCATCACCTGCTACTGGAGAGGCTGAGAGACTGAGTAGGCCTATCAGGATCTGCTCTGGAGTGGTTCTCCTCTTATCTCTCTGAGCGCTCCTTTTCTGTGGCCGTCTCCAAGTTTAGGTCCTCCACCACCTCTCTTACCCATGGTGTCCCACAAGGTTCTGTGCTGGGGCCTCTGCTCTTCCTCCTATATCTGCTTCCTCTTCAGCACATCCTGAGCTCCTTCAAAGGAATCTCCTACCATCTTTATGCAGATGACATCCAACTGTACATCTCCTTCAAGCCCCATGAGATGTCTAAGCTGCAGCTGTTACACACCTGCTTAGACTCTCTCAAAACCTGGATGGCTGGGAGCTTTCTACAGCTGAATGAAGATAAGACTGAGATCCTCATCTGTGCCCCAGACAAGCTGGTTCCCAAAGTCTGAGACTCTCTTGGTCAGCTTGCTTCTCACACCAAACCTTCCGTCAGGAATCTTGGCGTGACCTTTGAACCAGCTCTCACCCTGGATTCTCATGTCAGTTCTCTTGTTCGCTCTTCCTTCTTCCATCTCAGGAACATTGCTAAGCTGAGTCCCATTGTGTCCCGCTCTGAACTTGAGACAGTTCTCCACACCTTCATCTCCTCACGCTTAGACTACTGTAACTCTCTTTTCACGTGTCTGAGCAGAGCCTCCCTGAACCGTCTACAGGTGGTTCAGAATGCCTGTGCTCGGCTTCTGACCAAGTCCTCCAAACACACCCACATCACCCCGCTTCTCCTCCAGCTTTACTGGCTGCCAGTCAACTTCAGGGTTCATTTCAAGATCCCGGTTCTGGTCTACAGGGCCTTACATGGACAAGCACCATCATACATTGGTGATCTTCTTCCCTACACCCCCAGCAGGTCCCTGAGGTCCAGTGATCAAAGCCTACTGGTTGTGCAGCGCATCAGGCTAAAGACCAAAGGTGACAGATCATTTGCTGCTGTGGTCCCCAGACTCTGGACCTCTCTCCCCCTGAGCCTGAGATCAGTGGACTCACCCCGGGTTTCCACGGGAGCCGTCAGCAGCACGTTACTGCAGCAGCACGTCTTGCTCGCGTAAGCTGCTGCTTGGCCCTTCCCACGAGACGCGAAGCAGCAGGGGAGCAGCTGTCACCGACAGAGCACGAAGTCACACGAGTGACTTAGTCAGTAAACACAACAACAAGCAGGAGAAAACTACAACATGGTTTGTGTTTTATGTTCTGTCCGTTTTATAATCACCAATACAGACCTGAAAAACAAAGGAGACCGCTAGCTAGGTGATAACTTCTCACGAGGACGGACAGTTAGTAACATTTTTTAAAAGTAAAGCAACCGGAAGGCAGCACGTTCTTTATTCTGAAAATCTCGGTAGCTTCTCTCCATTTCCGCGTCCGATTTCCTGTCTTTCCTTCCCCAAAAATGTCGAACTTGACCCGTTTCAGAGGCGTCGCGCGTAGAAAATAGAACCGGCGCGTAAAGGCCGCGACATGCTGCTCCTGAGACGCGGCCGACTCGCGCTGCTGACGGCTGCCGACGGCTCCAGTGGAAAAGGTTCTGTTGACCACAGCGGTTCCTATCAGCAGCTATGACGTGCTGCTGCAGTAACGTGCTGCTGACGGCTCCCGTGGAAAGCCGGGGTCAGTGGTCTCCTTTAAAAAGCAGCTGAAGACTCACCTGTTCAAGCTGGCTTTTGTATGACCTTCTTCACCACTCTCTCTTTATTCTGCTCTCCCCACGTATTCCACCTTCCTCAGGATCCACTGATTTCCCTCTTTCCTATTCATTTTCTCTCTTTCTTAACATTTTTTAATCACAATTGTTTATTTTTTGCTCATTTTAAATATATTGTTAACCATTTTCTAAATTATTTTTTATATCTTTACATTTTTTGTTTTTGTGAAGCGCCTCATGATTTTTATCTTGAGAGGTGCTATAGAAATGATATTTTCTTCTTCATCTTATGACCTGTAGACCCATCTACTACACAAGAAACGTCCATTCACGGTCTGACTTTATCGTTTAATGCACAATTTGGACTTTATCTCAGCTTGAACTTACTATTCCCTGTTTGTCAGTAAACGTGAACTTGACTGATTCAGACGCGTATGTTGTAACTCGTCCAACAGTGGATGCATTCATGAGTTTAGGCGCTTATATAAACTTTTCTCTGCGACACAATGAGCCCAGTTCGGTTAAAACAACACTACTGCTGTTACTCACCCAAAGCCGCTGTTTGATCCACAAGACCCGCCTTCTCCGTATTCCTCTTAGTTTCACCTCCCAGAGATCTAAAGACAACTCGTTTAACCCCCTTCTCTGTTTTTCCACCCTAATCGTCCCGTTTTGGGATTATTTGGTGGTAGAAAGTCGTGCAGGAGTCCATCGCAGCGCAGCACACCGCAGAGGAAGGTGTGAAAGGGAAAAGGGAAGTGGCACGAGCCAGTGCGTAAAGTGCCGCCCAAAAAGTGCATTGGTCGGAGTAAAACTTTCCCTATTAGTCCAGAACTAAGTTGCTCCTCCACTCTATATTCACAGGATCTAGAGGCGGGTCTTCTGGGACAATTACGGTAAATGGATAAAGGCATTACTCTAAATAATTTAGTAATTTACCATTTCCTGTTTAAACTCGTTCCTATTAACAGGGTTCGACCTACACACAGGCTAGAGGGAGCTCCATGAGAGCCTTTAGAGACAACTGCTTCATTCACTCCACTCTACTGAAAATCAGCTGGTAAAGTCAAGTTGTGTATCTTTGGGTGGACAAGAAGAATCCGAAGTTCAATGTTTAGCAAACCAACTTCAATTTAGTGAATTCATTCTCAATAATAGATACGAAATTTTAAATACGTCAACAAAACACTAATTGTTCTTTATCATTTACATGTTTTTCCACCTTAAACCAAACATACATTTTTGTCAATCCATCCATCCATGGACATCATTTTTGTGTGGGTAGGGGGGGACATGTCCACACACACACACACACAAACCTCCTCCTTTTGAAATGAAAATTGCTCCATTGCATCCATCTGTTATCTTTCCCTTATCTGGTGTCAGGTCACAGGCAGTAGCCGGGAGCCCCAGACTTCCCTCTCCTCAGCTATTGGGACCAATACTTTTAAAGTTAAAGTCCCATTCGTCGTCACACACTGGTGAAATTCGTCTCCACATTTGACCCATCCCTGTGGGGAGCGATGAGCTGCAGTTGTGGCCGCATTCAGAAACCATTTGGTGGTTTAACCCACCAATCCAACCCCTTGAAAGCTGAGTGTCAAGCAGGGAGGCATTGAGTCCCATTTTTAAAGTCTTTGGTAGGACCCGACCAGGATTTGAACCCAGATCTCCCAGTGCCAGGGTGGACACTCTACCACCAGGCCACTGAGAATGTAAAACTTTTGGGGGAATCCCAAGGTGTTCCCTGGCTAGCTGAGAAACATAGTCCCTCCAGCGTGTCCTGGGTCTTCCCTTAGGTCATCTCCCGGTTAGACGTGCCTGGAAAACCTCACCAGGGAGGCATCCAGAACGCATCCTAACTAGATGCCCGAGCCAACTCAACTGGCTCCTCTCAACGTGGAGGAGCAGCAGGTCTACTCTGAGCCCCTCGCGGATGACCGAGCTTCTAACCCTAACTCTAAGGGAGAGCCCAGCCTCCCTGTAGAGAAAACTCGTTTCGGCCGCTTATATCCATGATCTTGTTCTTTCGGTCACTACCCAAAGCTCGTGACCATAGGTGAAATAGACTGAAATAGGCAAACTGTTAGATCAATATATCAACTTCTAACCTCTTTTTCACCAAGAAAATTATTTAAGAAATAAAACTTTCTCATTATATTAAACAAGCTCCCATTGACTTTCATGTTTAAAATGCCAATTTCACAGCAGAAATAAACGTGTTTACAGCCTGGTTAAAAAAAACATTTTCGGTTTAATTGGTTTATTTTACTATCATGACCACTCTGAGGGGGTGGGTTTTTGTAACTTACTCATTTAGATGTAATTAAAGCTTGAAATTAATTGATTACTGGTGTGTCCTTTTGAGCGGTGTGTGATTGGTGCTAGTTGCTAGCCACCTGCTTTCTCCAGGGAAGGCCTCAGCCTCTGCCTCATGTTAAAAGTGTTACAGCCAAAAAGTCACGGGGTAGCAGAGTCCCTCAGCTGTGGTTGTCTGGCTGTACCCGCCAACCTCCGTTAGCTCCAGTTCACGCAGATCATTCAGCTCAGAGTTTGATGGGTGCCAGTCATCTGCACCCACCTTCACAGCCCCGCTCTTAGCTCCTTTTTTGTGTTCTCTGGGAGTGACGAAACATGTGACGCGGCCAAGATGGTGGAAGTGGGAACTGCCCATTGGGCTTCAATTCAGCTCTTCAGAAACCTACAGGTGATGGTGTGGAGGGTTTGTCCATCATACAGTCAATGGGTGGTTCCCAGAAAGAAAGAGATAAAGAAAAAAACCATAACAGAACAGAATGAGGTCTAGCACATCCCAAGGTTTCCCCCCAGCACTTTTTAAGCCTGGTGGGCCACCAGGCCTTGCTTGGCCCCCGCCAGGCCAAGGGACCACTGCCCACCCGTCTTCCCCACAGTCACAGATGACGCACAAGAGTGAAACGAACCGCCCTCACTTTCACTGTCCGCCGGGCTTAGCGAGTTTTGTGGGGGAACCTTGCATCCACTGTGTCTTCCCACAGAAACTAGGATGAGCAAAGGCAGGTTTTATTATTCAATGTCGACTGTGTGGATGGGCTAGGCTGGTAGTTCAGGCTGGGGTTTGAGATGATGGATGATGCTGAGGCCCATTCATCTTTACTGGTCCATCTGACAATGAAAAAAACAAAGGTAAAATAACTGAATACATGTTTTACAATCTCTTTTCTTCAAAATAGTCACCCTTTGCTCTGATTACTGCTTTATAATGCATTGAACTTATATAGCGCTTTTTAGGACACTCAAAGACGCTTTCACACACTCTCACATTCACACACTGCCAGTGATGGTAAGCTACTTTGTAGCCACAGCTGCCCTGGGGCGGTCTGACAGAGGCGAGGCTGCCATTTGGCGACGTCGGCCCCTCTAACCACCACCAACACAGGCAAGTTGGGTGAAGTGTCTTGCCCAAGGACACAACAGCAGAATACTCCTGGCAGGAGCTGGAATCAAACCCATGAGGCAACCCGCTCTACCTCCTGAGCTACTGCTGCCCCACTCTTGGCACACTTTGCACACTCTTGGCATTCTCTTGATGAGCTTCAAGAGGTAGTCACGTGAAATGGCTCTCCAACAGTCTTGAAGGAGTTCCCATAGGTGTTAGCACTTGTTGGCCCCTTTGTAAGTGGTCATGGTCATGAAAATAAAGAAACACATTGAATGAGAAGGTGTGTCCATAACTTTGGCCTCAAATGTATTTATTCGAGTCTTCTAAAATAATTATTTATTTCCTTTCTAATCCCTTCCTTCATCAATGTATCATCAGTTTCATTATTATACATAACACATTTGTAGGGCATCTACTGACTGGTGCAAACTGTTAATACACCTGGATCGTTATTTTTATTGAATATCTGAATATCTTTTAGATACACCTCTACTGCCCTTTTCCTTATTTCATTTTCTTTTACAATTCAAATATAATATTGACTGATTTATGTCACGGTGCTTCAATAAATTTTAAATCAGACATAAAAAATCTTCTTAACTGAAATGATGAGGCCCTATATTTAAGTGGTGGTATCTAACCTTGGTTTGAGATTGATGTTCCTTCAAAAAACCCTTATTCCCATCAATAAACACGATAGATACTGAACAGGTGAGTCAGTCTTTGTATCAGGTCTTGTTGCATGGCTTTGTTCCTGTTTCTTAAAAACATAACTTTCAGATACATTTTAGTCTTCCATTTATTTACTTTCCTCATATGTTATCGAGTTTAAGAACATGACTTAAGAACTGTTAAAAAAACTACCAGAAAATGTGACAAAGCACCAGTTAAGACCATTTAAACCCTCCAGCAATCCTAATGGGGTCCAATGGACCCCACCATTTTTTCCGTCATTCTTTGAGCAGCAAGCACCACCTCACCCACGCCATGTGGACCCCAAGGCATAAACTAGCCACCCTGGTCAACCTGCCCCATCCTGGAGGGGTCACAGCGGGAGGGTTATATGACGTTCGTATTGGTTCCAGGTGTTCATCTTCAAATTCAAGAATTAATATTAAAATAATTTCAAGACATCAGGAGTGGGTTAGGTTTTGTACTGGGTTTGTACTCGTTTTAGTAGTCACTATACATTATTCCACATGCACTAAACAGAACAGCACATTGATGTTTCAATAGAATAAAATATAACATAATATAATATAATATGGTCATTGCTCTGTATTAGATATACTAGCACCCTCTAGAGTGCTAGAACCCCCCAAGGCGCTTTACAACACAGTAATTTAACCCTGAGTGCACACACCCTGGTGGGGATGAGCTATAATGTAGCCACAGCTGCCCTGGGGCGCACTGACAGAGGTGAGGCTGCCGAGCGTTGACGCAACCAGTCCCTCCGACCACCACCAGCAGGTAAGGTCTTGCCCAAGGATACAACAGCAGCATTCTCTGCAGGGAGCCAGGATCGATCCTCCTGGACAACTGGACAACCCGATCTACCTCCTGAGCTACTGCGGCCCTGAATAGAGTAGAATAATCCTTGACTGTCATCATAATATACTCTTAGCTATAATGAAATTCAAGGTGCGCCTTGTATCCCAAACAGAGTAAAACGTGATTCACATCTAAAGGTGCAAAAACACAGCAATATCAATAAGTTGAAAAACTTGTACACTCACTTGTGTGAGTGTGTGCTTGGTTGTTTGTCTTGTGTGTCTCTGTGTTGCCCTGCGATGGACTGGAAACCTGTCCAGGGTGTACCCCGCCTGTTTGCCCAGAGATAGGCATCAGCGACCCTGCGAGGATAAGCGGGTAAAGACAATGGGTGGATGGATGAAACTTGTACAAAAATTTTATATAGTGTAAAAAAGTAATAAAACCACATTTTAAAAAAGTACAAATAAAACCATTGCAGTGTAACGAGGTAGATGAGGTAATATGTGGATGCAAGAACAGATAAAGACAGGAAACAACACATTAGGAACAAATAAAATACAAGTAAACAAGGTGAAAATTGAATGAGTGGAGGTGCATGAAAATGTGCACCATTCACTTGTGTGTGTGTGTGTGTGTGTGTGTGTGTGTGTGTGTGTGTGAAAATGATGAATAATGAAGAGATTAGTAAAATATATATCATAATATGAATATTAAAATTGACTTATTGAAGAAAAAACTTCCTAAGACACATTTTCTCTTTTTTCAAAGTCGTCTAACAAGTCTGAGTGGTTAACAGTCACCATAGCTGTCTCTCACTAGTTCTGACATGTAACATCTTGTTTAGCACTATTAAGTTGTATGTGACTCTTACTGGAATAACAAACAAGTGTAAACCTCCCCAGGCAGGCCAGTTCATTAGAGGAAAGATGTTTGTAACCAATAATTACCAAAATCCTCATAGGCTGCACAAAAGTGAAGATAAACCCACTTCTGTCTTCATTTTTATAAATTCCAAAGAACAGCACAGATCCTGTCCTTTTAGTCGTTTTCAACAGGGATCACTGTCTCTTAGGACTTTAATATGATTGCAAATTTTAATAATAAAAGCTGAAACTTATTTTTAAACACTAATAAAAACACTTTCAAAGAACAAGCCAATGCCAACGTGTTAATAAAGTATTTGCACAGATGATTTTGGCCTGTATTACAGGTATGTATATAAATATTTGCTTTCTGGAGACACTCATTTGCCTGGCAGAGATCGCCTCAGTGCTTTCTTAGAGATTCAGATGACGAGGCGTGGAACGATAAGGTCTACTCATAAAGACATAAAATGAAATGCAGCAGGCAGGAGGTGCAGCGCCGGTGGCAACGGACTATAAACTAAGACGAGTTTTACTTAATAAGTTACTAAAGACTAAAGTTTGAGTCACCCATACTAGTTTAATGTCAACCAAATACTTTGAACAAGCTTGAATCTCCATCAAACCGGAGAAGGGGTTAATACTCAGTCAGCTTTAGTTAAGGTTAGTTTTTGTTGCATTGTGACTTTATTTTAAAGCTGAAGCTTATAACAGTCATAAGAAAGTATCCAGACCACTGTAGCACCCATGCATGAGCAAAGGAGGCCCAATAAGGGGGGTAAAATTAAAATCTGACAGCTGCAGAGAAGCTTACAACTCATGGATTCATCAGCAAGACAACAGCCGTGTAAAAATCAGAGTAACACGTTTTAAAACCATCACAGAAGCTTTAAGAGTGATTTCAAAGGCAAAAGGTGGCATTATATAAAATGATAAACTGAGAGTTTACCTCTGCTGAACCCTGACAATCCCAACAGAATTCCCCCATGTCCTGTAACCTAGTTACAGATCTGGCTTTGAGACATTTGATCTGTGACAAAACACTCGCCCCACAAAATCCACATAAAGTCAAATGAATCCTTGCTCTGTATGTTTCTATAGTTTACCCAGTGATGGTAGACAAGCTGATACATGATGGTGTTTCCGATCTTCCAAGGAACACAGAACAAAAGAGAAATGACTGCTCCTTCACACAAACTTGACATCAGACACCTTTCTCAGAAACGAATTGACACATTTTTCTTGCACATTAATTATACACACTTCCACTTTATTAGGTATGCCTTACAAGTCCTGGGTTGTCCTCCATTTATGCTTCCAGAACAATCTTAATTGGTTATGTCCTAGATCCAACAAGATGTTGAAAATGTCCTGCAGAGGTTCTGTTTTTTTTTCCACACAGTTCCATCCAAGATGGGAACCTCCCGTTTCCCCACATCCCACAGGTTCTGGACTGGACACAGATCTGGTGATAGTTGAGGTTGTTGCAGTCCAGTGAACTCAATCTCATGGTCTAGAAACCAGTTAGAGATTATCTGAGTGTTGTGACATGTTGCATCATCCTGCTGGAAGTAGCCTTCAGATGATGGTCAATGTGGTCATAAAGGGATGGACATGGTCAGCAGCAATGCTATGGTAGGCTGTGGTGTTTAGACCAGGCTCAGGTGGTACTGAAGAGTCCAAAGTTGGACCAGAACATCTCCCACCAGCAGCCTGAAGCATTGACACAAGGCAGGATGGATTCATGCTTTCATGTTGGTGACACTAAGTTCTGACCCGACCATCTGAATGTTGCAGATGACATCCAGACTCACCAGATCAGGAAACAATTTCCAGTCTCTTCTGGTCCAGTTCTGTGTAAACTGTAGCCTCAGTTCTGTGTTCTTAGCTGACAGGAGAGACATCTTTTTTTTTTATGATCTGTTTTTATCGGTTTGAGGTATTTGCCCTGATTTTACTCATGTTGTACAGCGCTTTGTGATTCATATCTGCGAAAGGCGCTTTATAAATAAACTTTTACTTACTTACTTACACCTGGTGTGGTCTTCCGCTGCTTTTGCTTCTGCAGGACGATGGTTGGCTGTGGGCCTCAGGTTGTGACGAGTGGTTATTCCAGCTACCGTTACTGTTGTCGGGTCTGCCCCTTCTCCTCTGGCACCAAGGAACTTTCATCTATTCATTTGCTAACTGGATATTTTCTGTTTTAGGTCTCTGTGTAAACTCTGGAGGTAATGGGTAAAGGTTGCAGTAAAACAGCAGTCTCTGAAATACAGTGGAAACTAAGTCCCTTAGACCTTCTCTTTGCCTCCATCTGATGCTTGGTTTGGACTTAAGCAGCATGCCTTTGCCAGAAACCTGAATGTGTTCTCTCACTGTGCTGTTTATGTTCACAAGCAATGGAACAGGTGTACTTAATAAAGTGGCCCAAAAATGTGAGGAAAAAAAGATCTGAATCATGCAGCAGTTAGTGTCCTATATGTATATGGCACATCCTACAAAATCATTTTAATACAATGTGCATGTGAAACCACCAAAGTGCCCATGTCACTACTATGTTTGAGAGTGAGGTAGACTAAGTTATCAGCTAACCTTGCTCTAGTAGTCTGTGTTTTAAAGAAAACTTTAAACTTTATGACATTTTTGAGGTAACTGGACCTCAATAAGCACGGGCAGATCGGACTGTGGCCAGTCAAGGGAGTGGGCAGCGTCTGCAACACTAAAATATGAGCACGTAAACGGTTTGTGCCACTTTTAGCTGATGAATGCGAAAGCAACAATTTAAGTTTGAACACCTGCATAAACAACATCAGCCAGAGCAGATAAATTCCAACATTTGGCTGCAGGAATGTGAGAAAACCCCTGTTACATCCCCGACAGGAGCTGTTAAAATGTGAAGGAGGGGGTAACATAAGAATTGTGACAGTGGATTTAAAATGGGTTTAATTGTGATAAAAGGTTGTAAAAACAAATGCAAACAGATGGCGAGCATTATTAAAATAATGCAAAACAAAACTGTCACTATAAGGTTTAACAGTTAAAAGACAAATTATCAACTATATAAAACACCTGGTTAAAACTTTATTAAAAGTTTTACCTACACTGAAGGGGTTTTAAAAACACAACGAAGTTGATAAAAGTCTAAAAACTAAATCCGAGTTAACCTTAAAACACAGTCAACACTAGGTGACATGCACAAAAGATCCATGTGGATCACTCAGAGTTAAAACTAACAGAGTCAAAACTCTTCAACTCGAAGGGTTTGAAAGCAAAACGAGGCCATGAGGACAGCAGATCCCCTGCACTGCTGCCTCCCAGACTGCTGAAGGCACAGCCTTTTTATCCCAGGTGTGGGTCATCAGCAGGATTCAGATCAGCTGTGCTCCTCAGCAGCCTGGAAGAGAGGAGGAGGAGGGGCAGTGTCCGGCTGATCACTAGACCTGGGTGATCCTGGCTCCTGCTTTTCACTCCCCAGGCTGGTGACAACCCCTTTATAAAGGAGCTTGAGAAACTGATGAAACTGAGAAACTGATTTCATCCATTTCTCAAGGTTTTTGTGTGCTCGTGGATCTGCTTTTGTGTGAATTGGTTGACTTGATCTCTGCAGCATGAGTGGACAATGCATGCACTACATCAGAAACCCTTTGAATGCAGAGGCGGCCCCAGATAATTTTCGTAGGGGTGGTCAGATAGGGCCAGAGAAAATTTTGGGGGTGGCACACCAGATTGGTCTGTATGTTAACTGGAAGAGTTTAGCCTGTGGTGATGCTCTGCATGCTCCTTTATTCTTTTTCATTAAAAAATATATATATAAATCCACTACACTTACCTCACATTTGAAGAACACAATTTTTTTCAAAAAGGCATTTCAAACTGTTATTTGGAATGCTATTGTAAAAATTATTGTAGAATTTTAGAACACTTCATTTAATTCACCTGTTGCTGTCTTCACAAAACTGTAGATCTAAACTTTAGTTTTAAAAATGATGAGCAGGAGAAACATATATTAATTATCTGATTATTTATTTACTCTTTAGTGTATATTTTAATTCTGTCTTACAATTATTTCTGAATAAATATTATGAATTTATAGATTGAGTGAACATTAATATGATTCATTAAATGACATTGGTCTCCTCTGGTGTGGCCAGTGGGGTGACCAGCATTTTCTAGAGGAAGCCCTGGCCACCCCTTGCAGGTGCACTTATTATTTTGCACTTTTACAGCAACTTTTAACCTTCAACAGCTTTGCAAAGCACCTTACAGTGTTTCTTACTCACCCCCCCCCCCCCCCCACACACACACACACACACACACAGACACACACACTTCTGGTCTGTCTTCCCAAGCCACTTCAGTTAAATATCTAACCAAGGACACTTGTCTTTTGGGGGAAGCTTGAATCAGACAGCCAAACGTGCAGGTTGTGGCTCCAGCCACGAGGTCATGGGGTCAGAGGGATTTTCATTAGTATTGATTTGTTCACTTTATTGATTTGTCACTTTCAAGGCTACGTTCAGTGTCCACCTCACACTCACACATTTGATGTTTTTCAAAACTGCAAATACAGTAAGTGGAAGTTAGTCAGGGGAGTGGGAGGCTGAAAACATCCGGATCTGGAGTCTAACTCCGGTTTCACACTGAAAGGATCGGCGGTGGTTGTTAAAGTCACCAGCCTGGCCTCTTCAGATGCAGGGGCCAGGATCACCCAGCCCCAGTGATCAGCCAGACACCGCCCCTCCTCCTCCTCTCCTCCAGGCAGCTGAGGAGCACAGCTGACTTGAATCCTTCTGAGGACCCACACCTGGGCTAAAAATACCATTTTATCTGCCTAGGGAACTGACTGTTGATGATAACAGCAGTTTATATACCACCGGATGCCAATGTCAGTCTAGCCCTTGATCTTTTATATTATAAAATCAGTGAACAGCAGCAAACATATCCTGAAGGAGTACACATTATAGCAGGGGATTTCAACAAAGCGTGCTTGAGAACTGTGCTGCCTAAATTTGTCCAACATGTGAAATGCCCCACGAGAGGAAACAACATCTTGGATCATGTTTACACAAATATTAAACAGGCTTATAAATCCGTCTCTCTCCCCCCACTTGGAAAGTCAGACCATCTCTCTCTGCTCCTCCATCCTGCATACATACCACTGAAAAAAAGAACAAGGCCAATTATTAAAACCATTAATACTTTTAGAGATGAAGCCATGGCTCAACTGCAGGACTGTTTTGCTCATACAGAATGGAGCATTTTTGAAAATGAGGATCTCCAAATTTACACAGATGCTGTGCTCTGTTATATCAAACATTGCATGGACACTGTTAACATTCACAAGCAGGTTCGGATCTACCCTAACTGTAAACCCTGGATGACGAGAAAGGTGAGGGTACTATTAAAGGCACGTAATGCTGCATACGCGTCGGGAGACCAGGCCAAGTACTGGCGGGCAAGGACTGATCTTAAAAAGGGAATCAAGGAGGCTAAAGTGAGCTACACCAAAACGCTGTCGCAACATCTGTCTGCCAGCAACCCAAGGAGGGTCTGGGAAGGACTGAGACATATACAAAATACAAGGACAGCAGATCTAGCACTGAAATAGGAGCTTCATTAGCCGAAGAACTCAACTATTTCTTTGCTCGTTTTGAGAATACCAGCTTCCCCACAACTAACATCACTCCTATAACATCACCTGCTGAGTTTGGTTCAGATACACAAATACTCACACTTCAAGAAAAACAGGTTCGCACCGTGTTCAGGGCTGTTCATCAGAGGAAAGTGGCTGGTCCAGATGGTGTTCCTGGCAAGGTGCTGAAGAACTGCGCAGAACAGCTGTCCATGGTATTTACCAAATTGTTCCATCGCTCCTTGTCTGAAGCTACAGTTCCATATTGTTTGAAATCAACAACAATAGTCCCACTCCCCAAGTCTATGACAATCAACAGTCTCAATGATTACAGACCCATAGCACTCACACCGGTGGTGACCAAGTGCTTTGAGAAGCTGGTGCAAAAACATATCAAGGACTTCCTCCCACCCAGCATGGATCCCTGCCAGTTTGCATATAAAGCAAACAGGTCTACTGAGGATGCCATATCTAATGCTCTCCACTCCTCTTTGCAACATCTGGAGAACCCCGGCACCTCCGTTAGAATGCTTTTTATTGATTTTAGCTCTGCTTTTAATACCATAATCCCGAACATCCTTGTAGCCAAGTTGATTAATCTGAACCTCCCCCCTACCACCTGTGGCTGGATCAAAGATTTCCTCACCAATCGCCCACAGGCTGTCAGGTTTGGTGACAAGCGGTCATCCACTCTGATGCTCAGCACTGGTTCCCCTCAGGGCTGAGTGCTAAGCCCCCTGCTGTTCACCATCTACACCCATGACTGCATTCCTATTCATCGCTCTAATAAGATCATTAAGTTTGCAGATGACACCACTCTTGTAGGTCTTATCCATAACAACGATGACGCAGCATACAGAGATGAGGTTTGCCATTCATCAGAATGATGTGATGATCACAACCGCTCTCTTAACATCAAGAAGACCAAGGATATGGTTATTGACTTCCGAAGGAGTAAGGATGCCCCCCGCCCTCTCTGCATTCAAGGAGCTGAGGTGGAGAGAGTTCCCTCCTTTAAGTTTCTCGGGATTTACATCTCTGAGGATCTGTCATGGACAATCAATACCACTGCCTTGGTCAAAAAAGCACAACAGCGGCTGCACTTCCTGAGGGTCCTGAAGTGGAACAGGCTGCAGACCAACCTCTTGGTGTCTTTTTATCGAGCAGTCATTGAGAGCGTGATGACTTACGCTATCCCTGTGTGGTACGCGGGGTGCAAAGTAGCTGATAAAAACAGATACCAGAGGGTCATCAGAGCGGCGGAAAAGATGATTGGATGCACCCTTCCCTCCTTGGACACTATCGCCCTGCAGAGGTGTCTCACTAGAGCAAGGACCATCTCCAGGGACATTTACCACCCAAACCACTACCTTTTTGCCATGCTGCCCTCTGGGAAAAGGTTCAGATCCCTCAGCTGCAGGACCGACAGACTGAGGAAGAGTTTCTTTCCCTGGGCTGTTAGAACCCTGAATGGACAGAAAAATCAACTCTATTGATATTATTTATTGTATTTTGTAATGTTTTTGTTTTTATTGCATGGTGCATATTGTACTTGTTTTAGCTATTTTCTTAGTATTTTTAGCGGATGCCTAATGTGAAGCTCTAGGAAATTTCGTTGAATGGACAATCATTTAATGACAATAAAGGATATCTATCTATCTATCTATCTATCTATCTATCTATCTATCTATCTATCTATCTATCTATCTATCTATCTATCTATCTATCTATCTATCTATCTATCTATCTATCTATCTATCTATCTATCTATCATCATCTATCTAACTTTTTCAGAGCGTTACAGCAGGCTGGGGTTTGGGCTGACTTTGAGGGTTTTTCGGGTGGTTGGCCGGCGGCCTGTACAGGCCCGGTAAGACAGCGGCTCGGCTTTGCTTCAGAGCAGCCTCGGTTGTTGTGGACAATGGGGAAGAAAGGGGTGAGTAGGGCTGGAGCGCTGGTTCAGTCGGTGGGGGGTGGCAAAGAGGGACCGTGGGAGCGGCAGTGACGCATCGGATTGTGACGGATGTGCAGCTAAAGCAACAGAGGCTGGAGGAAGGTGGCTTTGTGATGCGAATCAGGGCAATGGGAGATGCTCGTTTTGCTACCTCTAACCCGATGGCGGTGTCCAGGGAGCTGAGTGCCGTCGTAGGGGATGTGCTATACGTTACAATGATGTTCAGTGGGCTGTTGGTGGTGGTGTGCCGGAATAAGTCCCAGTGCCACAAAGCGCTGCGAGTTGAGAAGTTTCTGGGGGTGGACGTGGTGGTTTCTGAGTCGAGGTCTGGTCATATGACTAAGGGTGTGGTGTAGGGCATTTCCAACGAGGTCACTGAGTCAGAGGTGTTTAGTTCCATGATCGGGGTGACGGTGGTGGCTGTTCGGTGTTTGGGGTTTAACGCACGTGGGTCCACTCCGCTGCTGATTACTTTCGATGCGGTGGAGCTCCCTGCTCATGTCCAGTGGGGCTTCCTAAGTTTTGCGGTGAGGGCGTACAAGGAACCTCCTCTGAGGTCTTTTAGGTGTCAGGGATATGGTCATGTGGCCAGTGCCTGTGTGGTGGGGGTACGTTGTCGGAGGTGCGGTCCGGTGTTGTAACTGTGGTGGGAACCATCAAGCGCCTTATAGGGGCTGTGTGGTGTATAGGGCGGCGATGGAGGTGGGAAAGGTTCAGGCTGAGCATAAGGTGTTGTATGCTGAGGCGGTGCGTTGTCTGGGGGTGCGGAATAGTGGTGCGTCCGGTCCTTGTAATGTGTCTTTGTCAACTGGTGGTGGGGATGTGGGGGCGGGCGTGGTGGTTGTGAGGAATAAAAGGAAGTTTTGGCGTTTCTAGTTGGGGCCTTGTGGAGGGTGCAGATTGGAGCGTCCAACAAGTCCGATGTAGCTCATGAGGTGACAGCAGTGGCGGGGGCCTTGTTGGGTTTTTCTGACGAGTACCCCGAGGAGGTTTGGGGGGCAACGTGTTTGCGGGGTGTTAGGGGTTCTGAGTCTGCTGTGGGTTGTGGGACGCCCTTGGTGGAGGGTGTTGATGGTGAGGGTAGGAGTGTGAGTATGGGGTGAGCCTCCATGTGGGGTTGTGTGTTTTCACTGGGGTGTGAGCGGGTGGTGGGTTTTTGGGTGTTGGTGGTTATGTGGGAACACAGGGTGGGATGGTACACGTGCCTGTTGTGTGCAGTGGGTTGTGCTGGCTCGGTGTGTTGGCTGGTGTGGCAGCATTATGCCTTAATGGCGTCTAGCCTGCCTTATTTCAACAAAGAAGAAGAAGAAGTCTAGGAGGCAGCAGTGCAGGGGTTCTGCTGTCCTCCAGGTCTCAGACTTTGGTTTAAACCCCTTCGTTTTGATGAGTTTTAACTAATGGTTTTTAACTCTGGGATGAATGAGTTTTAAAGGTTAAAGCTCTGAGTGATCCGAAGGGATCTTTTGTTGATGTTTACTTAGTTGACTGAGTGATGAAAATTTTTTAAGGTTAACGCTATTCTGGTTTTAAGATCAACTTTAAGGATTTTAAAAAAACCTTCAGTTTCGGTAAAACTTTTAACAAAGTTTTAAACAGGTGTTTTAATTCTTGAATCAGTTTTCTTTTAACCGTTAACCATTTTGAGAACTTTTCGTTTGGCATATTTTACTAATGCTCACCATCTGTTTGCATTTGTTTAAAGCCTTTTATGACAATTAAACAATTTTTATTTCACTGTTCCAAGTTCTCATGTTACCCCCTCCTTCACATTTTAACAACACATCAGGGTTGTAAAATGAATGGGGGCTCGTCCGGGTGCAGTGATATTTGGTTCAGTTGCATTTTTGGGTGTCCCCCTTATTTTCTGTTTTTCGCAGATCTAGAAGCAGATTCTTGTACATCCTTTATTGTTTATTTGTATGAACTCCCCCAGCACCACCACCTCTCCCTTTCCTCTCCCCCTTTCTCTTTCATCTCCGTGTATGTTGGGTTTTAAAACAACTGAAAATATTTCTACTAAAGTTTTGGTATTACTGTGAGTAAAACTGTAAATCTTGTCTTCGGCACTCAGACATCATTCTGATTGCTTTACAGCTGGACAGGACAAGGGGGGAGACATAGTTATAGCTATTTTAGTTCATGCTGATTAGCTGTGGTAGGTCTCTTGAATGGGGCTGACTTAAAATGTTAATGGATTATAAATAGGTTTGCCAAGTGGTGCATATGACAATGAACATACTCACACACAAGGTTTTCAAACTATTTTCACCCTTGATCAACTTAACCATGAATGCTTATTCATTCCTTTATTATTTCCTTCTAAAGTCATCCTGCTGGTACGGATCTTTCTACGTGAAGAGGAGAAAATCCCTGTTTGTGCTCCAGTGATGACATCACTACATTCAGAGGGGTTAGTGACTTAGTGGTCACTGACACATACCTGCTAACTGCATGTTTATTTGCTCCTTAATCAGTAACAACTTCAGCTGAATGCTTCAAAACACAAACACACACCAAAGAGGAGTTATTTTTAGGATTAGATTGACAGCGGTCGCGTTGCTTTCTGCTGCAGTCTATTATTGCATGTAGGTGAGCTGGAAAACACCACAAAACTTTAGACACGGTTTTTATGTCAGCTGATAAACACGAGAGAAGAATCAGCATCAGTCAACTGGAAGAAGTAAACGGTATTCATGTACACTGTTACACTAGTACTAGACACAAATATGTGTCCTGATTAACACACGGAGTGCAGTGTTTAGCAAATCTGGTATTTCATGGACACCAAACCAGTAACAGTGTGATTCAGTGTTGGAAGGCCAGATGGAGTTGGCAGAAAACAATTAATCACAGAAACAGTTGATTTGTTTTAGGTTTCTTTAAACATTTATGATTAAATTGCAGATTAGAAGAAAATATCTGACTATCCTCTGTGGCAAAGCTGCAGCAAAAATGAAAAGAAAACCTGAAGACAAAAGAGACCTTGCTTTTGCAGCGCTGAATATGAAGCAACAAGGTGGTGCATTAGGTCAGAGATGGAGGAGAGGACCATAAAAAGTTGTTTTACTGTTTGCTCAAAAGCAAAACCACTTGTGATTGCTCAGTCAAGTGCTGCTTTATGAACTGTATAATATGTGCACCGAACATAGCACGCAACTCATTAGGAGACATGGTGGTAACATTATGAAACGGCAAACATGTTCTTTCTTTGGTTCCCTTCTATGGATTTATGCTGTATAGGTTTATTGTAGGACTTCTGTATGATCAGACTCTGGCTCCACATTAGCAAGATAAAGAAGCCCGTGGCAGGAAATAGATGGTAAACACTGGCCTTAAGTGAACACAGGGGGCTGTATTTTTATAACATTTTAAGAATCACTGAAAAACAAAATGAATGAAGCAAAAAAAGATTAATTCTTGTAATTTATCACAAACTAGAGACACATATCAATGGTTCAGGCAGATTAAGAAGGTGTGGAATTCAAAAAGTATTTTCTTCTTGTGCGTGTCGGCACAGATAAACTTGTTACAGTATAAATCAGAATGTCCAAATGGAATTTCCAGTTCCATTTGTGAATAAGTGACAGGTCTTTACATAGTTCCTGTCAGGTCCAGTTCCTGGGCAAGCTCTCCAGAATCCTGCGACGGTGCGAGGGGTTTGTTACTCCTGCTGCACACAGGTCCTCTTCAGTGATGCCACTAGAACAGAGATGAATAATTTTATACTTAATATTCTAAATTAACATGAATATCAGCACTCAGTATGAATTTTTGATCTGGCTGAATCTTGACATGTCACTGTTTATTTTACTTGACCTTAAAGAAATGGTGCACATTTTAAAGACTGGCCTTAAAACATGCCTGCACACTGAGACCGGTTTTCCCTGCTGTAAGCATTCCTCTTCTTTAACTGGCCATGAAAGCTCTGCCCCAACCACTCTCTTACCACACAAGCTGGAAATCCTTGTGAACTAAACTTTATCTGAAAGTGCTTTAAGGTTGTTTTGTCTGAGTTCTACATGGTAAAAAAAACTAAACGTTCTCCCAGGATGTGCAAAGACAAATGTACGGCAGCCTCGAAGTGACAAACACAACAAAAATAATGACGTTTTATTGAGAGAATTTCCTATTTCACAAATTAGAAGAAAACAGAATCAGAGCCAAACACACCAAAAGAGGATTTATCATCTCAAAGAGATGAATGTTTTTTTTCTTTATGGTTGGGTCTTAGATCTATAAGTGTTTTTGAATTGTCAAGTTTTTGAAAAGCTTTTTCTCAAAGATTTTATTAATGAATGTGTTATTGTTATTTTGTCCAAGGTTGTGTTTTGCACCTTAGATCCACCGTACAAAAATGTTACCAAAGTGTTTTTTTGTTTTTTGGTAGAACAAAGAAAGAGAACCTGGAGCTTTAATGTAATCAGTGCAGATCACTAATAATTTTAGCCTTCTTAGAGCTTAAAATGAAGTTTGAAAAGAGAAACAACTCATGGTGAACTCTGTAGATCCAAAGCAGCGAGTTTAGCAACCATGTGAAGCAAGTAGGGATGGGAATTTAACACATTAATTACAATTATCCATCCATCCATTTTTGTAACCCACTTTCCCATGCAGGGTCGCGGGGTGGGGGGTGGTGGGGTCTGGTGCATATCTTCTGCTGTCATTGGGCACACAGGCGGGGTACACCCTGGACAGATGGCCAGTCCATCACAGGGCAAAATTACAATTAATTAATCAGGGAAAAATAATACATTAACTTTACCCCTTGAGCACGAACACCTCCCAATTGGGAGACGGAAAGGGTAGCATAAAAATGTATGCCCTATATAACAATAATTACAATCAAGCTGCACCTCTGACAAAACTGCAGAGCCTGCTACAAGACCATATAAACCTATTTTATGTGCTTCAAACACAACTGAAACTACAATTAAATGAATCATGACAAATCGCTCTTCATGAAGAAAAGAAAGAAATTTTTTTTTTTTTTACAGTCAGGTTTTGTAGTTGGTAGATATCAGGCAGGAAGTAACTTCATCTACAGCCGTTTTTATAAAAGAATGACGTCATTTTGCCACAACGCCGTGGCGGCATCTGGGAACCTTAAGTCATTTATAAGTGGTCACACCGCGGAGATAATGTGGCGCAATCGTGTCCTTGGCGATGGCGGTATAAAGGGGGTATGGGGACAGTCTCTGTGCTGCCATGGACTTCCATTTAACTTGGACATAACTTGTTTTTTATTGTGATCGAAGCCATGCTCGTTTATTTTATTTTTTAAATAAGCCACTTCTAAAGGGGTCGGTTCCCCACAGTCTCTGGGCCCTCTCTAATGAGCTGACTTCCAGCTCTAACAGAGAAAAGCTCTCGCAGCGCTGCAGCACTCCAGTTTGCTGTCTCAGCTGATTCTGTTTACAAAGGTAATATTTATGGCCCATTTTTACTTTCATTTTCAGTATAGTTGCCAGCCATAAGTCTGCAGTAACTCCCCAAGTGATCATGACACCTCACTCCGTTGCACCAAGGCGCAATCCCCGTTTATAAGATAGACAATTACCGCGATATTACTACCAAGTGAGTCGGAACAAATTCGAGCATTGCCATGCCAGCATGGCGCATTTACAAGACATGCCATTGCGGTAATATTACGCTGATTTGTCAGCACAGTGTGTCATGTAAAAAAGGTTCATTTGAACTTCATTACAGCAGGAGGATCAAGCACACACAGCATTCATCTTGTAACTTTCAGCAGAACTTCCCCTGAATTCTACACTACACCTCTATATAAATTAGCAGTGCTCTGCTGCCACCTAGTGTTCAGTTCTGTACATATGCCAACAAATCCCACAATGGTTCCCTTTATAGTGAAACCAAAGTAATCCAAAAGACATAGTGGTTACAGAAATATACTCATTAAAGTGTGGGTGTGTCATCTGTGCCTCAATAAATTCGTTAAATATAAAAAAAATTGCTTGGGGGCTAATTTTCTCAAGCAAATAAAATGTGATAAATCAAGATTAATTAATGTATCCTCTGATTAATGAAAAATTTTTTAACCCTGTCCCACCCAAAAAAAGAGACAGAAACCTTTAGTGTGCACTGGGGTGAGTTGGGTAAGTTCTGAGTTTGGGATGGTTTAGATGAAGTTACTTAAACTTAGATCACAGACTGATGTCTGCTGCCGGGATGATGCAGACAGCTCATGATGACCTGACATAACCCTTCATTAACATAAACCATTACTTTCAGCTTGCTGGTATGGTTCCTTGTTAAAGCCACAGTATGACATGAAAAGATGCTGTTCCTGATTTACCTGCTGTTGTCATTTCCTCAGACTGCACTGAAATGATACAAACATCACCCTCTTTACTACCAACCACACTTTCCACTTTAACTTGTACCCTTTTAACTCAAATTTAAGATAAAAAAAATTAGAGTCTAAGAAAAGAGTCCCTTACCCTGTTTTCACATTTACTTACATCGGCTTCAGATTCTCTTCTGAAAACTCTAAAGCAGCATCGATAACGTCATGTGTATTAGTATTTTTCTTCGGTTACCTGAAATAATCTAGATCATCCCAGCCACTCAGACTAAGTCCCAGGGTGTATTTCTGAAGTCCCAGAGTACTGAGGAGCTCCTGCACAGTTTCAGGCGCACATTTCAGGACCGACGCCTGCATTGGGACAAAACAGACATTTAAATTTTCAAGAAAAGGACCAAAATCGTTTTCAGTTTGTCTCTGTGAGGAGTATCAGACCTCTTTCTCCCAGCTGTAGCCCCGGTCTGCCTGCTTTAAAGGACCATTTCTACAAGTCATCCTCTGCCTGGTTGCAGACTGGCCTCTCTCCACTGATGGGAAGAAGTCAACTTCACTGAGGGACTTGGCTATTTGTAAAGCAGTAAGGGAGTTGTCTCCTGTTGGTGCCGGGGGACGTTTATCCACGATCCAGGAGGCCGAAGAGTGACGGTGTGCTGAGTGAGAGGAGGTGTATGGCAGCGCCGATGGGGTCTTTGATGCTTGGACTGCATTTGTTTTTGATGGAAGGAGCAGGGGTTTATCGTGTCGGGCTGTTTCTTTGATCATTTCAGAGTGATTCATGTACAAGTTCCTCACGTTGCTTTCAGGCTGCACAGAGTCCTGGACATGAGTTTTTCCCTGGTGTCTGTCTCTGAGAGGTGAAGTCTGCTCTTGGTACTGTGGGATGGGGTTTCCAGAGGGTGGAGGTGCAGGAGCTGGGCTTTGGACTGGAAAAAGCTGATAAGAGGAGCTGGTTTGGGGTATTTGAAAGTCGCTGGTTGGAGCGCACTGAGGTGGGAGAGCTGGAATTTCAATTTCTGTAAAGTCTGATCTTCGGCAGCTCCTCCGGTTGAAGCCATGTCGGACAGAGACTTTTGGAAGCTGCAAGGCCTCGTTACCGGACCAGATCACCTGAGGGTCCCTCCTGTGGGGGAGACGCTCCTCCACTCTGGGGGGGACAGACACACCTTCAAAGATGAAGTAAGCAGGGTTGGTGTAGCTGCTCGGAGTGGGTTTAGCAGGAACTCCGGTCGGTCTGCAACAAGTGAGCATGTCTCACATTATAAAAATTCTTTTCCAAATCTTTTAAAATTTGTGTCAGTGGAAAGTGTTAGAAGATGAGGCCAAACATCACAGAAAAGGCAAATATAGGAGGGTTCTTGCTGTCTCAGTAGCTCACGAGGAAAGCCACTGGAGACCTTTTCAGAGAACAAATGAAGTTATGAGGAAATTCTAACCAACTTTCAGCATGAAAGGTTATATAAGGAACTTCTCCTCTTATGGACTTTCTGTTTCTTCTGTTGACACAAACTCAGAGATGTAACTCAGTAAGAGCCCTATGAAAATGATGAAAACAGTGTTTAGTGTATGTTCTCCTGAGGATAAATAAACTCCCACGAGACACACTAACACGAGTCTAAACAGAAGCTGAAGATTATTCCTGTTGCGTTTTCTATTTGGTGCGCTGAAACGTGTAGGAAAGTGACATTCACTGAGGCGTGTTGCTTCAATCTGACACAACTGTAACAAAATCTGTTGATAGGTGTTTATGCGGAGTTCTGGGCTTTCATTCTTGATAAATCATCAAACATGTAGACTTGTAACTGAGGAGCAAAACAACATTTTATTGGTTTCATGCTAAGTTTGTTTTTGGTGAGTTTTCTGAACAGTTTAGGAAATCCATCAGAAATTCACATTTTCAAGCAGGATTCTAAAACAACTGAGTTACTTTTTTTTTATTGCAAACAGATTTATTAGGAATACTGATTTTTCTTAATCACATTCAGTGGTTCTTACCTCGTTACTGGGAGTCGTGTTGCTGCAGGAGACACGTGTCCCCTTCCAGGACCTTTATCCTCTTTTTCAAAACAAAACAATTCTGAAAAAGTAAAGTTAGAGGAAATGAAAACCCGATTTTGTAATAAGTGAAACTTCTTCAAAGTGCTAAAGGCCTTTGCCAGTTTGCAGTCACAGAGCATAGTGTTTGTGTGTGTGTGAAAAATCTGACCTGATGGCACATTACCCAAATGTCCTGTTTCTGTGTCTCAGGATGCATCTGGTCATAGTCAGTCAATCAGGAGTCAAAAGAGGAAGCAGCCAATAGATACCAGTAGGTTTGCAAAGTGAAGTCGGGGGTGGGGGTGGGGTCATTGAAGAACCAAGTAGATGAAGCAACACGAGACTCCAGGCAGGGTCAAAGGAGTCAGAGACAGAGGAGGTGTAGAGGGAAGTGATAGTGCAAGCAAGGCAGCTATTCAGAAAGAAATATTTTTGGACGACCCACCATAGATCTTGTGCCGTGTGGCCCGTCTGTCTTTGGGAACGTGGACTCGAACCCTTCCTCGGATGGAGCCCATTTCCTCACCCCGGTGACTCAGAAACGTCTCAAATTTCTGCGAGGCTCCAGTCAGCGAACGCAGAGACACACAGCATTCGCCTGTGGAAATGATGTAGCATCACTTCTAATTATCTAAACAAAGTTCTCAAATGTTACATTTCATCACCTTCTTATAATGTTTCTAATGCAATTAGAAGCTAAACTGTGCAGGAAACGTAGTTTTTAACACTTTAAGCTTTTCAAACTGGTTTCAGTGGTTCTTGAGCCAGAAAGCTGAGCAACTTCACACTGGACAGCACTCTGCTGACCAGAAACTGACGTTTTATGGTTCTGGTAGGAACACTGGTAGGAGGGCTCTACCTGCTTTACGGCAACAACTGTTCACTGTGACAGTAGCTCATATAAAGGCTATCATTTAGCTTTTTCAGTTTGCCAAACATCAATAAAAGCACAGGAAGAATAAGAATTTTTACTTAGTTCTTTTTTTGTTGGCATCGTGGCAGGGCCTATTAAAAAAATTAAGACAGTAATGCGTTTGGAGATAAAGCAAAGAACTAAAACTAGAGTGAACATCGGTGCGGCCTACACTAGCCTGAGGAAGCTAAAGGAGGCTATGGATTTATGGACTGATGGCGACCTGGCTTTGTTGCTAACTGGACTTAACTATGTAATCATGTTTTTTTTCCTTTGTGACTTATTCAGTATCAGTTGGCTTATGTTAGCATTAGCTCATTGTTAGCACTAGCTACAGCAGGCGACAGTTTTTTTACAACAGTTTTTTTCAACCAGTAGGAGGGAGAAAACGGTAACTTATTAAGTGTTGCTTTAAAAAACACAACAATACAATCTGAAATGAGAATGATTGTTTTGCTTTTTATTATTATTATTATTATTATTATTATTATTATTGTTGTTGTTGTTGTTGTTGTTGTTGTTGTTATTCTTTGAGATGATTTGCATCTTTATGGACCAATCCCATCAAAGTGAAGCAACATTTAGCAATTGACAGGAAAGATCCTGTGACTGGACTGACCGTACGACTCGAATCCATCGCAAGACTTTACAGATAGTAGCAGGTGCTGGTCCTGGAGGTATTCCATGTCAGACAAGACTGGAAAAAGCTATGATAAAAATAAACACTTGAAGTCAACAAGACAGATCATTACATTGTGTTTTAACCATTTTCAAACAGACCAATTTACTGACTTTAGGGAGCTGTTTGGAGGTCCATCCCAGTTTGAGAAAGCCAGGAACATCACAACTCTGTGAGTTATTTTCAGTGGAGCGCTGCGTCTCTTCAAAAAGAAGTTTTAAATCAGCATTTACAAATGAGCATCATTATCCTTCATCACGTCTTTTTGACATGTGGTCATACCTTCCAGACAGGAGGAGTGAAACTCAATGAAGAACTTGGCCTTGCTTGCTGTCTTCACAATGACATCAATAGCTTCCAGCTCAATCCAGGCTCTCTCCAAGCTCAAACTCAAATCTGCTTGGATTTTTTTTTACAATTCTGTTTCATTTAATCATGAATATTTGTATTCTAACAATTTCTATGATAATACACACCCGCCCCGGAGTTGCATTGGGACATCACTCCCACTTGGAATGTGGCAAAAACAGGTGAGTGGTCGCTCGTAAATATGTCATCTGTGCAACCTGATGAGAAATAAACCAGTAATTTACTTTAAAGTAGATGTGTAACTTTTTGTATGAAGTTATAATAGTTTTATGGTTGATTAAAAAAAAGGGTTTCTGAAGCTCTTTTCTCTAAATCCCTCTCACAAAGCGTTTTCAGCAGTTTTACACTTGTCAATTTCAGTACCTTCCAGAATGAGCCTTTTGAGGCTTTTTTCACTTTAAAAAAACAAGCTGGAGTTTACCACAGCCACCCCTTCCCTAGTCAGCTGAGAAGGGGAGGGGCTTGTAGTAGAACCTCTGCTCCTGAGGTTTGGTTATATCAGAATTTACTGTTTAATCTCCACAAATAACACAAGCCTGAAGGAGTTCTGTCATGTGGTGGAGTTACTAATGCTAACGGTTAGTTTTTTGTTTTTTTGGAAAAATAGAAAAATTGCTGACATAAGTGGCGCTGCAGTCTACTTCCAGCACGTTTCCAGCATGTTTTAGATAATGACTACAGATTATTTGTTTGATTAAGTAATGAACCGCTCCTATAAGGAAGGCTGAGGAGACATTTCAGCTGACGAACACACAGAGAGGAGATAGGTTTCATTTTCAGTTTGACCACAGAAAATGAATAACTGACATTAGGGAGTACTAAAGGCAAGCAAAACTGCCAGGAGTGCCTTTAAATACCAAGTTTCTCTGTCTTTTTATATTGTTCAAAGTCATTTTCCAGGATTTCAACCAACCAAATGTTTAGTGTGAGAAAAAATGGTCAGTCTGCTGCCCAGGTTAGTCACAGTCAGTCAGACCCAACAAATCGAAAAGACTCAGTCCTCATTAACCTGTGGGTTTATTTCTTTCTTGTTTAAGGCATGGTAGCTTCATTTGTATAGCACATTCATGCACAGAGGCAATTCATTGTTTATGTTAAGATCCCATTGTGCACAATGGTAAAGCTATTTTTATACACCAAAATAATGTTTTAATTTGAGCTTGCTTCTTGAGAACATTTCAACACTGAGCAGGTCTGATTACTTGTTAACAGGTTTTCTGAGTAAATGTTGTTCCTTTTATACATTCACACTCACCATATGCGCTACAGATGATGTGCGTCTCTGGGTAGGACTTCCACAGAATCCTGTCACACCACGACGGCACATTAACTCGAACCTATAGAGAAGGGATTTTCTGTTACATAAACCACGAGGAACTGTGCAATTTTCTGCCTGCAGATAAAAAATACACAGAGAAAGATGAACTTATTTCTGTTTTAGACAGGAGGTTAACTCTAAACCTGCTATTTTAGTGATAAGATCAGAGAAGCTGCAGTCAAAGTTAGTTATCCCCATACAGATTACACCCAAACAGGAACAAGTTACAAAGAAATTGCCTAAAGAAGAGTAGACTTGGAATGAAGCAGCAGTGGATCGCAGGCCTGGGCAGTGGCTTACTGACTGGAAGGTCAGGAGACTGAGCTCGGCATTCGTGTGCTCCCACTGTTTGGCCTTTGAGTGAGATTATAAAGCTTATCTGCTCCGGGGGCATCGCTCCATGACTGATCCGCGGCTAAGATCCCAGTTTCTAACAAATCCAAATACGTGCTTGATGCCTCTGTCTTTGCTTACTGTGTCACTAATCTTGTATTGTAAATCTTACTCTTGAAAACAAAATGCACACACTGTATAAAGTACCTATTTATAGCTTAAAATGATTAGAAATGAAAGCCAAATCAACAATTCCTTTAAAATGGTGCATTTTGAGACATGGATGACTAAATTCCATGCCTTGGTTGCTAGTTTATTATTTGTAACTGTAAACAAACTGTATTTCTCAAAACGATTTGGCAGCTGGTGTAAATCCAAGTGGAAGTGTTTGTGATCCGATTCCAAGTGCAGCAAAACCAGACTCACCCCTGACGTCTTGTATTTTTGCCACAGGTAGCAATCCCTAGAGCCTCTTTCATAACGATACGTGGGCGGAAATGCGATCTTTTCTTCCTCTTAACCAGCATAAACAGATAAATAAAGCATAAGTGGAAATGATAAAATGAACCATTTATTGTTTGGTCACTCGTGAAGCTCACTGAAATTAAAAAAGGCCTTCCTCTTGTGTCTCTCTCGGGTCAACTGGTCTGCACACATGAGCTCCTCAAATTCTCTCTTGGAGACGTGTTTCAGGATGTCCTGGAGATAAATGGAAATCATAAAGGAAGCATACATTTCACAAGAGCAACGTGGCATCAGCATCTATGAGAGTCGGGCTGACCTGCACGTCCAGGTCGAGCCTGTAGTTCAGGTCTCCACACCAGAAGAGATGGGTGAAGCGCAGACTGATGTCAAATCCAGAGAGCTGTTTGTCACCCAGAGAGAGAAGCCTCAGGATGTCCACAAAGTTCTGGTTCCTCCTGGGTGATCAAATGTCCAAACAAGGAATTATTTAATCAGAAAAGAAACAAAACAAGATAAACATTTCTTACATGGAAACACACAATGAACCTTAGTACTTTGTCACTTCCAGAGGTCAGGTGGCAATTAACAAACCCAAAGGATGTCCCATTAAAGAGGAAGGATACTCCAACAGCTCCCTTATTTCCTGAAATGACAAGTCAAACTCAAAACCTTTTCTAAATACTCCTGGAATAATCGGTATGACATTTAGCTTTTATCTGTTTGTGTTAAGCTGTAAAGTTAAAATCTTGCAAGAAAAAAAAAAAGCTCACCCAAAGTGTTTCCTAAGCCAGTCTTCACACTGGCTGTGTTCACATGGCTGATGCCACTCTCATGCTCTGGTTTCACAAACACAGCGAGCCTGATGTTCCAGAGGGACTGCACTGCCACCTACAGGACATTACGTTACATTACAACAATTTGATCACTCAGTCTCTCTCTCTCTCTCTCTCTCTCTCTCTCTCTCTCTGTCTGTCTCTCTCTCTCTCTCTCTCTCTCTCTCTCTCTCTCTCTCTCTCTCTCTCTCTCTCTCTCTCTCTCTCTCTCTCTCTCGACTTGTTTAAAATTACTTTTTTAAATTCAAGAATGTTTTTCATTAAATAAAAAAAATACTAACATATATTTTAGTTTTGTTACGTGTTAAATGAACAGATGTGGGCAACAAGTTGTCTCCAGACCTCTTCTAAACATAGCACAATTAACCACTCAGCTAAGTCTAAATTATTATTTTCTGCTGCTATTTTTATATGGTCCTTTATGTGGTTAAAAGCAAGGCTGCAGAGATGGCTTAGAGGATTTTCTATCAGAAGTTAACGCAGGAAATAGGTGTAGAAGGCTATTTGAATGTTCAGCCTGCATGAAAAACTGAAATAGTAATTAAAAATGTTTTTCAGTGAATCACACTACAGGTTTTTAAGAGGCAGAGAAATAAAATTAAAGAAATTTATGATCTAAATTTTAGAATAGTTTTGAGGAAACCTTTAAAAGTGTATTAGCTAAAACGTCTTCAGTTAATATTCACCAAACTAAATTAACAGCATCTGAGTCATTTTAGAACCAAAAGATGAATGTTGAAACACACAAAAGGTTAACACGCTGCTGCAATAATATACTCATTTAGAGGTAAAACTGTAAGAGTATTTAATTGTTTAGTTGATTATTCAGGAGAATCAAGTCAAACTAGAGATGATTTCCCAAATTTAACATGTTATCATGAATTCAGTGATTTGTATCAAAAAGCTAGCAGTAACTGAGATGTTATAAACATTAGCCAGCAGAAAAAGTACAATAGCTCATCGTTCATTTGCAAAAACGTGTATGTTCTTTTACAAATATTAAAATTTGACAGCTGGTTATAAAACAAACTTTTTTAAAATATGCACATATTCTTAGCTCATGCTATATTTCATATACTGCACAAGTATCTGTATTCCAAATATTATATCAAATACACCCCCACCCCCACCCCCCCAAAAAGGTAGATAAAAGATAATCACCAGTTTAAAGTCAACTTGAGTATAGCTCCGAAGGGTTGCCTTGACATGTTCAGTCCACTCCCGCTCCCCCTGTGGGTTTTCCTGAGTTCCCAAAGCATAAATGTCATGAGGAAGCAAAGCAGTGGACTCATCAGGGGTGCGTCCCAATCCACGACAGGTCGCCCATGACTGCAGGCTTCGAGGAGGAGGGGAACCACCTGCAAACACACGAATGATGCGATAGGGAGCCTAAGTCACGCCCATCTACTTCCGGACCATGGGAAGAACGAAAAACGTAATGCAAGTCACTGCGGCTTTAAAAGCTATTTTTTAATTCCGCTTGTTTTGTGCCATGGATTTCACATATTATGTCTGTGAATTTTAAAGACACATTTTGATACCAAGGACATGCTTATTTCCAAACAGGGGGAAACGTTATTTCAGGTTTTGTGTGAAAATAAGTCCAGGACTACAAATGTGCATTACCAAAGTGATGTCATTGCTCCCGGCCACGGAGAAAAACAGAGGGGAGATGGCTGTAAGTTCAGCAAACTTCAAATACTTCCTTCAGGAGCAAAGAACCACCATAAACTGGCCATGTGGTAAGTAGCAGCTATGCTAGGGGAGAGGAGATTATTCGGCGACGTCGTATACGCGACGTGCCGATGTCTGATTTGTAGTTGTGCTAATTACGAATTTTTACAAGCTGATGAATCTCAAAGTACATGACTGGTGTGGTCGAAACTCATTATTACTTTTCATTTAAATAGAAATACAACATATGTGTGATCCAAAGCGTAAGGCGAAGCGGATTAGAAAATAGCTATTTTAGCCCCGTTGACTTGCATTCTTTTTTTTTTTTGCTCCTCTGGGGGCCCATGAGTCGACCGGAAAGGGAGGAGACTTACACTCTCTATGGTGAGTTTTCTGTTAACAGCTAATGAAAATTATTGTCAACACTGAAATGATTACCCATATTCCAGGTGCCGACAAACACCGACACCAGATCAGGTTGATCCAGCTGAGCGTGTGCGGACTTCATCAGCAGCAGGAGGTGGCAGAAGGACTCACATTTCTGAAGGAGATAAAAATGAAGACATGGGGAGAGCTTGGATTACATTTAATGATGAGTTTTGTTGTTTTATCTCACCTGAGCGCTTTCAAACGTCATCTCCCGCGGTGTGTTGCGGTAGCCGTCAACCATCAAATGTACCTTTGCTGGACTGTTTTGGAACTTGACGATCTGGACAACTGACACATGAAAATTAGGCTTTAGATTTAGCAAAACAATTACTAAATAACAGAGGCGTGACCAAGTCACACTTTGCAGTCACAAGTAAGTCACAAGTCTTTCCAGTCAAGTCGCAAGTCAAGTCTAAGTCAAAGACAACTAAGTCCAAGTCGAATCAAAAGTCAATGATGTGGAAGTCCAAGTCAAGTCTGGGCTGCATGGTGGCGCAGTTGTTAGCACTGTTGCCTCGCAGCACGAAGGTTGCAGGTTCGAAACTCTGCTGCGGCCTTTCTGCGTGGAGTTGCGTGTTCTCCCCATGCATGCGTGGGTTTCCTCCAGGTACTCCGGTTTCCTAGCCTAGTGAACTAGACCAAATTCTTGCTTTGCAAAGTTTGGTCTAGGCACACTCCATTGGAACCTCAGCAGCTCCTACCAGGACTCTGGCTGGCCAATCACAGCTCTCTAGAGGGGTTTCAAACACATAAAGAGCAGTGATTGGTCCATAACGGTGGGCCAATCATAGTGCTCTATCTGCTTAGTGAACAAATCACAGAGCTTTATCCGCTTTGTGGGCCAATCAGGGCACTCTATATGCCTGGTGGGTGGGATGATGCAACAGAGTGAAACAAGAGTATGTCACATTCATTGTCCAGTGGAATGTGGAGATCATTTGAAAGACAACGGTAGAACCCGCCCCACAACCGAGAGCCCTCAATGGAGCGTGGCCAGACTAAATAATACATTTATTTAGTCTGGCTTGCCAGGCTACCGGTTTCCCCCACAGATCACAACATGCCCTATAGGTTATAAATTGTAAGCTGCTTTGGATAAAAGCGTCTGCCAAATAAATAAACATAAACATAAGTCCAAGTCATTAACTTTGAATTTTCAAGTCATAATCAAGTCATCTATCCAACTTCAATTTAATGACAATGATAATAAATAAATTCCAGAAATAAAGCTTCTTAAAGCTTGATTTATTTGCCGAAACAAGCAGAAAGTGCAACTGAAACTGGTTATAAACAAAGTGCTGCTGCATTTAGCAGAACAAAATCAAACCCAGAATGAAGAATGATTTATGACTGTTGTCCATGTCGTGCCACTTTTGTACTAAAATATCAAATATGCTCAAGTCATCATCAAGTCAACAGATGCAAGTCGATTCAAGTCACAAGTCATTGGTGTTCAAATCCAAGTGAAGTTGTAAGTCTTTATAGATCTTATCAAGTCAAGTCAGAAGTAAAAAAAATAACGACTCGAGTCTGACTCAAGTCCAAGTCATGTGACTCGAGTCCACACCTCTGCTAAATAATGCTAAAAGGACTTGGTGAAAGGTCTGACAGATGCACTCTAGCAGAGTTAAAAAAATGCTTAGATGCTCATCTATTTTATTGTAAACACTAGCATGCTCTCTAGTGTTCAGAAACTAGTATCTATACTTAAAGGCACATTCAGGCAGTAAGAATGAACAGGAACGTGTGCTTACTTCTGTCATGCGAGACCCTTTCTACACCAAACGAGCCAGCCTTCCTGTCAAAGAGCAACACTCCAGAGTCCACATCCACGGAAACCGTCTGTCTGCCATACCTCACCATCTTCACCTAACGACACACATACACATCAAGACTGGTGTTTCTGCTGGATCATAAAATTAGTTTTTTAATTAATAAAATTCAAATATAATATGTGACCGATGTTATTGTGAGATAGCATCTTTGTTGGTCTGATTTACCTGGAAGGAGTGCACAGGGAGCTGTCGGGCTTTGTGTCTTATAGGCGTTACAGCGGCAGGCGTCGGGTCAGGAGGAGGTGGGCTGGGCTGAGCTGCTAGATTGTGGTTGGTCACTGCATCTTGTAAAGCTTTTAAAACCTTCATAGGAAGGAAGACCTTTAGTTTTAGTCATCAAACTGGTAAAAATCATTGTCAAGATGTCTTTAGGTTAGTGATGTCTGCAGGATTGGAGCTTAGCAGCTCATTGCTGCAAACTCACTTTTTTCTCCAAAGAAGAGAGGAGGCTGACCAAAGCTGAGATCTTACACAACAAGTTGTCAATCTCCATGTCTGGACCCTGGTTACCAAAACACAAGACAAAAGTCTCACTGGGAACAAACCTTTATCCATACTGGAAATTGGATGGTTTGTTTCAGTACCTGTGCCTTGGTGGACGATAACGTGCAGCTTGGATGGTCGAAGACTTTGGCCAAAGTTTCCAGACTTGCTAGAGTGAGATCGATTTCACTGTAGAACCAAAACCATGCATGCATTTTATTATCACCAGTCACCAGTGATAAAACAGTCACACACACACACACACACACACACACACACACACACACACACACACACACACACACACACACACACACACACACACACACACACACACTGAGCTAGGGTCCATGTGAATCAAGGACAATCACAGTTATGCTGATGATGCACAGTTGTACATCTCCGTATCAAATCCTGGATGGTGGAAAACTTTCTCCAGCTCAACCAGGACAAAACTGGTTTTAGTTATCTGTCCTGAGGCCTAGAGTGAGAAACTTTTACCAAGACTACAATCTCTGTCTTTTAATCCATCTCAGCAAATGAAGAACCTGGGTGCGATTTTTGACTCTGAGCTGACTTTTATTCCTCACATGAAAATATTACTAAAATAGGTTTTTATCACCTAAAGAGCATTGCCAGAGTCCACCCCATTCTCTATCGGGCCAATACACAGGCGCTGATGCATGCTTTTATCACCAGTAGAATAGAATGCTTAAAAAGAGCATCTCAGGTTTACAACTCTTACAAAATTCAGCAGCACGTGTCCTGATGAATACAAGGAAGCAGGAACACATCATTCTGGTTTTAGAATCATTGCATTGGCTCCCCATACATTTCAGGATCGATTTTAAGGTTCTTTTGATGGTTTTTAAGTGTCTTAATGGTCTGGGCCCTTCTTACCTCTCCAAACTAATTTTACCGGCCGTGGAGAATGAAGCTTTATAAATAAAGTTCGATTGATTGATTGAATAGATTTTGTGCTGTGGGACCACAGGAAACCCACAAATGTAGAAGGAAAACATGCAAACTTCACACAGAAAACCCCAGATGACTTTCAAAACCAGGACCTTCCCGCTGTGAAGAAAATAGTGCTGCTAACCAACATCGCAACCAAGTGGCACAAGAGACAATCTTCATCAAGTCATCATACTTTAATAAGAGTCTGTATATTTAAAACAATTTAATTTAGGAAAATCCAGAAAGATGCTAACCTGTTGAGACCTTGGCAGGCAGTAACCAGAGTGCGCTTCAGGTGCCTTAAAGTTGTTGCACCTTTATGCATGTTTTCAATGTCGAGAGGAAGCTCACTGAAAAGGTAGTCGTTGAGCAGGCTGATCACATCACCTGCAGCACTTTTAACAAGAAAACCCCACATTTATCATCTGTGCATCTATTTTAGAGTTGGCTTTGATTTTAAACTAAATAAAAGTAAGACTGAACTGAAAATGATCTTCGGTTCAGATAACAGCAGAAGATATAACCGCATAATTTAATTATAGCACATAAGCAGCCGCATAAAACTGAGTATTTCACCAATAGCAGCTGTCCTGGACTGATAATAGATACAGATGTCTATTAGCAAAGAACACAATGAGGTGTCACTGTGAATAACTCTGTAATACTATTCAATAAGAAAAACTGATGCAATCTGCAAAAGCTTCCAACCTCAAGTTAGTTTAACTTACAGGAGAAAAACAGAATGAAGTTGGAGCTATTTTTGTTAAAAATTTAACAAAATGAAATCAAACAAGTACTTGGATGTATTCAAATCTTGTAACTTCTCCAGGAAAATGGCATGGGGAGCTGGTTTTGTTGTTGGTCCCATAAAAGACACAGCATTAATGGGGGCTGGAGTGGGCTTCTCATCATCTGTGTGAATAAAAAAAAAAGAACAGTCAACAATGATAAAGCATTTAACCATACAATTTAATAAAACAATGTATTTTCCTTATTACAGCTGTCAGTCAGTCAAGGTCCTCATCAGGAGGGTGCGATCAATGGGAAAGTGAAAGTGAAAAGCTGAAGCTTTTCTTCACATCTGACTCCCAGTGGTCAAATAGAATAAAACAATAGAGAAGAGTGGAGTGGAATAGAGCATTCCTTTATTGTCCCTCAATGGGGACATTTTGGTGTCACAAAGGCAAAATATGGGCCATTCCCATCTGTACCGGGACGACCCGGGCCGGGTAGCCCCAGTCGGCCCCAGCCTGGCCCGGTTGATTCCACACATCCTTGTCTTACGCCCATGTGGGCTGATTCTACCCACCAATCAGAGGCTTGCTCTAATGGAAGGTGTGAATTTGCTGTCAGCAGTGGGTGTGTTGGCCCTGGTCGGCCTGAAGCAGACCCCTTCGAGAAGAGGGCTGAGAATGAGCCTTGGTTGGCCCGGAAAAATACCAGGCCACCCAGATATGTAAACAACCTACGCTACCCGGCCCGGGCCGACCCGGTACAGATGGGAATGGCCCATTACACAGGCTAGAACAAACCATGGCAGTAGCAAAAGATTTTGCTCTGCAGGTCAGTTTAAAACACTCCATTGTAGACTCAGCAGGTCTACCATTGGCCCAAAAAGTTCTGTGTCTGACCAATCATTTGTTGGGTGGACTGATTGCTAAAGCTGCAGTGAAGAAAAATACAAAGATGGTGTCAGGTCAGGAACGAGGCTCATTTGAAATGGCTTTGGCATCACCTTTGGTACTTAAGTCCTTCAAAGAGAAAAATGATGTAATTGGCCATTTCTTAATACTCAAGGACGCGAGTATGTTCTTGTGTACTAGACAAGTATGTTCTTGGCAAGGACACCAGAAAGTCTGTTCTACCGGGTACGGGAGGACGAGGACGGCATTTGGAACAGAACTGTACTCCGTTGTGTCCTGGCAACGAGCGCTGCTTCTTGCTACTGTTAAAAAAAGACCTGACAACAAAAATATATTATTTGTATTATATTTGGCCCACTTTTGATCAAAACTAATAAAATACTAGCATTTGCCACTCTTTAATGAATAATAAAAGTTTTTTTCATCAGAATAAACCTACGGTGCTTTTATTTTGATAGTGGGTTAGCCAATTAGCATTTTGAAGGATCTTGAAGAGTAAAACCCAAACACACACAGCAAAATTCACAATTTAAACAAGATTATTTACAATAACAGACAACTTTATATTATTTTATTTATATTTCTAATATAAAACATTATGGTTATTAGATTTCTCCTCTGACGTTCGGAGTTTAATGGTTTGCAACGCAATGCGTTATGGGAAACTTTGCCGTCCCAAGTCCGCAGAAGGATGCATTGATGCATCTTCGATACAATGGGCGGAGTAAGAACACATCCGGGAACTTTGAGCGAACTTGTCGTTATGCATACTTAGGATTGGAACAGTCCATGGGCCGTCAATGATGACGTTTCACAAGGACATGAGTACACAAGTTCGGACAAGTATGCATATTGTGAAATGTCCATCGTCTTTTCCACTTTTTCTGCTCCGTTGACTGGTTTCCATAGCGATGAATATGTCATGTTATTTGTTGCTTCCATTGGTCCTAACACTGTCCAAAGGCGTGCAGAGACCGTTTGAAAGACAATCGTAGATTTTGTTCTACGACTGCATGGTTTCAATAGGTTATAGAATGACAATTTATTTACATGTAGGTGCTGTGTTTCACTTTTGTTTTGTTTGTTTTTCATTACTGCTAAGAGGCTGTTTAAGGACAATTGCAATTCTGTTCAGGTGTCGCTAATGAGAGGGAGGAATACACTTTCCTACTGTGCTTAATCTGAGTTTATGCTGAGTGGAAACGGTTTAGAGGGAAATGCCATATAATAATGAAATAAATAACTGTTGGACATGAAGATGGACATGTTGAACTTTGATTGAGCGCACGTAAAAACAAAGCCTACAAATTAGGGATGCAACGATACCAATTTTTTCTGAACTGATACGATACCAATACTTGGATCCGAGTACTCGCCGATACCGATTATCGATACTTCTACCACACACAAAAAATGCAATGAATTGGAATACAGGTTTTATTTTGTTCTCTGCTTTCAAATGGAAAATACTGTGAGGTGGATAAAAAATAAAATATATTAATAGAAATGATCACAAAACTAAAATATTAGGTGAACAGAAATGGCAAGTTATAGTGAAGTCACTTTCGGGCAACTGCACTGGTATCGATTAACTTTTACCGATACGATACAGATTCTGATACCAATACTGGTATTTAGCAACAAGTAGTGTCAAATGTAGGATCTAGCTTTTACACATATATGGGATGGCTTGCCAGGCTAGCAATTACATTTATTGTAGGAGCAAAAAAGGAGAGTAAAAAATAAGAAATAAAGAGTAAAATACATTCAAACATAACACAGAAACACTTAAAATATTTAAAATACACATAGTTAAAAAATGCTGAATATGTACACATTTTAAGAAATAACAATAGAAGCATATTGTGTGGATTAAACAATGGTGGAATATATTTACATGGAATGGGAAACACGAATTGGAAACTGTGAAAATGCAATGAGTGTGTGCAGAAAAATGTGCAGTTTACAAAAAGCAGCAGTGAAAAGACACTGCATGGAGTATGGAGCAGGGGTGGTTGCAAAGACTAACAGCTGCTGGGAGGAAGGACCTGCAAAATGTTCTGTGTCCTTAATCTCAGTTGTCTGATTAAATAAAAGTTTACTTAATAACTGTCAAATAAACTAAACTAATAGGTTTGCAGGCAGTGTTGAATATCTGCACCTGTGAGGTGAAAATATTTACTGAATATTTTATATCTTATGAACATCTATTGACTTAAAGCTGGGGTATGTAGTTCAAGATTTTTAAAACAATTCCAAAATGCATTTGACCATCTGACCCTGTTCTATGAAATAAAGTACAAAATTCTTTCATAATGTATGTCCCATTAGCCCCTCCTCTGGCCTAACACCAAAACAAATAATTTACGAGAGCCTAGAGCATTGACCAATACATTTGTGTATCCAAAAGAGGGAGCTGTCAATCAACAAGAATGCTCCCCAGTTCCCAGCATGCACTGCAGGGTCGGCTTTGTACAATAACTAGCTTGAGTGCCAACTCAACCTGCATTGAATTATTGTTAGTGTGTCAACTTTAAGCTAACTGTGGAAGATGAGGGAGGGTAACCAAAAGGGATTTATCTTTTGTGTATTGGAGCATAGCGTTTAACCTCATGATACATCGAACCATTTTCTTAGTCTGTTGTAGCTTTAGCAGGGCAGACAACGTTTGTGAGTGTCTGATGCTGGTTTTAGACTTTCCCCTATGTAATGGAAGGAAATGACCGTTTCCCCACTCCTCTGCTCAGAACTAGTCTGCATGAGATATGGCCTCAAGGTCTCATGCATTTGCTTCTAACCTGCTTCTTTTCAGCTCAACAGAAGAATGAAGAATGGACTTTCTCCTTTTAATTAATCAAAGAACTCTATTTTAATAAAGCTAATCACGCAAAGTGTTAGTCAATAAATAAGATGTGACCAATCTGTGAAATCAAAACATTAATTACTTTATTAAAATCCTATAGAATATAAAGGTAATATGACTTAAAATGTTCCAATAGGACTGATCTCACGTAGCATTAAAAGACATGACACATTACTTTCACTGATCCAATCAGAATCTGCCAGATCTGACGGAGGCGTGGTTTTGGTGGTGCTTGGTAAATCTGTCATCTTTTCATTCGACCATAAACCAAAACATCCGAAGTAAAAAACTATGCCCACGCCATCTCTAACGCCAGTTCAAAGCGTTCTAGAGAAGTGTCGGAGTGGCCAATCCGTAACTTTCCTCTTCAACCGAAAGAACCAACGACAAGCTGGATAAAATCTGTTGCCGTTCCACCTGCTGCAATGGTTCCTTTCAGAATAAAAGCTGAACCATCACGACCCAGGTGGGTCTCACCAGATGCCAACAAAACTGTCGTGACCCGGGAGTATCTCAAGACTGGTGGTCGGCTGCCGTGGCTGCTTCTACAGGCTCCGGCTCCACAAAGGTCAAGTTGGACCTTTACACCTCCTGATCTAGACGGGGACTTCCGCTCAGGGTATGTAGACTGTCAAATGGCGTTGAATGTGTTTATGAATCTCTTAATCAAAGCTTAATGCGAAGACAACACCTTCAGTTCCCATCAGAACTAATCCTTTCTTCGGATTTGCTGGTTCTGAGCAACATTACACCTCACCCCCTTCACTGTCTCATCCACCTTAGTTACACCATACATTTAGTGTTAAAGTTAGTCTAGTTTAATTTGTTTAGTAATACATTTTTTAACTTTCAAACTTGACTCTCTCTCTCTTCTGTTGTCTCTGAGTGAATACGAAGCTGTTATCTAATCCCTGCAATAAAAAGTTACAGTCTTCTGGTTTAAAATAACCTCACAGATCCGTAAGGTTGATTTCATATTTACTATGGAATTCTACGCCTTATGGCTTATTAAATAACATGTAATTTAAATCATTACACCTACTTGAACACCACAGATTTGAATAAAGATGAGTTTAGCAGCTCCTGCAGAAGCAGTAAGAATCTAGTGTGTCTGAGCAGGAACATATCAACGCGTAACTTGTCCGTTAGCGCTAAAATGCAATTATGTGTGCGCATGCGCTGCATGAGGCGTGGCTTTTAGCTCCTTCCAGAAGGCAATAGCTGTTCAAATTTCAAAATCTTCTCCTTCTCCTTTTCTTGATGACGTCACTCTACGTACCCCAGTCTCAAAGGTAATTGACAATAATATAATTCCATATAAACAACCCACCTGAGCTCTCATCCCCAGTGTCTGTATCAGGGGCGACGGCGTAGAGGAGAGGGGTGACCAGACCTTTGTGGGGCTGCTGGTACCCCAACACCAGATCCTCGAGGGTCCGAAAACAGTTCACCTGCACCCCCTGTGTCGACTGAGGGACACAGAAATGCAACAGAAACATGTGAAAAATGAACATTCATCCAGTTAAAATGAAGGCAGATAAGACCACAGAAACTTTTTACTTGTTAGGGAACAATTTAGTACCTACAAGTACCATTTATCATTGTTTTCTTTTCTTTTTTGTAACCACTCATGGATTAAGTGACATCAGTAAATTAGTGGACATGCTGTATAAAGGTTGGGGTACCAGCAGCCCCACAAAGGTATTTTTTTCAAATGGGTACAAGGCACCTGAAGAGATAAACGCAGAAACACAAGGTTTTAAATTAATTTAATTAATTAGTATAAAAAATGTAAAAAGTTAAATATTCATTTTCAATAAAGCTTGACTAATATTATCTGGAGTGCTTTTTGACTCATTAGTGGATGTTTCAGAAAGGATGCAACAGCAAATCATCTTTCAAAGTCTTTGAAAACAAACGTTTGAATTTGCATGACAGAAAAAGATGCATGCAGGTGAGGTTGTGTGGAAAAAGATGCCCCAGAGGGATTTGAAAAGCTGTGTGACCAGAGGAAGGTGTCAGCAGAGACAGCTGGTTACAGAAAACGTTGGCAGCTCTGTTTTTACTGCTGTTGAACAATCTCAGTAAGTTTAAAAGAAAGAGGGAAATATCATTATGATCTACTCGCAGATGCAACACAAGCACATGGCCTGCTGCTCACTGACTTTGCATCAAACCCATACAAGCAGTGCAGTCAGAAATTAAGATCACATAATCGCATAGCTACCATTTGCATGTACTAATTTAACATGGTACACGTCAGACCACAGAGCAGAGCGAGCTACTTCCCCTGCCCTCTTTTTAGAATTTTTAGTTTTCATTTTGCGGTAACAGAAACCGTTTTTCTGGCTTAAGCGACCCAACTCTTTTGCCAGGAACGCTTCGAATAGTATTTTTTAAAACCGCAAATATCTCTTGAAAAGTCATTTAAAAGAAATGAAAAAGGAGCAACAGACTTCAAGAGAGAGAGAAAGACAAAAGTGCTCCCAAAATAGCACTGTGGCCTTCTTAGAAAAACAAAAAAGTAAAGCATGCGACTAGAAAGAGTTAGTGGAGCAAATCCGGTGGGGGAAAACACAGACTGGAGGTTTATACTGATGGCAGTGGAAAAACAAGTGAAAAGCAACAAAGTTAAATGTCCTTTTGGGAAAGTAGGGAATTTTTCCACGTTAAAGGCTTGAAAATTACATCCAGAGATTCTGGACATTAAACTTTAATGTGCAAAGTTTAAATCACAGAGATACATGTCTCATTCACAAAGTGTGCTTGTGTAATCTTATGGTTGAAGGCTTTCATTTTGCGTGAGTTTATCACAGTCTTAGTATTAAATCGCTTTTTAAAAAGGCATTTGCTCTCTCTTGCCTCAAGCTTTGCCACATCCAACAGACTCATTATGTCTAATACAAACACCCCCATGCATGTGCAGAACAAGCCAGCCCACCCATTGGTCGGTGAATTAGTGTGTGGGTCCAGCAGGAATCTCTGAGACATGAAAACAATTTCTTCTGTGTGCTGAGCTCATGCAGCAAGCATGCGTACACATGGCAGGGATGCCGTTCAAACAACAGAGTGCAGTTGTAAGAGTGAAGAGGGGAAACACAAACACTCCTGTTCTCAGACCAACAAGGGAAAGCAAACCAATGTTTGATGATTTCTGACTACTTTTATGCTGCTCCTCTGTATTTCAGGCAAAGAACCATGTGTGGCATTTAATCCTCACCTGAACTGCCAGAAGCCCGTCTGCATCAGGAAGGATACGATACGTGTGAACATGACGTTGGAATCTTTTGGGAAACAAAAAGAAATATTATAATCAACTTTGCAATCAAAAATGGTGTTCTTAAATGTATTGTTGAAAAACTGAACCAGTACAACAAGGCGCTAGTTGTTAAAGACATGAATTCTGACACATATAATAATAATAAAAGATCTAGACTGTAAGAATTGAAATGATTTCACTTAACCAAGTTATGTCAACTGGTTTCACTAAACCTACCTGCTTATATGTTAAGAGTAATACGTTGTTATGTTGTTGTTAAAATTAGGGGTGAGCCTAAGTGCCCCCCAAATGGGGGCCAGAAAAGTTTAGCGTCATAATTACATAATAACATATATCAAACTGCACCTCTCACAAAACTGCAGAGCCTGGGCTACACTATATAAAACTGTTTTACATGCTCCAAACCCAACTAAAACTGCAATCAAATGAATCATGACAATTAACTCTTCATGAAAAAAGAAAGAAAGAAAAAAAAGATTGTTTTCACAGTTATGCTTTCTAGTTGGTAGAAAGCAGGCAGTAATTTTATCCATATGAACTTTATTACAGCAGGAGGGACAAGCACACACACAGCATTCATCTTTTATCTCTCAGCAGAACTTCCCCTGAACTCTACACTACACCTCTAAATATATATTAGTAGTGCTCTGCTGCCATCTAGTGTTCAGTTCAGTGCACAACATTTACAATGTTCCATATCTATTTACAATTCATCAATAATACAAACTAATATTTACACATCCCAACATATCCCACAGTGGTTGCTTTTATGGGACCAAAGTAATAAAATAGACGCTGTGGTTACAGAAACATGCTCATTAAAGTGTGGGTGTGTGCCTCACAAACATCATTTTTAATGGAAAAAATTGCTCGGGCGCAAATTGCCTTGAACGATTTAATTGAAATTACCGTATTTTCCAGACTATAAGCCACTACTTTTTTCCCCACACTTTGAACCATGCGGCTTATAATGAGGTGCGGCTTTACTGAAGATTTTCCTTCACCTGCCAGGGGGCGCTTTAGCAGAAAGTGAAACAGGTGGAAGTCAAAAGTGGAAATCGAAGAAAGTGCTCATTTTAATTTAGCACATGCAAGCAGCCGGCACGACGAATAATTATTTTCAAATCCATACCCCCCATCATGGTAACTACACGTATGAGTTCATATGTTGCCGCATTTAAGCTGAAGGCCATCGATCTGGCAGTAAAGGAGGGAAACAGTGCTGCCGTACGTAAGCTTGGCATGAATGAATCCATGGTTTGGCGCTGGAGACGGCAGCGGGAAGAACTCATTCAAGCCAGCTTCACCCGGGGATGATGACAGCAACACGGACAGCGACACTGACATCACCACAGAAAAGGTATGTAACGAAGCTCTTCTGAGGCTGTTCAACTCCGACACTGAAGAAGAGGACTTTAATGGCTTTAGTGCGCAAGAGGAAGATGAGAGCGAATTACTTCTTCTGGTAGGCAAGTGTGTTTTATTTACTAACCAGGCATGTTTTGTGTGCAGTTTTCATTTTCTAATCATCCAGGGCTTATTAATGCTGTGTCAGCGCTGTTCTTTTCTTCTAAACATGCATGCAAATTACCGGTAATAACGTGTCAGTTCTGTTTTTACTTTATAACCATCCAGAAATATGAATGCTATCAGTGCTCACCCGTGTTTAAAATTCGTTTTGTTGAATGAAAACAACAACGAAAAACTTACGTGTAGCATCTTTCTGTCTAATTATCTAATGTTATGGCCATACATGCGCTGTGCGCTGGAGACCTGCATGTGGCTGCTACGCCATGGCTTGTATTTGAGTGTGGCGTGTGTGTGTAGAAAACCTTTTTTTTTTGTTGGTGCGGCTTATATTGAGGTGCGCGCTATAGTCCAGAAATTACGTTAATCAAGATTAATTGCAAATCCTCTAATTACTTAGATTAAATTATTTAACTGAGTCCCACCCCTAGTAAAAAAAAATATATTTACTACTTTTTACATTTAAGCAACTAAGTTCAGAGGAACCAGTTGACATAACAGTAAAGGAAATTCAACATTTAATTTTGTACGGTGTAGTTCTGTATATTTTGTGAACAGAGTACCACAGTGGTAAAGGACAAAATAAAGCGAGGATGATATAGTGAGAAAAGAATGAAAGGAAAGAGAGTACACTATGAGCGTCCAGGCTCAGCTCTCAGGAATGTTTCTGGCTTGGGCCGATGAACAGTCAGCGTAGTGCGGTTGCTGAAGCTCCAGCCCACTTTTAGGGGCCCCGGGGAGGAAAAGGGGGTAAGTGGGGAAACAAGGAGTCATAGGTTTGGGTCTGAATCTGGACAGAGAAGTCTAAGTGATGGATAGCTTCTTTACAGGCTGATGTCAGTCGTTGGTGCCATATGGATGTGATGGGATGAGTGAAGTTGCTAAATCAAATCACAAACAGCCAAAACATGAATAATATTTATGTCAAATCCAAATTAGATCCTTAAATTTGGTTTTGCTAAAGTTACAAGTCTTCTGGATGCTCACAGGTTCACACAATGAAGTTATTTGCAGAGAAGCAATTCAAAACTTTTATAAAACTCGTGAATTTTGAGTGAAGTGCTTCTGATTTTCTTTACCAAATTTGTATTTGCCTGGTATGTCTGAGGTTTATGTGTCTGTGACAGAGAAGACAGTCCCGTAAGTTATCAGTGTGTGTGTGTGTGTGTGTGTGTGTGTGTGTGTGTGTGTGTGTGTGTGTGTGTGTGTGTGTGTGTGTGTGTGTGTGTGTGTGTGTGTGTGTGTGTGTATACACTCACAGTAGGCACAATGCATAGGCTCCTGGCACAGACTCACTGTCTCTTACCAGGTAGCTGCCATCCCTTCCCGCCCGTGCCAACAAGTCCTCTGCACAAACTCGGCTGATGTCTCGGTGATACCATGATGCCAAAGCCATGGCAGTTAATAGTCCAATGTATATTCATACGAGTAATCCTCATGAGGTTCTGAACGCTGCAGAGATTCCACGTTTTCTGTGCACAGAGGGCACTGTCCTGGAGGTCAAGTCATCAGAGTACACTGAGTGCTTGATCTAAATGTCTAAAAGTTTCTCATGATCCTTTTCACCATGGCTGTAGTGTCAACCCCATCAGCTAGCACTTCCTGGGGTCCGGACTACTTTTGAGTCACCCATATCAGTCGAATCGTAAAATCTTCCTCATCAACAAGAAGTCCACCTCTCAGCAAAAACTCCAGTCCAGCGTTCTGATCTTTTTTCCAGTTTTCTTATCCTAAGCTCTGAGTTACTGCACCCAGGTGTGTGTGAGTGTGTGTTGATCCATCAAACATCACAGCTGTGTTGGGGAGAGAGTAGAAGGAAAAACTGCAGAGTCTGAATGAAGCAGCCACTCCTGAGGCTATGACGCTGACTCTAGCTTAACCACAAACACAAGCCCTCCTTTTGTCCCAAAACAAAGACCTACATGCAAACAGGAAAAGGAGAATCAAGAATGGCAAAACAAACACATCAAGCAGCACATGCAGCGCCCACACAGAGACACAAACGTACCAGATGGAAGTCAGTCAGCACTAAAACCAGACAGACATGCAACTGAAACCAGACTAATTCAAATGATTTCCCAGCTCTGCTGCCTTATAAGGGAAAGGGAACACCCTCCAGTGAGTTCAGCTGATGACTGCAGATGGTATTTTTTTGTTGCTTTTGCTTTTTCCAAGTCAGGTCTCCATTTGGGGAATGACTAAATGGGTGGAGGCTAATTCCAGGGGTCCACCTCTCACACTGGATTTTTGTGTCCTGTCAGGAGTGTCTCCTCTGCCCGTCCCGCGGTCTCCAGAGCTTCCTCACATTGCTGTCAGAGCAGAGGGTGTGAGCAAAGAAAAAGCCACAGGACAACCCAGTTAAAGCAGACAGAGGAAGTGACTCGGCATTCCAGATGGAGGACAGATCCTGAAGAATTCGAGAGGGGCTCCAGTGCGTGAAACAGCCAGCTACTTCCCCCTTCCTGCTGCTCTTCTCCCGTTTGTTTTCTTCTTCCTGTTTTCAGGCTTCTCCCTGGCTTTTTCCTCAAGTTACAAAACAAAGAGATTGCATCCCACTCACTGGTCCAGTCACACGTGTCTAATCCTCAGCCTCTTCTTGCTTTGAAACATCTTTATCTGCAAATAACACGATCTTTGTTGAGATCTGCCTTCTCTTTTTCTCCAATTCAGCCTTCTTTCCTCACTTTCCTCCTCCTCTTGCTCATTCTTTCCCTCTCAGCAAAACACTCTCCATATGGTTATGATCATCCCCAACATTCTTATTTTTGCCTTCCTAGCACATCACTCATTAGTCACCCCTCCTACGTCCCTCCCACTCCATTAGCAGGAGCATAAAACCATGTAGGAAGTCTCTCAGTCCCTCATTTACTGCTCTGCCTCGTGCTGCTCAGTAGGAATTTACAGACCGTCGACCACAGACGCCGCCAAAACAAACAGACACAACTCCGTCTCAGTCAGATGATGCATCTTCTTATTAATTAAATAAATTTTTCCTCATTAAAGGTGCATTATATAGAAATGAAGTAAAAATGGCATTGTGTGGTAAAGTTTGGTTACTGCAACCAATTTAAACAACTCTGGAGCTTTATGCCAGCCATCGTCCAATCAAAATTGTCTGTGCTGCAGTATTAGCTCGCAGGAGACACGACAACCTCACACTCACTGATAGTAAACTGTTGTTACGTCCCTCCTTCCTTTGTTTCGAAGGGAGAAAAACTGACAATCCCCACAGCTGGATATGAACCATGTTTCAGTGTAACCTTCCTTCCAAAATGACATTACTCTTTTAGGATTTTATTACTGTAAAATTCTCACCATATTCTTGCAGACTGCACCTTTAATGTACACACAGCACCCCAAATTGACAGAAAAAAACAGACTTTTAGAAACTTCTACAGATTTATCAAAAAAAAGTATTCAGACCCTTTGCTGTGACATATATTTAACTCCGGTGCTTTGAATTTCTTCTGATCATCCTTAAGATGGTCCTACACGATCAATGGAGTCCAGCTGTGTTTGATTATACCGATTGGACTTGATTAGGAAAGCCACACACCTGTCTATATAAGACCTTGCAGCTCACAATGTACATCAGAGCAAATGAAAATCATGAGGTCAAAGGAACTGCCTGAACAGCTCAGAGACAGAATTGTGGCGAGGCACAGATCTGGCCATGGTTACAAAAACATCTCTGCTGCACTTAAGGTTCCTAAGAGCACAGTAGGCTCCATAATCCTTACATTGAAGATGTTTGGGATGACCAGAACCCTTCCTAGAGTAGGCTGTCTGGCCAAACTGAGCTACTGGGGGAGAAGGGCCTTGGTGAGAAAGGTAAAGAAGATAATGCTGTCATGGCTGATTGTTCTTCTTTTGTAATATTGCTGTGTTGAATTTGGCTGTTTTTAATATCCCAACTACGTTATTTCTGAGTTCTGCTTTCTTTCCACCATCTGTGATCTGTTGACATGCTAGTTCTGTTGCTACTATGAATTCATCATATGGTATTTCTTTTGGTGTTACTGCAAAGTTTAAACCTTTCTTTAATGTGCGCTCTTCTGCTTCTGTTAGTTTGTATTGTGAAATGTTACATACCCATGAGTTTGGTGTGGAGTTGTCTTGTATTTCCTCCCTCTTTTTCTTGTTTATGAGTTTGTTTAACTTCTTTATGTGTCTTTCTTTTACTTTTGTGAACTCTTTTTCCTGTTTTTCCATCATGTGTCCTTTAATTAGTTACATTTGTTTATCGAGTTTGTAATTCCTTGTTAGGTCCAGGTGTCTTCTTTCCAGTTCGTCTTCTGCTCGCTTCTGTTTGGTTATGACGTTTCTTATCCTCTCCTTGAGCAGTGCTCTCTGTGTTCTTTCTATTACATTTTGTGCTGTCTTGTCTTTATTGTTATTGTTTTTGACTGCTTTATAATTTCGATCAGACACAGAGAGAGGTGAAAGAGAAAGGAAGAAGCAAGGGGGGGGGGGGGGGTCCATAAAAATGAACACTCAATGATGAACAAGAGTCTGCTTCTAGACCTGCAGAAAGAGAAAAATGAACCAAAAAAAGGAAGGGGGCACAGAACAACACACAACAATACAACCAGAGCAAACTATCACTGCGTCAACCTGATGAGGAAATATAAAATCAGCATTGTTTTACTGAACAATCACACGATAATAAATCACTGTGCATTTAGTGCCAACCATATCCTTAAGACATGTGTTGAAAATGCCCAAGTCCATACTTATGAGAGCACCATGTGAGCACCTGTGTGTGTACATGCGCTTGTATATGTAAGGTTTCTCTATAGGAACGTCCAATAGAGAGTGTGAGAGACCACAGATCTGCCCCCCAAAGATGTGTAGGAGATGGAGGGAGCTCCAAGTCCCAGAGATCCATGAGCTGCCCCAGAGCACAGGGACCCCAGGGAGACTGTAACCAGAAAAGCCCCAGCCCCCTCTCGAGAGGTGCAGAGGATTGCCCCGGGGGATCACAACCAGCAGCCACCGGGATCGATCAGGCAAACTCCAAAAATCTTAAACCCCCTGACCTGGGAGCCGCAAACACTCAGGCTCCGCGAACACTCAGGCTTCACTACTTACTCCTAACCAATCAAAACCACAGACTCGGGCATGCCACGTCACCAGCCCCTCCCCTCTCAAGCTAAAACAGAGTGTGAAGCAGCCACAGAAAGATGTCTAGGGCTGCCACGATTAGTCGACTCGTCACAACGACGCCAACATATACAATAGACCTCATTTTATAAACATTTTTTAAATCTTGCCTGCTGCGGCATGTTCGGAGTTTGCTTTCTGCCTTTCTGGTCATCTGCCGCTTTAGCGCAGTGGTGGCTATCCAGTTCAGCTTCACCAACAGAGAAAGTGACGAGTTGCAACATAGCTGAAAAGTTCGGGAGCATTATACAAATTCAAAGGAAAGGCCCGTAGAGTGCAAACTCTGCAAAGCGAAACTCTCCTTTCACAGGAGTACATCGGCGATGCACGAGTATCTTAAGAGGAAGAACAAAGTGTCGCCTTTGTAAGTTTACCTCTTGTTAGCTGCTAACATCAACAGAGAGTTACTTGTTTTTATAGGTGTAGTGACACCAGTAGTGGTGGTGATTTTATTGCCTTTAGAACATGTTTGTATGTCACGTAAATTTGCTCTAATTACAAACGCTAATGATTTATTTCATCCCTCATCATTACAGTGTTAATGAAAGTGCTCCTCTTGAATGGACGAGTTTGTTGCGTGCACACCTCAGCAAGCTAACATCCTGACTGAGGCCATTGTGAGCACGTTGGTCACAAGACTCCTGTCAATGGTCAGTACCAAGGTTTTAAAGCAGTTCAACCCAGGATACCATGACAACCACAGACATATGACAACTACTATCTACCAGGCTGATCCCATTTCACCACCATGATGGAAAAGAAGAATTAAACAACTTTTAAGGTGTGTGTGGGTAGGTGTCTATGTGCGTGTGTGCATCTTTGTCTCAGTTTCTCTCTGGACACAAATAAAATAAACATTAGAATATAAGCATTTTATGATAAAATAAAAAGATTGCTGACTGAACAATCAAGAAACTAATATTTTCTTAAAGCATAAAACATTTTATTTGTGTTAAATGTTAGTCTACTTTATTAGATATAACAGAATAATTAATTTGTTAAATAAACTAACTTTAATATATTTTATCTTTGCTGTAAAGCAGACCCTCAGAGCTGTCGATGATCCCCTGACTGCTGACGTGTGGACCAGCCGTGCTGCAGAGGCGTACCTTGGTGTGTCCTGCCATTTCCTGAGTTAAGATTGGAAGATGAAGCGCTTCAAGCATGCCACCATGCCTCTTGTGAACACAAGTCATTTTTGTGCACAATTTATTTTTGGTTTTAGGTGCCTACCTCCATTTGACTATAGCATTTGCATTAACAGGTTACAAAGTTATTCAAAAGTTGTTTGATAAGCTATCATCTTGTCTTTATTATTAGATGGCACATAGCTGATCACACTTCAGAATAGAAGCTGATGGGTATCTTAGAGCATCCTGGTGCAATAAGCTAAACTTTTATGAATGACACGATTAGTCGACTAATCAACAAAGCTGGTGATTAGTTGACTATTAAAATAGTCGTTTGTGGCAGCCCTAAAGATGTTGCAGCGAGAAGAGGTGGAAAAAAAAATCAAAATACCAAACATAAAATGGTCAGGGCTCCACGTAAAATATTTTCTACAATTTAGAAAATATTTTTCAATAATTCACGATATCAATCAATATAAAAAAATTATCAATATACTTTTTTTCTATATCATCCAGCCCTACTGTCCACCAACGTTCACCATCCAACCTGACAGAACTGGAGAGGATCTGCAAGGAGGAAAGGCAGATGTCCCCCAAATTTCTGAAATTCTGTGTTTTTCTGTCAATGTGGGGTGCTGTGTGTATCAATAAATTAATGATTAATGATGTTGTCTCACTGCACCTAGGATCAACTGAATAGTGTTTGTTGTTAGCCTCAAGGGCAACCTGCTGGCTTGATTATCACCTGTAAGTCACTTTGGACAAAAGCATTTGCTAAATAAACAAAAATAAAATGAATTTAAATGGTTTTAGCAAATGGCTGAAATATAAAAAAGAGTGAAAATTTGACAGGGGTCTGAATACTTTCCATACCCACTGTATGTAAATAAAATGCAAGTGCAAATGGGAGAGCCACAATCTGGACATGACTGTGTTAGGGGACATATTTAAACCCCAGTGACTTCCTTTTCTCTTAAGATGTACACTTGTTATTTAACCACCTGAAAAAATAATTGTTATTTCCATTATTATTTTTTTGTATTTCGTGACATCCGCGTTCCTGAGAAGGCTGTGTGAACAAAACCTGGCTGACGCTATCTAGACCGGACCAGGTCAGGCCAGGTGTGAAAATGCCAAAAATGACCATCTACACTCATAGTGAAGGGACTAAACGGTAGTAAGGAAAAAGATCATGCCTGCAAACTGAAACTGATCCGGATCTGTGTCCTTTTCACACATCAGTCATTGCCCACTGGAGCTTTGTTCATTACGATGGCATACTAGGGCCGCCATGCAGTGAAAAAATAAACTCTAGGAAGAAGTGTTGAGATGAAAATCTAAATATCAAGAGAATTTTAAAATGTTATTTCCAGAAAAAGCCAAATATATACCCCACTTTACTCCTTAATCTGATTTAATTTGTTTTGATCTATCTTTTTGCACTGTGGGTTTGGGTGTTTTAACTGAGGAAACTCAAAAACAATCTGGTATTTTAGTAAATACAGGGTTTAATTTCCTGGCTTATTCTGTACCAGCATCCACATTAAAACGCAAAGAGCTTCCTTTAACCCTTCACAATAAGAGTCTAAAACTTAAAAATGTGCCTCAAAGCAACCAAATCCTACTTGTGTTATTTCCGTCCTGTAAACCGTGAATTATTTTTATAAGTTTCAGACATTTAGAGGTGCATATAGACGATACTATAAGCAGCCGAGAGACAGCACATGGTGTTTAACAAAATGTCTTGTTGGTTGCAATAACGATCTAAACAAAACTAAGGAGTCCAGTTAGGCTCACTTCCCAAAAGCATAGATTTGCCTTTTTTTTCTCAACATTCTGATTTCATTCTGGTAATGATATTTAATCTCAACACTTCGTCCTTGATTTTTTATTTTATTTGCCTAATGATGGCCCTGATGCACCATGGTAGTTTATTGTATGTTCAGGAGTTGCACAAGAAAAACTGTCTTTATAGATTCAGGTTTTGCCAGAGAGTCCTGAGCAAGGTAAACAATGAATAACAAACAAGCTATGTGTCACGTTCAGATTAGGAGGAGTAGGACCCAATATGCAGAGCACCAGATGACATGAGGCAGGAGTAATTGAAAAGATGGTAGAATCATTTATTTGGAAGTCTTTCTCCAAAAAAAGGCGGACAGGAAGTCAAGCAAGGTATCCAGAAAACAGGAACAAGTTCAGGAGTCACAAAAACATGCAGGAGTCTCAGATTTTACACGGGGGAACAAAACACGCTGACAACAACAATGGACCGACAAGACAAGGTTTTTATAAACAGAGAGGAGCAATTAGGGAAATAGGCAGCAGGTGTGTGGAGTGAGGGCTGGAGGGAAAGCAGGTGAATACAATTATCTAAATGGGGAACAGAACCAGAGGAGGGCAGATAAACCTAAACCTAAAACTATAAAACACAAAACTAAACCTAAAGACTGAGGGCAAAAAATCAACAACTAATAACTAGACGGATAAGGAGGACTAAAGAAAGATAGATTAGGAATGGGGAATGATTAGAAAGACACCTGAGGGAAGTCTACAGAGGGCTGGGGATAATAGTGGGACACAAGAAGAAAACCTGGAGTGGGAACTGGAGGGGCTGGGGAACAAAGGGACACAGAACATGACACTATGATTACAGACTTCTTATGGTCTGTCATTTCAAATAATGATAGAACATTTTAGACTCACCTGACTTTAAGTGGAGATAAAATTACAGATGTCTTAAGGCCATGAAGGAGCTGCAGAATACAAATGATGTAACAGGTAACATGCTGAAACCTGTCCAACAGTCAGCCAGAGTTCCTACACTTAAAGCTGTTATGGCAAATCCACAGAACAAGCTAGGTTTTGAATGCAACCACGGTCACGGAACACTCACCCCTCTCCTCGGGACGTTTACTTGAGACGCTTCGGCCAGAACCAGAAACCAGAGATGTCGGAGGAAACGAGATAGTGCTAAGCACCGATCACTGTTTTCTAGGTCCAAACGCCTTTTGTTGTCCTCGACTTTAAATGGTGTTTTTCTTTTTGGGACTCTGGTAGTTTGTCCTAAATGGTAGCAGCTGGCTGTTTCTCCTTATCTGACACCAGTGGTGTTCTGTGGCTAAATATGTGAGTGCACAATAAATGGAGGACCATGGGAAGAGTGGAAATGGTTCTTCCATGGTTCTGCTGGACCAACAACCGGTTGGGCCAATAGTTGCTTTTTGGTTCTAAAGGTGCGAGAGAACCATTATTTTTTTTTCATTTTCTTTTTAATCTCCACAATATAATCATAATTATGCTTTGTTAGAACATTGTGAAGAAGCATGTAATAATGTTTTAAGCTAATTTTTCCCCCAAATATGCCATTGCAGCTTTAAATTCAGCCAATGCACCGAGAAATCTTCACGTATACTCTGAAGTGTAAACCTTAACTGAGCTGTAAAAGAGTTCCTGTAAATAGCAAACCCTACATCACCATCTTAATTTAGGTTGTATATTTAAGAAGAGGTAATACAGTGGTGCCCTAATGCACCAGGAGAAGTCAGGAGTCCCTTCAGGAGACCATACGTGCCGTTTATATAAAGTACCTGCCTGAAATGGAAACAGCTTAACTGTAAGGAGCTTATGTGTGTCTATGTGGTCCTACACAGCTAAAGCTGCAACAAAAGTGATAACAGTTTATCACAAAGAGACATCATATCCTCCCTGGATCTTTTTATGAGTTACCGGATATAAACAACACAATAAAACTCATGTAATGTTTATTCGTAACCTTTGGACCTGACTATTCAACAGTAAACTGAGCCGGATTTGAACTGTAGAGCCTTACAAAAGCCCATGTGCAAACAATATTTGATATTAACCCCTCAAAAAGTCTTAATGCATTGTTTTATGAGGTAATTTATGTAGGATGCCCAAAAGAAATTCCAGCATTTAACAGACATGAAAATTAACAGCTCCCAGTTAGATAAAAGTCCATGATCATATTATGCAACATCAACTTGCGCGCGCGCACACACACACACACACACACACACACACACACACACACACACACACACACACACACACACACCTTCCTCCTGTAGCTGCTTGTATAAGCTTTTTTGCTTGTTAACAATACCTTCTTGTATAACGAACCAGCCAACAATCTGTTTCCTACATTTGCTTTATTTAGTCTGTTTTATACACATAAATATTGCCTAAAGTTTTCAGGTAGTTGTTTTTTCCCTTTTGTCGCGGGTTTTAGGTTTACCTTTAAAGTGTGTTTGTACACATCAGAGTGGCTGTGCTCATGTTCATTCTCAAAAGTGAGACCCCCGTGGTATTATTGACATAAATCTCATTCCTAACAAATGGATTGATGATGAAAAGTTTAGAACATAAGATTCTTAACAAGTGCTACACTTTTGGAAGTGTGCTGTGTTGTCAAAATTCAATCCAGATGGTGGCTGGAAAGGCATGTTTAAAGGGAAAAAAACCTTTCTTGCTGATACAATTTAAGGTGCAATCTTTGGGATTCACTAAATAGTTTAAATAAATACAAACAGGTCAAGTTGTAAGAGAAGTAGCCAAAAGATTTGCTTGCAAACTTTTTGTTATTCACAGCTGCAGAAACCTCTCCCCACCATAAACCAAGCTGCATTAATATATTGGGCTGGTGTTAATTAATCTGATGACCGTTAAACTGCTGAGATTACACTCCTGATTGCTGATCCGGCAGCATGATTCACACCAAAGCTGTCTGGTCAGGGAAGCTTTAAAGAGATCTCAAACCTCGTCCCTGTGTGACACTTAAAGTGTGAACACAACACACCAATCTGATTCATTATCTCTTACTGCCAGGGTGTCGTAATCCCTTCAACATACCAATCATCCACACTCGTCGTCAGTAATTAATCAATTACTTTTGACTAAGAAAAGAGGATCTACCATCAGTCCTCCCTCCAATAGATTATCTACAGCTGATAAACGTATATAGGTGAACATCATGTCAATTATATCACTTCTTTGCAACTAAATAACACAGTTTACCAAAAACTGGTAAATCAGGGTTTACCAGGGTGTGAATGTGTGTGCGCACAAGTGAATGAGCGATTGTGTTGTAAAGCACCTTGGGGGGTTCTAGGACTCTAGAAGGCACAGTATCTAATACAGGCCATTTACCAAAAAGAATGAAGCAATCCACAGGACAAAAATTATATTTGGGAGGGGACAATTTAGTCAGATATTTAAAGAGCACTGGTCCTAGAATGTTGACATTGGAAAAGCAGACAGTAAAAATGTGGACAACTCAGGTTTTATGAGACAATCAGTGCAGCTCTTCAGATATTCTTACAACCAGGCCACCCTGTTTAAATAATACAGCCTTAAGTATTCCAGACTAGAAAACAAAAACTTTCATTAGAAGAATTAAGTTTGATAGGCTGGATTTAATCTAACTTGTCAATTTTCCATTACCTTGATACCTCTAATAAGATGATTAATTATCACGAGTGGGTGCAAATTTATGGTACTGGCTTGATAGCTTATAATGTCTAAGCTTTGACGTTTCTTGCTAGTTAGCCCTTTTACCTAATCTCTCAGTCTTCTTATTTCCCATTTATTTCCACTGTGCCCATCAAATAAGGGCATATAATACAACTAAATGTTATCTGTCGGATATGTGATTAATCAGCCATCCCAATGACCATTAGCACAAGCAGGTGTGATGGTTTTTGCATCAACAGTCATGTTAGTTTTTAGTCCTTGGTACTTGCACAACATAAAGTCAGAAGGTCACTGAGATTTCTGTAAATCGTCCGTAAATCCAGATTGCTTCAAGCTAGCCATCTGTCGTCGTGGCGCCCATGATTCAAATCCAGCTAATGCCACTCTGCTTCAGTCTAAGCTTTTAGAAAGGAAATCCTTGAAGTTCTTTCAATCTTTTACCTTAATCTGATAATACGTTCAAATCTTTTGAATTCTGTTAAGCTAATAAGATATGTTCAACTTTATTTTAAAGTCTTTTGGAATAGAATCAATATATCATTGTCAGGAGTTTCTGAAAATCTAAAAAGTGTAATTTAGCCATTTCTCCATTATTACTCAGAAATTAGGCTCATTAAAAAAAATAAACAACACCCTGCATATGCATGCATTTGTTTATCATTACGCCGGTGCACTCTCAGCAGGAAGATATAAGCAAACAATGTGCAACATTTAACAGGATTCATATTCTTTGTCCTTGTTTGAGGAGTAAAAATGGAATCCTGGAAACAAGAACTGTTTCCAAGTGGTTAAAAGATTGTGGGTTGTGTCTCTGCCTGTTTGTTTGCTGATGGGCAGATTACTTTTCAGCACAATACTGCCATGACCATTTATGATGCAGGTTTCTGATTGGTACCAAGCCGAGATTTGGGTGTTTTATCACTGCTTGGTCAGCTTCTACCAAGAATATTCTTTGGTTTCTAGGCAGTGCACCTGGTGCAATATCACAGCTTCACTATGCAAACATGCACTGTCAAAAAAGGGCGAACTACATATTTTTAAACACTTAATTTTAAATAAGAAAGTATCCCGTTTTTGATGCTGGCACCAGTTCTAACCCCGTCTCTGAGGTAATGCCATTTATGATGTAAATACATTATTTTCAACCATGTTGTGAACCAAGACAGTAGTTTTATAATGAATTAATCAGATTTATTCCAAATCAGCCACCCTCCTGCCTTGTATAAGCAGGTAGGAGGGCTTAGAGGTTGGAGGGGCTCACTGTATAAAAGCAAATGCGAAGGCAGTGATTGTTACTCGCTCTTCATCAGCACAGATAAGAGAAGACTCACACACGAAGAACAAGAGCACGGTAAGACATCTGTTTCTCTACTCAAGACATCAAGAGCTACACATATTGAAACTTGTTTTTTTAATAATGAATGTTTACAAAAAAAGTAAAACCTATTTGGCTGTGTGAATAAATGCGTTCTCTGATTATTTTATGTAACAAAACAGTAAAATAAGGAGGTTTGTGTGATTTTTGGAGAACAGTCTCACCATCAAGTGGAAACAGTAAAATTAAGTGATCTCATCCTATGTTGACAATGAAACAATTTCTTTTTTTTCTTTTTAATTTGCAGACTGCATCAGTAACTGCTGTCATGTCAAAGTAAGTGATTTCTTCAATGAAAAATAACTAAAATCCAACATTAACAGTTACTTCAGATTGCATGAATTAAAAAATATCCTTTTAATCATCTATTGGAACAATAATACTTTCTCTCTAAATGGGAATCTTTTCTGTTAGCAGCAATCCTGCTATCCAGAATGAATGTGTTTTGACTAAAACCCAATAAATTGTGACTTGATAATTCCGTGTGCTGAAAGGAGCTGCCAATACACAAATTAAAGTTAAAAAAAACATTGCAAAGTGGCTCAAATGTAACATTCCTGTAACACTTTCATTATTTCACATTTTGATTATTTGTGCAGGATGTAGAAAACCCCTTATTAGTGTGGATTATGTGGATTTAATCCCAGATAAGAGATTTACAAGACAAATGACTAGGATTAAACAGGATTACTTGGCAAACACATGAAAGAGGCAAACACAACCCGGGATTATGTTTTGTTTACAGTATGTGTGCAGAGCAGTACAGAACAATTCATTCACATTTTAATAACAAAATATTACCAGTTTGGAGATCAGTTGATTTATCTTGTCACAATTTGTTTCAAACAACAGTTGACTTTTTCCCCAAAGGAAATTTTTGAATTCCCATAATGTTGCATAAATATGAGCTCACGGGCACGCCTACTTTCAAAATCAGTGTTCGAAGTACCAACTTGTCTTTAAACAAGAAGAGCAGAGGTGTGGAGTGGGGATTTGGGGAGCATTGATTGTGTATTTAGAAATCACATCGTCTACAAAACCATAAGTAACGTTTTTGTGACAAAGGAAGAAATTATTGAAATACAAGTAAACAAACATTTGCTTCATTTGGGGAGTTTTCAGAGTTGGTCTATATGCCAAATTAAACTTGTAATACTCAGTATGTCCCGTCTGTGTCTTGTTATAGAGTTTTCAAAAAAACGAGTGGAAATGGAGTCGTAAGTGACCTCTAGTTATTACAACGTGGTGCCATTTTATCTTACAGCCTCTAAGAATAACTCCTTTCATTTCCCTCAGATCGCCCTGTACCTGGGGAGGAGAGACTTTGTGGACCACGTGGATTCTGTTGACTTAGTTGGTGAGTTAACGGTGTCGTTCTTGTAAAATTACACACACGTGGCATTCTGTTTCAGAAGTGACAGATTTTTTTCTCTTTACAGATGGAATAGTTAAAGTGGACCCTTCTGGCCTCAATGGTAGAAAAGGTACATTTACTTTTCTACTTAATAAAAATCCTCAAAGTCAGCCAACATAAACTAATGCTATCATCTTCTGCAGTATTCATCTACCTCGCCTGTGCATTCCGCTATGGCAGCGATGACTTGGATGTTATCAGCCTCTCCTTCAGGAGAGACATCTGGTTAAAGCGCATTCAGATTTATCCACCCACTAATGGAAATCCAACTAAGACTCCAATGCAGGAGTCCCTCCTGAAAAAAGTTGGTGAGCAGGGATGTCCCTTCTCCTTCCAGGTAGCGTAAAACCAAATAAATCCTGCTTTTCTCCAGATTCAGCTGCAATAACCACTGATCATATTTTCAGCTGCTTTTATGTCTACATGTTTCAGATGCCAACAAACCTCCCATGCTCTGTCTCCTGTCAACCTAGACCAAATGATCGTGGAAAGGTACATTTACCGTATAGTCGTAGTAGTAATTCATAATCAAATATATTCAGTTACACAATAGTTCAGTCATATTTACATAAATCATTTGTATGAAAAGTAGAGTAGAGTAGTAAGTAGAAGTATAGACTCGAAAAGCCATACCCATTTTATGATCTATTGTTAAGCTACTAAATGTAGACGATCACCTTGTTTTATTATGTTCTGTTGTAGGCTTGTGGAGTGGATTTTGAGGTTAAAGCATACCTCGCCAACGATGCTGATAATCCAGATGAAGTTATTGACAAAAAGTAGGTCTGGACACAGTCAAACTCTGTTATTTCAATAAAGATAAGGTCAATGCAAAGGCTTTACCTAACATGTTACACATATCTGTTTTCAGGGACACGTGTCGTCTGATGATTCGTAAAATTCAGTATGCACCGGCTAACAAAGCCGGACCGAAGGCTGAATTGTCAAAGCAATTTATGATGAGTGACAAACCTATCCATGTGCAGGCTTGCCTTGAGAAGGAGGTACATTAAACTCTACAAAATCTATAAAACGTTGGTATTCTGAAAAGGTTTTGTGAAATTTTCAAAACACATCGTTCTTATGTTTTAGGTCTACTATCATGGAGACCCGATCACTGTTAATGTAAAAATTAACAATGAAACTACAAAAACTGTGAAGAAAATAAAGATCACTGGTAAGGACCAAAACCACAATGTTAGAAATGAATGAATACAATAATTTACTCCAAATAAAATGAATTTTTATTTTTGTTTTTTGTTTTAGTTGATCAACTAGCCAATGTGGTCCTCTACTCCTCTGACACTTACACTAAGGAGGTTTGCGCTGAGGAGTTTGAGTATGTTTTTCTCTGTATTGAATGAGACTGACTGACTTTTCACTTTTTACATTTTAATTTGATTAGTTATGGCTTTCTAATAAAAATTCAACTTTATATAATACTTTAAAGCTACAACATGTAATAATTTTACAGTGAAATAATCACAAAACAGTCTAATGTCTCAATCCTGCTACAATGATGTTCTGCTGAGCTGTGGTGGTCTCATGGAGGGGGCCATCATCTAGCACACTGCTGCTAATCACTTAAACATTCTCCCTCTCCTGGTAATTCAATTCAATTCAATTCAAGTTTATTTATATAGCGCCAAATCACGACAAGAGTTGTCTCAAGGCACTTCACATAATAAACATTCCAATTCAGGACAGTTCATTCTCCATAATAACTTTTTGCTTTCCTTGACGTTGGATGTGCTACTGCTAGTTTACCCGTTTCACTAAAGATTCACTAGGATAAGTACAATAAAGTTTATCTCTCGCCAAATAGAATATCTAAAATACAATAAAGTTTATTAGAATATTTACTAAGAAATCACAATGTAACCATAGACACATTGCTTGGTGTGTGTGTGTGTGTGTGTGTGTGTGTGTGTGTGTGTGTGTGTGTGTGTGTGTGTGTGTGTGTGTGTGTGTGTGTGTGTGTGTGTGTGTGTGTGTGTGTGTGTGTGTGTGTGTGTGTGCCTGTTCTGTCTTCTCGATCCCCAGTGAGTCATGGAGGATGGCTGCTTATACTGAGCCAGGATCCTCTGGAGGTTTCTTCCTGTTAAAAGGGAGTTTTCCTCTCCACAGTCCCTAAATGCTTACTTAGTATGAAGACTGCTGTAAGGTCACTGACACTAGTCAGTCACTTGATGCAATTTGCTGGGTTCCTTATATAGGAAACATTTTTTTCTGATTGGCTTAATGAACTGACCTGGATTGGAATGTTTATTATGTGAAGTGCCTTGAGATGACTCTTGTCATGATTTGGCGCTATATAAATAAACTTGAAATGAATTGAATTGAAGGAAGTTTACACAGAAACAGAATTCCTTCTCAGCCGGCTTGGTGGTTGTCCGTTTTTCTCCTTTAAAAAAGCTAAAAAGGGACGTAGTCTGTGTTTACAATATGTGAGCCTACAGTGGTGCTGAGTCTGCAAGGAGTTAACACTGCAACGTTAGCATTTGTAATTTGACAACAGCCGGCAAAAGCTGTGTTTTATAAAGAACCTAAGCCGTAAACAGGACTAACCAAGAAGTTATTTCTTGTACAAGTAAGAAGCCACAGCACCTTTCTTTTTACTCTACTGGCTAAAGAAGGCTAGAGGCTAATGCTGAGCTAACAATGCTAACGGTGAATTAGAAGCAATTTTTTTTTCTTTTATTTTCATTTATTGACATTAAAGTAAAAATACAAAACTAAATTGCTGCAAGCCAAAATGAAAAAGGGGACAGAAAGAAGAAAAACTTATGTTGTCTGCCCCTTTTAACTAAAATAACATTAATACAAATGAAACAATCATATGATTCTTAAAGAAATTGAACAATATAGTTCCTGGACTTGTTGGCCAACACAATCTCAACCCATGAATTTGAAAAAAAAAGAGAAAACAATTTACACAGAAAGAAGCATTAAGTTATAGATCTATATACATACATATATACACATATGAATACATACTAGTCTGTTTGTTTGTTTGTTTCATCCCCCCAACCCCCCTCCCCTCACACATTTAAAATAATTAGTTTTAATAATTGGTTCCAAATATATCTCAAGCTACTTTTCCAATTACCAACAACGTCATATTACAGTGAAATGTGTTTATCTACATCTCAACTTACTGTGCATGACTCGTCTTTGTTTGTTATCTAAAATCATCTGGCAACAGCTTTGAGTGTTTTAAATATGGGCTGCAGTACCCAAATTTGACCATAGGATGTCACTCAAATGTTGTGCACCTAACTTCTACAGAAAAAATAAAAAACGTCTGGATTATTTTTTTTATTTGAAGGAACAATGATTAAAAATAATATAAAGTGAAGATAATATTAAAGTAACAATATATTTTCTCCAGCATCCCCATATTTTTAAATGTATTTTAGTTTAGTAGAATTTTCTTTTAGTTTCTTTTAGTTTAAATTACTTGAGTGCATGTTTCAAAAGAATATAAGAACTGAAATTTGATCTACGATGTGATTGACCTGCCATTTAAAGCATTATAATGATCATAATTAAAATAGTAATGTTTAAAATGTGCATTGTTTTTCATGTCTTTTCGTTTATTTATCTTTTGTTACACAGAGAAACTGTAGGTGCATGTTCCACATATGAGAAAAACTTCCAGGTAACCCCTCTGCTGGCTAACAACAAAGAGAAGCGAGGCATTGCAGTCGATGGGAGGCTAAAAGATGAGGACACCAACTTGGCATCCACAACATTGTAAGACAATCTACTTTCTCTCAAACCAAAGAGCTTAAAGTGAGGACAGGACAGGTTTTCATCCACTTAACGAGTGGCACTAATGCAGCAGTACAGCGTCTCATCCACTTACACAAATCCTCAGCTCTGAAAGGTAAACTATTCCTGTCCTCACACAGGAGTCAAGGGGATAAGGAAATGCAGGGAATCATTGTTTCCTACAAAGTGAAGGTTACTGTAGCAGCATCTGGAGGAGGGTGAGATGTTGCTAAACTGAACACATCAATTCAGAACACTTTTGTGTTTTTCTGATGAAGCATAACTTGTCTTGTTGTTATCCCTCACTGAAGCCTGCTGGGTGGCCTAACAGGAAGGTACTATCATCCTTGTCTTAGTTGTTATGATCTAGTTTTACTAAAAGGACACAAACAACATTTCCACGTATTAAAATTTTAACTTTTTTTTTCATCTCAGTGACGTCGTCCTGGAACTTCCCTTGATTCTGATGTGCCCCAAACCAGCAGGTTAGTATCATTTTCTTACACATACTAATTAATAAACTGGGATTATTGTCCTCAGACTAATAAAATGTCAATTAATCTTCTGATCCGGTCATTTTTTATTTTGTTTATTTGCTGCACATCATCTGTGAATAATGAGCAGAAGTGTAAGTATTAAAAATCCCTGTTGGAAGTATTTTCTGGTCATAACTGGTGCTGATTTTCTCTCCTCTGTAATAGTGTATTTTGTGAACTACAACAATTTGCAATGAGTCTCATTAGCTTATGTGAGATCAACTCAAATGGAGTATATTTTTAAATGTTGACTTCTTCAATGGTCATTGTCATTTAAGCATGCCAAAACTCTAAAATTAACCCTTCAATGTTCAAAATGTTTCTATGGAATCAGTGTTCCCTCACCTGGGTTACCAGGGACCCCTCTGGAGCCAGACCTGGAAGGGGGCATGCCGATGAGCATCTGGTGGCCGGGCTTTCACCCATGGAGCCCGAAGAAGACACGTGGGTCCTCCTCACCGTAGGCTCACCACTTGTGGGAGGGGCCAAAGGGGTCAGGTGCAATGTGTGATGGGTGGTAGCCGAAGGCGGGGACCTTTGCGGTCTAATCCTTGGCTACAGAAGATGGCTCTCAGTACATGGAATGCCACCTCTCTGGTGGTGAAGTAGCCTGAGTTGGTGTGCGAGGTTGAGAGGACTCACCTCAACGCATGGCTCTGGCTCCAGAACCAGGTTCCTTGAGAGGGGCTGGATACTCTACCACTCTGGAGTTGCCCCCACTGAAAGGTGTCAAGCAGGGGATAGCCATGCTAGTTGCCCCCCATATTGTTGCCTATATGTTGGGGTTTATCCTGGTGAACGAGAGGGTAGCTTCTCTTTGCCTATGTGTGGGGGAACGGGTCCTGACTGTTGTCTGTGCTTATGCATCAAACTGCAGTTCAGACTACCCACCCTTTTTGGAGACCTTTGAGGGGGTGATGGAGAGTGCTCCTTCCGGTGACTCCCTCATTCTGCTGGGGTACTTTAACGCTCATGTGGGAAATAAAAGTGAGACCTGGAAAGGTGTGATTGAGAGGAACGGCCCCCTGATCTCAATTCAAATGGTGTTTTGTTATCGGACTTCTGTGCTCGTCATGGATTGTCCATAATGAACACCATGTTCAGACATGAAGGTGTCCATATATGCTCTTGACACCAGGATACCTTAGGCCACAGCTCGATGATCAACTTTGTTGTCATTTTATGTGATCTGCGGCCACATGTCTTAGACACTCGGGTGAAGAAAGGGGCGGAGCTGTCAACTGACCACTACCTGGTGGTGAGTTGGCTTCTATGGTGTGGGAGGATGCCGGTGAGACCAGACAGGCCCAAACGTATTGTGAGGGTCTGCTGGGAACATCTGGCAGAGTCTGCCAGAAGTAATTTCAATTCCCACCTCCGACAGAACTTCCAAAAAATTCCAGGAGAGGCGGGGGGCATTGAGTCTGAGTGGGTCATATTCCGTGCTTCTATTGTTTATGTTTATGTTTATGTATTTAGCAGACGCTTTTTTCCAAAGCGACTTACAAGTGATAATCGGCATATTGCCCTTGAGGCTAACAACAACAATAACAACAACAACTTGACATCAGTCATGGAGAGTAGGGAACAAGGAGTGGACAGTAGAGAGGGGGGACGGGTACAGGCAGGGTGCTAGTTAAGAAGATGCTCTCTGACGAGCAGGTCTTCAGGAGTTTCTTGAAAATTGAAAAGGAAGCCCCTGTTCTGGTAGTGCTTGGAAGGTCGTTCCACATTTGTGGAACAATGCATGAGAAAAGTCTGGATTGTCCTGAGCGTGGTGTACGCACTGCTAGCTGACAGTCCTGTGATGACCGGAGCGGCCGGGCCGAGACATAAGCCTTTGCAAGAGGATTCAGGTAGTTGGGAGCCGTACCATCTCAGACTTTAAATGCTAGTGTTAGCAATTAGAATTTGATGCATGCTGCTAGCAGTAGCCAGTGGAGCTCAATGAACAGGGGTGACGTGTGCTCTTTTTGGCTGATTGAAGACCAGATGCGCCACTGCGTTCTGGACCATTTGAAGAGGTCTCACAGTACAGCCTGGAAGACCAGTTAGAAGGGCATTGCAGTAATTGAGGCGGGAGATGACAGTAGATTGCACCAGGAGCTGGGTGGCATGTTGTGTTAGGTACGAGTCCTATTGGGTCTTTTTGGCCTGTGGGACTCCAGAGGCAGCTGATGGGTACTGACAGGCCAAGCAGAATGTGGCTCGGGTGATCACAGAGGCAAAAACCCAGGCGTGGGAGGAGTTAGTTGAGACCATAGAGCAAGACTTTCCTATGGCTTTGAGGAGATTCTAGTCCACCATCCGGCATCTCAGGAGGGGAAAGCAGTGCGCTACCAACAATAGTATGAATGATGTGCTGCCAAACTCCACTCGAGACATTGTGGATTGGTGGAAGAGTACTTTGACGAACTCCTGAATCCCACGACACGTCTTCCAGTGAGGAAGCAGAGTCAGAGGACTTTGGGTTGGGCTCTCCAATCTCAACCGGTGCCAGAGCTTGGTCCGCATTGCCGGCAGTAAGTCTCGCTCATTTCCAGTGAAATGGCTGCCCTTTTCACTGATTCTGTTCATTACTTTTATGGACAGGATTTCTAGGCACAGCCAAGGTGTTGAGGGGATCTGTTTTGGTGGCCTAAGGACTGAGACTCTGCTTTTTGCAGATGATGTGGTACTGTTGGCTTCATCAGAATGTGATCTCTGGCTGTCACTGGAGCGGTGTGTGAGTGGGAAGCAGCTGGGATGATAATCAGCTCCTTTAAATATGAGACCATGGTCTTGAGTCAGAAAAGGGTAGAATGCCTTGTCCGGGTCAGGGATGAGGTCCTTCCCCAAGTGGAGGAGTTTAACTATCTTGGGGTCTTGTTCACAAGTGAGAGAAAGATGGACCGCAAGATCGACAGGCAAATTTGGTGCTGCGTCTGAAGTAATGTGGGCATTGTACCGATCTGTTATGGTGAAGAGAGAGCTGAGTTGGAAAGCAAAGCTCTCGATTTATGGGTCGACCTATGTTCCAACTCTTACCCATGGTCACAAGCTTTGGGTAGTGATAAGATTGCAGATACAAGCTGATGAAATGAGTTTTCTCCACAGGGTGACTGGGCTCTCCCTTAGAGATAGGGTGGGCAGCTTGGTCATCCGGGAGGGGCTTGGAGTAGACCCACTGCTCCTCCACATCAAGAGGAGCAAGTTGAGGTGGCTCGGGCATCTAGTTAAGATGCCTCCTGGACGCCTTCCTGGATTAGGTTTTCCAGGCACGTCCGACTGGGAGAAAGGAAGACCCAGGACATGCTGGAAGGACTATGTCTCTCGGCTGGTCAGGGAATGCCTTAGGATTCCCCCGAAGGAGCTGGCCCAAGTGGCTGGGGAGAGGGAGGTCTGGGCCTCCCTGCTCGAGCTACTGGCCAGATGGATGGATGGATGGATGGATGGATGGATGGATGGATGGTTTTTGTGTGATTACTTTCAAAATCCTCACATCTGCTCTGATTTGGAAAGCTGCACAGTGGCTGTCACTATTTGCATGAGATAAATTGATAAACCTACGTAAGAAGTGGACTACCTCATTCTACAAAAGTGCTTATATTTGAGTTATTTGTTCTATACATGATTGCTTGCTGATTTAGAGAATTTAAAGGGGACCTATTATGCAAAACTCACCTTGTGAATCTTTTTTTATGCTACCATGTGGATCTCTTCAAACACTACAAATGTGAAAAAATGTATCCATCCATTTTCTGTCAGTGTTTGGTTTTAGGAATTGTGTGCCTAAAACAAGCTGTTTCAAAAAATCCCTGTTAATGATGTCACAAATGGGGAAATTAAAATAGAACCACCCCTCACATCCAACCAAAAAGCCCCTCCTGGATATCAGCATTTCTCAGTTTATAGACAAATTCAGTAAGTGATTTGTGGGTGTCGCCATCTTGCTGCACCACCATTGCCGCAATGTCATTCATTTTGCTGTCATTGTAAATTGACCCCCTAGTGACAGCATGATGATTACCTGGATTGATTATATTAGACAGTGGCAACCAGTAACTGATGAAGGTATATTAATTCAATACCAATTTTAATTTATGAATTAATCATTTGTTTGAGGAATAACAGGAAAGTTTAATAGGGAGATAATAGACTGCACCGTTAAACATGGTGCTTATAGCTTAAGTGTGCTGAAGTTTGCAAGCTAACAGTGACATTCAATCGTTATGGACAGGCTATGTGACATAAAAAACAGAACACAAGTTTGTGTTTTGTTTTAGATATTCAAGAATACTTTATTTAACGGCTGACGTCTGATGACCAGAAAAACTGCAGCTACAGGTCTGTGATTGAGGGTCAAAATGACACTAGCTCGGAATGGGTCAGGTAAATTTTACACCTCCAGGTTGATTGCACTGCAGGCAGAGAGTGCTACTGCAGCCATGCCTCAGTGCTCCTAAGGTGAAGAAGGTTTCAAGCAGGGTTTAATAGGAAGGCCCTGCATGGACAACGATATCTTGCACAAGATTTTTTTTCCAGATCTAGAGTTTTCTGCTGTATACAGAACAGCTGACGACTGCACACATCCTCCCAGCTTTCCTCAACGTTCCTAGACTGCTTACTTTCAAAAGCCTGCTTAACACACAGCGCCTATGGCTGCCTGACTGGGAGCTACCATCGCAGTAATGGTGGGGATCGACTTCCGGTTATTTTTGCTGAATTGGTCAGCCTGAGCAATGAATGAATGAATGAATGAATGAATGAATGAATGAATGAATGAATGGATGGATGGAACCTGAGCAAGGGATGAGTGGGTGTGGCCAGCTTCAGCTTACGTTCTTAAACATAGTTTATGCTTCTGCGTCGGTACAGAGACATGCAGCATTATTATCCATCCTTTCAAGGGCTCTCCAGCAGGCTCACGAGGACGGACGAAGTTGAGCCCATTTTTCTAAACATCTGTCGAACGAGACAGAGAATGCATGCTTGTGACTGGTCAGGATGCCATTTTCATCAACAGCACCGCCATTGCCCCCTCAAAAACATAAAGAGAGCTGAAGATATCTAGCAGCAGATATGGAGCAGCTCCACCCTCTGTTGTCCTGATGGGGAATTGCTTTGCAACACTCCCCAGGAGACGGAGAATTCCAAGAGCAAAACGTTTCAGTGTCAGTGAGTGTACATCTCTCCCTTGTGGAGCTGACACAGAAGCATAAACTGGGCTTTACAGTGACAGAGCCCTGAAACTGCTTATTGTGGAAAGTACTGAAACTGTCAAGCATAGTAATGCTGAAGTAACTTTACATGAAAGGGATTTTGTGCAAAAAACTTCATGAACATGTCTTGTATCGACCATAGAACTATTATAACTACCGTATATAAATCATGTGTTCTCTTTAATTGTGTTGTTAAAATATTCATCTCCACTTGATTTACAGGACAGACATCGCATTTGAGAACATAGACGAATGAGAAAAAGGAAAATCATCTTTCTTACCAAAAATACAGAAGACAAATGATCTGTGAAGAAGCACAACTCTGTGTCATACATTCACTCCTATGGTCTTGTTACTCCTGTATATACATTTTTGTAAATTACATTAAAAGTTCAGTTACTTCCTGATATTTTTTGAATAGCGTTACTAATATAATCGTGTATAGCTAAATGTGTACTACATGTCAAGCATGTATTTGTGCAAAAAATTGTTTTAAATGTAGAATGTTGATTGTTGTATTGAAGCAATTTGAAAGGATATATATTGATGTTATGAAGTGAATACTCAAATAAACTCGTATCAGTCCTTTGTCATTTTGCATAAAATATATGCAAAACTGCAAATATGTTTGCAGTAGTAATAGATTGCAATATACAGTAACCCTTGGTGTCTTTGACATTTTAAAAGGCCTATAGAAAGCTGCAAGAAAAGTTGCTCAATATCAATTTTAAAAACTAAAGTCTTCTTCTTGGAAACAAAAAGGGGAATGAAAAAATTTGAGATGAATCAATGATTTAACTTAAGTCAGCTGCTTAGTAAACGATCCATTTGTGGTAAAAATCCATAGAAATGTACATTTTCACGATATAATAATAAATAAGGGATCCTAATATAAAAGAGTAGACTCTTACTGTTGCGTCTCGCTGTTTGCCCCTTGGTTGCGCTATTTCACTGCAGTCTGAGTAAGAAAACAAAAGCGCTGGCTTGTGCAGGAGAAAGATCCTCGGTTTGGTCTTCTCCCCGGTCTAGACATCACATCATTAGCCACAAGTCTGCTACTTTAGCTAGATATTTTACACAAAATGTCCACCACGACCGGCGGCGGCGAGTTTGGCAACCCTTTAAGGAAATTCAAGCTCGTCTTCTTGGGTGAACAGAGTGGTAAGATGGAGACGACTTCATAACAGTTTAAATGTCGTATTTAGAGAAGTTAGTGTCAGCATTAGCTACCTAGCGTCCCGTGTTGGCTTGTCTCTTGCCAGCTGGGCCAAGTAATCAGATGAGCATCAGTGACTAGCAGCGATGTGGAACAAGATGTCAAAGTAAACGTGTTAGAGATGACGCAGAATAGAAATCTACCAACCTATTATTTCCACATTCGCGCTGATAGGATTTGGTAGCTAGCGATCGTTAGCCGACTGCGGCTCACCAAGCTAGCCTAACAATTCACTGTTCATTCGAATACAAAAACATCTTACAACGGTGATAAATGACTTAAACTGTTGTATCAGTGACATTATTACACATTTGTTTGTTGCCAACGTGGAGCAATTGCAGTAATTTAGGGTTGCTCATGCATCACCACTAGCTAGCTATAGCGTGATGCTAAAAACGTAGCTAAGTTAGCCAACTGTGCTTATGGACGTTAACTAATATTAACTTAATTTTAAAACATGGGCCATTATTTTGGTTATACGCATGCTAACGGTTTATTTAAAAGGGCTCTCTAAAAATCTAGGGGAAATTAAGTTTTAATATCTTAATTTGACATTTTAACAGGTAGCTAGTAATTAGCTGACAGCATCTTCCAGAGCCACGTCGGCTTCTGTGTCCAGAGCAGCTGGGCTCGGCCTTTTTCCTCTCCGAGGTCATCTTCAGGCACTAAACCTCACGCTGCCATGTGTGGTCGTATTTTAGTAATGTTCTGTGTCATGTTATGTTTCTAACATCTTATGGAGCAAAAAGCTTAGAAGCAGTCGTGTGAATCTATGAAATGTTGTGGCTCCACCCTCACTGCCAGCTCAGCGTGTGGGTTCAGCTGTTCTCTGCATCAGTGATGGGAGCAGGTTTACTCACCCAGTGACATCACTGGCATTAGGTTTTATTTCTGGGATTCCAGCAAAAATATGCATTAAAAAATAGATTAGGTATGCATCTTTTGATCATCTTGCAGTGTTACTAACTTTCCAGCTGCTGAACACTTGACTTGCTTTGTTTCCTTCTTACAGTTGGGAAGACCTCCCTCATAACCAGGTTTATGTATGACAGCTTCGACAACACTTATCAGGTAAGCATAGATGAATCGTGACAGGCCATTAATCCTGGTCCTCAATTATCCACCACCTTGCATGTTTTATTTGTTGCTGTGCTCCAACACACCTGATTTAGTGGTTTAATGAAGTCACTGAGTCAGATCGGGTGGGTTGTAGTAAAGGTCTGGAACAGACAGAAAAGTGACCAGTGTTGGAGATCAGGTGTATATAAAGTTATAGATGTTATAAAATTTTAAACATCTTCGCACAGATGTAATCCATATTAATTAATCATTGCAGTTTCAGACGTTTATTGTTCAAGCTGTGTTGTTAGCCTCTGTAATGCTTCATTTAAGCCGGCATTCCTAAAGAGAAGAGAACGCTAACCCCTCATTTACAGCAAGTGTGGAATGGATGTAGACCTGAATCCATGTGGCTTCCAGACAGACTGCTGCTTACACTAACTGTGGATCGTGTGCTGAATGTCTCTGGAAAGTTGCTCACAAGTTCACGTGATAACAACTGCGTGTACAGAGAGGAGCTGGTGCACAAAAGTCACTCTTGTCTTCTCAAAGCATAATATACTGTGAAACAATATCCCGGTCATGAACAACAATGACAGAAGTTGGACAGCACAGGTGTTATTTACAAATAAACCTAGCTGGAACACTGGATCATGTAATTTCTTCAACTTCATGACAATCCGCACGCAGCATCCGGAAAAATTAAAAACCACGCAGAAACATTCCAGAGCTCAACATCTTGATCCGTCCCGCACCACAGCCAATGGAAATGCTCTGATTGGGCTCGGCGATTTTTGGTCTTTGCGACAGCCACACAGATTCTCTCTCTTGTAGTTTTTGTTGATGATTACTAATCAAATCAAATTCTAATCTTGGTAGAATGTCTAAAAGGTTCAGACTAAATCATTTTTTATTATATTACATGCTGATTAAAATTTTCTATTGTAAATAATGCAGTAACTCGTGTCTCATCCACAACTTTCCTCACTTGTAAATTTAGACTGCTGCTTTTGTTTACAAGCATAATAAAAGACAGATAAAACAACTCCACCCACTTGTTATTTAAACCTACATTCAAACACATTTATGTAAGACAGTTTGGATGGGATACACTAAAGATGTGGTTGACTGAAGCAACATTTTTAATAATATTTCTGATTATGATCAATCACTCTGAGGTTTATGCAGGCTGAACATGAAAACAGTCTCCTACACATCTCCTGCATTAGCTCCTGATAGAAAATAGATGGTGAAACTCTAGGATTTAAAAATCCTAACAGATCTACATCACACTGTCACTTATCATTCATGGACACACCCATCTTGACTCATGATGAGAAAGGCTGTTGTTAATTTGGCATTCAGAAAACTAGAACCCGTCTCGATTATTAGAAACTAAATATTAGCATTAGCAACTCGGCCACACAGTAGAAGCTCCTCTAGGCAGCGCCGGCACTCCGCACACCACGCACAGCGTGTAGGGCACCACGCTGGGGGAGGGGCACCAAACGCAAGCTTATGAAAAAATAATATATATATGATAAAGACAGATTTCAAGATGTGCTAAGCAAGTTAACAGCATGTTTACAGAGAGAAAACAATACAAAAAGGAAAGGAGATGGACCGTGTCCACTTTTCACTCTCTGTCCGGGGCGTCCGGACTGGGGGTTCTTGTTTTGATGAAAATGTCCGGCTCTTCATCCAGGAGCAGGGATCGAATTATGGGGGAGTTGTATATCCTACACATCCAGGGGAGCTGGAAAAAAAGTTTTCTACCTTTATGACATCATTTATGGACTCTTTTGAGCAGAGAGCAGACAGCGGCACAACGCTGATCGTTGTTGCGCAGCACTCCAGGCTGCTGCGTCCAGAGCTCCAGGCAGCTGCTTGTCCAGCACACGGTCCATTCTCAAAGTGGTGCAACCAAAAAACTATAATTTACACACGATCATTGATGTCCGCACATGTTCTCTACTTTCTGTCTAATTTGTGCCTGAAGCGCTCTGCTACTGCGGAGCTCATCACCTGTGCTGTGGTGATTTCACCTCACTGACGCAGCATCGAAACGCGCTCTCCGCTTTGCGGTCAGGAGATCCCTTTGATCTGCTCAAAAGTAACTGATGAGGTGAAAAAGTAAGAATCCAGGCAGCAGTTTTTCTGGAGAGTTTAGAGGAGATGCAGGAAGATGAGAGACAGACAGGACAGGAAAATAGTTAAATAAAAACAAGAAAACAAAACTTGTTGAAAAGTGTTGAAAAATAAAATGTAGATTTATCTCCACTACACGTTTTTACCTGTATAAAACAATAACAATACACATGTAATATTTATACATCTGATACAATTCAGATCACCTTCAAAACTCAGTCACACACCCAGGGCCGTTTCAAGACATTTTGGGGGCCAAGGCAAAATGACCCCCCCCACACACACACACATCACCACCACCACCCCATAACTGGGCTCCCCAGAAGCCTCTGTGTAATTCATACCCTCTCCAGTAGTGTTAGTTATATGGTGTTTATAAAAGCCCCTCAGACATTACTGACATGTTCTAATATTATCAGATGAAAAACTAAATTATCAGACATGCTGTCTCATCTGCTTCTTTTATAAACTTGCAAAAAGTAACAAAACCATTTGAAAGCCACTATTTGTGGATTCTCTGAAAGTTTCCATGGAGTGTGTGACAACTTATTTTTTCATTGATCCTATCGTCTAATCTCACAGCTGAAACAAGCATCCTTAATAATCTGTGCACAGGAAGCGTACCGATGCTGTAGTAAAACAAAAGGTATAATAATTTATTATTAATAAAACCTTGTTGCAGCACTAAAGCAGAAAAAATGAGATTTTACAATAAATATGCTAAATATTCACATATGAATTGTTTTAGAGCCCTTTAATTGGCAGAATCTGATATTAATTTAGTTCTTACAAAAAATGAGTCCCAAAGTGGTTTGTGTGGCGTTGCCATAGTGTGACATCATAGGCACAGATCCCCTGTCCTCTTGTTTGGAAATGGAAATATGGTCACCCTACATTAAACAAACTGTCCACCCGGGCTTTTGCGCTGCACAGAGACGCTTCGCTGCCTATGACTGAACGTCAGTTGAGAGTCAGTCTCATGCAGACTGACCAATGAAGAGAGGGCCTCAAGTTAAGACCCTCTCCTCATTGGTCAGTCCACACGAGGTGGGTCAAAGGTTACCCTGAGCGGGTTTCATGATGTCAGGCATTCAAGTACTGAGTATATTTACTGCATATTACAGTAAAATATTCTGTATGTGACCATATAATGGTGATCCTTGGGTCGTGATGATGGGGCCCTTGAATATTGTTGCCCAGGGTACAACAAAGTGTTAATCTGGCCCTGCTTATTGGGCATTCATTAGTAGCTGAGTGAGAGAAGCTGAGAGGGAGAGAAACTCAGAGAAGCTTTAGAGCTTTTTTACTGCTGGAGAAAAAACGTAGCAAGTCATCATCTTCCTAAATGCAGTTATTCTCTTCTGAATCAGCACTTCTATAAAGAAGAAGAAATAGTTAAATGCAACAAAGGGAAATATCCTTTTATTCAGCCTGTTCATGCGACTTGTATCAAAAAATAAGTCTGAACAGTGTTAAAGGTTGTTCATCTAAAAATAGACCTTGAAGAGTTTGAAGATTTTTTTGTTTTAATAAGTTCATCTTAAAACATCTTTCTCAAGTAAAATAAAGTTTCCTCTGTGAGGTCAGGTAGGCCCATCTGTGCTGTTTTGCAACAGAAATAAACAAATGAATCATATTTGTCCACCCAAATACTTGATAAATATCACAAAAACAGGAAGGACAAAAACACCATCAAGGTAAAGTAAGAAATTTTATTTTTAAATAAGCAGCTGTTTGTGATTAATCATGAGTTAACTATGGACATGATTTATATCATTAAATAGCGTATGTGGCCTATAGGCTATGTAACTGAGATTTAATATGAAAAATTAGATAAACCTATTTTCAAATTAGGTATTTGCTCTATGTTAATATATATTTCATAAACATTTATGGGCCAAGGGGAACATCAGCTGCTGATGGTATAATTTGAAGAAAAAAGTCCATTATGCTAACCTCCTCCCTTCATATTCAGAATTTTCTAGTTGTGTGTATATTGTGCCTCTCTAGTCCTTATTAAAGGTTAAATAGTTTTGAATTTAGTCATGCCACATGCCAGTGATTTATAAGCCAATATAAACCTATAAATAATCTATTGCAGTATTTTTTTTACCATGGTTTAAAACTTTTATCTTATTATAGAATGAATATGACAAATTATCTTTTTGTGTTTGAATGCAGGCTCAATGAGCAAGTACATTCAAGGAGGAGAAGGGTTATCATTGGAGAAACACACGTGCCACAATCTGTGCTTGTGGTGTGTGGACCTGTTACATAGTTCTAAATAATAACAATATGGAGTTCCTGTGTTGAGTATGTTATATTATGTAAATATCCATCCTACTTTTTGGAAATAATAAGCAGGTTGTGCATACAAGAGAATTAAAGAGTATTTAAGGCGACATACTATGTATTATTGTGTTTTTTTTTTCTTTTGGTGCCTTTGTGCTTTGGGCACCAAAATAGCAAGCAACGGCCCTGCCTCTAGGCTTGTGTTATTTGTAGAGATAAAACATCAGTGTTGCAAGACAGTGGTAAAGCCACATTGCTGTTATCCAATCTGAGGCGAGATGACAAAATATCAGGAAATAAGACTCCAAATCCTGCCGTGTTCTGCCACTCTCTGCTGCAGCAGACTTGTCCCTGCTGATCCAAGCGCTTCTGGGCTTTTTTTGACCTGAGTATGACTTGCAAGGCATTCATTCCTACTAGAGACCACTGCAAAAGTATTGATTGAATGAGTTTTCCACACATTTATTATAACTTTCAGGGTTTTTCCTGGCTCAAATTGAGGCAGAGGTGGTACCATCCTGACCATGCGCCAGCACATGCATACTCTGTGCATTCAACTGCCTCATTTTTTTGAAGGCAAATTATTTTTTCGTAAGTGTTCTAATCAAAGCTTCTGTTGATTAATTGACAACGTTTCAAGTGAAACAAAACTGGATTGCTGCTAAAAAATATGAAATAAAACAACAAAATTATCAGGCTGAAATAACAGACTCTTATTATAAAAGGCTCAACAATATGCATTAGATTGGTGTTTAGTTCCCTTTTTCCCATCTGATATTTAAAGTAAAAAATATTTTTAGATATTTGATCTACATTTCAGTAACATTTTAGCTTTGTATTAATAACACTTGTCTTAGTCAAAGAAACACATAAATACATCCAGTAAATTATAATGCATTTCATTAACATGCATTTGTGTTAGAAATGGTAATAACATATAATTTCTGCTGTTAACTCATTCACTGCCAGCTGTTTCCTGATCACTAACGGCCTTCGCTGCCAGCGTTTCTCACGAGTCACAGAACGTTGCGTGCTAGCATGATGTCGATGCCAAAACAACCGAAACCAAGAGGAGACTCACCTCTTACATCAGGAAGAAGCCGCGTGTTTTGAGCGTTATCCGTTCTTTCATAATCCGTTGTCGAATTGTGATCGGCAGACGCTTTTCTGGTTCGCGCCTCACTTTTTTTACAAGAGCGGCCCAAAACGACCTCCAAACACATGGATGTGTTGCTTCCTGATCATGTGATCTGTGACGTATGCGGATGAAGATCAGCTTCAGGGCTGAGATGTTTGTTCTCTCAGCGCGGGGGCTCGTTCCGATGCTCAAACAGTAAAAAAATGCAAATGACGACTTTAGTCGTCATTGGCAGTGAATGGTTGGATCTAAAATGACGACTTTAGTCGTCAATGGCAGTGAATGAGTTAACATTGTAATGATGGCATGTCTATTATGTATGGGTTGGCAATAATCCAGTTTAAATTATGTTCAAAGATAGAAGCGTTTGTGAATTATACTACAACGGCTTGCCTAAGCGCTTTTCGGTGCACCGCTGCTGATACAGCGCCCCTGTAGTGGTGTAACGCTGCAACTGCAGTTAAAATAACATCCATATAGCTGGGGGCAGAGTGAAATCAGGCTGGGGCGGCACAAAATTAGCTGGGGGTGGCTGCCATGCAAATTTGAACGCAGGAAATACCCTGACTTTAGCATAATAAACTGAGCTATATTTTTTCTTATTAATTTATTTTTCTGATACATGTTTATTATTTTATCTTGGTTGCTGGAAAAGCTTTTATTATTTTCTTGAGGTGAGACATATAGTGATGTCCTAGGAGTTTCTTACTGCATGTGTTGCCTGCATGTTTTCTTTTACCATTTGATGATTGTATGTTTTATTGTGAAAACAAATGCAAAACAAAAATAGCCTTAAACTAGCATAGCCTGAGCTTTGAAAACCTGCATTTGAACAAAGACGAGACAGATCAGCAGCAAACAACTGGTACCTGCTGTAAAGCATGGTGGTGGAGGGATGATGGTTGGGGCTTGTTTCCACAGGACCTGGCTGGGCATCTTGCAGGATGATATATTTGTATATATCTCCTTGCCAAAGTACGCTTTGAGACAAATATTTTGGGACAACAGCCTAGATTTGGTAAAACCTGAAACTGATGACATCAGGAACTGTTGGCCGAAATTCCCAAATAATGTGTGTCTGAGAAGTCTGATTTAGTCTGAACTATTGCCCTTATTTCCTGATAGATACGCCGTTATGCTGAATATGAAATGGTTTGCACTCACATAAAGCTTTTTCAGAGTAATCTTTTGATGTTTACACAAGATGTGGAAAACTGGTTATTATTGTTCCTGTTTATTACAATATTAGGATATGAAGATGCTCACATTTTCTCCAAACTAGTCATTGGAGCATCTGAAATCAACATAAAAAATACTGACCCACACGTAAATGAACCTTTATAATACTGAATATCTCTTCTTTCTACCTGCTGCGTTCAGTCCACGTTATACTCACATTTGGAGGACATAGTCTAAATGCACGTTGTTTGTTTTACAGGCAACAATCGGCATTGACTTTTTGTCAAAAACCATGTATCTAGAAGATCGCACGGTAAGTCCCATTCTACCATGTTGTACTGTGTTCTCATCATCCCACTGGTGAAGTAACAATACTGCTAAAAAGCACGCATCTGCTTTTTGTGTAGTAGCCACCATTTATTTCCTGCTCATCGTTCACATTGTGGTTTTTTACACTCTTACATTTGTCATTCATTTAAATAAAAATGTGATCACATATTTATATATAAATATTTAGTTCCTATCATTATTTGTCAAAATTTTGTTTCCTTTCCATCCCCTGGCTTGATCATGACATTCCCCCCTTCCCACGCTCCCTCATTTGTATCACTGCCGGCCGGCTGGCCACAGATCCGGCTGCAGCTTTGGGACACAGCCGGACAAGAACGTTTCCGCAGCCTCATCCCCAGTTACATCCGCGACTCAGCGGCCGCTGTGGTGGTTTATGACATAGCCAGTAGGTATCATGGCCTTGCCTCTCCTTGTTGTCCTTCGTTCATGACATAGAAGGGCAGAGACCCCAGCATTTAGCAGTTGGACAGCATGAGAGGCCTGTTTGCATCCGCTGTGGTGATTAAAAAGCTCTGGCCAGAAGGGTCTGCTTTCTAAATGCTGTCACAAATCAAACTGATTATCAGTGTCTGTAACTGTCTCAATAATACCTCAGCAGGGTCTCCTTTCACCAGCCTTGTATGTATAACAGTCATCATCTCTCAGCCTTCTGCACTTGAAAGAATCCCCCCATTCCTCCACCAAAGGCAATTACATTTTCTTTGCTGCTTTGCTTGCAAACTCTTGACATCTATCCCATTCTCCACTTCTGCATTTCCTCCCCTGCTTTCCTGTATCCTTACCCTTTTTGTGCTCTTCTACGTTCCAACCCTCAGGTCCGACTCCAGCTTTGGGACACTGCTGGACAGGAGCGTTTCCGTAGCCTAATTCCCAGCTACATCCGTGACTCTACCATTGCTGTGGTTGTTTATGACATCACCAGTGAGTCAGGGCTGTACTTCTAACTTTCCTGTAGGGGCTTTCTAACTGTAAGAAAAACAAAGTTTCTGCTTGTTTTTCTGTCATGATTTCTGTGATAGTGTTCAGGATCCTCTTGAGAACTTTTCTTCTTCATGCTTTTCTTCAGAAAACGACTGCCTACTAACACACGACTTGCATAAGATGACCTGTTTTTGTAAAGAAGCTAAAAGCTATTGAAACATGCAGTGTGCTTATGTGGCCTGAATGTCTGCCGCGTGCACTAAATTGGTCTTTTGTTTTCATTTGCAGATCTTAACTCATTCCAGCAAACTTCTAAATGGATTGATGATGTTCGAACAGAGAGAGGAAGTGATGTCATTATTATGCTTGTTGGGAACAAAACAGACTTGGCAGATAAAAGGTAAAAGATTGTGTGAGAACTGATTAGTTCATTTTTAACGCTGCTCACTAAAAAGCCATGTGGGTTTTAATTTATACACTTGTAGAAAACAGGTGGTGTTGCAGAGGTGTCTCAGCCATTCTGAAGTGTATTTAAAGCTTCCTGAATAGGTTTTTTTTGTCACTGCAGACATTTTTATTAGCAAAAATAGAGAGATCGCATATGTGTTAACAAGGGCTGCATTCCACTTCTGCAGAAGTTTTCCTTGACAGAACCCTTGCTAATGCTCCCGTGTCTCAGTTTGTAGTTTGGGCTGTTATATGTTTTTGTTGTTAGTCCTGAAGCAGACAAAATTAACAGAGATAATTTAGTTGTTGGTTTTTGTTTAGAAATTTAGGAAGTTTATTTTTAATATCTCGATCCAGACTTCCAGTTTGTGGCGATAACGCACTACAACGTTGCTCACTTACTACCATATAACAAACAGAAGAAGAACACCTGTGCTTACCCTACTCTTTCCAGTCAAGAGGCAAGGCAAGGCAGCTTTATTTATAGAGCACATTTCAAACACAGAGGCATTTCAGTGCGCTTTACAATTATCAGGACATGATATGAAAACACAAATGAAAATACACATAGATAGAATTACAGTTTAGAGCTAAAGGAGAAGACCAAGTTACAGTGCAGATTACAGTGGTCCACAGACATCATATATGTTGACACCCCATGGACTGGCACTGCCTATTCGAGCTGGCGTACCAGCGGGCCACCATCTTGGATGGTTTCCCATTCGCCCCCAGTGCATTTATTTCTACTGAGGAAGGTGCTTACCCAACAAAAAAAATGCACATGTTATTATCCTTTTTAACAAAATAAGACACATAGAATGGCATGATAGTTAAAGTGACAATGTGTAGTTTTAACCGTTAATCTCTGGAAATATCCATCAAAATGTTGTTGAAAATTAATTAAATGATGCCCAGTTGTTGAAAATTATTGGCGGCATTGTAACATATAAACATAAAAATCAGGTCTAATATACATCTGAGTCTCAGGGCGATGTCATATTAGACGCCATATTTCCTTCAATGGGAGCCTGTGAGGACAAAACGCATTTACTGATTTGTAACAGAGGTTACAACACTTTTGCCAATCATAAACATTGTTGTTTTACACATTTACCTCTTCACATTGCCTGTGTTGAAAGGGAGTCTGATGCATACAATCTGACAAAGTACTTTCGAAAATTGCGCTCCCAGGGATTTTTGACCCTAATGGCTACCATTGGTAAGGTCTTACTTAACTCACAAATACTGCTTGTTTGCAGTGATTTAGGTATGTATTGCCCCCATCTCTAGAGAAAATACACACAGTCAGTTTAAAATACAAATATAATTAAAAAAAAAAAAATATATATATATATATATATATATATATATATATATATATATAGGGTTAAGTGTCTTGCCCAAGGACACAATAGCGGCATTTTCTGGTGGGAGCAGGGATCAAACCTGCAACCTTCTGATTACTGGACAACCCGCTCTACCTCCTGAGCTACTGCTGTCCCTGATAATTGTTTAAACAAAGTTATGCAGGTGCATAAATTTGGGCACTGTTGTCATTTTATTGATTCCGAAACCGTTAGAACTAATTAATGGAACTCAAAACTGGTTTGGTAAGCTCAGTGACCCTTGACCTCCACACACAGGTGAATCCAGTTATGAGAAAGAGTATTTAAGGGACCAATTGTAAGTTTCCCTCCTCTTTGAATATTCTCTGAAGAATATCAACATGGGGGTCTCAAAACAACTCTCACATGACCTGAAAACAAAGGTTGTTTACCATCATGGTTTAGGGGAAGGATACAGAAAGCTGTCTCAGAGATTTCAGCTTCTGTTTCCACAGTTTGGAACATATTGAGGAAATGGATTGGATGGAGATACTATGCGTCATTCATCTATTCTGCACACTTTACACAAGGAGATGCTGTATGTGAGAGTGAAGCAGAGGAAGCCTTTTCTCCACCCACAGCACAAACAGCTGCTTGAGGTTTGCTAAAGCACATTTGGACAAGCCACCTTCATTCTTCATTCTGGAATAAGGTGCTGATGAAACTAAAACTGAGTTAGTTGGGCACAAGGGGCGTTATGCATGGAGGAAAAACAACACAGCGTTCCAAGAAAAACACCTGCTACCCACAGTAAAACATGGTGGTTGATCATGCTGTGGGCTGTGTGGCCAGTGCAGGGACTGGGAATCTCGTTAAAGTTGAGGGACGCATGGATTCCACTCAATCTCTGCAGATTCTGGAGACCAACGTCCAGGAATCAGTGACACGGCTGAAGCTGCACCGGGGCTGGATCTTTCAACAAGACAACAACCCTAAACACTGCTCAGAATCTACTAAGGCCTTCATGCAGAGGAACAGGTAGAACGTTCTGGAACGGCCATCTCAGTCCCCAGACCTGAACATTATTGAACATCTATGGTGTGAGTTACAGAGAGCTGCAGAAGCCATCAGACCTGAATGAACTAGAGATGTTTTTTAAAGATGAGTGGTCCAAAATACATACAGTATCCAGACTCACTGGAAGCTATAGGAAGCGTTTAGATACTGTTATTTCTGCAAAATGTCTGTTATTTCTACTAAATATTGAGTTTATTTATTTTGTGGTGCCCAAATTTATGCACCTGTCTCATTATGTTTATAAATTATTGCACACTTTCTATAAATCCTATAAACTGTTTCACTTCTCAAATATCACTGTGTGTGTCACTTATATGAAATCTTTAACTGAAACTTTTTATCGTAACAACCAACGGTTTATTTTACAGAAACAATGATGACAGCAAATAAGCATACACAGGATTGACGAGTTAACGACTAGACTTAGTGCTGCCCAGACTAAAGTGGGCTAAGAAGGTTTTTTTAATACATTTATCAGGGTATCTGTGGGTCCTTAAAAAGTCTTAAATTAGCTTTTCCAAATTTAAGGCCTTAAAAATCCTTAAAAATGACAAATAATACTTAAATACAGTTTCCAAAGGTCTTAAATTTTCAAAGACCCAATAAACAAGATTCTTTTATTTCTATAAAATTTTCGTGAATTTCTAGTCAGTGTTCAGCATTTTTTGTGTATGATGTTGGCGTAAGCGGAACCGTACACATTCAGTTGGTTGTGAAAGGGGGCTATTTTTAGATGCGCACATTAGCTGGTTAAGCTAGTGGGAGCTTGCGCCATGGGGAAGTGCAAGTTTAATGGTAACTGGATGGTTAATCCCATGTTCGCGACGTGGTTAGCACCGTTTCAGGCAATAGCTGGAAATTATAGCTTAAATTTAATTTTAAAAATAGCTTAAATTTGGTCTAAGTGGCCTTAAAAAAGGTCTTAAAAAGTCTTAAATTTGGCTCCCTTAAACCTGCAGATACCCTACGTTTGTTTCATTAAGGATTGTTTATTTAAGCTGATGCTGTTCAGTTAACTACATTGGACGAAGTTCTTACAGGTGTTTGAATTCAACGTGTTTTCAGTTTGTATGTGCTTGAACTAAATGACATTTGCTGTAGCCTAATGGGCAAGGAAGGGAAATGATGAGTAAGAGCATATTTGTATGGCTCATGTATCTGTAAATCACCACCGTTAAAGTTCATGAAAACGTTGAAAACTCTGCTTAAAGATGTTTGAGTTAGTTGACTATGATTGTGTACCTTTATCACTGAAGTGCTCCTCAGAATGGCTGAAATATCCCTTTAGGTTTATTAACCGTACCAAATCCTTGAACCCCAGTGTGTTTCCCTTCACCCAGGTTTGCCTTTTACCAGTCATCGTTATGTTGCACACTCCAGTCTTTATATTAATGACTCGAATACTTTTGTTTCTTATCATTTGAACATATTTCTGTTCTGCCCCTGTTTCTGTTGCCTTAGTTTTTGGTTCCTTGTCTGCCTTTCCACATCATTTAGATTTTGTTTTTTTTGTTCTTTTTATGCATGTGTTTCCCTTCACACACCCCGTCCCCGCCTCTCTTTACTCCCTCCCCCTTCCACCTGGGACCGTGGCAGGCAAGTTTCTGTTGAGACGGCAGAGAGGAAAGCTCGTGAGCTGAATGTGATGTACATAGAGACCAGTGCCAAGGCTGGTTATAACGTCAAGCAGGTTTGTGTTCAGCTACAGCAGGCTCCAACGGAGACTCGTTCTCTGGTTTCACAGGTCAAAATGTCCTATAGGTCGGGAAGGGTGTGGAACAGGAATAGTTGTAGTAAAGGAGTTGTGTTGTGGGTGAATGATTTCCTGCTCTCTCCTCTTTTCTACTTTTGGATTAAGTTTTAAACTAACTTCTCTTTTTCATCCAAAAGCAGTTCTGTGTTAAGCTTTCTCTTCTTGGTGTCTTTGTCCATTTCTTCTCCCCTTTAATTGTCCTCTTTGCCACGTTTCTTTTCGCATCTTTCCTTTCGTCTATCTCCCCTCCTCCTGCTTGTACCGGAGCAGACAGATCACCACGGAGGAGGGCGAGCAGAGAGCTAAGGAACTGAATGTCATGTTCATTGAAACCAGCGCAAAGACTGGCTACAATGTCAAACAGGTAGCATGTTTTTTCCCTCAGAGTAGTTCTGCTAATCCTACCTTCAGTAGCTACTTTTCACTTCTTCTCTTCTCCTCTTATAACTCATCAGAACTTGTCTTTTTCATCTCATGTTGAACCTTTGAGTGTGTAAAACTTCATGAATTGTCTTCTCACCCCCACAGGCCTTGCTTGTAGAGAATACTTTTGTTACAGCTGCAGCATTTATTCCTCCTTTTTTTGTTTGAGTCACCAGAACTTTGTCAGCTTTCAAAAATATTTGTGGGTAAAAAATTAAGAACGTTGGGAGGCTGTGTGAAGTAGAAAAATAAGTGACAATTTACAATGTAATGTAAAATGGAACAGATAAATCTTAGATTCAAGGATAAAATAAAAAATGTGTGTATATATATATATAATTTGCTGTGATAATGGAATGCCTGAAATATTTATTTGTAAAATTTTTGACACAGAAATTATATTAAAGGGCAACATGTAAGAATTCTGCAGCAAAATCATCACAAAACAGTAATGTCTCAATCATGTTAGAAGGAAGGTAACATGGAAACAGATTTAATTCTCAGCCAACTGAGGGGTTGTCATTTTTTCACCTTTCAAAAAAAATAAATAAAGAGGCATGTAGTTAATGTTTATATCCTTGAGGTTGCAGTGCGTCCACCAAGCTGACGCAACAGAGCTGGGATTTGTAATTCAACTCCAGCAGGCAGAAAGCTCCAGGTTTGTTTAAAGAACTGAAGCCAGTAAACAGGAGCGACTCAGAAGTTATTTCTTGTGCCCCTAAGAAGCCACGTCATCTTTGTTTTACATGGGTAAAGCAGGCTAGAGGCTAACAATGCTAACAGTGAGTTAGAGGCAAATAGTCATCTCTAAAAATATCTCAAGCTATACCTTTTCAGTTACCAACAACTTGATTTTACAGTGAAATGTTTGTGTGAAGTGTGTCAATCATAAGGTTTTACTTCCTTTAATGAGTCGTTCAGAACTAAAACAGCAAGACACCAAACAACCTGTCAGGTGAGATTGGCTCAGCTGATGTTTAGCGGAGGTTGCTTGTAGCGTGGCTGTGTGACCAAGACGCAGAGTGGCTGGTGTTGGGTTATACAGAGCACGCGGCTTTAATCTGGGAACGGCGACGCAGCGCTCGGAAAGAGCCAAGACTGAGCGGCAGTTCCGAATAAACAAAGAAGCTGACTTACTGGTGGTAGGCAGCGAGGAAAGATCTCTTTCCTGGTTTGAGGGCTGGTGAGTCTGAGAACTCGGGTCGAAGTCTGGCATGGACGATGATTGAGTGATAACTCAGCGGCGGCGCTTCCGTAAATAGAGTTGGCGTGATGACGCTGTCAACTCATGCCAGTGATGGGTATGCTGGGTAATGTAGTACTCCGCCAGTTAGGTCCGTAGGGGGTGGTTAGGAGGAGGAGTTCGTGACACAACCACACGTCCTCTAATGTCTGACAAATATTACAGTAATAAGCGTAGTAAGTGCTCCCTACCGTAAAACACCCAAGAGTGCTAACACCAGACATAACAATGTATTTTATCTACTTATCAACTTACTGCGTAAGACTCGTCTTCGCTTGTCATCTAGAAGTTTCTGGTTCTGATCTGTAACTGGCAACAGCCATGAAACTCTAAACAGGAGAAAGTGATTCCAGTAACCAGATTTGACCTCAGCATGTCATTCTTGCATCATTCTTACACATTGCGCCTTTAAACCCTAGTTGGTATACTACTTTCCCCTGAGGTTGATCACAGAGCAACGTCCAATAAAATCAGTCCCTAGAAAGTTATTTTGAGCCTTTAATTTAGTTGCAAACATCATTTGATACTGAATTTCTATTTTAAATATTATTTTGATTTAAACTTGATTGTCTATATTTCACACAGCGTCCCAACTTTACTAAAACACTTGTCATGTTGTTTAGTAGCGATAAGCATGGTGACCTTCACTTGTGTGCTTTTTTATCTACTTGGAATGGTTGTCACATTTTGTGTCAGTGCTGTTTGTCTTTGAGGCTCTTCAGGGAAAAGTAGTGAGTTACAACTTGTAACGTTTGCAACAAAAAACACATTTAGTAAAAAAACTGCATTCATGGAAAACCTGTCAAAGTAACAGCTTTCAGCTGAGATCCATTACATGGAGTTATAGCTGTTTTTGTCAAATGTCGAAAATGACCATGGGATGTCTGCCAGCACCCTCCACTACTACTACATGACATTTTAGCAGAAAATCTTAAAAGCTGACTGAGTTTTAGCCGTTTTTGGGTTCACTGATGTTGCTTCCAGAAGTCGATCAGCTGTAATTAGCCTTTCAGGAAGTTTCCAGAAATCAATAAAACAAATTCCTGTAAGGATTGATAATGATGCCATACAGTTTTTCTTTAAATTCAAGTATGTGATCAGCTGATTAACTACATTTCTTTGCTTGCTAGCTGTTCCGCCGTGTTGCTGCAGCTCTGCCTGGGATGGACAGCACACCAGAGAAGAGCAAAGAGGACAGTATCCTTTTGGAGTTTGGTTTAGGTGAAAGTCAACTTTAGCATAGAGGTAAAGCTTAACTCTGTTTAAAAAATAATAAATACAAAAAACATGTGAACGGGCTGGCACACATCCTCTACAGTGAGTTTTGGGGGCTTGTTCTAGAGAACTTTAGTTTTATCTGCTTCCACTTTCAGGTCCTCAGTTCTGGTTGTATAAAAACTCTTGAAGGAGTGGGGATTTCCTGCAGCGGTGGCAAAAACTGCAAAAAATAATCAGGTCTGGAAGCACATTGGTTTACTGAGAAGTTTAACAACAGAACTGGTGAGGTAAGCACGCAGCTCTGAGGGAAATCCTGCTACTCACGGAGTATTTTGCTTAACCCAGCCCACCTCAGTGATCGACATCAAATTGGAGAAGCAGCCAGAGATGACTGTAACCGAGAGCAGCTGCTCATGCTAGTACACCTTGTCCCCACCCAGCCTGCCCCCCAACACCTCACACACACACACACACCAACAGCTTGTCTCTCAGTGGCGACTCTCTCCACCCGTGGCACCCTGCCACTGGGATAAAGAGCCTATCTTTTGTTTTGTTTTTTCTCCTCTTTTTCAACTCGGTGACTTTTCAAAGTAACCATGTGGATGTGCATTACTGTACTGAATCAGATTATCTTTGGGGGAAAAAATTGTTCAGATGCAAACACTTAAAACAAAGATGTTAAATGATACGTTCAGATTTTTATCCAGTTGCATGACACTGTATATGATTGCAGACCGACTTAGCTAACCTCTCTTGAGTTATTGCACAGTTCAGATTCTTAGTGCTGTTACTCTTGTCGATGTAAAGTTGTAAACTGCTTGGGATCGTGTCAATTAATACCAGGTTTAATTCTCTGCCAAGTGTTTATATATATATATATATATATATATATATATATATATATATATATATATATATATATATATATAAATTTCAAATAGAAAAGTTTTCCTGAAGATGTTCTTTCTCTCAAGCTAGTCATATTTCCTCTAATTTTAGGGAAGTGAAAGCGGAATCTCACCAGTCAGTTTGCATCATAAAGCCGCGTTTGACTCAAATTCCCTTTTTTAAAGTCAAAAAGGATAAATGGAACCATTCTTTTTTCTGTCACAAAAATATTGAAGTCTTTATAGAGTCAAGCTGCCAAACTGGAATTGTGACAAAGTCAGTCCATTTGAAAGATTTTGCTGCCAAAAAAATGAGTTAACAAATGACAATGGACTGGAAACCATGAAAGGGAAGCCAATTCCAAAAAAAACAAGAAGGGTTACTGACCTAAACTTTGTCTGCATTGTGACTTTTACCAGCTATCGATGTTCAGATCTGCTGCACGCGTACTAACACATCTGAGGAGGAGTGTGAAGTTGCTCAAACGCATTTAGCTCGTCCCCTCTGAAGGACAGTCCTTCACTCCGATCGCTAAAGGACGTAGCCACCATGATAGTTTGTGTTGTGTTGATTACACTTGTTGCGAGACGAAGCAGCATGTTCACCATGCAGGATTTCTATGGATAAGAACACAGATGCCTTGCTTGTTTGTTCACTATGTTGTGCACTGAATCAAGCCACAATATTGTTAAATATCAAAGGAGCCTGCTGACCGGTTTATGGCTTCACCAGTCGTTTTGTAGAGCTGTTAGATAGACATCCTCAGATACAGCTAATGCTTACTAACACCCTTGCTATTTAAAAATAAATAAAGAGTGCAGAGAAGTTAGTTGCAGGATCCTTTACTGCGTTGCTTTTGCCTGTGCAGGACTGTTGGTTTTATGCATTTATTTATTTTGTAACTTACAGATGACATTGTACGCTTGACCAAAAGTACAGATGCTGACGCGCATGCTAAAGGGTTGTTTTTTTATTATTTAATTTATTGTTTGCGTGTCTGCTGGGGTAATATTTTTTTCTCCTGTGTGTATATTGGTTTACAGTCGCAGGTAAAGGCTGCACCATTTACACACACACACAGTTTAACACCATCCACAAACGACACCAGTCGTTGGCTGTTGCTTGTTTTGAACCGCTCTACAACCAATTAGAAAGTTTTAGGTATTTAATTGATTCGAAATGAAACATTTTATCACGAGCAGCTCTTCTATTGTCACTGACTAAATAACGCAGCTTTGTGCTATTCTGAATTGTGTCTGTCTATTTGAAATATGATGTCTAATCGTGTTTAGCAACGTTTGTGTGAATAATGTACTATTACTATCTTATGTATAAAAAAAGGAGAGTTAATGAAACACAAGTGTAGGCCTATCACGTGGAATTAAATAAAGATATTTCACCAAAATACACCATGTGTTATGTCCTCACTAATAAAGATGTTTTCTGACACAGTCGGGAAACTCTGAATCCTGTTGATCAGTTTCGTCTCAAGCGGCTGGACTGAATGTGAAAAAGCCATCTTGTGTTGGTTGGTATGTGTTGTGCGTCATCAAAGCTAAGTGAAACCACTCCATCAGTGGTATGAAGGGTTACAACAGACAGGCGTGGCCAGATATTACCATGGGATTGTATTTAAGAAGTATCTAGACTTCTGTATGGTTTTCTTGGTGAATGTTCAGGGTGTGTGACCGGAAGAATTAAAGGCATGGACTAAGGTTTTATAACTATGAGAATACACGTTTGCCTGGGTGTGTGTGAGACAGTCGAGCTGTTTGAGAACAAACGTCAGACTTGTGAATGTGCCCCAGTGAGCAGAGTTGTGCATAAAGGACTTCAACAGCTTACAGCTTTCCACCTAAATAATGGTTGTATAAGCTGCTGGTCCAACATAAAGAAACTCATCCAAACTTATTCCCCGACTACAGCTGTTTTCCCCTGAACTCTAGAGGGCTTATCTACAGTAAGCTGGGACAGCAGCCTTATCCACACTTATGGACTCCTGAACTTTTGCTTCAAAGACTCCTTTGATTATTTTCACAGTTTATGTGCAGAGTGACAACAACAAAAAAAAAACTTCCACAGGTGAAGAATGTTCTTGGGGACGTTTAGATCCGGTTTTGTTAACAGCTGAAATGTGGGTTTTGTCTCACAAATATAAAGGAACTGCTTTTTGATTAGGTTTGCTACAGCTAAGTTTCATTCTCGACATAAACTGGAGGTCGTTTTAGATGCTGAGTCGCAGAAACTTACTTTAAAACAGTAAATAAAAGGTGTGATTCAGATCTGTGGTGCTTTATTTTTATTTATAGATTAAAAACCTCATTTTCTTGGGAGTCCTGGCCACGGGGCAGCCAACGTTACAGTAGGTTTCTATCTGAAATGTAGATTTGTGAACAACCTCAGTTTGTAAAATCAGATTTGTTCTGATTGGATTGATGAGGTAACTACTAGCAGAGTGGGGCCAGTTCTGCGTGGATTACTACAGTGTCAAAACAACACGGATCACACAATGGTTTAGCAGTTAATGCTTTTATCACCTTTTTTCTGGTGGAAATAAAAACTTAAAGATCATTTTTACTCATGTTTAATACATTTGCAGTGGTCTCTAGCAGGAATTAATGCCTTGTGAGCATCGAGAGTCGTTTGGGGGGTGGGGGGCTCTGGTATGCCTGTTTGAGGACAATGAAGTAAGCTAAAGGAGGAAGTAGCTTCAGACGGCAGGATTTGGAGTCCTATGTCCTGATATTTGGACAACTCTTCTCTGATTGGATAAAAACAACATGACTGTACCACTGACTTGCTTTGCTCTGGAACGCTGTCTGCGATGTTTTACTTCCACCAATAACAAGCCTGAAGGAGTTCTGTGTATTAGCAAATGCTAACAGTTAGCTTCTACTAGCCAAGACATTCACTGCTGTTTCCTGGACGTTAAACTAACATCACCGTTCCTCGTCATGAGTCAAGTTGGGTGAGTCCATGAATGATGACAGTGTGACATAGATGTGTCAGGGTTTTCTGAACCAAGTAATTTTCTGTCTATTTTCTGTCAGAAGCTAATATAGGAAATAGGGGTAGAAGGCTGTTTTCATGTCCAGTCTGCATGTTAAACTCAAAGTGACTGATCATATTCAAAAATAAATAGTAAAAAATGGTTTCTCAGTTAACCCGTTCTTTAAAGCAGGCAATTTAAGTCTGTAAAAGGGTTACAGAATTGGTCATATACAGCATGCAGGCTCAAATGTATAAACCTTTACAACTTAGTTTTAATAATCTGTTAATTTAAGGTACCAGTAATGCGTAGGACAATTGTGCCCATCCATTTAGACATAATCTCTAATTTTCTAAACTAAGGTCAATCAATCATCTATCTAGCCCTTCTCTAGATAGATAGATCGATACTTCTGTTACTAACAACACCTCAGAATTAACTCTCGTCTGTGAAACTTAATGAACTCTTTAAATGTCACCAGGCCAAACTGTGATTGATTTAATCTTAATCCTATTTGCATTCCAGTCTGATTTAGTCATGGTGTAGTGGGTGCATCACCTCTGAGCAAACCTCACCCACCCACCCACCCCAGCCTGACGTTTCTGTTGGGGCTGAAACTCCCAGTGTCACCAGCGCTTGATTCCAGTTTGTGTTTAATGGTTTGAACTGGTTCACCACATGGTCATCGTTCAGGGACCCATCCCCCTACTCTTTGGGCGGGGCTTACCTTTGATCTTCTCCCCTCCCTCTACGCACACCTGGGTAAGGACGCTGTCACGCAAGCGGGTTTTGGTTGAATGGAATGGCTCTGGAATGCTGCTCGACTTGATCGGTGATCGGTGTGCATATATCAGCCTGAGCGGAAGGCAGCGGCCAGAGGAGCGGCAAATCATCCCCGGTGTTCAGAGACGGTTATTTACACCTGCCAGGGAGGAGCGGAAGAGAAGCGAAGAGTTAAAGGAATTGAAAGCAATAATGTCACGACAGCACTCGAGCATTCTACCCGGCGAGGAGGCCTTTGCTGACTTCAAGAAGCAGTGTTTGTCCACCGAGAACTGGATCAACAAGTACGACAGCGATGGGATGCAAGTGTGGATCGAAGTCCAGAAAAACAGTGTTCCCAAAGTCCACAAGATCAAGGTAGGCTCGCGCCAACGCTGGAATGAACTCTTTTAAAGTCTGGGGCCGCCAACTTCATATTAACGCTTGGCTCGTGTGCTTGTGTTTTAGTGTAAAATGGCCATTAAAGACGTGTCCGCTGCCACCATGTACGACGTCATTCACGACGGAGAATACCGTAAGAGGTGGGATCCCAACGTGCTGGAGAGCTTTGACATTGCCAGGTTGTCTGATAACGCAGATGTGGGCTACTACTCATGTGAGGACTCCAAAACGTTTCCTTTCATTCAATCTATTGTGTCTGTGTGACCCGCAACGAGTCTAGTTTAGTTCAGTTCAACCTGCTGCATCAAAACAAATGGACTTTTCAGAAAATGCTGTTTAAAACTGTTGTCTGTCAGCCTCATCCCAGCCGATACCCACTTTTCTACACTCATCTGGGCTATCGTCTTTCCATTCCTGCTCATTTAAAAACCTGCTGCTCAACACATTCCTTTTGTGGCTTCTTGTTGCACAATTGTATTTATTGTGACAACAAAGCGGTGCATGTGTCTGTGTGAAGATTTGTCCAACTTTTCCCCTCCTTTCTGCAGGGATTTGTCCAAAGCCGATAAAGAACAGAGATGTTGTGACTCTGCGTTCGTGGCAGGTGACGGATGATGAGTACACTATCATCAACTTCTCAGTCAAACACCCGGTACGCCTCCTCCACCTCCTCCACATCACATTCTTTGCATCTCTTTGTGACACTTTAGTTTGTTCTAACAGCTCCACCTACAAACACATGTCCCACTTGTGGTGGTGCGTGATGCCTTTTTATATCACCCTGTGTAACAACGCTTTTTTTTCCCTCCGTTGTGTTGCAGAAACACCCTCCTCACAGCCATCTTGTGAGAGCGGTCTCCATCCTCACCGGGTATTTAATCAAGCCCACAGGACCAAATAGCTGCACATTCATCTACCTTTCACAAGCTGACCCAAAAGGTAAGAACCTGCCTTATCAGGCAATCTGAACATTTTTGAAGACGTAATTTAACTCGTGTTTTCTGCAGGTTCCCTTCCAAAGTGGGTGGTAAACAAAGCATCCCAAGTCCTCGCTCCTCGGGTATGTATCCTCTCGCACATTGTTTACATTTGTGTGCTTAACAGATCAAAACTCAGTATTGGCATTTCTGAAGGGGTGCGTGTCCACGAGGGGAATGTAAAATGCGTACAGCAGGTGTGTGCGTGTGTGGGAGTGTGAGTTTCATGTGTCTCAAAGGACAATGGTAACCATAGGAGCACAACTGTAGGGGCAGATCCAGGTGAGACAGACTTGCTGCTGACAAAGGAGAATCTTGGCTCAAGCTTTTGCCCTGTCTTCCAGCAGAACTTGTTGTCCAGGTTTCACATCTTGCATGAATTTAAACTATTTAGAGCAGGGGTGAGGAACCCTGTCCACCAAGGGCCGCTATCCAGCATATTTTACTTTCCACCCTGCTTCAACACACCTGATTTCAATCAGCAGGTGATTAACAGGCTTCCGCAGAGCCTGATGAGCTGCTGAACAGGTGAATCAACCGCTGAATCAGAAGTGTTGGAGCAAAGACGTGCATGATACCGGCCCTCGGGGACCAGGGTTCCCCACTCCTCTGATTTAGAGGAAGGTTTATATGTGAGTGGGAAGCCATCCCTCAGCAGCTCATGTCTTTTTTTTAATGTGAGGACTGTAATTAACGTTATCCAAGAGTAAACTGGGGATCAGCTAAAGGTAAATGTATAGATTTGTGATCTAAGTGCCTAACAGAGGGTGAGCACAAACCTATTGGTGCTGAAGTAAAACTTACCTTTTTGCTGTCAAATTGAAAACACTGCTTCTGTTATGCTTATTGTGTCGAGAGTAGCGTTACTTTCCACCAAAACAAAATCATCTGAAAGCTAAACCTGAATTCTCTTTTTAACCCTTTGATGCATGAATTATGAAATCTTCAACCATGATTTTTTTAACAATTTTTTTTTCATTTATCTTTAGGTGTGAATGAAACAAATTTCATATTTACATATTTTTTGTAAAATTTTATTTACAAATAATTTATTACATGTCCACCTCAGTGGACAGTGTGCAATCTGAACATGAAATATGTTGGCTTGACTTACTGAAGTCCAAATGGAGGGGTTCAAATGCAATAAAGTCTTTAACAGCTGTGCTTAATAGCAAAATAAATGAATAACAATTTTAAGTACCTGTCCACTGTAGTGACCCTTATGCATCAAGGGTTAATTGAAGAGCCAGAGAAACCATTATTACTTTTGCTAACGATTGGTCACTCTGAGTTTTTAATTCAGGCTGAAACTAGTCATAGATAAATAGAAAATAGACAGTGAAACTCTAGGATTTGACAGATCTACATCACACTGTCTCATGGGACCATGTTTCGTGATAAAAGGCTGTTGCTGGTGTAGCGTCCAGAAAATGGCAGTCTCCATTAGTAGAAGCTAGCTGTTAGCGTTAGCAAATCCACCACACAGCAGAACTCCTCCAGGCTTGCATTATTTGTGGAGATAAAACATCATTGTTGTAAAGCAACATCAGTTGTACTGTTGCATTGCTGTTAGCCAATCAGAGGCGAGATGTCCAAATTTTCGGGAAATAAGATTCCAAAGCCTTCTGTGTGAAGCTACTTTCTCCTCCAGCTGAATTCTATATCCTGAAACGGGCGCACCAGAGCTTTTTTTTTCCTCCAGAGAACGACTTACAAGACATTCATTCCTGCTAGAAACCACTGCAAGTGTTGATCTTTGATTAAACAACCCCTTAAAGATGTGATTTACTCGTTTATTCAATACATTAGCAGTGTTCTCTAGTGTAAATCAGTGCCTTATGAGTCATTTAAAAAACATAAACACTTATGATGCGCCTGTTCTGAGATGCAGAAGTTTGCTGGTGCAGAGGTGGGCTAAAAACAGCAGGATTACTTATTTTTATTTGATATTCACACACCTCGCTACTGATTGGCTAACAGAATGCCGTTAGCCATGTTGTAAAGTCACCATCACCAGACACACTCTGCTCTCTCTCTCCTTGCTGCAAACATTTTTTTAAAGTCTTCCTGTGGGTGGGCGTGAACCAAGATGCACAAGGCCATGAAGGCAAGTTCAGTTTGATGCACAGGGTATCCGCGGGTCCTAAAAAGTCTTAAATGAGCTTTTCCAAATTTTAAGGTCTTAAAAATCCTTAAAAATGACAAATAATCCTTAAATACAGCTTTCAAAGGTCTTAAATTACCAAAGACCCAATAAACAAGATTCTTTTATTTCTATAAAAATGTAGTGAATTTCTAGTTAGTGTTCAGCATTTTTTGTGTACGATATTGGCGTAAGCGGAACCGTACACATTCAGTTGGTTGTGAAAGGGGGCTATTCTTAGATGAGCACATTAGCTGGTTAAGCTAGTGGGAGCTTGGGGCCATGGGGAAGTGCAAGTTTAATGGTAACTGGATGGCTAATCCCACGATCGCGACATGGTTGGCACCGGTTCAGGCAATAGCTGGAAATTATAGCTTAAATTTAATTTTAAAAATAGCTTAAATTTGATCAAAATGGCCTTAAAATTGTCTTAAAAAGTCTTAAATTTGGCTCCCTTAAACCTGCAGATACCCTGGACGCAGATCTGTTAGGATTTTCAAATCCTAGCATTTTACCATCTATTTCTATCAGAAATCTAATGTAGGAGGTGGGTGTAGGAGACTGATCTCATGTTCAGCCTGCAAGAAAAAGTTAGTGACTGATTATAATCAGAAGTAATCATTAACTCATTAACTGCCAGCCGTTTCCTGATCAGAAAAGTCCTTCTTTGGTGTGTTCTTGCTGTGTTGAAATTCTAATTCCATCTTTTAGTTCTTTTTAAAACACAGGTTTTATTTACCTGCAACGTTTCGAGCGTCAGCCTGACGAAGTTTGCAGCCACAAACGAAACGTTGCAGGTAAATAAAACCTTTCTGTGTTTAAAAAAAGAACTAAAAGGTGGAATTGGAAAAGTTCTTCGCTACCAGTTTTTTTTCAGCATTTTTACTGGTTTTTTTTTTTTTTGAAGACTCACAGAACGTTGTGCGCTAGGATGATGTCAACGGCAAAATGACCAAAACAAAGAGTAGACTCACCTCTTGCATCAGGAAGAATCTGCACGTTTCGAGCTTTATCTGTTCTTTCATAGTCCGTTGTTGAATTGTGATTGGCAGAAGCTTTTCCGGTTCGCACCTCACTTTTTTACAGCAGAGGTCCAAAATGATCTCCTAACACATGGATTTTCTGCTTCCTGATCACATTACCTGTGACGTACGCAGATGAAGATCGGCTTTGGAGCTGAGATGTTTGTTGTTAGGGTGCGGGGGCTCGTTCCGATGCCCACACAGTAAAAAACTGCAAATGAGGACTTTAGTCGTCATTGGCAGTGAATGAGTTAAAATTGGTTTTCAGTTAACCATACCTTAAAAACAACTGAAAATGATAAAGTAATTGATTTGTTCTTTGAGTAAAATGAAAATATTGTTTATATAGATCTAAGTGCCAAGCGTAGTGTTAGCATTTTTATTTTTGCCTATTTTTTAAATAAATCTATAAGTAACTTTTTTTATATCAGGCACAAAAAATCTGTTTATTTACTCGCCAGAACAGACCTAGAGAATAATAAACACCTAAAAGAAAAATGACAAAACCAATTAATATAAAGCAATCGGCATTGATTAAACTAACACCCAACCAAACAAAAGGTGCTTTTGTGAAGCGTGAAGGTGTGGTGCGATCCTCGCTTTCAGCTCTTTGATGATTCTCTTTTCGTTCCAGGTGATGATGAGCGTGCACAAGGCAGGGCAGAACTACCCGGCATGGAAACAGCAGAACTCCCCCAACCTGAAGCCGTGGCTCCACCCAGAGCAGAGCACGCTCGCCACAATGGACCCCGCTGAGCTGTCCATCCAGAGAGCGGACTCACTAGAAAACGTGGATGAACTCACCAAGCTGGATGTTATGGACAGCGAGAATAGCAGCTAGGTCGCACAGAAGCAAAGGACAAGGGGGGCGCCAAAAAAGGGGAAACTGGGAAATAGACTTCATATATAAAAAGAAAAGACTCTGGGACTTCCAGTTTTATGTGAAATCACCCCAGTCCTTAAGTTTTCCATGTCGCTGTGCCTTATTGAGAACATGAAGTGTTTACAGCTGTTTTAGGAGTGCGGATCAAGTTTCCATTGGCCTGATTGTGAACAGGGATAGGGGTCTTTGCCTCTAAAGCATCACGTTATAACAGGTCCTCAACCAGGTTGTCACTTTACATCCATGCAGAAGTAAAAGATAACAAGGCTAGCTGTTCACCAGTGACCTATTTCAATGTCTGACGTAAAACAAGATCAATATAAAACTCTTCAAAAGCAACTTTTTTTGACATGAGACACTTGAAATAGTCACTTTATTTTGGTAAAGTAATGAAAAAGTATATTTTGTGTTAATCTGAACAAAAACCAGTTTTTCAGCCTCATGCAACTAAATACCACGCTGTTGGATTAAGCGTTTGTATTGTGTCCTGGCTGCTGGTTAATTTTTCACTAACATTTTTTTTTGCCTTTAATAAAGAAGAATGCTTAAAGCTTTGCTGGGATTAACCCTAGCAGTTGTCCAATGAGGATGCTCTAAGCACACACAGGTGATCACTAGCTTAAGAGGATGACCTCTCCTTGTGAACGACGCTACCGTGTAAATATTTATGTCTGACACTTCACCTGAGCAGAATAGTGTATTGTATTTATTTATTTCTGTAAACTGATGAAGGCATGACGACTCTGTAATGAAGCCCCACAGGCTGAGAGAAGTTTTTGTGATTATTTTTTTTTTAACCTTGCAGTTTTGGCATTTAACAAATAAACCGGACAAGGTTTAGACGTCTTTTTAATCAGGGTCATTCTTTCTTTTTGTCATTCAATCTCTGGAGAAACCAACTGAGTCAGCAGAACAAGTTTCACCACTTATACCAGTAGAAACCTGGTGCAGGTTCTTCAAGTTCGAGAAATGTTTACGTCATCATTTTTGCTAAATTGTCAGTGTCATGCTGGGTTTGCAATATTTCAAGCCACTGAAGTTTCAATAGAAACACTTTATTGAAATGATCAATGGACAGAATAAAATGGCTGAAATGAATCAGTCGGGCACATCAACTATTTTGGATACATACCCATTCAATGGTTATATCCTTGTTCTAATCTACACTCTTTGGTTTTTGTAAACTAAAGGAAACCAGTTTTGGTCAAAAACTTGCACATCTTGAAGCTACTGCAGAAAACAAATAACCTTTCCACAAGCTTCACATTGTAATTTCAGTTAATTAAAAACATTAAATATTCTATTTAACATTTTGGCACCTAAAATTATGATTGAAACTATAACAAATAATCAAAGCACCAAATGGGTAAAACCTGTGAAACTAGCAGACAATATTACAGTTAAGTAGTCAGTATTTACACGTTTGATCCTTTTATACAATGACAAACATCTGTTAAATATTCTAAATTCATACATGCCAAATTTATTTCAAGTTAAATTCTCTTTATATCTAAAATATGTGTATTCCATTTGACTTTTTACAGTGCATATGTGTTAACCTGAATATTTTACAGAAGTGCACTGAAGACCAACTTCATCAACTTGATTTTAAAAGTGGAAAGGTAATAGTTATGCATGCACATGTTTTAAACACTAATGGACAGTACGGTCTAAACCGGTGGTTCCCAAACCTGGGTCTAGAGGGCCGGTATCCAGAATGTTTTAGTGGTTTCTCTGCTCCAATACACTAGATTCCGTGATTGAATCACCTGCAGCAGCTCATCGGGCTCTGCAGAAGCCTGTCAGTCACCTGCTGATTGAAATCAGGTGTGTTGAAGCAGGGCTAAATCTAAAACGTGCTAGAAACCAGCCCTCCAGGCCAGGAATTGAACCCTTCTGCTCTAAAACTGTCCACATCCTAATGCAGAGCCACAACCAAACCTCCAGTGAGTGATGCACTAGAATCACCACAGTGAAACATTGTGATTATTTTTAACAAATACAACAGTGTGCAGAACAATTCCCAACATGGAGGCCTGTCAGTGAGGCTGACTAATCAAACATTCGTCATCTTGCAGCTGAGACAGAACGGAGGCCAGAGTCTGTAGGAGGAAGATGATGACCTCCTGTCATGAGTTTGTGCTGCCATCTAGTGTACGGTTCTCTCCTTTTGCCTTTGGTAATCTGAAAAAAGAACAGAGACCTTTATTAGACAGAGCGCAGTATCCAGAATCATCACTACCAGTATGATATGATAAAGGTATTTAGCTTGTTTTAGATGTTTACTGTTGAAGCCTTTCAGTGGGACTGGAGCGATGGTTATCTGAGAACGTGGGTGTTCAAACATGCTGCTTTACGCCGACAATCTTCAGGAATGTGCTTTTTATATTTTGCACCTCAAACATAAAGTTTTACAAAAGAAGAATGTATCGACCCATTGAGCAATGACACACAGCACAGCTTGTGATGTACCTACACTAACATCTCAACAGCAACAAAACTGTCTGAGTTTTTGATTATCTGGTGTTTAAAATAATAAAGCAAAAGTCAAAGTAATTCAAAACACTGCAACGATGTAAATCAGGCTCGAAGCAAGGTTTTATAGATATAGGACACAAAAATACTCGGGACAAAGTAAAATATATGATAAAACATGCAAACAGACTCTTGATCTGATAGGGTGAAAAAAAAAGACTCACTGTAGGGGAAAAAGCGAACCCTCATCACAATTTCTCGTGCAGTTTTCAGAATTTCCACGGCCTAAAACAAAAGATGACAAATATATGAGAATAAAATAATTAGAAAAAAAAACTCTTTCCTACTTTGTCTTCATTGCAGCTCAACATTTGCCTGAAGCCAACGTTCAGAGAATGACGCAAATGATCCTTTTCACAAGATTTGCTGCTTCAGTGTTTTCAGATCTTTTTGTCACACGTTTCTATGGTTACGGATGTATACTACAGGCACTGCATTGGTTTCAAAGGATTATATTTGCACTAGCATCCAATTTGTGAATAGTCAATATTTACAGTGTTGGTCCTTTAAGATCACTACAGTCCACCCTGGCATGCTGTCAATTAACTTCTAGTCCAAATCCTGACTGATGGCGTTTGAGTCTTGCATAATCAATTCTTGAAGGGGGTTAGTTTTTGTTTATCCACAGACCTCTTTAGGACTGTCAAGTTCTCAATAGGATAAAGGTCTGAAGGTTTCCTGGACATGATGGAGCTGATCCAGCAGGCCAGGTCAATTTGCTGAAATAACACTGCAGCAGCCCAGAATGGTACTCTGTAGTTTCTACTGCTCCCATGAGCTTGAATGCAGGTCTGAAAATATTCAGGCATTCTCCTCATGAGCTGATGGTGTCCTCCTCCCAGATCCTGAACAGGACATCACTGAACTCCTGGACTGGTTCAACCTGGTGGTGTTGGATGACCTAAAACATGATATCTCCCCAGTTCAAAGCCAGGCTCCATCCATGTTATTGTGTCTTTGGGCAAGGCACTACACCCACTTTGCCTGCTGATGGTGGTCGGAGGGACCAGTGGCACCTGTGTAGGACAGCCATGCTTCTGTGGCTACAACATAGTTCATCACCAGTGTGTGTGGATAGTTCTACTGTAATTATAAACGAGCAACAAAACAGAGAGCTGCTAATGATCTAAACAACGGATACAGTCATGAATAATATTGGCCGTTGCAGCAACATGAGGAGAAAAACCACCAAATACACCGATGTGCTGCTACAGGAGGTGAGCCCAGGGCCTAATTAAGGCCACTGTCATGGAATTTGTTACTAACAGTTTGGTCAAAGACTCATCCTGTTCTTCCTGCACATAGGAGCAGATACTGGTCCTGATGATGGGTAAGAACCTTTAACAGCTCTTCCAGAGTACCTGCCTGCCTCCTGGAATCTCCTCCTTACTCTTAAGATTGTGCTAAGGGAGACAGCAAACCTTCTGGCTATGGCACATATTAATGGGCCATCCTGGTGGAATAGGACTGCCTGTGCAATATTTATAGCTGGGACTTGAATGCTGGATAGTGGACTAGCTTCCTGGCTTCAACGCACAAGATTTTCATCAGCAGGTGATAAACAGGCGAACAGGTAATTCAACCGTTAAATCTAGTGTGCTGGAGCAGGAAAACAACTAAACCATGCTGGACAGTGGGCCTCGAAGGACTGGAGTTCAAGTCCGCTGCTCTATAGGATCCAGGTATCACCTACCAGTAGTGCCACTGAAACTGTCATAAGCTGTCAAAGTAACATGAGGGGGGGGGAGTCCGATGCCTCCATCAGCAATACCACTCCTGTTATAATTATATATATATATATATATATATATACACACACATGCATATATTTATTAACAGACATCCCATCGCGTCAGTTTTACTCTTCATTAGGATCTGCAGTCAGAAAGGACAAACCCCGCTTTTTGTACATAAGTGATGAAAAAGGGCACTTTTGGCGTCAGGGGGTTTGACACAGAGGGTAGTTTACCAAGCGTTTGTTTTTGACATGCTGGGAGTGAGAATGTGTTGCTTAAACAGGTGCGGTAGAAAATGGATGGATGGTAAAATGCACGAGAACACTTTTTGTTTAACACTGTGGTTTCTGTGAATCATCTGAGAGCCATATGCAGTCATCAAAAGAGCCACATAGGGCTCGTGAGCCATAGGTTCCCTACCCCTGCTTTAAACAGTGTTAAAATATCTTCCTAACTTACTCTGGAGTGCTCTATGTCTTGGAAATCCACCTCATTCACAGAAAGAACCTGATCCCCCTCCTGTAGTCCTGCTCTGTGTGCATCTGAGTCTGGGACCACCTGAAAACACACAACACACGTCCTCCATCAACAACGTGGGTCTTTTTTGGGGGGGTTGGTGGGTCAGAAGGACCATAAATATATCAACCAAGAAGAGCTCCCCACGACACACAGACCTTGGATATAAAGATTCCCAACTGTGACGCCTTGCCACCACGGATGTTAAAGCCCAGCTGTGCTCCTGGAGGCTTCTTCAACACGATGGTGCGAGGGAGGAACTGGGTGAGCTCGTTGTTGTAGTCGGGGTGGTGAACCCGCTAAAAATGAACCAAAAAGTACAGCTGACAACACAAAATTATGCTTATGCAAGCTAGATTAAATCCAAGGAGCAGCAATAAACAGACTCTGGAATCCTGAGTCAACATTCTGATGTCAGGGCCAAATAATGAAGAGAATTTAAAGTAATAACAATTAGGTCAAGACTGGGATCAATCATATTCAACAGAGCTGTCATCAGCCAGCGAAACGTCTCACAGAATAGAAACTAGAGGATTTAAAAAATAAATGTTTTTTAATATCCGAGACTGAAATGTGACATACCTCTTGTGGAGGTATCCATGCCGGTGGATTTTCATAAGAAGGCAGGAATACCACCGGGAGCTGGTAGTCATCGTAAGGAATTTTCTGATCCATAACAATTGTTCGTGTACACTTCTGTCGAAAGAGATTCAATAAAGGTTTCTGGCCCCTCTGTTTACAAGAAGCGTATGAGAAAACAACGCCAAAGCAAACTAAAACCCCGACCTAGCAACACAAACCTTAATTTATTAACAACACGTTTCCGTTATTTAACGAAGACAAAAATTGGAACTAGGAGCTACTGAACTAGATGCTAACATTAGCATTCCTTCTGTTAGCTCAAACAACTTTACAACGAACACGCAGCGCCCGGCTCATCCTAATTTAGTATATAACTCAACATTATCATATAATAAAGAGCTAAGTAACATATGTTTAGATTATTTTTGGGGTAAAAAACATGAAAACTAACTTACGTACTAGTGAGGAAAGCTAACAGTTTGAACCAGACTGGTTCGGTTTAGTCGCGCCCCCTGCTGCTGAGGAGGAATATTACACTTCAAAATGTTGAAATTTCTCCCATCAGATCAGGTCTTTGAGTTGATAAAAGTTTGTTTTCTTTACTGGTCTTCTTTCAACACAGCTCCGTATGTTTACTCTGCTGTCTCCCTGTAATCCTTTTCAGTTATTAAAAAAATCCCTCCTGTGTTTCAAACGTTTGAGGAAATAAAAAAAAGTGTGTGACTCAGATGACTTCATCCTGAAAAATACAAATATATGTGTGTGTGTGTGTGTGTGTGTGTGTGTGTGTGTGTGTGTGTGTGTGTGTGTGTAAGCTTCTATGAAAGGAAGGCTCTCTTTTTTTTACCTTTGCAAAAGTTCTTTTATCAGTCTTTTTATGAGTTCAAGAGTCTTTACTCACATTGTTGTATTAATGTTTCACGTTGCTCCAGCACCCATAGAAAAAGCAAAGTCAACTGTAAATTATCTCTCTTTAGCACTTTTCTCTGCCGGTTTATATCTCCTCTTATTGCATACTTGAGTTCAAAAGATTTTAACTGGACCTCACATCATTTTAACATATGTTTGGTGTCTTGAACAACAATCATAACTTCTAATAGACTTACTAGGAGTTAATGTAGTTTTTGGTTTTGTTTGGTCCTCTAATACTTTCAGTCATTTTTTATGGCCCTGTGTTCCATCTACCCATGAGTGAAGCTTAGTATGGTATGTTTTAGTATTTTTAGATTACTGAAAATTTGGTTTTGCTTGTTTTTCTCGTTTCATTTTCTGCATTTTATAAATCGGTTTCCTGCTTTGTCTCTGTTAGTCTTTGGGTTACAATAAAATGGTCAAAACTTGACCAGCTTTCCCCTCTCCTTGTTTGAAAACACCCTGGGTCTCAGCATAAATGCAGAAAATCTATAATAAACCAACCACTGTCACAAGGATTTAATTTTAGACTCAAACTCCACAAAGCTTCATGCCAGCTGTTTAAAACGAAAAAATATGATAAAACAGGTTTGGTTGGCTTCATTACATTGAAAACTGTATTACCCAGGTTGTCTTTGTACTGCTTTGAAACATTTCAGTATGACAGAAAAAGCAAAAACTGAAGAATACTCCCAGCACTGTGTGCTACTGATAATTGTGTCAGTTTTGTTCTAAAACACTACAGAAGGTGCATACAAAGTGTGGACTATTTCTAAAACAGGAGCGTGTTTATAAAACTAGAACAATCTGTGTCAGCAATGCATGAAGTGTTACATGCTGCAGCAGGCTGAAGGCTGCAGAAGGTGTGGAACACTGCAGCATTTTTAAAGATTATTTCTGATTCTAATCAGTCACTCTTGAGTTTTTCCATGCAGGCTGAACATGAAAATAGTCTCCTACACCTATCTCCAGCATTAGCTTCTAGAAAACAGATGGTGAAACTCTAGGATTTGAAACTCCTGACAGATCTACGTCACACTGTCACTTAACGTTCACGGACTCACCCATCCTGACTCACAACGGTGAAGGCTGCTGTTGGTTTAGCATCCAGGAAAAAGCAGGGAACGTCTAAGCTAGAAGCTAAACACGGCAGAAGCTCCTCCAGGCTTGTGCTATTTGTGTAAATTAAACATCAACAAGTCAGTGATAGAGTTGCATTGCTGTTTTCCAATTAGAGACCAGATGTCCAAGTATCAGGAAATAAGACCAAAAAAAAAAAAAGCTCAGCTGTGATGTTGCTAACTTCCAAGTTCCTGGAAATGGTGAACCTGTGATTTTTTTTGCCTCCCAAGTACAACTTAAAGTACATCCATTCCTACTAAATGTATTGATTAAACGATTGTCCCACACATTTAATGTGGTGATTGATTTGCTCCAAAAACATTATAATTTATTTGCTTTTATCTTAGAGCAACTTCTCAGAAAGAAAGAAAACCTTGTTCCAATCTGCAAAATAAAAATGATGCCATTAACAAAGAGTTATGACAGAAATTATGCCATTTTAAATAATTGCTCTATTTTTATTGTGTTGGGTGATTAAAGAAAGCTTTTGTTTTTAGCCTAGGCCTGCATATAAAAAGATAAATAAACATGTTCACTTCTACTTTAGAACTTCATGAAGCAAGAAAGATGGCTTCCAATTTGGAGTTAGCTCCGGGAAAAAATAAACAACAATTTTAGGTCAAATCCAAAAAGATAAAGCAGTTTATTTGTGTCACTCAACTCTCTGGCTTGTCCTCTCACTTCCTGTCTGACAGTTTCACTCTCTCCCTCCTACCTGCGCTGTGTGCGTGGGCCCTCCCCCTCGGGCCAGCGCAGTCCGACGGCCCCATTCATGCAGATCCATTCATATTCAGCTCACAGATGCATCACAAGCTAAAGAAGGATGGTAGAAAAGGAGGAGAGTGAGGATGAAGGAGGCAAACGGAGAGAGGACCTGAAGAAGAGCGCGTCTCTGGAACTTCCGGTGAGTTCCCGCAGCTTTGACTCAACGCTTCTCCCGCTAATCACGGATTCATTTCGACCAGCTGCTATGTGATTAAGTGGCAAGATAAAAGTTTAAATTATCCCCACAATGCGGAGGATTAAGCGATTAAAGGAGGAAATCTCTGCGGACTGTGACTCCGCTTTTGGAGTTGAAGCAGCAGGGTTTTACCACTTTTCTCCTATAAGCGCATCACTCAGTGTTATAGCAAAATAAGTAATTAAACGGAAAGGAATGACTGGAAACGAGATTCTGTTAAAAACAATGAAAACAAACTATAAAATTAAACGTGAAATACTGTCTAAAAGTTTCATTTTAATAATTAATTTTCCTCTGCAAGATGCAGGATTTTAAAATGGCAAATATTGTACTGAAAATATTTTAAAATGAGGTATTTTTGCTGCTTTTACACTAATCTTCTGTCTAGCAATATTAAGTCAGTGTTCTTAAACCTGAGAAATATGGAGGACAAAAATAAGGTCAGGCTGAAAAAAATGACATTTCTGAATATTACCCGAACGTTTTGATACTGAGAAATGCAGGGAACCTGCATTAAAGACTTAACACAGGCCAGAGTTGGTCAGATCATCTCCTGATTTTCAGCTTCTGCAAAAATACTTTTTTGTGTTAAACTTTTTTTTTTCTTAATCTGGAGGCCAGGAGGGGCAGCAAAAGATTTGTGAGAAGTTGGATAAAGCCCCTAAAGATGCAATAAAACTGGTTGAGAGATGATTCGATACAGGTTTGGCCCTTGGGATAGGAGCCTGAATGGGTCAGGGTTAAGTGGCCCAACATACAGAAAATGTTAAATATAAAAATAAAACTGGACTGAACTTGAGAGAAAACGCTAGAAATGAAAATCTTAAAAGCTTGTAGAGGCTTGAAAACGTGATGATGATCAAGATCACCTTAGAGGAAAAATCCATCTTCTTAGAAGGAAACGTAAAATAAAAGTGAGTCAAGACTTCTGCACAGTCCTGCAGAGCAGTAGTTCCCAAACCTTTATTCCTTGAGGACCCCGTTGCCCATGTCCAAGACAAGGCAGGACCCCAAACAACAATGATCATTTAGAAACTTGAAACACACAGTAATACATTTTATGTCGAGTTTTCATAAACTGTTGGGTGTGTCATTGGAATTTCATTAATGTCATTTTACAAATAAAACCCCCAGTTTGGAAACCACTGCTGTAGAGTACGGGTTACCAAAGCTAGGATCAGGCCAACGTCTGCATAATTTTTTTTATTTTTTTATTATCTTTATTTCATTCAATAAAAAAAACACAACAGATACTAAACAATATTCATAAAAACACAATGTATATTTGAATGAAAATGTAAATGCTAAATTCAGTAGTCACAAATGGAATGAAGTAGAACAATTTATATCGATGTTTTTATTTCCTGATTTCATTATGTTCATTCAACCTTTAGACAGTTTATATTTTACTGTTTAGTGTCTTACTGGTGAAAGTAAAAAAAAAATTTAAATATAATGCAAAAGTCAGTTTATTTCACTGATTAAACTCAGACTGAGAGACCGTCTAAAGGCTCAGGAGCCCTTTGCAGGTGTTTTGAAGGAATTAGCTGATTAGAGTGACACTAAAAATACATAAAAGCAAAGCGGGGAGAAAACTTGTGGCTGTAAAAGTCAGAGTTCTGATGTTGGACATCTGCAGATCCCTGAGATGGATTAGGAGTGGGTTCCAGAGACGAGGAGCAACAGAATAAAATACATGGTCATCCAGTTACATGTTTTGTTTGGGGAACATGAAGAAGGGCAGCAGCTTGAGAGTGGAGGGACCAAGGGGTAAGCATTTCCTTGAGATGGTAGGGTGTGTTGCTGAGTGAGGAGACAGATTTTAAACAGTATTTTAGCAGTGATGGGAAGCTGTTGAAGCTGACGCAGTACAGAAACAATCTTTCACTGTTCTGTACTGAAGTACCTGCACGTTTGAAATACCTGCAAACAGCCTGAAGGAAATGGATGCATGGACCAGTTTTTCACCAGTTGGGTATTGTTTACTTAACCTTGCTCCTGGTAATTAATCAAAATGGGATGTGGTTAAAAATAAAAAGACTGAAGTTATTGCTGGACGGGAAGGCTGACTTTCCCTAACAAGCCTCACTGTAGCTACCAATTCTCTAGCCTGGTCTGCCAGACTCCTCCTGTGTTTAATTCTGCACAGAGAAAGGGTCTGGGAACTCTCCTATTCAAATAACCCCACCCTGTGCAAATTCTAACCGAGCCAATCAGCTGAGCAGCGTACGTCACACACCATAACACCGAGTTTGTCATAAACATGGTGGCTGAAGCGGAGTTCGCTGCGGCTTTTTCTCTGTTCTAAATGACTTGAATGTCTTTAAAACAACAAGTAGAAGCACGAAAAGCCTTTCTTCTAAAGGAATAAAAGATGTTTGCGCTGTTGCCAGATGCCTTTTTTTTTACGACAGCTAAAAAACTACAGCGTTGCGTGGTACAGTCAGCATTTCTGTCTTTTTTTCTGATTGGTTATTTTTTATCTGTCTAGTCCCGCCCCTCAAGTGCCTCTCTGAGTTACCAGACTCTTTTTCTGTGCAAAATTAAACAGGACGCGTCTGGTAGGCCAGGCTACCAATTCTCTAGCTGGAGTCGCAAAAAGGGAAAAGTTAAAGAGGGAGATGTTATTTAAAACAAAATAGGCATATCTTTAATTTAATAAGTTTTCCTTCACACCTGTGTAAATGTAACCCTTTCGAAAGGTTTATACGTTCACTTGGTGGAGTACACACACTTGCCCTTAGGAAGTTAGGATGCATATTTTAAATAAAGGAACAGGTAAAAGTCTGTGGGATTGTTTATTCTGCCTAACAGTACAGGCACCCCTGTTTTTACTAGAACTTTGGTGTTGCAGGCTTCGGTTCTGAGATGGAGGAGTTCAGCAATTAAAAAAAATAATAACACAGTTGCAGTGTCAGAGCGCCGCAATTAGGTCATTGTTGCAAGCCAGCCAACCACAACGAAGCATTTAATTGTTCTTGGTTGTAACAGAGACACGTTTGTTTCCTTTTAACCTTGTCTCTGTATGACAAAGTGGTTGGATTTATAATTTACATTTTTACAAACGTTATTGCACAATTCTTGGCTCGTGTTAAAACTTCCTGGTATGTTTTGTTTGCTCGGTGAACCACGGTGCCTTCTGTTTCACCCAAGTGCATGAACCTGCCCACACATGTTCTTATTAGAGCCAATCCTCATTTTTCTCAATAAGAACCTCATTAGTATTGACTTTTTCATCTTCAAGAGCAAAAATTAGCGTAGTGAGTGAAAGCTTAATTTTAATCATAAGTCAGTTGATCTTATCCAAACCTTGTACTCTGACTTGACACCCTGGGGGTGTTAACTGAAATCCATCCAAGCTATGTAATCTGGCAAAAGCACTAAGTGAAAATCAAGTTGGACAAGAAATGAGTCGCAAATAAGCTGTTTTCACAACAAAAACTCCTTATAACTCCGTCTTCTGCAGGTGACAAAATGACAAGTCTCGCTTTCCACCATGCCCGTTCCAGTAAGTTGCAACCGAAACCTGGCAAAGCAGAGGAATGTTAAGCCTCGACATGCTGACTAAGTGACCCGTTTAACACCGAGGTGACTAACAGCTTTAAAGGGGTGAATTAGGTCTGTTAAGTGTGCTTCTGTGAGAGAGACTGTTACTGTCTCACCTGTTGTAGATCACACTTTAAACAGCTTTGGTTTAGAGAAGCTAAAGAAGCTAGTCTCAAGGTGGCTAGTTACGATCTTCAGAAACTCTAAAGTCGTTCCCGCGGTTATGTCCCGATCTGATCTTAGGTTGCAGAGCTTTGTCCAGATCAAGGATTTTGTTATTGTTGTGGTGACACTCAGCTCTCCCATCTCTATTGTTGACCTACTTTCGATGGTTTTATACCAGTCATGTCATAAAAAGTCACCTGCTCTTTAGAGGGTCAGAAAAAAAGGACAACTTTCATCAAGAGCCATTTAAAATGTTTTGAGCATAATGTTTAAAGTTTATTTACTCAATTGAAGACAAACTGAGGAAAAAAGAGCTCATTGTATCATTGTATTGTTATTTGTGTCAAACACAGGATGGAGCTTCCTTTACAGTCTCTGTTTTCAATTAAATGGATAAACACCTTTTGGAATGCTGTTTATTTTATAATCTGGTGGAGTTTCTGCATCCTGGCCAACTACAACCTCAGTCCCAGATCAAAGTAAAGTGTTTGCAAACAGTTGTTCAAAACGGTGTTTAAAAGTTAGACAGGTTAAGTTAAAAATCTCATTCACTGAGAAACCATATGATACTTGTATATTTTTATACGTTTAATCTCTGAGTTGCATAAGCATTCTGAATAAGAAAACTGTCACCAACCCCTATTTCCTGTAGTAGTCGGTGAAGGAAAATGGACAGGAAAATGATCAGGTCAGAAAAAGCCACTCAGATTTACGTCACTGTGAAAGTGAGTGTTCATGGCCCCGCCCACTTTGGTTGTTGTTGATTTAGCAGTGAGGAGAGAGCAGACCACCTCTCAGCTAGTAGAAGCTAACCACTGGCAAATTACATCTCCACAACATGGCAGAACACATTCAGGCATGTTGTTACGGAGATAAAACATCAATGTTGAATTTTCTTTCAGCCAATGAAAGAGCGAACGGAGGCAGTGGAAGAGTTTTGTCACCATTAGCCAATCAGAGGTCTTTTTTCTGATTTGCATGTCATGAATAATGAGTAAAACTTCCTGCCAGTTACCCCACTCCTGTAATCAACTACTTCCTGGAACAGGAGCGCCAGAGCTTTTTTTTCTCCACAAAAAACAACTCAGGCATTCATTTATACCACAGACCACAGCTTCATTGAACTAAATGAATGACAGATTTTAGACATTAGTTTGAAGGAATAATGGAACAAATCCCATGATCCATGTAGAAAAACTGTCCTTGTTCTGTGATCCTTTACATGAATCAGTTTCTATTGATTTCAATGACTTTATTGTGGTCTGTATTCTGCAGGTCTCTATTTAGAAACATGAATAAAGGCTAAATAATTTCTTAATGAGACCTGATTTTTGAACTGGGGACGAAACAAACACAATCACTGAATCATCCCTTGTTTTAAACACATTTACACTACCGTAAGTATCACAACGTGTGGTTATTTATATTTTAAATGTACCTTTTCAGAGCTGGCCTCTACTTTTAGCAAGAATTACATAATTCCACCAAAAGACAATGAAATGTTCATCTAAGGTATTATTATTATTATTGATAATAATGATGATGATGACAGTAATAATGGATTGGATTTATATTACGCTTTTCTCAGCACTCAAAGAACTTTCCATTAGTCACGCACCCTCACATTCATTGCCGGTGATGGTAAGCTGCTGTAGCCACAGCCGTGCTGGTTTGAAGCCATTAGCTCTTTTGTTTATTCTAGACTAATCTGCTTCTCAAAACTGAAGTCATTCAAAGATCTCCAACATATAATATCATCATTGGCCACAACCTTTAACACCAAAAAGTTTATTAAGGAGGTCTGACCCATGTGTTTAAACCCAGTTATCCCTCAGAATGATTGCTTTATTTTTGAAATCTGTTTTGAGGTTTCCTTTTCTAAATGTGGTGTCTGTGCACGGTTGTGCCTGTCACTATGTCCATTTGTGCTGCAAAGGCTTGAACACACACACACACACACACACACACACACACACACACACACACACACACACACACACACACACACACACACACACACACACACACACACACACACACACAGACACCAGGCCGGACTGAGCTGTGCTCTGAATACCTCATGGTGCTGGCTATTGTAAGCACCAACACTCCCTCTTTCTGCACATGGGCCCCTATAAGGGGCTTATTGAACGGGGATTGCTTTAACACTCAAAGAAAACCCCCTTCTCATTGATTTTCTGTCACAATCATCTTTTTTTCCTCCTTATGGTTCATAGGTTGAATAGGAACGAGCCCAAATAAAGAATAATCTGGGTCTGCTTCACCCTCAACAAGAGAACTGGGTCTTGCTTGCTCCAAACAGAATCTGCATTTTGTTTATTGGCCACAAAAATCCGCCGGGATGACCCAAAAGGATGGCTTCTGCCGAGTTTGCAGCCGAGGCTTCTATAGCTGCCACTGGAGGAAGCAAAGTGAGAGAACCAAAAAAGTGAGTATAGTTTTTCTTGGAAATATTTTTTGTTTTGCTATGAGGAAGGTTGTTGTTAAACCGAAATGATGATGAAGTGATGAAAAGAGAGAGAAACTATGTGCCAAGAAAGACGAGCAAACTTGCAGGCTCCGACAGGTTTTGTGAGGGTTTTATCTGGAACAGGATTAATGAAGGAGGCGGGGGGTGCTATGTTTTGTGTGTGTGAAGGAGAAAGAAATTAAAGCAGGTGTGTTTACACTAGAGATTTCCTACAGAGTTTTTTTGTTGAGTTGTCTGGACGCAGGGCATGCAGTCAAGTGTAAAAATGTTGGTTTTTCACATCACAAATGAAATTAAACTCTTACTTTAACACAGTGTCATTTTTCTTTGAAACTTAAGTGTTCAAATGTCCAAATCGGTATTTATTCATTGTTTAGTGCTTTTATTCATTTCAGTGGTCTTGTTGCTGGTTCCTTTTTGTCAGCCTGGTTGCTGCGTTCTCCCTCTGCTGGATATATATTTGTCTGGCTGTGTATAACTCCCGAGATATGTTTAACTGGTGAGTAATCATCAATAACACACACACACACACACACACACACACACACACACAAGCTGAGAATCCTCTCCTTCTTGATGGCCTTTGTCTAATTCGTGCCTCTGTTCTGTTGTCAGGAAGCTGTTCACAGTACTGAACATGTGGGTGAACTGGTTCATGGTGGTGTTCATCATGTCTGGAGTCTTAACCAGCTACTGTGTGCTGCTGCTGGTGAGAACTGTTTAAAACAGACAAAGTATTGAGGATAACTAGTTATTCCCTAGAGCAGATATAAACAGATCTGATCTTTTGAAGTGGAAATGTGAACAATTTATTTGCTAGCTGTTTAAATGACCTCAGTTTGGAGAAATGAGCATTGTTCTGAAGCTATTTGATTAACTTTTACCTTCATCACCGACTTTCAATTCCATCAGAAATGTGATATTCCTTCAGGATTAGCCACCACTAGCTGCTATGTTATATATGCTTGTAAATTATCATATAAATCTGTTTTTTAAATAGAGTGATAAAAAAGTCAAATTTCATTTACAAAAATTCGAACGAACAATTATTTAATTTTACATACAGAGTTTTTTTTTTTAATTTTTTTAAGGTGGCAGCAATGCACTTTGGTTTTGACTTTGCTGTGTCATGCTTTCGGTTTATCAGTCTGGACTAAATTTGTTTCCATTTCTCCCGAAGAGGCAGAATTAGAATTGTTTAATATTTCCTTAGATCCCTATCTCATGCTAGGGCTGTGCAGTTCATTAAAGCTGGGGTATGCAGTTTGAAGAATTTGAAGTAACCTCAAAATGCTTATACTTGACTATCTGACTCTGTTCAGTTATATTAAGTAGGTATTGTTTCATAATTTATAATAAAAAGCTCACAATAATTTATGCAAGCCTAGAGCATCGACCGATAAAGTTTTCGTATCCAAAAGAGTGTTGTTAATCCACGAGAATGCTCCTCATGTACCCAGCATGCACTGCAGGGTCACTCATTAACGCACAGTCATCTTAGCACAACACCCTAGATTGCAGCTCCTGCAGAACCCAATAAAAGCCGAGGAGATAATTCAGCAGTTAGAGGCAGGTGTTTCTGAGGTGTAACATATAAAACGTTACTTGTCTGTTAGCACTACAAAGCGATCTGTGCGTGGTATGAGGCTTCACTTTATGCTCTTTCTGGAAGGGGGAGCAGACGTGGAAGCTATATGCCCAGTCCCGATACCCACACTGCAGCCTAGGGGTCCTCTGTGAAGTGTACTTAGAGAAGGTGTAATGCTAAAATTGTTCAAATTGCTGCAGAATTAGGACGGTGACCACCGCATCATAAACCACAACTTCCTAAATGGGGATGCTGGTTGCTGTTTGTGCCAATTTGCTGCTTGAAATGATATTAAAACTGAATGATGAGGGGGAAAAAAGGGATTAAAGGTTGAATGTGGAATAATTTCATAAAACGCTACATGGCATGGCACATTTAGAGGTCTGCAGAATGAATGTACACCATTTCCTTTAAAAGCTATATTTTAATAAAAAAAAATTATTAAATATTTATTTTGATGGGAACGACACTGGGTTTATGTTCATGTCTGCCAGCCAATAAGGGGACCATTGCGGGTTGCCAAACAATCCAATCGGCACAGAGAGGATGTCACTGTGGAAAATGGCGGAGCAGCTGCTTCTGAGCCCAAAAGATGTCGATATCCTTCTTAGAAGAGTAGTGACCATAAAAGATCTAAAACAAGCAGCTTGAGAGGCTGAGTCAGGCCGGCGTGACGCGCTCTTTACAAACATCAGCTGCGATTCCAAACTTGGGTTCCCAAAAACTTTATTAAAGTAACTCCAATTAACTCGAAACATAACATGCTCAAAATCAAACAGTACAACTATCACAGCGATCAACTGACGGTCAACAAAAATATGCGGCAACCCTCTCACCCACTCCTCCTTTTCCCAAATTATCTGAGCAGGTGCTGGAGATGATGTTAAATCTCTCCATGATCACCTGACTTGACACTGATCTCCGTTTACAACAAATAAACCCACCAAAAACACATCAACAAACATGCATATGTCTCCTATACAGAGTGAGTACAGGTGAAGCCTACAACAGATGGACCCAAATAAAAAAAACTTCACGTATCGGCAGCAAACCTGGAATCCCGACGGCTGGAAACCTTGTTCTATTCTACAACCTCCAAACACTAGATTACCTTTAGTGTTCATGTTCCATATTTCACCTTTAAATTGCTGGCATATCATGTCCAAATATACACACCATCACCGTTATCAGCTAACAATGTATTTCAACAGACATGTGATGCATCTTTCCAACAGAGAACTGCAGGCAATAATAAAATACTGAATATTTTGATAAAAATACTTAAATACATTTCTCGCAGCAGTGGATTGTGAACAATACCCCTCACCAAAGTTCACAACGACGCAGGCTCTGGCAAAATGCAGATCATGGATGGAGAAGGGGCGGGGCCAATGTCCACACTTGAGGATAGGGACACAATATGCACTCGCACTTCTGGACAGGAATGCACAATTGAGGGGCACAAGGGTGGAAGTGCGAGTATTGGGACCGGCCCATAGAAAATCCTCTCCTCGATGACGGGGTGTTATGGACCCCAACTTTTAATTTGTTGTTTAAGTTGGACTTTTTTTTAATCAACAAAAAGTACAGACATAAAGACGATTATTTTGTCTCATGTCACATTTGAAGCCTGCTTAGTGCATACATATTTTGCCACACCTTTTGAATGATGCATGCTTTCACCTACATCAGGGCAAGAAAGACTGCAGCATATAAAGCAAAGAATACAATAGTTTTAACCATGGCTCCCTACTACATGCTGTGTGTTGTTGCTTCTAGTGATGTCTTCTATGTGCTTTTTATTTTGAAGCTCTTTTTCTTCTTGTTTTGACATCTTGGTTTGCACAACAGCTCCTCTCTTATTTTATAGCAACACCATTTTTCCATGCTTTTTATGAGTGATGGATCAAATTAAGTTTAATTAAATGGTGTTTGTTTGTTTTGGACTAATGTCTGAATGTTATCAAATGTACTCAATGTTGTTTTTTATCCTAAAGGCTTTAGCATTTTCATGGTAGTCTATATTGAATCTAGTGTAAGAAATATATTTTGATCTCCTAATTGAGTTTTATCACCCCTAAAGCTCAACTCTGTAAACTGGTGTCAGCTGTCTCTTTAAAATTTGAGCTCTACATATTTTATGTGTTTGTGTTTATGTATTTAGCAGACGCGCTTGTCCAAAGTAACTTACAAGTGATAATGAAGCCAGCAGGTTGCCCTTGAGGCTAACAACAAACACTGTTCAGTCAATCCTGGGTGGCAGTGAGGCAGCATCATCAATCATAAAGGGAAGCGAACATAGAGTGTGTAGTAGAGTGGGGGACGGGTGCTGGGAGGGTGCTAGTTTAGAAGATGCTCTCTGAAGAGCAGGGTCTTCAGGAGTTTCTTGAGAATTGACAAGGATGCCCCTGTTCTGGTAGTGCTTGGTAGGTCATTCCACAATGGTGGAACGACACCTGAAAAGAGCCTGGATTGTCCTGAGCGTGATTTATCCACAGCTAGCAGACAGTCCTTCGATGACCGGAGTGGCCGGGCCGTGATGTAAGTCTTTACAAGAGGATTCAGGTAGATGAGAGCTGTACCATCCAGGACTTTGTATGCTAGTGTTAGCAATTTGAATTTGATGCATGCTGCTAGCGGTATCCAGTGGAGCTCAATGAACAGAGGGAGACAAGTGTTCTTTTAGGCTGATTGAAGAACAGACGCGCCGCTGCATTCTGGACCATTTGAAGAGGTCTCACAGTACAGGTTGGAAGACCAGTAACACTACACAGGAACACCAAACTTGAGCTGTTAAAGATTTAATTTGAGGACAACGCCTGTTGGAGATCACAGTAAATAATCACATGAAGAGAAATGAAAGCAACAACTTCTGATTCTGTTGAATTTTATGAATCCATCCATCCATTTTCTCCTGCTTATCAGGAGTCGGGTCGCGGGGGTAACGGCCTAAATCAAGAGGCCAAGACTTCCCTCTCCCCAGCCACTTTGGCCAGCTCTTCCAGGGGAATCCCAATGCCAGGCGAGAGACGTAGTCCCTTCAATGTGTCCTGGGTCTCTTTTAGGTCTCCTCCCAATTGGATGTGCTTGGAAAACCTCACCAGGGAGGTCCAGGAGGCATCCTAACCAGATGCCTGAGTCACCTCAACTGGTTCCTCTCGATGTGGAGAAGCAGCAGATCTACTCCGAGCCCCTCCCGGATGACCAAGCTTCTCACCCTATCTGTAAGGGAGAGCCCAGCCACCCTGCGGAGAAAACTAATTTCAGCCGTTTGTATCTGCGATCTCGTTCTTTTGGTCACTACCCAAAGCTCATGACCATAGGTGAAGGTTGGAACATAGATATACCAGTAAATCAAGAGCTTTGCCTTCTGGCTCAGCTCGCTCTCTTCACCACGACAGACCAGTACAACGCCCGCATCACTGCAGACATCGATTTAGTGCTGCAGCTTTCCCTCACTCGTGAACAAGACCCCGAGATACTTAAACTCCTATACTTGGGGCAGGACCTCATCCCTGACCTGGAGAAGACATTCTACCTTTTTCTGACTCAAGACCATGGTCTCGGATTTGGAGGAGCTGATTCTCTGCTGATTTTATGAATCATGATTTTAAAATATTATATATTTTTTCCCATTACTTTTCAGAAATACCTCTTATGGTGATGGAAAGTTACCTGTTTTTCATTTAATGAATAATGATTTTCGCTGTCTATCGTAGCTCTTTGCACTGGTCCAACTTGCCTTGAGAGAAAAACTTGACCTACACGTTCTGCACAAGGTAAGATAAGTAGTCATGTGATCACCCTTGTCATCAGGGGGATTTCTAGACGTACACCATTCTCTGTGCAGGTCTTCCTCTTTCTCAGCATGGCAATCTTCATCGGTGGAGGGGTAGCATTTACCTGCCGTTGGAAGGAAGAATTGCCAACTGTACCACTTTTACTCCAGGTACAGTGAGAGAGCCGATCTAGGTGTAAATATTAATTTTGCAACAAGACTGAGTTTTATGTAACTATCATGTAATTTTGGTGTTGGTCTCTTGGTAGGCTACAGCTCCTTTCTTGCAGTTTGGTGCTGTTGGAGCCTTAACGCTGCTCAGCTGGATTATCTTTCAATCTTTCAACGCAGCCAAAAAAGGTACACGACAGATATCTTTTATGAGTCAATGAAAGTATGAATCAACACTAACTGAACAGAGCAACTTTTCACCAGGCTCGGTAAAATGACAGTTACAAGAACAGGTTTTTCAAACATTTTTAAGTCTTAAGACCTGACTGCACATGAAATTTGACCTGAGGAGTTTATCTTAATCTCAACCTTCAGTTGCTGTTTATGTAAAAAAGTACGAAAGGTATGAGGTCTGAAAGCCATCTAAGTCCCTGAGACAACAGATCAACCCTAAGTCATGTCGTTTCCTCCATCGTCATCGTCGGGGCACAATTTGTTTCTTTTTTCTTCAAACATAAAGTAAAACGGTCCGGGATATCTACTTGTCTGGGTGAACTGTAGAAGTATTATATAAATACTGTTTTCTTTCAGATTTTGAAACTCTAAATCAAGGAATGAACCAAAATACTACATATTTCTAAAGATGTTGATGGTATCTTTGGGTTTTTGAAAAATGCAATCCTTCAGGTGATGGTAGTCTTTTTGATAAACAGATACTGAAGCCTTTAATTTTTTTTGCGTGTGCATGCCTGTATTGCTTCTTCCACAATTTTATAGAGCAAGTTTCAACCAAATAACCTAAAGATTAGAAGTTATTGACGTTTTTGTTTTTATACCAAAGCACTTGCACAACTGACACATCTAATCCAATTTCTTTTCTTTAAACTGCCCAAGCAGCTTTTGGAGGATTAACAAAGATGTTTACCTGGTTCTCTGGCCAAGACGAAGGACTAAGACCATCTTAGAAAGGCATTTTCACCCCGCTCGTGTTTATCATGTGGTGCTGAAACAACCTGCATGTGTCAGGGTTGATGTAGTTTTATGTAGCAAAGCTGGGAACAAACCAATGAAGGGAAAAAAAGAGATAATGTATCTAATGACACACACACACACACACTCACACACACATATAAATACATATATAATCTTTATTTATTTATTTTCCCCCAATTAAAGGTACTTTTTTATTCACACAAACAAAAAACTAGAATGCTTTATTTTTTTCCAGGTTCAAAGTTCCTGATTGCTTTGATATTTCTAGTCGTGTCAGCTGCCATCTTCCTGTGTCCCCTGCTTATCAAGTCACCATGTTTGATAGCTGTGGAGGAGTTGCCTGAAAAACCCAAACTCATCGGCCACAGAGGCGCACCAATGGTGAACATCCTGTTTAACTTGATTTGGCCTTAAAAAAACACTGTGTGTGTATTGTCTTGGATTGTGTAAGAAGGGCAGTGGCTGTGACATCCTGCGTGGAATAAGTTCCCTCAATTTGAACCAAAGAATGACATCAAAACATGGCTGTCTACCAGGAAATAATCTGTTTTCTAAAATTGTTGTGTTCAGAGTGCTCCAGAGAACACCTTGATGTCATTTAACAAGAGCATCGAGTGTGGCGTGCTGGCATTTGAAACAGACGTGCAAATAAGGTATGAAGGAAAAGCATAAATCTTTTCACTTGGTGCCTGAGTAATAGTTTGCATTCTTTTGTGCTTCAAATATGGATAAAACAAATCTGTCAATCTGTTTTGTTGGATTTTAGGAAATATGTGCCTAAAACAAGCTGTTTCAAAAGAATTCCCCGTATGTGATGTCACAAACAGGGAAATTAGAATAGAACCGCTTCTCACGTGCCAGAGCTGCTGCTGGAGGAACAGCTCTACTCTGAGCCTGTCCCAGATATCAGAGTTACTGAGATTAAAGCAACCTGACTAGGGGATGGGTGGGTGTGGCTAGCTTCAGCTTGTTTTCTTAAAGTGACAGAGCCTTGAAACGGCTCATTCTGGAAGTTACTGAAACTGTCGAGAATAAAACGGCTCTGAGTTTTTTGTGAAGGATTTTGTGCATAGAGCTTCGTAAGCATGTTTTGCATTAATTATTTATTCCTTATAACTTAAAGGAGCAATTTGTAAGAGTTCTACTATAAAATAAGCACAAAATGGTCTAATGTCTGTCATGATGGAAGGAAGGTTGCATTGAAATTGATTTTATTCTCAGTTGGCTGGGGCTTGTCAGTTTTTATTCTATCAAAATGTTCAAATAGGTATGTAGTCTTTGTTTAAAATCTGTGAGCCTGTGAGGTTGCAGAGTCTGCGAAGATCTAATACTGCAGCGCCAGCGTTTGTATTTAGACTCTGGCAGGCAAAAAGCTCTAGAGTTGCTCAATGCAAGTAAACAAGAGCAAGCCCAGCATGTTTCTTGTACCTCTATATTACTGTAACACACTCCACATGTTTCAACAAAAAAGCCCTTGAGCACCTTCAGTTGGTTCAGAACTCTGCAGCGAGGCTCCTAACTGGAGCAAACAGAAGAGCACACATCACTCCTATTCTAACATCTCTGCACTGGTTACCCGTTAACTTTAGAGTTCATTTTAGAATCCTGACTATAACTTTCAGTGCTCTACATGGTCAAGCTCTTCCCATACAGAAATGTTAAAGCCTTATGCTCCAACCCCAGCCCTCAGGTCCACACACCAGAACCTTCTAGAAGTTCCAAAGACCAGATATGAAAGTCGAGGTGATCTCGACTTCGGAACGATCTTCCTTTATTCTTACGTAGCATTGACAAACTGGGCACTTAAAAAAAAAACAGCTAGACCCATTTATTTAAAGCTTCTTTTACCTAAATCCTTTGTTTTCTTATTTTTAACTCAAATTGCAATCATTTTTCATTTGTTTTATGATATTTTATAATTTTATGACTTACCATAAAAAATAATTTCATTATGATGTTATGACTTTGTTTAATTTTGTTTTGATCTATGTGAAGCACTTTTTGATTCTGTCTGTGATAAGTGCTGTATAAATAAAATGTACTTTAAGAAGCCACAGGTAATGCAGGCTAGCGGCTAACGTTAAGCTAACAATGAGTTAGAGGCAAATAGTTGTCTTAGTAACTGCTCCCTACCGTAAAACACCCAAGTGTGCCAACACCAGATATGACAATATCTATATATACTTATCAAGTTACTTTGTATGACTCGTCTTTGCTTGTCATCAAGAATCTTCTGTTGCTGATCCGTAACTGGCACCAGCCATAAAACTCACAGAACAGGAATGAGAAACTGACTTTTAGTTTAGACAACTGAACTGCAGAACTGCAGTACCCACATTTGACCACAGGGTGTCGTTTGTTACTTCAAGATTCTAGATAACTTATTGTCATTGCTCAGGTGTACAACAAAATTGACTGTGCTCACTAAAGACAGCACATGTAAGAGCCAGTAAAATGAGTAAAATAAAATAACAATGCTAAAATAGAAGTCTCTCTCTCTCTCTCTGTCTCTGTCTCTGTCCCTGTCTCACACACACACACACACACACACACACACACACACACACACACACACACACACCTCAGACGCACAGCCAGTTTAAGGTGTATGGGGAGAAAAAAGTCTCGAGATCTGTGTGTGTATGTGTGTATCTAGATTTGTGTGTGCGTAACTCTTGATTTGTAACTTGTTTACATTTTCGTGTGTAACTTCAGCTTCTACACATACAAATCATTGAGTACACACACACACAAATCACCTGGTAAACACGGATAAAACTACAATACACAGAGATTAGTTTACAAGTACAAAAATCCTTTTGAGACTATTTTCTCACCCGACTGATTTGCGCGTACATGGCACATTTGAATAATGGGTGTAAGCTGGGAAACTTGAATTTCCTTTGGAATTAGTCAAAATTTGTGTTTACAAGTTTTATTCACGGACATCATATGTGAAATCCATGGCACATAACAAGTGGAATTAGAAAAGAGTGTTTTCAGCACCATTGACTTGCATTCATTCTTTCATTCTTCCGGGGTCTGAAAATAGATGGGTGTGACTTAGGTGACCTATGATGCTGTGCCTTCTCTTCTTTTGAACCCTGCTTTTTTCCAGTCAGAGAACCACTCTGCCGTTTATTAGTCATTTCTTATGACCCTTTCACTATGTTTTCATGGCTCACACACACACACACACACACACACACACACACACACACACACACACACACACACACACACACACACACACACACACACACACACACACACACACACACGTCTAAATAAACATTTGTAGATGATTAAAAATTAAATTATGGTTTATCTTTTATAACTACAGGATCCTGAGATACTCTATTTTTCCACAGAAAAACATATTTGTCCTGTCAACACAAGTTTAGACTAAATCCAAAGGAAATTTGGATTTCCAAGATTCCACCCAGCATTCAAATGCACCATGTACGCACAAATCAGTCAGGTGTGAAGAGAGTCTCAAAAGAATTTTTGTACTTGTAAACTGATCTGTGTGTAATGTAGTTTGTCCGTGTGTACCTGGGGATTTGCGTGTGCATACTCAATGATTTGTACAAATCATGTGTAACAAGTTACACACGAAAATGTAAACACAGGTTACAAATCAAGTTACACACACACAAATCTAGATACGCACGCACAAGTTTAGTTACACATGCACAAATCTAGACACACATGCACAGATCTTTTGAAACTTTTTTTCTCCCCATAAAGGTGCAAAAATGTAAAATTATAATGCAGTATTACTTATTGTACCTTTATGAAAAAAATGTTATTAAATGTCCTTTGAGAATGTTGAGTTTTATTTGGACAAATAAATAAGTGTAGATTATATCAAACAAAACAATCTGAGTGGAGAAAAAGTTGTTTTTCAGCATATTTTCATAATTAATGCAAATCTTTGTTTTCTTCAGTAAAGACAAGGCTGCCTTTTTGATGCACGACCATAAGCCTGGGTTTTTGGAAAGAACAACAAACGTTAAAGCAAAGTTTCCACACACAACTTTCAATCAAAGTTCAGATGTGACCCTAAATTTTTTGCAGAGCCTGAATGCAGGTGAATGGTTCCTAAAGGTAAGGACAGAGCCTGTTCACACTTGAAAGTTGAAAAAACCAACAAACAAACCATAAACAAGCCACATCTGACTTTTCAGACGGATCCTCATCAGACAGTCTCCCAGTTGTCAGCGGAAGATAAAATGACAGCCAGAAATCAGGTCATACCCTCGCTGCTTCAGCTCCTTCAACTCGCCAAACAACACGAAATCTCTGTGATATTTGACCTTTATAGTTCTGGGGAAAACGATACAGAGATCACAGTAGACATCATCTTAGATTCTGGTATCAACCAAAGTTTGGTAAGTCTGATCATTCTTGTGGATTCTCATGAAGATGTTTCATTATAAAACATTTTAAAAGTTATTTTCTCTTCATAGATTTTGTGGCTTCCTCCACACCGAAGAGAATATGTCAAACGAAGAGCTCCCGGCTTCATCCAGGTCTACAGTAATGAAAGTGACCTAATTAATAACACCGGGCGCTACCTAAATGTGGCTTACAATGCCCTGAGTAGGGATAAAATCAGGTAAAATAGTAGTGTTGAGATTTGCAGATAGAATAATTGCCAGGGAGTGCGAACAGTTGTTAGGATATTAGTGGTGTTTGTAGCATGTCTAGACACAGCTGGTGCTTAATATAGAGGTGTAATATCGACCTTCAGGGAATGCAGATTCAAATGACGCCCTGTGTTGTTAAACCGATGAACAGTTCAGCCACAAGAACACTTGCAGAGGAATGAAAATTATTGTTGCAACATGTCTGAAGAAGACCATGAGGTATTGCATTAGGAACACCTTAGGGACTTCACATCAGGGTTGCATTGAAGCAGCAACACGGCCCTTTGCTGCTGTGTTCCTTTATGGAACAGTTCTCACTACCACAGCACATTAAAACTCATTACTGATGATGTTTAAACTTGCATGAATGAAGAAAAGTTACGACGCTCCAAACCTGCTGGGATTTTTTTATCTGTTCTATTTGCATAGGCCTGCAAAGTTTGGTAGGATGCAGATATGCTAGATGACATGCAGAAGAATCTGTTATGTTTTCAGTGTTGCAGGAAAGAATTGCTGCTGAATTTGTTTTGTATGAATCCAGAGTGAAGAAATAAAAAACAATCAGCTGAGTTTATACTTAAAAGACGAGAATAAGAATATAGAAGTTTATTTCATTTTGAAGCTTTATTTAAAAAAGACTCAAACAGGGACAAAATGATTGCAATGTAAGCAAAACTGCCAAGAGATCTACTTATTGAAAAGTAAATTCAAACCCTGATTTTTGCAAACATTTACCAGGACTGTCGTAGACTGGGATCATTTGTACTCAAGTGATCTTTTAGAAGGAAATATAGAGACTTAAATGATTTCTTACATTCTGAAAATTCACATCTGATGTTTGCAAACTTTAAAGTTGGAGAACACTGAAAAACATATTTTTACCGTTTTTCATGCAGGCTGAACATGAAAATAGTCTCCTACACCTATCTCCTGCATTAGCTTCTGATAGAAAATATACTGTGAAACTCTAGGATTAGAAAAGCCTGACAGATCTACGTCAAACAGTCGCTTGGACTCACCCATCTTGAATCGCGATGAGGCTGTCATTGATTTAGTGTCCAAGAAACGGCATTGAACGTGTTGGCTAGTAGAAGCTAACCATTAGCATTAGCATCTAAACCACACAGCAGAACTCCTCCAGGCTTGTTATTTGCAGAGATAAAACATCAACAAGTGATAGAGTTGCATTGCTGTTATCCAGAGACCAGATGTCTATATATCAAGAAATAAGACTCCGTATCCTGCCGTCTGCTGCAGCACATTTGTCTGTGCTGTTCCAGGCACTTCTTGGTACCACCCCTCCCCCCAGAGTTCAATTTGCACGGTATTCATTTCTACTAGAGACCACCACAAATGTGTTATTTAAAGGGACTTTATGGAGTTTTGAATTTTTATGCTCGCGATTGCCCCCTCAGGCCAAAAGCGTAACGGCAGCTTCACTAGTAGGCTTGTGCACAAGGCGCGCATGCTGTACGTGCACACTCCTTAACGAAAATAACAACTGAGACAGTCCGTTGTGTGTGTGTGTGGGTGGCCCGGAGGACAGAGGACAGGAGAACGCGCAGCTAATTAATTAAATAACTTGGTTCTGTACCTTTCTCTTCTCTTCAGCACAGCCGACAAAGGTTTAAGATGTGTCAGTCCTCCTGCATGCTCAGATCATTCCCTTCCCTTGCTTGAAAAATTGTTCCAAAATTAAAGTTGAACCCACATCTTTTTTATCTGTGAATTGAATGCCGTTCAGCGAGTCTCAAATAAAAATTTGGACATCTTACTGTAAAAAAATATATCATTAATGTAAAAATGAAATTCTAAAACAACCAAAGTTCACAATCAGAATTGAACCCGGGTCTTCTGCACAAAAGCCCGAATTTTTACTAGGCGAGCTAAATCACAAGTGTTGACTGCTGTATCTGTAACATTTATATCCCTGATCACAGCTGAAACAACGTTCAAAGAACGGTTCGGAGGGCTATGCCTGAGCGTGAACGTGCATGAAGCGGCCTGCACGACCCGAGCAGCTCTCTTTTTCTGTGATTTTACAGAAAAACAGGCAATCACAGTAAAAATGCCAGGGCTCATTCTACAGGACCAGGGCATTGCAGGAGAATGTATGCAGAAGAAATTTATTATTTCTATACATGTTTTGGCTGTCAAACTTCCATATTGCCCCTTTAAACGAGTGTTCAACGCCTTTAAAAGATTTTAGAAACAAGTCATCTCAACTAGAATAGAATAGACTTTAATGATCCCACAGTGGGGAAATTCACTTGTAACAGCAGCACCAACTCTTAAGAGAACAATTTGAAGAAAAATAAGGGTGGTCAGCTGTGGCGTCCTGGGTGCTTTCCAGGTGTGCCTGGCTGGAGGTGGGGCTCTCCACCCTCCCTGCCCTGGGCACCCTGTGTCAGTGCCTCGGCTGCTGCTGTGGATCTGCTGCTGTCGGGGCCGATGGCTTCCCTGATGGCGTTTCCTTATCTTAGCTGGTCTGGCTCATCTAAACTCAGTTCTCTCTCTCTCTCTCTCTCTCTCTCTCTCTCTCTCTCTCTCTCTCTCTCTCTCTCTCTCTCTCTCTCTCTCTCTCTCTCTCTCTCTCTCTCTCTCTCTCTCTCTCTCTCTCTCTCTGTCTGTGTGTGGTGAAGGGGTTTTTATTCTCAGACTGTTTTTTTTAAACTCTGGGGATGGGAGGGAATGTGGGTATGCGGGGCCTTTTGAATTTGTTAAGCACTTTGAGTAACATTCATCGTATGATTAAGTGCTATATAAATAAAGTTTGATTTGATTTCAACAAAGATACACATATATACACATTGGCAGTAGTCTATTGTAACCTTCGACCACTAAAAACCACAAATAAAAATGAAAAACTTGGGTTCCAGAACTTTGCAGCATACTGTAGGGACACTGTAAGGCAAGAGGAAGCGAGGAATATTGAAGCTAAAAAGAACTGAAACGCCCTCTAGTGGCTGGATGGCTGGAATGTTGATATACTTGACTCTGTCTAAATTAATACGTTGTGTTTGTGGTCCCTGAACAAGTAAAAGTTACTATAATCTTCTGATTTAACATTCAAAGATCAATCAGGTTGATATTTCATATTCATGTGGAATCATCACATCTTATTGGTCATTATTAATAGGTAGTGTCAAAGTTAATTTCACTACATTCAACATAGAGATCCCAAAATGAAAATCATAAAAACATGGAAGCCCTTTAATGACTGTAATGAAAATTAACATGTGCAGAAGGCATCATGCCACATCTTTCACAACAGATCAACTCAGCTTTAGAAACTAATTTCTAAATGCTTCAAAGAACTTTGAACATCTAAAAAGAGCTTGCATGAGAAAAATACAACGTTAACCCTCCCACTGTCCTAATGGGTGTGACCCCGGGAGGAAAGTTGACCATTGAGCAGGGTTGATGGTTTATCCCTTGGGTTGATGTGGCAGGTGTGAGGAGTGAGCTCCACCTCACCCCTGCCACGTGGACCTCAAGGGATAAACCATCAATCCTGCTCAATGGTCAACTTTCCTCGTTGGGTTACCCATAAAGACAGTGGGAGGTTAAATGTTTATGTTTATGTGCTTAGCAGACGCTTTTACCCAAAGCGACTTACAATTCATTTATTTATTTTTTAACCTATAGGGTGTGTTGTGATAAACACCGGTGCTACGTTATTTGCAATAATCCCCAATATTACCAACGCAGACTGAAGTATGATGTTCTGCATTGATGCAGATGTCACTGTGAAACATCCCACCCACCTGCACTTTGCAGTAAACCAAACACATCTCCCCATAGCAACAGAAGGATAATAAGCACCGTCAAAGCAGCAACTGCTCGGGACACAAGAGCCAACACAAACAAGCACTTTTTAATTAACACAGGGGTCCAAACAAACATCCAAAAGAGATGCTAAAAGGAAGGGATTTTTTATGTTTTGATTCATCTAACTTCCCACAGCTGCAGACTACTGGATTAACATGTTGTGCACGTGTTCCTGATGATGACTTTTTATCCGACAGAGAACTTCGGAGACAGAACGTGTCGGTGAACCTGTGGGTGGTTAATGAGCAATGGCTTTTCTCTCTGCTGTGGTGTGCAGGAGCCAGCTCCGTCACCACCAACTCCTGCCACCTTCTGAAGGACATGGAGCATCCTGACTGGGTCATGGTGAGAAACACCCCCCACACACACCTACTGCAGCTGTTTATTGACTCTGTTAGTGTCACCTGAACAATGACGCCCTCAAGGGATGGCCAGGGCCACCTCTAGAGAATTGCTCCGCCCCCAGCCAGTGTTAATAAATCATATTATTGTTTGTTTGTTAGTTTGTTTCAAACTATAAATTGATCTCATTTATTTATCAAGACATAATTGTAAAACAAAATAAAAATAATACAATTAATTAGTAAAGAAATAATCAGAATAAAATAATACATATGTTTTTGCTGCTCACCATTTAAAGATTTTCAAGTCTCCATAGTTTTTTGTGAACACAGCAACAGGTGAATTAAATAATAAATGTGAAACATTTGAAATAACTGTAATATATGTTTCTGAAATGTTTGTGTTTGTAAAATTTAAGTTAAATGTTTTGGATATGGACTTTTAAAAATAAAAATGAATAAAGCAGCAATGCAGTACATCGCCACACACTAAACTCTACCAGAGTTGCAAGGACCAATTTGGTGGGCCACCCCAAAAATTTCTTGGCCCCATCTGGTCACCCCTATCAAAAATTTCTGGAGGCACCCCTGCACCTGAATACATGCAGTTTCATTGTTTACCACATTATTTTGTCTTTCCAAGAAGTGCAACACTCTTTGACCTTTTGGGGATGCTTGTGTGTTTCAGACACCTTCTACCTACATGGCAATATGGATCTCATTGGATGTCATCTCTGTTTTGATCATGATCTGTCTCTACGTCATTCAGTTGTAAGAAAAGCAGTTGTTTAAAAATAAATATTAGTCTTTGTTTGGTTTAATGATGTTGATGACATACTCCTCTTCTTTACTGTTTTCTGCAGGAAACATTCCAGTTCCAGACACGGTAATGTGAACTTACCTTTCAGTACAATGAAAACATTGATTTAAATGCACGCTAATGTCAAAATAGATTAAAAAGATATTTTAGCAACTTTTTCATATTTCTAAATGAATTTCTTGAGCCAGTATGGGATAAAATGACCCTTTACAGGGTGAATGAAACGTCACTCAGACCCCCCAAGCTGCCTAGTCTTCCTGTAATTTACAGTATTCACATTTTATTTTCCGTTTTGAGAAAATGAAATGATTGGATATTAAAACAGCTGCAGATGCAACTTCTGGTGAAGAAACGTTGAAACACACTTTTAATTAATGGCTTTATTATGAATAATGGGATTTTCTTGTCTAATAAATCATGAAATTATTTTTTTCTTTTCTAACTACAGAGACACACAGTAGGAAAGAACAGATTCCTTTCTTGCCTCGTAAAGTCTGACAGACCTGAATCATCCTTCCTGCACCACCACCGAACATTGGAGCTGCATCACAACAAGAATTAAACTGCAACTACACCATTTTTTAAAATAATAAACTGGAAACACTTTAGAGGTTTCTTCCTGTCTGGAACTTTACATGTTTTTTGTAAGTATTTGTAGCTGAACATACAGTTTCTGATCTGGTACCCTTTTTATCTCACCTGTTTTCGTTCAGCACTTTATTTCTGCTGGAGTTTGAGATGTTCAGTTTCACCACTGCAGGTTAATCCCCTCTGTACTCTGAGCCAAATGCACTAAAACATCTTTACACCTTTAAACTCTTCCCTGTGTCTGCATAATGAAACCTGCAACTGCACTGTCTGAGGAACAAAAAGTTGTATTTGAACATACTTGAAACGTACAATTTAAACGGGTAATCAGAAAATGTTTACTGGTATTTCATGTACATATAGTATATTTTTATTAATGCACTAACCCAGTGTTGGATGATCTGGAAGCATTGTTTTTATTAACTTTGTTCATTGTTAACTCTCAGGTAAATGGTTTTGGAACTGTTAATGGAATTATATTGTCTGTGCACAAGCATGACATGAAAAAAACAACAAACAAGAAATCAGTTGCTTTTACACTAATTGTTTTTTGCATGAATGTGTGGTGTTTTTACATCGACTAAACCAAGGGAACAAACACCTGAACCCAACAGTTGGATTCACCTGTTTTAAATATCACTAAAGTGCAGATTGATACAACTGTAAGGGAAGAGGACAGATCATTGATTCAATAAGCAATTATTTCAAATTGTGATGATGAAAATGCAGTTGTGTACATATGTTGCTGTTTAATACACTGACAATTCAATTTTTGCAGTGTAAAATAAAAATTATGCTTGTTTGTACTAGTTTCATTTGCATTATGTGAATGCATAAGTAGAAAACTTTTTTTTTCATTTCAATTACATATATTTATCAATTATGACAGTTAATGGATCACCATTGACAAAACGTCTTATGAAATTAAGTTAAATTGGAATATTTGTTTGCATAGACAAAAAAAACGCTACACTATCTGTGCAGATTAAACACAACAAACCCAATATTACAATTTAATTATATTGTCATATTTTGAAACCTAGCCAACCCTGATCGTATTTTTTGTATATGAAAATGTTGTACATACAAAACGTTCATGTCCAGTCTTCGTGCATGTTTAAAGTATTTTAGTTAGAACTACTGAAGTTAAAATTACAAGCTTGTTAAAAAAATCAATCAATCAATCAAACTTTATTTCAGACAAGGGATATGTCCATAACAAGAATAAAATAAAAAATAAAAAAATAAAAAATAAAAATAAAATACAAACACATTCTAATTACAAACCGTATAGGCAGTTGTTCCAATGTTTAAAAAGGACTGAGGAGTACCTCGTGTCACTGTAAGATAAAGATGACAGCGCTCTAACAACCGCGTTAGCTGAAAAACTCAGTCGGCAGATGAATTTGTACATGAAGAGCCTCAGAAGCGCATGAAAAGTAGGGATGTTACTCACAACAAACATGTGACTTGCCGAAGTCCATCTAGGGAGCTTCATGAGGATTCTAAAAGCATCCTGATAAGCCACTTGAAGCTTCTTCATTACTACCTTACTATAGTTGCACCACAAGTGGGCTGTATAGAGAGGAGTACAAAAGGAACGAAAGAGGGACACTTTAACAGGATCTGAGCACATGCCAAAGTTACGTGCCAGAGTGTTAGCCTGCATGTACAACTTACCGCATTGCCTCTTAATGTCCTCGTCATCACAGAGGTCACTTCTTAAAATGTGCCCCAAATTTTTTACTTTGCTTACCACTTCGAGGACCTGATTTGTTAAAAGATGGAAAATTAAGCTTCAGGTCCCCTTTAGTAGCAGCAATCATAACCACACTCTTTTTAGGGTTAAACAGGATGTCAAATTGCTCACCATACTTGGCACATGCCCTGAGCAGCTGCTGCAGGCCTGCGCTATAGGGAGACATGAGGACTAGGTCATCTGCATATATTAAATGATTTACCAGTCGGTCACCCACCAAGCATCCAGTCTTACTAGCATTCAGAGTAACAGACAGCTCGTCAAGGTACAGGTTAAAAAGGACAGGAGACAGAATCCCGCCTTGTCTGACTCCATTCGATACAGAGAAAGGTTCAGACACTTCTGTCCCCCACCTTACCTGCATTAGTTGATGAGAGTACCAGAAGTGCAAAATCCTAACTAGGTAAGAAAGGACCCCTCTGTTTTGTAGCTTGATGAATAATTTCTGATGATTGACTCTGTCAAAGGCCTTAGAGGCGTCTAAAAAACACATAAAAACAGAAGTATTATGCCTCATGTATTTGCTTACAGTTTCTTTTAAAGCATAAATACACAAGTCAGTACTAAGTTTACCTTTAAAACCAAACTGATTCTCTGTCATAGTTATAAAATTCTGCAGTCTTTCCAGCAAAATATGCTCAAACACCTTGGACAACACACTTGCCATCGCAATAGGCCTGTAGTTATCAATACAGGAGATTTTTCCAGTTTTCTCTTTGACTATAGGGACTAAGAGAACAGATAACATATGGTCAGGCAAGATTTCATGCTTCAAAAAGCCGGTAAAGCACAATGCAAGTAACACCTGAGCTCTACAGCTAGCGTACTTCATGTGCTCTGCTGATAGTTGATCCGGGCCGCAAGCTTTGTTTAAAGACATTTTCTCTATAGCGAGACGGACTTCATCAGCTCTGACAATCATACCATGATTGTAGTCAGTGTTGCCAACATTGAACCTTTCACTTAGGGCTGCAACAAACGATTATTTGGATAATCGATTAATCGATTAATCGGATTACATGGGGAAATTTTTAAAAACTGCTAGGGAAATGTTATTTCTCTCCTTCCTTCACTTTATTTAACACAACATTATTAGAAAACAGTTCAATAGCAGAAAAACAACATGCCATCACCTAAATTGTCTTATAAGGTGTATAGACAGAGACCCTATAAGCTACATCTATCTGTGACCTAAAATGCTTGGTCCAAGTTAAACAGCTTAAGGGCAATTGTCATCTGTTTTGTTTGATCTCATCTGTTGACATTTATTATAACTGGGGATGTCAAACAACTAATTTTTAAATGTAATTAAACATAGGCTGTGAATTAATCAAAATTGATCACTATTTCCAAAAATGACTGAAAAAATACCAAATAAAACAAAAGTAAATGAATGCCATCCTCCTTGTGATGATGCCCTGGGCAACTGCCATAAAGTCACATCAAGAAATGCTGCTGATCATTCCAATGATCCCAAATAGACTCACATTAGGCCACATGAAAGCAACTGAACCCAAAAATATATTAACCAGTATATAACTGCACTCTCACACAACACGCCTGCAGCAACAGTTAGGACTCCTCCCTCCCTTTTAAAAGCGTTTTTGCTTCCGAGGACATTGTGGTTGTAAAACCACATGCTAGTAGTCTGGCCTCGGTGTGATCAACCAGTTTCTGCGGGAATGTGACGGCGGAACCAGGGCCAGATTAACACTTTGTCGTACTCTGGGCAACAATATTCAAGGGCTCCATCATCACAACCCAAGGATCACCATAATGTGGTCACATACAGAATATTTTACTGTAATATGCAGTAAATATACTCAATACTTGAATGCCTGACAACACGTAACCCGCCCAGAGTAACCTTTGACCCACCTCGTGTGGACTGACCAATGAGGAGAGGGTCTTAACTTGAGGCCCTCTCTTCATTGGTCAGTCTGCATGAGACTGACTCTCAACTGACGTTCAGTCGTAGGCAGCGAAGCGTCTCTGTGCAGCGCAAAAGCCCGGGTGGACAGTTTGTTTAATGTAGGGTGATCATATTTCCATTTCCAAACAAGAGGACAGGGGATCTGTGCCTATGACGTCACACTATGGCAACGCCACACAAACCATGATGGGACCCATTTTTTGTAAGAACTAAACTAATATCAGATTCTGCCAATAAAAGGGCTCTAAAACAATTCATATGTAAATATTTAGCATATTTAATGCAAAATCTAATTTTTCTGCTTTAGTGCTGCAACAAGGTTTTATTAATAATAAATTATTATACCTTTTGTTTTACTACAGCATCGGTAAGCTTCCTGTGCACAGATTATTAAGGATGCTTGTTTCAGCTGTGAGATTAGACGATAGGATCAATGAAAAAATAAGTTGTCACACACTCCATGGAAACTTTCAGAGAATCCACAAATAGTGGCTTTCAAATGGTTTTGTTACTTTTTGCAAGTTTAGAAAAGAAGCAGATGAGACAGCATGTCTGATAATTTAGTTTTTCATCTGATAATATTAGAACATGTCAGTAATGTCTGAGGGGCTTTTATAAACACTGTATAACTAACACTCCTGGAGAGGGTATGAATTACACAGAGGCTTCTAGGGAACCCAGTTATGGGGGGGGGGGGGGGCATTTTGCCTTGGCCCCCAAAATGTCTTGAAACGGCCCTGGGTGTGTGACTGAGTTTTGAAGGTGATCTGAATTGTATCAGATGTATAAATATGTTTTTTACTGGTAAAAACAAACGTGTAGTGGAGATAAATCTACCTACATTTTACTTTTCAACACTTTGTTTTGTTTTCTTGTTTTTATTTAACTATTTTCCTGTCCTGTCTGTCTCTCTTCTTCCTGCATCTCCTCTTAATTCTCCAGAAAATCTGTTGCCTGGATTCTTACCTTTTCACCTCATCAGTTACTTTTGAGCAGATCAAAGGGATCTCCTGACCACAAAGCGCAGAGCGCGTTTTCGATGCTGCATGAGGTGACATCACCGCAGCACAGGTGATGAGCTCCGCAGTAGCGCGCTTCAGGCACAAATAAGACAGAAAATAGAGAACATGTGCAGACATGAATGATCGTGTGCTAATTATAGTATTTTGGTTGTGCCACTTTGAGAATGGACCGTGCGCTGGAAGCAGCTGCCTGGAGCACTGCGCAACAATGCGCTGTGCCGCTCTCTGCTCAAAAGAGTCCAACAATGATATAAATGATATAATATAGAAAACTTTTTTCCGGCTCCCCGGATGTGTAGGATATACAGCTCCCCCATAGTTCGATCCCTGCTCCTGGATGAAAAGCCGGACATTTTCATCAATACAAGAACCCGCAGTCCGGACGCCCGGACAGAGAGTGAAAAGTGGACATGTCCAGGGAAAACGGAACGTACGGTCACCATAGTCCTCATAAAACGAAATTATAGATACAGTATTTTGCTCGTGCCCTGGGCCCTTTTGAAGTTCTTGGGCCCTGGGCAATTGCCCAGTTAATCCGGCCTTGGGCGGAACCGGTTCGCAGCAGCGCAAGTCTGCCGGCTCTCCCTCGCGCTGATCTGACTTGCGCTGGTCTGGAAGAGTTGTGCTACACAACGAATCGATGACGCAATTCGTTGCCAACGCTTTTAGTAATCGATTTTCATCGAATTTATCGATTCGTTGTTGCAGCCCTACTTTCACTATTTACACAGTTAAAAATTCTGCTGAAGTGATTCTTCCAGGCTTCAACAATGTTCTTATCTCCTGATACCCCATTTATAGATGCGGGTAGCAGCTGCTTACTGATACAGGAGCGTTTTAACTCCTTCCAGAACTCCGAAACATCATTATTCTTTAGTTTGTTCGCTAAGGAGTTTGCCCGCATTGTTTGCTCATTTCTTTTAATGTAGCGAACAGCATTCTTGAACTTAACATTCGCGGCTTTCTTAGACTCCAATATTGAACCGGATTTTGGTTTACCAGCAGCTGCCCAGGCTTTATAGGCTACTCTGGACTCAGCATGTAACGCATTAGCATGCTCACTCCATCCTGGAAGCGGTTTAAATTTTGTTGCTCCTTTTTGGCAGAGGAACTCGCTGGCAATAATCAAGCTGTCCACAATATTTTGATACAAAGTGCATAAGTGCAGCCTGTGCTCCATATGTTCACAGTTAACATCTTTACACTGTAACGTTTCTTTGTGGACACTAACAGATCTCAGACTACAATCTGACAGTAAGGAATATTTCCTAATATCCTCAACTGACACTTTAGCCCAAGTAAGCTTCTCTGTGTGTGAGGGGCTCTGGTGTTGGAGCAGCACAGGCAAAGATTCACAGTTTACCACTAAGGAAACAGGGATGTGATCAGTTGTTGCCAGGGAGTATAAGATTTCCACCCTGGACATGCATTCATGTGCATCCTCAGTGCATATACAGTGATCAAGCCAGGAAGTTGAGTGACATGCCTCACTGACATACGTGTGGCTGTCTGCTGGCAGTCTCTCTTTGCTAGTTAAAACCAAGTTATTATGTACACAAAACTGAATCAGATGTTGCCCAAAGGTGGAGCGAGTGTCTGAAATATCAGCATTCATATCACCAACAATAAAAACACAATTAAACTCACACTGACTGATAAATGAGCTTAAAAAACCAAGTTTCGCCAGATATTCTTCTTCATTCTGCTGACTCTCATATGGCATATAAATATTTAAGATCATGAATACCTTGTCATCCATAACAATTTTTACTGCTATGCACCAGTCCACATTTAGCCTGACAACAGAAATAAAAGGATCATAATCCTTGTGCCATAGGATGGCCACACCTCCAGGTATCCTTCCTTGAATAATTCCAGATGACAGATCAGTAGTGGACTCCCCAGCACCAAAAAAATTGCAGTGAAAGGAGTTTAACCGATCCAGGTTCTGTTTGGGCAGCATTGTCTCTTGCAGACATAAAATGTCAACATCTTCCAAAAGTTTATCGACAACAATACGACGTGCCCTATCCCCAGCCCCGTTACCGAGGCACAGGCCACGGGAGTTATATGACACAATTCTCATGCTTTACTGGATGCTCCCTGAGTAAGTGGCTCCCCGCTGGGCCCACCCGCAGCTCCATCTACAGCCACAGCTCTGCACTTCTCATAGAAACGCCTCACGAAGGTTCCTTCAGGCCACAGTTGAGGATCATACAGTTCAGATACCTCTAATGTTAGAATGTTAAATGTTAGAATTTGGATTCAAGATGAGAAGAAAAACGTAAAATACATAAAAATGTTCGCTGTGAGTTGTTTTTGTTTCAAAAATGCATCTAAAAATCTGTGCTGCAAGATCAGCATAATCTATGTGGAGTTTATGCCTACATTACCCACAATCCACCTCGCGCGCAGACAGTTGTGTGGAGATTTGGGTGTGTTGTGCTTGTAGCTGCTATGGTAGCGGCTAATGTAGTCTCCAGCCTCGCAGAGGGATGCGGAGCCGGCTAACCAGCACCGGTAAGCAAACTTATTTAAACTGCCACCACGTATTCTTTTTATTTTTCGAACGTGTAGTCTACAGTCTCAGTCAAAGTTGAATTACTTGAGCTATCTCATCAGTGAACGTTTTTCATCCAGTTAGCTAACCACCCTGGTAATAAAGTTGGTGGAGTGCTCCTTTAAGCTTTTGAAGCACCACTTCTAACTGCCGGAAGATGGCGCGCATTTCAAATGAAAGCGAACGAGGTGGCTTCATGATGCTAAAAGGACAAATTAACGAACAAAAACGTAATTAAAAGGTTCATTCCAACTACAACAAGCACTCGAAGCTGTCTAGTAGTTGTTCTGGTTGTTTACCGTGTTTTGGGAGCTGTTGCGAAAGGGTCAGTGGCTGTTTTCCACGGAGGCGAGGCGTGTGTCCGAGGGGAGGAGGAACATGTCGGGCTCCAAAACTTCTGGAAAGTTAGAATCAAGAAAACATTCCCTTCTCATCTCGTCGTTATCCTAGAGAGTGGCAGTGGACCTTACTGAAGGACCGACGACATTTGAACGGACTGGGAGCGTCTGGCCACGGGATGAAAAACTTGAGTTGCATTCTCTAAAAAAACGAGAGTTGTTGCAGTAGGCGATGACCCTAAACTATCCATGTTTTTTATTTTCTTCTAAAAATAGTTCAATTTTAGATTACCTTTCCGGTTGGCACCATGGTGCACAAATACGGTGAGTATTGTTGAAGCAATTTAGCTGTAAATCTCAAATTTTTGAGATTAGTGCAGACAGTGCATCACAGTTTTTCGCTGCAAATCTTAATTTCTGATTTAATCCCAGGAGAAACCTTGATTATTGGCTCCTCAGATGGTGAGAACGTTATCTAAAGTTGTGGGCTGTAGTTTATTTTTACTGACTGTATTTTTCTCTCCGCCATTATATTCGCACTGTAAAGTAGCAGTTTTACCTTCGTGATGATGAGCATCCTCTGCGTGCTGTGTTCCTCACCACCCATGGGGTTCAACAACACTCAGCAGTGCTACTTTTGGCTGGTTGATAGACTTACAAAGATACAGCTGTTTGACACACTTTTTTGTCAGTTTGACCTTTTGGCAAAAAGTCTTGAGTTGTATGCATCAAAGGATTGTGCTTTGTGTATTTTTGAGTTGATCTGACAAAAAGGAAGATGTATTTTACAGGACAAGTCCGCAAGAGATTAGCATTTGATTGAATTTGTCAATTAAATACCGTACTCTGTTCATGAACTTAAGTTCATTCCTTTTGTCAAATGCAATGGACAAAGCAAACGTGTTTACTTTGCGCACAGTTTTTTGAAACATTTTGTTGCTAATATTTTCTGCAATAACATATGATAGCCTTTCTGTTTTCTTCATTCCCAAAATTCACTTTCAAGCATTTTTTTTTTGCCAAATTAAAGTGTGTTTTTACATAAACTTTGTAAACATTTTCTCTTTTCCCATTGTAGCTGCCTGAACAGCCTTGATCAGGAAAAAAAAAAGCATTTATTGCTGCCACTGCTGAGCTAAGACAAGTTTATTACTTTCGTGTCTTAAAGGGGCCATATCATGGAAAATCCACATTTTGGAGTTTTTTAGTTAGTAATATTGTTGTTTCATCATGAAAAAAAATCCAAACCCCTTTATTTTTTATTTTATTTATTTTTTTGCTACATTCATGCATTTTCCTGTTTCAGTTGCAAATGTTGGAGATCCTGAAATGGTTTAATGTATAAGTTGTACTGTATGTCACTCCATCTTCCTGCTCCCAACATCAGGCCCTGCTTTCCCCCCAGAAGCTAGTCTCTGCTCTGAAACCCGTCTCCCCTGGCCAGTGTCATAGCGTTTTATCCAAACATTATTTCAATAAAACTTTACATGGCTGTCGGTTTTGCATAACTCTTGATTTCTGTGGTTATTTTAGAAACGTAACTATCACCAGCAGTAGGAAAATACAGCCATTCTGTTACTTTCAAGGGACAGAATTCTCTTAATATTTCAGCTAAAATAACAATGTAATATGAAATTGTCATAGGTTTAAAAGATTAAGTTTCCATAAATTGCTGGGAAATTTATAAAACTGAAGCTGTTTTAATACAGCAGCAGACATCTTTGGTCTTGGTTGAACTCAGACTAGCTGTTAGATTATTTACTGAATAGAAGACATTCAGGAAGCTATCTAACATGGGTAAAATAGTAATTACTTACAACTTTCTCCCTAGAAACACACTTTAAAATAACAGTTAACATCAATACCATTTGAATATCCTCTGATTATGTTGAAATTTGCTGCATCTGCTGTTAAGACATACTGTATATTTATTTTGTGACACAGACACAGAGAGGGCGGTAGGGCTGCTCAGACAGTACCAGGCCAACCTGACCAGCCCAGAAGAGCAGGCCTTGAAGACCAGTGTGGGCAAAGTGTCTGCCATCTTGGGCAGCCAGCTTTTCCAAGCTCTTCTTGGTAAGAAAAAAACAACACCACCCTGAAACTTTGAGTCTTTTACAAAAGCCAACCCTTCAGCTAAAATCACAAGACCGTTTTTACTGAACTCTGTTGTCACCCTGTTTTTATTTAGCATAGCTTTTGTCAATAAAGTCTGTGCTGTTTTGTGGAAACAGGATGCAGACGGGGTCAGGTTATATTAATTTGTAGGAGATGTTAACTGGGTCTAAATGTTTGCCAATTAAGGTTTATGAAAGAGGCCTTTCAGTTTGCCTCACAGAGGTTTGCTGTATATCCTCCTCCTGTGTAGCATACTCAGATTGTAGTAAAATCCAATTAAAGTCATTTATGAAGCACAACCTATAAATAGACCTTGGAATAATTTAACCCTCTCAGGCTCAAAATAAGTTTTGATGAAAAGACGAACGACTAAGTACTTCAGGGGTACTTCTGAGTTAAAAAATGGTCATGAAATACGTATGTGGAGTAACCAGGTAGGTAGGGTTTAACTGTTGCAAATAGGGCTGAAACGATTCCTCGAGTACCTTGAATAATTTGAGTACAAAAAAATCCTCGAGTCAAATTCTCTGCCTCGAGGCTTCATTTAATTCATGTTTAATTAATTCATGGCTTTGCAATCGCCCGGGGTCACGTTTCACCCGGACCGAAATAAGTGACGCACATACACACTGCACTGAATGCACACGCGAGTAGCGAATGTAACTGAACTTTTTTTTAAGCCATGGCGAACAATATGGACCTCGGTGGAGTGCGAAAAAGACACAAAATGTCAAAGTTGTGGGACCATTTTTCACGTCTTAAGGCGGAAAACGTACTCCAGTGTAAATACTGTGAAATGGATTTCTAGAGCCCTGCATGGGCCTAAAATCTGAGCCCGTGTCCGGCCCGGCCCGAGGGGGTGGAGCCCCAGCCCAACCCGGTCCGAAAAGGTTTTCAGGATTCTCTGGCCCGACCTGAGCCCGACTTTTTTTTAACCAACTAAATGAAAACAAAGTGCGTCTCGCCTGACCAATGTGTTAAAAGACGTGCAGGATCCGATCAATTTGTTTTTCCCTCATTTACCGTTACGGAGATAACGGCGCAGGCTCTGGTGGTAATCAAGTTAAATTTGATCTCTTTCCAACAATTTTCACAAGAAAACAAAACAGTCAAAAGCTATTAGCCTACCACAACACCACATCCTCGATGCTGCAGCCTGACCAGGAAACATCCACATGTAAATGTCACTTCTGCAAGCGGACTCGGAGCCTCTACAAGATAATGAATTTTAGCCTGTATTTCTATATAATCTGCAGACACTGTGCGACCTTTTCATTTGTAGCAATTAGTTTCAGCTCACATCGCACGTCTGGTAGCAACACGTTGGACTTAAAATGTGCTAAAAATAGCAGTTTTTACAACACGTCAGACTTTTTGCCGTGTTGTTATTGATGTCCGTTGTTCCTCAGGATTGCTGCAGGAGGACACAGGTATATATGAGAGTGATGGAGGAAAACAAAATAAAGTAAATAAATGTTTTGTGATCAGTATAATTTGACATAACCACGGCAAACATGCTTTCGACAATCCTTGTTAGTGTGAGACAAAAAAGTGTAGAAATTAAAACGAACGTGTGTTAATAGGGAAACAGCTGGCGAGCCATGTTTGCGCCATGAACGGTTCTGGTGCTGTTTGGGCCGCAGCCGCTCGCATTTGTTTACTCTGAAGTAAAGTTGAAGTGCTGAAGTTTTGAAAACTAGTTTTGAATAAAACTTGAAGAATAACTGGCGATTTCTTTCTCATTTCAAGAGGCCTTTCATATTTTATAACATGCTATTTGATACAATGGTTTACAAACGCAAAAGAGTAATTTATTAGAGTACTCGATTAATAGATAAAAGATTCGATAGAGTACTCGATTACAAAAATATTTGATAGCTTAGCTGCAGCCCTGGCTGCAAATCTGCAACGCCTGCCTCCAGAGGGTTAATGTCTCAGCAGTTAATAATTCTATCCCAAATTGTACTCAAGTCTGAAGACCATCTGTGTTCACCAAAAGTCCTGGGTTCTAGTCTGGAAAAAGCTCAAAGCAAGGGACGACAGTCAGTGTGGTTACATGCACACCTAAATTGAGCTACAGCAGTAATAAAATCTCGTTTACATTTCCGTTATAAAAATGAATAATTGATTGAAATGCATTCCTCTCCACAATGGTAGGTTGTGCTCTTTCGTGTTTGACATTCTTCCAGTCGGTCTGTAACAGTGATATTTAACTCCCTTCCCCGAGGGCCAGTATCCAGCATGTTTTAGTTGTTTCCCATGCCCCAACACAGTTGGTTCACCTGTTCAGCAGCTCATGGAGCTCTGCAGAAGACTGTTAATCACCTGCTGGTTAAAATCAGGTGTGTTGAACCAGGGAAGCACCTACAACATGCCGAATACTGTCCCTTGGGTATGGGAATTGACTACTCCTGGCATATAGCGTTACACAAATGGCAAACAGACGCCGACAGATGGAGTAAAAACAAGAAATTCACAGTATGTGCGGTTGCATGCATACTGACCAACATCTAAGTCAATCCAGGTCGATCCTGTTCTAATTAGCTGGGAGTCTTTAACCTAGTTTACATGTACGTTAGAAAACCGGCCTCTCAAAAAAAGTTTGTTCCACTCCAGTACAGTAGGTGGCAACGTGCCCCTTTTCATATCGGCAATCTCCCAATTAGCTTATAGCAGGGGTCACCAAATCTGGTCCTCGAGGGCTGCACATGTTAGCTGTTTCTTTGGTCCTGCGCACGTGACTGAAACAAATGAGTAATTATCAGGCCTGTGCAGAGTCACGCAGAGGAATAAATTACTCCATTCAGGTGTGGTAGCGCAGGAAACACAGAAAACTAGCAGGATGGTAGCCCTTGAGGACTGGAGTTGATGACACCTGGCTTATAGCAACACAAGCAGTTGTAGCGTACCAAAAGGCTAAGTATTTCATCAGAATGACCAATAGTTAACTTTTAACTTGCAGGCCCAAACTGCTTCACACATCCAGTTCCACATCCTAACTGTCTGGTCTCCAAATCAGAAAAGGACTGCTCTACGACCTTACCAAATAAGGGAGCCATAATAAGTATTTCTCCAAGCTCCCTTATCTTAGCTGGAGACCCAAGGTCTCATGCAGAAGACGAGACTTTTACTCTTTGAATAAAGCTTATCGTTCTTGACAAAAATGACTTTAAAACTCCATATAATCATATTCTGTTGAATGAACAAGATGTTTAAATCCAAACTGTATAAATAATGTGTGCATTAATCAGTGATGGGTTAAAATGAATATTTTTCCTGTAATGGTTAATTTCAGATCTTAAATTACACCAGATCAGTTTTTGTTGATTTAATAATTTAATCTATCAGTATGAACACAATAATATCACTATATTATTATTATTATTATTATTATTATTATTATTATTATTTAATGTTAACAATGTAACTGCTATAACATTTTCACTTCACACTAAGAGTTGACCTCTAAGTATCTGAGTGAGGGAGTGATTTTTGGAGTTCTTTGGTATTGCCTTTAAACTTGTGAAATTGTGATTTGTCTAAATTTGTCAACAACAACTGATAAAAACAGAGATCACTTCCTGATCTAAGCAGTTCCCCAGCCGCCTCCCGATTCAGTCAACTGGGTGAGCAAGCATTTGGAACCATTCTCTCTTTTTACCAAGGTCACAGTCGCTCTGCAACGCTTGCGAGTGATATCAGACACTACAGCCTCAGACGTGGAACGTCTAACCTGCAGACCCTGGTTGCATCTCATGGCCGGTGAAATCTGAATTCAAAGGGAACTATGACTCTTTGAGTTTCCTGCAGCCACAATGTCCAGTGAACTCACCACTTGTGCTGCCTTCCCTCCAGACCGCCAAGAGCGACTGTCACACAAGGGTATCGTAAACTCTGCACAGTTGTGTTGGATGGTTTTCTCACTAGGGATGGGTACCTTTGACATTTGAATCGATCCGGTACTAATTCCCGGTACATACAAATCGATACCGGTACTTAACGGTACCAATTTTTGATACTTTTGAGTGTTTAATTTTTTTATTTCTCTTTTATAATTAAATATATATTTTTCTCAATATATAACCATATTTGATAAATATCACGATAAATAACATACAACTGTTTGTATTTTAACATCGTCCTTGTAGTTTTATAAGCTGATAATTAAACTGAAGCTAACATCTTTACTGTGAACTAAATTTACTGTGTATCTTCATTCCTTTTGCCGTCCTTTTTCAATTGATTTTTCCTACTGGGAAGTTAGAATTTCCAAGGAGAAAGCGAACGCACCATTAGATGATAACAACGGTGGCAATGGAAGCTAACATATCAAGCTAACGTTGTCTTAAACAGTTTATTTAACTCCTGGAGCAGATTTAAACGATGATGCCTCACACTTAAATCATTGTCACTGGTTTCATCTTCACCCAATCACCCGTCGCATTTAGTAAAGTGAAGCCAAACTTTAGAGCGCGTTCATGTTCTTCTAGTCGGAGTTTCGGAGTTCCGAGGAGAAAACGAACGCACCATTAGTGAAACGGAAGCTAACAAATCAAGCTAACGTTATCTTAAACATTTTATTTACCTACCGGAGCAGATTAAGATGAGGATGTCTCACTTAGATCGTTGTCGCTGGTTTCACCATCACGCAGTTACCCATCACATTTAGTGAAGTAGACCCAAGCATTAGCGTTCGTTCTTTCTACCATGCTGCTCTGTTTACAACTCGCTCACAGTGACAGATGACATAACGCTCTTGTGCATGCGCAGCTGTCTAGGCAAGTTCTCGTAGTGAAGGACCGGTACCGAAACGAGGCACCGTTTCAAATGAAGTGAATCGGTGCTCGGTCGGTACCTTAAAAAGCACCGAATTCGGTACACATCCCTATTTCTCACCAGTATCAGCTGATGGAGGGCTCTAGTTTCATTGCGCCCTTCGTGTCAGCGGACACGGTAGGGTTGGGGAGGGGGGTGGGACATGACGCTTAGCCTGGCGGGTGGCCAAGCAAAGCCTGGCGGACCGCCAGGCTTATAAAGCGCTGGGGGAAGCCCTGAATTGATAATTCATATTTATATGGAATATCACATCTTACTGGTCATTTAATAAATTTAGCTAATCCGTAATGCTACACAGTAAACGGGCTGGCGGGAGTGAAGCAGATGGAATTGAAACAGGGTTGGCTGAAGTAAAGTACAACAACAGTGCTGCAGCACATCTTATTTGGTACAGGCTGTTCTGTTGTATGGTGTTTCTCATGTTGCTTTGTGACGATGGTCTTATCAGAAGACTGCTTCTGCGGTCTCATCATTTTCGTAACCGGTTTAGTTCGGCTGACCCGTTTACATGCAGAATGTATTTGGATTGCTACCACATTATCTGGTTGCTTCAGCTCGATTAGAACCTGTTCGCCTTCATCCAGACTAACAGTTTTACATGCATTTAAAAAACTGACATGAATCTTTTTAGGGCAGTACTTCAGTTTTCTAATGCGCATGTAAGTGCACTGAGTAACTGAAGAAATGGACTATGCTGCAGTACAATGCATTAGGTATGTACTCTTCTGTTTTACAGTGTTACGACAAGATCACACATGCCCAGATTACACAGAGTAGCGGTGATATTATCAGAAGACCTCTTCCAAGGTCTCGTCACTTCTGGAAGGGGGAATGCCCAAGCCAGTTAGCTGAGCTGGAATGTCGTTTAGATGCAGAGAAAAAACTTTTTTTGACTAGGAGTAGCCCTGTACAGTTCTCCTTAAGCCTGACTAAGAGTGTTTACATGCATTACAAAATCTGATTTTAACCAGACTAATGCCTGGATCACATCAGTCGCGAAAGCACGACAATGTGCCGCGAAGCGCCATGGAACAACGGGCGTTTCTATTCGGCACCCTTGTTAACCTACGGTCTCGGTCACATTAGCTGCAAAGCGCCAGGAAGGCTTGCGCCCTTTAGCAATCATTTCGGCATGTGCTCCTAAAATTTTTTGAGTCGTGAGTCCTGCAATTCTGGCAGGAAGTCAAATCCGAACAAAAGAGGCAGGCCGGTAAATGTAACAAAATAGACATTTTTACATGCATGTCTTCAGCCGAACTAAGGCATTTCAAAATTCTGACTTCAGCTAGACTAAGGCAGTAATTTGGTTTTCTGACACTGTATATAAATGCACTGAGTGTAAACATTTGCTTTCTTCCAATTCCATCCATCCATTTTCGGAACCCACTTTGTCCACGCAGGGTCGCGGGGGGGGGGGGGGGGGCTGGTGCCTATCTCCAGCAGTCAACGGGCAATCAGGCGGGGTACACCCTGGACAGAGTGCCAGTCCATCGCAGGGCAGAGACACACAAGACAAACAATCATGCACGCACACACACTCACACCTAAGGACAATTTGGACAGACCAGTCAACCTAACAGTCATGTTTTTGGACTGTGGGAGGAAGCCGGAGTACCCGGAGAGAACCCACGCATGCACAGGCAGAACATGCAAACTCCATGCAGAAAGATCCCAGGCCGGGAAGCAAACCCAGGACCTTCTTGCTGCAAGGCACTGCACAGCCCCTTTCTTCTAATTCAGAAGACAAAAAAGCTTTACTTGAGTTTAAACAATGGTTCAGTGGTCCTTCTAATTACCAAAACCATGTTATAATGATCCTCGCCCTTGGGTCTGCTATTGCCTCTGCTGACCCACTGCTGCTTCTTGAGGGGGAGGGGAGTCATGACTCAGGCAGCAGTTAAAAGAAACAGTACGCTGTTGTTACTAGTGATGCATGCAAAAGAGGATTTAAAGTAGTTTCCCAAATAAGATTGATGTAAACCCAGAGCTTCAGGACAGGAACTATTACTCTTTTTCTCTCCAAGCCTATATTTGCCTTGGTTCCCGAATGCTTTGATACGGCCCTGGATGTGGGACTGACTTCTGGGGTGATCTGATTCTATCACATGTATAAATATTAAATGCTTACATATTATTGCTTTTCACTGGTAAAAATGTGTATTGGGGATAAATCTACCTACTTTATTCTTTTCAAGCGCTTTTTTTGTTTTCTTGATTTTATTTGAATAATTTCCTGCCCTTTCTCTCTCTAACCTTCCTGCATGCTGCATGTTTTCTCTGTCTTCCAGAAAAACTGTTTCCTAGATCTCCTACTTTCTAACTAATCAGCCAAAGGGATCTACTGAGCGCAAAAAAAAGCTTAATATGCGCTGCGCTCCAGCAGCAATGAATTGAAATCACCGGGGCACAGATTATGAACTCAGCTGAAAAGTACTTGAAGTACCAGAGAATATGGGCTGATATAAACGATCGCAAACAAATTACTTTGTTGTGGTGGAGCGGTTTTGTGAATATAACAGTGGGCGCGCAGGACGCAGCTGGAGTGTTTGAGCCATTACCGCTGCGTCCTCCCTGCTCATAGAATGCCCTCAAAGCTGAGTCCATAAATGACGTCATATATGTAGATACTGGATCTTTTTTTCAGTCTTCCTGCAATTTGAATTTTTAGGAGACCCACACCTTGATTCTGGGTTTAAAAATGCATTGTAATTACTGCGTTACTGACAATTGTACCGAGTAAATATTACCTTTTTCTTTCCCTGTAATGCCTTACATTACCACATTACAGCAAAAAGCAATGCATTACAGTAATTAACTAGAAAAATTGCATTTGTTGCACAAATGCTGTTTGAATGCTGGACAGCTGAAACTGTAAGCTGAAGCCGCCGAACAGCTGAGCTGAGGCTGAAACAAAGCAGAACTGTCAAAATGAGCTGAATGTATTTAAAGATTTAGAAGCAAAAATCACCAACAAGCGTAATGAAGCTCAGAATATAGGCGAAGAATGGATAAAAATGCTAAACAGCAGACAATTTTAATCTTTGAACATTTATTAAAAACTCGAAATTTGAAACGTTAATCAGCTGGCATTTGAATGAGAATAGTTTAACAGGTACATTTTTATAATTGGCTGGACTGTGGATTTAGAAATATTTGCTGATATCTGAAACTGATAGATTAACATATGTTCAGATTTGATATGGGATGGATGAAGAGTTGGATGAATGAAATAACGGATGGATTGTTGGATGGATGGATGGATGGATGGATAGATAGAAGCATGTATGGATTTATATGTAGATGGATGGATTCCTTAGGCCAAGCCGATCAATTTGATGTCTCACATGCGTGGGTGTGTAGTTCCATCTAGCCAGAAGATGATTGACCTCTCTCAACCAATCAGGGAGCTGGAAGGGAGCGGGGCACTTTCCCACCTTCTGATGGTCAATGAAATTGAACTTATTTCTAGTTTTAAGTACAAACAGTTCAAAAACAGGAGTCTGTTAATGGCTCAATATTCTTCTTTTTTATTCATTCCTATGAGACTTGGTTAAAGTGATTTGTAGTTCCTTGTGTTGCCATGGTAACAGATGACAGAAGTCTGCATTAATAAAGCTATGTACAATAACACATGAGTCATTTAAACTTTGAATAACATTTCTATATTAAAGTATGTTGATACAGCTGTGTCTAAAATGTTGTTAAATGTTGTTGCTAAGCACGTTGCCATGGAAACGCAGAGCACAATATCAAGTTAATACAAGACTCCTGGGACCAAGCAGGTTGAATTGATGTACCATACGTGTGGGTGCACATTTCCTTTTAGGCAGAAGACGATTGAAAATTCTCAGCCAATGAGAGAGCAATGAAGGAGGAGGGGGCGGTTCCTGCCTTCTGACTAGTGTTAAAATGTCAGCTATGCTGCTAGTTGTAAGTGTATAGAGTTTTAAGTGTATAGAGCTGGTTGGTTGGTTGGTGTGTTGGTCGGTTGGTTGGTTGGTTGGATGGATGGATGGATGGATGGATGTTTGGTGTGGTGGTTGGTTGAAATAGCTCCAAATTTGAAGGAGAAGAAGAGGTTCAAAAAGTGTACGGAAGCAGAATATGGAAGAATAAAGAGAAACAGGAAAACAATAGTTTGAATGCTTTTCAGCATTCAAACAATTACTTTTGTACCGCGTTACTTCCAACACTGCTAGCAAAAGGAGCAGAGAAACTAGCATGACCTTTTGATAAACTGTTTAAATGATCCTTCCTCATCAGAGTGGTAATTTGAGAAATATCATGAGGGGGATGCTTGCCCATTGGAGGTGTTCATCTTCATCATATAAGATAGGCAAAGAGCCACAGTAGGAGATGAATAATAAAAGCCAGACAAAAACATCATCAAGCCTTCTTTGTACCTGCTGAGTGCACTGTTAAGGAAAAATGATGATACACTGGATGAGCTGATTGCAACAAGCTGTTGTGTTGTTGTATTAAATGTTATCTTTTCCCTGAACATTTAGGAGTTGAGCAGGTCAGTCCTTTATGCTGAACATCTTTAGCTGCGTTTCCACTAAAGGTGTTCCAGGGAAATTTATGGGAGGGAGGACGGTGACAGGGAATGTACAATGTTTCGGTCCTCTCAGCCGATGTGTTCCCATACACAATCATCCCTTTCAGGACTTTGCTAGGATGTCAGCACATCGCGATCATTTTGGCAATGAGTGACATTACTTATTAGTGCCAAAAGTTGTCAACAGACATTAATAAAATTAAAAGGTTTATTTTGTAAAAGTATGCAGTAATTGAGTCGATTTGGGGGACAGGGAGAGGGGCTGTGCAACATAAAAAGCAGCATTCAATGACAAGAAATGACAAGAAAAATCAGTTGGTGACCACAGAGTCCTGTGAACTATGGCATTGTGTAGAGATTTCCACTGTATTTTCCAGTGCTGGGAATTTAGTAATGTAATTTTAAAGTAACAGTTACCTGTTTCCTGCTTCTCTGCCCAACTGGTTGAAAGTGGAATAATAACAGTCGTAAACAAACCTGCTGTAGCTAGCGCTAACAACGAGCTAACACTAAAATGAGCCAACTAATACTAAATAAACCACAGAATAAAAATATCCACACTGTTGGACAAAAAATATTATTACTTACAAATCAGTAGCAACAAAGCCAGGTCACCATCGTGATTTTGTAGCCTCCTTTAGCTCCCTCAAACTAGAGTAGACTGTGCCGAACTTCACTTCGGTTTTAGCTCTTTGCTTTACCTCCAAATACATTATTCTCTTACTTACTGACTTTCAGGCTCCACGATGATGCCAAAAGCAGACTTCTTTTTCTTCCAGTTCATTTTTTTATTGTTGATTGGTGAACTGAAAATGTCAACTGCTAGCAATACAGCTAACAGCCGTAAAGCAGGTAAAAAGCACCCCATGGAACACCTACCATCTCCACAAACTATCTAGTGCTGGCCCGGTGAAATGGAGACACGCATGCTACAAAGGTCTAGTAAGATCTGTTTTATTGGAGCATTTAGACTGAAATAGTTCACATAAATTATAGAAAATTATGATGTTCTCTTTTCATTTAGAACTTAAATATGCTGCTTTGCTGTCCTAATAGCTTTTAAAGCTGAGATAACGAGACACTAATCATCCAACAACGTGCAACAAACTGAAGATATAGGAAAAAGGTGTTAACTGCTAATACTCTGATTAAATTATTTCAACAGTTGGTTTTTTATTGCTTGTATTTTGCTGTATTTATTTCACATGTTTGCAGTAAAAGGTGCTTCACATAACCAGGCCCAGTGCAGGCTTATATATTGTTTTCTAATGTCCCGATGATTCAGGCTGGTGTGTATATCACCAGTTTAATCACAATAGGCTATTACACAGTGGATTTAAATGGGATGTTTGCCGATACCTCAAATTTCATCTCGGTACCTATTCGATTAAAAGGGATCCACCCATCGATATAAAACAATATCACAAGTGATTGAACACATTCAGGGCCGCGTATTCCACAGTGGTTAGCACTGTTGCCTTGCAGCAAGAAGGTCCTGAGTTCACATCCCGGCCTGGGGTCTTTCTGCATGGAGTTTGCATGTTCTCCCTGTGCATGCGTGGGTTCTCTCCAGGTACTCCAGCTTCCTCCCACAGTCCAAAAACATGACTGTCAGGTTGATTTGGTGTCTAAATTGTGCTTAGGTGTGAGTGTGGGTGTGCTTGGTTGTTTGTCCTGTGTGTCTCTGTGTTGCCTTGTGATTGACTGGCAACCTGTCCAGGGTGTACCCCGCCCGTTTACCCAGAGTTATAGGCACCAGCCCCCGCAACTCTGCATGGACAAGCGGGTATAGACGATGGATGGATGGATGGATGAACACAAGCATTTCCATTCCAATCAAAACCACAAAAAGGCAACTAGATCATCATTCAATATCTTTATTCCTGAAAGCTCAGGAACACTAAGGCATTTAGGTAAATAAATTTAAATATAAAAAAAAATATTCTTTTAACCAAGACTAACGTCAAAATAAAGGAAATTCCAAAATAAAAGCACATTTAAAATTGATTACCGATTTTTGCATTTTGAATCCACGCCATTTGCTCATTGACCATCTAATCAGTGTATCAATGTATTTTGACACTCCTGCTTTAGTCTTTTGTTACAGTTTCTTTCGTTCTATTTGTTAATCAGCCAGCTGCTCTTGAGCAAGGCCTTCCAGACTGTATTACACTGCCTGACTCAGGAAAAAGTCACACACACCTAAATTTTGTTGAACCAAGTTTACTTTTAGTTAATTTCCCTTTTCTTCATGTGTGCTGATGATGGCAGCATCTACGCAACTCAAAGAGGTTGAGATCTGGGCAAACCATGTGGAAGAGTGATGTCTCTGAACTTCTCATTCAGTACTTGATCCCAATGAATCCTGCGTCTAATGTGTCTAATGCTCCTTAAACATCAATCTGACATGGTGGTTTGAAGAATGAGTTGCTGCTTACTCCATCAATTAGGGTTAAATGACGTGTCGTCTGCTTAAACATTATAATTCTGTCGAATTAATTTCATGTCGTTATTATTTAGTTTCTCCATAGCTTTTATTTCAGTTCTTGTGAGGAGGATGGAGTGTATAAAACCTGTGTGTGTGTGTGTGTGTGTGTGCGCGTGCGTGCGTGCGTGCTCTGTCTTCACCATCCCCGGTGAGTTGTGGAGGATGGCTGCTTATACTGGGCCAGGATCCTCTGGAGGTTTCTTCCTGTTAAAAGGGTGTTTTCTTTTCCACTGTCGCTAAATGCTTACTTAGTATGAGGATTGCTGCAAAGACTCTGACACCAGTCAGTGACTCGATGCAATTTGCTGGGTTCCTTATATAGGAAACGTTTTGCTGATTGGCTTAATGAACTGACCTGAATTGGAATGTTTTGAGATGGCTCTTGTCATGATTTGGCTCTATATAAATAAACTGAATTGAATTAAATTAAAACTACTTTTCTTGTCATTTTATGTTAGAAGCAACAATTTGATATTAAAATGAAAAATACTTTTTGACTGGCACTATTGACATCCAGTAGTATATTTATAGAATCGACACAGACTCATTGGGGATTAGCTTTCCAAATCAGCATTCCTAACATTACTCACAAAGAATCCTCAATCAGAGCCCAGTCTGAAGCAGACAGGAAAATAAATTGCTCAGGGCTGCCTTGCCAAGCCTCGTCCACAAGTCTCTCAGCCCTCTGGATCTTCCACACAGCGTGTGAGAAGAAGAGGAGGCCTGTGGTCACTGTGTCTCAGGTGCAGGCCTGAAGAGCCTCCACCCCTCCTTCAACATGTGGTTTCCATCTGGAAGAGCAGAGAGGAGGAGCAGGCGGTTTCCCAGCTTTAACAGGAACATTGAGAAGTATAAACATTAGTCAGAATGTCTCCTATCCACTCCTGTTGTGTTTGCCTTCACATGCTCAGGGCCATGTGAACTGGTTTAGCGTCACTGTGGTGTCGGGTGGAAAAGTGGAAAGCTTTCAGAACAGAGGAGAATGAAGAAAAGCGGAGATTCTACAGTTTTTACAATCTAAAGACTGGATCTTTAAGTCTGTAAGAGATCTCTGCAACTTTGATGCATCGTGGGAAGTGCAGAGGTGTTAGATGCAACGTGGGAGGGTTTTTGTTACTGACCACTTGATTGGATGTCTACATGGTTGCAAAGTCATGAACAAAGATTGCCTTAATTGTGCATCCATCCATTTGTTCCATCATACAAGCATGTGGCAGAAGCATTGGGGGGCTGGGGGTTGAAACAGACACACGTTAAATTACAGAGGACCCTAAATGCCTGTGGAATGTTTTTTTAGACAGTGACAGAGGATGAATTGTTTACCCTGCTTTGGAATTGTGACCTAGTTTCCCATCATTGTCGTGTGGGTTGCTCATCATCATGTAAAGATCCAGAGGCACACTCAGTTTTTTTATTTATTTATTTTCTTTGCATGATTCACCCAAGCAGGAAGTTAAGATGCTATTTCAATTCAACTATATTGGTGAATGACAAAAATAAAGACGCCTGTTGCACACCAAGCCTGGTTTTGTTAAAGATGCAGGAAAAACTCTGTGATTTTGACCAAAATAGAGTTCCATGCTAAACAGTCCAGACCAGTGTGTTTTTAAAGGCTTCTGGTTTGTACTGTGTATCTTGTCTCATGGCCAGGAACTTCTGTGGTCCTTGGAATATTTCATACGTTGAGAAGGCCACAGATGTAAAAACAGAAAACTGTGTAACTGTGAATGTTAATGTGAGAATGAGATGTGATTGAGCACCTTTGTCAAGGTTGTTACCTCTCCCAGGGACAGACGAACAAAGTAATTAGAAGTGTTTCTGAATGCCAAGTGCCCGAGATGTAATGGTGGAGCAAAGAGTTTGCAAAGTGCACTTTTTAAAACTTTTAAAGCTAAACTAACTACAATTTTTATCAGAACAGTGTTTCAGTGACTAGATGCACAGGTCTAAAAAGTATGAACTAAAAATGAAGTAGAGATAAATCGTTTTTCCTGTATTTCTTAACCTCAAAAAATGTGCAGATTGCTCTTTAGAACAGCAGTGGTTTATCTCTGTATTGGTTCACAGATTTTATGTTACTTAGCTGGTACTTTTTCTCCTTGCATCTAGGAAAACTGTCACAGCTCTTCAGTACGTTTAGACAGACTCAAGTGTTCAGTTTCTGTAATCCCAGACTGATTTAATCCCGATCAGGTTTTTGTGGGGGCCATCTGTCATTCATCTGTCTCAGAACATCTTGTTTTTCTTTTAACTGGAAATCATTTTTATATCTTTGGTTGCTTATCTAAAGAAAAGTTTTCATACAAAAGATACAGTTTTTACCTGTGATTGCCCTGGAGGCAAAAGCCATTTGGGATCACATTATTTATGATTTATTTAGGCATTTTTAATTTTGCTGCTTGGTTAGATTAAGGGAAGAGTCTTCCTTTGATATAAAATACTGAACCTCAGTATCTTAGAAATCTAGACAAACCATTTCAGTAGCAAAAGATTTTGCTCTGCAGGTCGGTCTAGCCAGACTCCATTCCAGATTTTACATCCAGCCAGTCACAGCACTTTATGTTTGTAGAGACAGTGTGTCATTCGAAAAAGCATTATCCAATAGTGCTAAAAGAAGCTAACACGCAAAACTCAAAAGAGATGCAGCAATGATGGAGAGCCCAGTTCAGCAAGCATTCATGGTAACAGCGGGAAATATTGGTTATTGGCCATAACAGCAGTATTAATATAGGATATTGATATCTATATCCTTTTTATATTAGTGAATCCCAAAATCAAACAGATTGTTATTGTATTGATGTTTGATGCCAAGGAGTCCTAACAAACCAGAATATTGGAAACCCTAATCACATTTACCAATCGTGTGTCTGTGTGTGTGTATCTAAGTGAGGCTGCTCTTTAGTCAGCTGGTCAACAAATTGCTCTGCCCACACATGGCTTCACTCCTCCACATTCAGACACGGTGATGAGTCACATGCTCCATTTCGACACTTTTGTTCTCACAATGTCTTGTTGGGACATCTAATCTCCCTCTCAAACATACACGTGTAGAAGGTGGAACTTTGTTGAGTTTTTGTGTCCAAAAGGTGCATGCCATCAGTCAAGACTAAATATCTTAATTTTACACACATTTTGGAACTCATCCTGACCCGACTATGACCTTTTAGAAAGTTGATGAACTCTCCTGGAATTTCCTTATGTCAACGCTGCAGTTACCAGGCTTGAGGTTGACATCAGCAAAGTTGTCACAGTGCATTTTCTTCATGTTACTGACTCTCAATAAGTGACCACCAAACATGAGCCAAGAGCAGACAAGTGAAGAAGTGTGGCAGGGTTCAGGATTTGAAGCAAATGAAGCTTTTTTTTTACACTTAACATAAAACGTGAATGCAGGACTCCCTTTTAGTCAGTGTTTTGTCTTTTTTAAACCGAATATTCTACCTAAACCTTCCTCTGGTACTAAAAAAGAAAAGGTGAGAATAAAGTGCGATGGTATTTTCTGGTACTCATAAATCCTTTATCCTCTGTGCTCCAAGCACTCTGAAACGCACATAGATTCCAGATATAAGTGATATGCTATGATCTTTACATCAGTTCTGATTTTATAACCAGATTCATAAATTCACATAAATCATTGACCTGTGTCCATGCCATTCGGTTGCTAGTTTAGCATTTATGAGACAAAACCTGACCAGGCCCTATAGATGAGAAATTTTCTGTGCAGCATCATTCGTCACATTTAGAGTCATGCCAAGTAAATAAATACAATAAAAGATGAACTGCAATAATGGCAGGTATCTAATGATTACATTTACAATATTATTGCTTCTGGTTCTCCTAGCTATACTATAGTACTGTAACCATCCTCTAGTTCAGCTACGTATATGAGAGCAAAGCCTCCGTGTTGTACTGCAGAATGTGTGAGAATGAATGATAACAGCTGCCCTCGCCTCCCCGCTCACACCAACCGGAGAGGATTGCTCTCTTGTACTGGAAATAACACATGAATCACAGAAGGATGCCTTTAATTACCAAACCAAAGTGACATTTATGCAATAATGAAAAGTAATTCAATATTGAACTGCAGCTGCAGTCAAATAAATACGTTAAAACTAATTGAAATGTATAATTTTTTTATCCATTTAGAAATAATACAAATTTGTTCCAGAAAGATATTTCACCATCTACTTTAGTAATTTTGTGTTTCATTTATTACATTCGTTTTCTCAGGTACTAAAAGCAAACAGTTAAAGTTGTGGAACTCTGAAAAACCATTTATTATTATTTCTGATTATAATTGTTTCCTGTGAGTTTTTCATGCAGGCTGAACATGAAAATAGTCTCCTAAAACTATTTCCTGCATTAGATTCCGATAGAAAAAGTAGACAGTGAAATGCCAGGATTAGAAAATCCTGACAGATCTACGTCACATTAGCCACGCACCATGCACACAATTAATTAGATTGAACACCAAATCAGATAAAAAATTCTGCACGTAAACATATCAATCAGAATGTTCTGATCCGATTCGGCCCGATTGGAATGAAATTTCAATCTAATTGAGGGAGCTGGTTTTGTCCGATCATTGTTCCGATTGACGTGCATGTACACAGCCATTCGGATTATTGGAGTAAAATAATGCCCACTGTGCATGTGTGCAACAGCTAGTGAGCCTCCCCCCGCTGTCATGTAAACTACCTGACTTAAAAAATGACGGCCTACTTAACGAGCGCCGGCTTTTAAATTTGATGGCAAGCCGTCCCCATTTCAGTAACATCTAATCCATAACTTGCATTTTGTGGAAGTAAACTAAAAATCTGATTATTGCACAACTCATTTGACAAACATGTTCAAGTCTGAACTGGAAACACACAGATTCATTTTGGGTTTGCAGCATGCAAGGGCGTCAGTTTGTTTTCAGAATTGCTGGGGACAATAACCATACACTTGAGTGGGGTTTAAAAATTGCTGGGGACAATAAAGTAGGCTAGCACAGGGGTCGGCAATCCGCGGCTCTGGAGCCGCATGCGGCTCTTCCATCCATCTGATGGGCTCTCTGTGCATGTAAAATAATGAATGGATATTTAAATAAAAAGCTTTATATTTTACTGCATTAATTTTACACCTGTATGCCAATTCTAAATGTAAAGATTGTCTGCGTAAACCTGAACAGGTCCAACCCGGTCTTGTTGTGAGACCGGGTTGACGCGTCACGCTTGTGTGTAATCATAGGCGCTTTATGAGCTGAAGACGATGTGAGATTCTGGGATTCTCCTCAGACGGCTCCTGGATGTGTCGCCACACTGGAGACAGAAACAAGCACTATTCAGCCAAAGTTTCATAATCAGGGAACATTTTCTAAGTGACAAGTCTCTCTGAGAGACAGGGTTTGGAAAACACTTGCTTCAGTGGGAGGAACCTTCCCGCATGCGCTCTGCGTGGCTCTGGGGTTAATCAAGTTTAATTGTTTCTCTTTGCAACAATCTTCACAGGAAGGCAAAACAGTTAAACGGCAGGTTTCATATATTTCCATTTGACTGTTTATTTTGACAGATGAACTCAAGGATGTTGCTTGGTTTGAAAGAATTACCCCGACGTACACTGATGCGCATTGATGAGCTGACATTTTAATCGTTAACACACATCGCGGAGGTAAAATATTCCCATCAGAACATCAGAGCTTTATACTGGACACTGTGTTCAGCACGGCTCGGAGCGCCCACGGTGGACAGTGAGCTGAAGATCTGGGGTTCGCAGCGCAGTGCAGAACCGGCGCATGCGATAAGATTTCCTCCCACTGAAGCGGTCTGGAAACCCGGTCTCTCTGAGGGATGTGTCACTTGGAAAAATGTTCTTTTTATGAAATTATGAAACTTTGGCTGAACAGCGCGTGTTCCCGTCTCTAATCTGGAGACGCATGACGCGTAGAGACATTTGATCACGCACAAAGTTTATGTGGAGCAGAAGCGGTCGGGCCACGGCAGGTGAAACGTTCCTAGCCTACATGAAGGGAAACTGTTTAATTGTAACATTAATATGTTACTGGACATGCTGGTCTGGTTGGTTAGACCAGTGTTTGAAGTGGAAAACACACACACACACACACACACACACACACACACACACACACACACACACACACACACACACACACACCCCAATTAAAATAATGCTGATAGCGTGGACTAGAAGCCAGGTGATGGTTTACGTATTTAAATGATGATCAGGCTGATGTAAAATGTAATCTCCATCCACATCCAGACACAATTATCCTCTATTCTTTCTCTATTTGCTCTGCTCTTGTCTGGGCTGATCAGCTGATGGTGCGCGCGGCGCGCCTAACCAGCGGCTGATGCACATTTTACGCATTTGGAGAGGTGGGCGGGATGCTTTGCTTTTACTGGAAGATGGTCCACTTAACGCACGGGTGTAGACTAAATATTAATGACAAATGAATGAAAATTAAATTGTGAGTTTTTACTTCATATTTTATAAATAAAAAGGACGGGGGAACACATTTATGACGTCTTTTTAACTAAATTTTCTAGCGCGACCTGCCTGCTTCACTTAAGTCACTGCTTATTAAGGTCCGTCCAAAATTACCGTGGGAAACGGGTAATAATGGCTCTTTGATGGGAACAGGTTGCCGACCCCTGGTATAAGATCTGAGCTGGTAAAACAAAAATCCTCATCAGCAGGCATTTTTGAAAGTGGGGGGGACACAGCTGCCAATCACAAATTTTGCCGGGGACATGTCCCCGGCGTCCCCGGTTAAAATGACGCCTATGGCAGCATGGATCCCCGTGTCTGTTAACGCAGCAGCTGTTTCTGCAGCAGGTGGATGGAGACGTGCTCATAAAAAGACGGTAACATGGTTACACAGACCTGGTTTGAGCTTAAGGAGGCTGATGTTGAGTGGAAAAACATCCTCAGTTAAATATTCTGGGTGACTATCTGTGTAAAAGCAAGTTAACGCAGACGAGATGAGATGCGGTTCGTTTATGATGAGGCTTCCAAACTTTCTGAACATCTGTTTGAACCAAATTTTCTCAACAGTTTCAGCTGATTGTCACATTTTATTAATAATAAAACAACAGAGCTCAGTACTAAAATATAAGTCTGAACCCCCTCCCACCCCGCTTTGCGCTGGGCACAGCCATCTCTCAGACCCGCGGATCAGCTGATCAAGAGGCAGAGACAAGGATAACCCTTCCTTATTTTAATATTGCCAACAATAAAACACAGCAGAGTGTATATTTGCAGTTATTTACAGAAGAAAACATAACTTCTATGAGCACAATAAAATCAATTAAATGATTAAATGAATCAGGAAAGCAAGCTCCTCCTTGAACCTTCACCTTATCGGGTTGGAGGAGTTTGAGTGCCCTAATGATCCTAGGAGCTATGTTGTCTGGGGCACTTTGTGTCCCTGGTAGGGTCTCCCATGACAAATTGGTCTTAGGTGAAGGGTGAGACAAAGAACGGTTCACAGGATCTTTCATGGAAGTAAATTCAAAGAGTCGGAGTACCGGCCCGGAGGGTTACCGGGGTCCCACCCTGGAGTCAGGCCTGGGGTTGGGGCCCGTGAGCGAGCGCCTGGTGGCCGGGCTTTCGCCCATGGGGCCCGGCCGTGCACAGCCCGAACCGGATACATGGGCTCATCCAACTGTGGACCCACCACCCGCAGGAGGAACCTGAAGGGTCCAGTGCAATGTGGATCGGGTGGCAGACCAAGGCGGGAGCCTTGGCGGTCCGATCACTGGACAAGAAAACTGGTTTTTGGGACATGGAACGTCACCTCCCTGGCGGCGAAGGAGCAGGAGCTTGTGGCAGAGGTTGAGCGGTAACGGCTAGATATAGTCGGACTCACCTCGACACATAGCATTGGCTCTGGAACCCAAGTCCTTGAGAGGGGTTGGACACTCTCCTTTGCTGGAGTTGCTCCGGGTGAGAGGCGAAGGGCTGGGGTTGGCCTTTTGTTAGCCCCAAGACTCTCTGCCTGTTTTTTGGGGTTTACCCCGGGGGACGGGAGGGTAGCTTCCCTGCACCTTCGGGTTGGAGAACGGGTCCTGACTCTTGTTTGTGCTTATGCGCCAAATATCAGTTCAGAGTACCCACCCTTTTTGGAGTCCCTGGGACGAGTGCTAGATAGTGCTCCATCAGGGGACTCCATTGTCCTGCTGGGGGACTTCAATGCTCACGTGGGCAATGACAGCTTGACCTGGAGGGGTGTGATTGGGAGGAACGGCCCGCCTGATCTGAACTCAAGTGGTGTTTCATTATTGGACTTCTGTGCAAGCCGCAGTTTGGCCATAACGAACACCATGTTCGAACATAAGGATGCCCATCGGTACACTTGGTACCAGGGCAGCCTAGGTCGCAGGTCGATGATAGACTTTGTAGTCGTATCATCTGACCTGCGGCCGTATGTTTTGGACACCCGAGTGAAGAGAGGAGCGGAGCTGTCAACTGATCACCACCTGGTGGTGAGTTGGATCAGATGGCAGGGGAAGATGCCGCGTAGACCTGGCAGACCCAAACGCATAGTGAGGGTCTGCTGGGAACGCCTGGCAGAAGAACCTGTCAAGATGGTCTTCAACTCCCACCTCCGGCAGAGCTTTGACCGCGTCCCGAGAGCAGTGGGGGGACATTGACTCCAAGTGGGCCTTGTTCCACTCTGCGATTGTTGAGGTGGCTGTTGCTAGCTATGGTCGCAAGGTGGCCGGTGCCAGTCGTGGCGGCAACCCCTGTACCCGCTGGTGGACACCAGAGGTTCGGGGAGCCGTCAGGCTGAAGGAGGAGGCCTACAGGGCGTTGCTGGTCTGTGGGTCTCTGGAGGCAGCAGACAGGTACCGGATAGCCAAGCGGGGTGCAGCAGTGGCAGTTGCCGAGGCAAAATCTCTGGCGTGGGAGGAGTTTGGTGAGGCCATGGAGAAAGACTATCGATCGGCTCCAAAGAGGTTCTGGCAAACTGTCCGGCGCCTCAGGAGAGGAAGGCAGCAACTCGCTCACACTGTTTACAGTGGGGATGGGGAGCTGCTGAGGTCAACTGGGGCTATAGTTGGGTCCGATCGATAGTTGAATCTCAGATTGAGGAGGAGCAATGTGGTTTTCGTCCTGGCCGTGGAACTGTGGACCAGCTCTATACCCTTGCAGGGGTGATGGAGGGGGCATGGGAGTTTGCCCAACAAATCCATATGTGTTTTGTGGATTTGGAGAAGGCTTTGACCGTGTCCCCAGGGGCACCCTGTGGGGGACGCTCCAGGAGTATGGGGTGGGTGGCTTTTTGTTATGGGCCATTCAGTCCCTTTAGCAGAGGAGCGTGAGTTTGGTCTGCATAGCCGGTAGTAAGTCGGACCTGTTCCCGGTGAGGGTTGGACTCTGCCAGGACTGCCCTTTTTCACCGTTTCTGTTCATTACCTTTATGGACAGAATTTCTAGGCGCAGCTGTGGTGTGGAGTGTGTCGAGTTTGGTGGCAGGAGAATCTCGTCTCTGCTTTTTGCGGGTGATGTGGTCCTCCTAGCTTCATCCAGCACTGACCTTCAGCTCTTGCTGGGTAGGTTCGTGGCCGAGTGTGAAGCGGCTGGGATGAGGATCAGCACCTCCAAATCTGAGACCATGGTTCTCCACCGGAAAAGGGTGGCTTGACAACTCCGGGTCTGGGGAGAGGCCCTACCTCAAGTGGAGGAGTTTAAGTATCTCGGGGTCTTGTTCACGAGTGAGGGTAGGAGGGATCGGGAGATCGACAGGCGGATTGGTTCAGCATCTGCAGTGATGCAGAAGTTGAGCCGATCTGTCGTGGTGAAGAGAGAGCTGAGCCAGAAACCCAGGTTCTTGATTTACCGGTCGATCTATGTCCCAATCCTCACCTATGGTCATGAGCTTTGGGTAATGACCGAAAGAACGAGATCTCGGATACAATCAATCAATCAATCAATCAAAGCTTTATTTATAAAGCGCCTTCCGCAACCCTGTCAGGAAGCCCAAGGCGCTGAACATGGTACAGTAGAAGGTAAATATATTGAATAAATCAAAAATAAAAGCAATTCAAATCAGAAAATACAAATTACAAAATAGGTGAAACATTCTGGTACAGGACAAATGTGTAAAACAATGGATAGATTGAACCAATGAAAACTGTGAAATAAATTCAACATAAAAGAGGGATAAAATCAAACATGTTCAGGAAACGCCAAGCGGAGGAGGTGTGTATTTAGGCGACTCTTAAAGACTGGCAGAGATGGGGACAGCCTAACTGAGGGTGGCAACTGGTTCCAGAGTGTTGTTGCTAGGACTGAGAAAGCCCGGTCCCCGCGAGTACAACACCTAGAACGAGGGACAGCGAGCAGGCCTTGGTCAGAGGAGCGCAGAGCGCGTGATAGGGAATGTCTGTTCAGGAGTGTGGCTAGATAGGGGGGACCACCACCCTGGAAGAAATGATAAACAAAGACGAGGATTTTGAATTGTGAGCGATAGCAAACCGGAAGCCACTGCAGGGAGGCCAGAACCGGAATGATGTGGTCCCGTTTCCTGGTCCCAGTCAGGAACCTGGCTGCGCTGTTCTGCACAACAGAGGGCCAAGATCAACATAACGATCCACATTCCTGCTGTTGGGGTGAAAAACAATGAGCTCTGTCTTTCCCTCATTCAGATGTAGATCACTGGCCATTAGCCAAGACTTCACCTCGTTAAGACAGGACACAAAGGACTGGATAGAGTGACCTTTCTCGTGACACAATGGAGAGTAAATCTGGCAATCGTCAGCATAGAGATGGAATGATAGGCCATGTTTACGAAAGATTGACCCCAGAGGTAGCAGATAAATGGCAAACAAAAGAGGACCAAGGATTGATCCCTGCGGGACCCCCCAGCGGAGCCCCTCCCAAGATGAAAAACATCACCCAGTTTAACGCAGAATGTCCTGTTGTGGAGATACGATCTAAACCAGTCCAGAGCAGACCCTTTGATCCCAACCCATCGTTCCAAGCGATCGAGTAGAATCGCGTGGTCAACTGTGTCGAAGGCTGCTGTGAGGTCTAACAACAGAAGCACCACAGATGTACCCTGATCTAGTGATAGATATATATCATTTAAGACCCTCAGTAGAGCCGACTCTGTGCTATGGCCAGACCTGAACCCTGATTGGAAAACCTCAAACAGATCCGAGTCAGCTAAATGTGAGACCAGCTACTGATAAACGACTTTCTCAAGCAGTTTTGATGTAAAAGGCAGGGTAGAGATAGGTCTGTAATTTGCGATCACAGAGACATCAGCACCAGGTTTCTTCAGGGTCGGCCGAATAACTGCTGCTTTCAAAGCAGCTGGGACCACACCTGTGCTGAGGCCTCCCATTGATAATCTGACCAAGTGAAGGGCCAAGACACGGAAAGGCAGCCTTCCAGAGACGAGGCTGCAGGATGTCAAGTGGAGAGCCAGATGGCTTCTGCCTCGCAACAAGCTTACTCAGCTCAGAGTATGAAACAGTATTGAGGGAGCTCAGGGTGGGTGGTGATGGAGGAACTGGAACAGGGTCATCAGAGTTACCAGAAATGGCTGCTCTAATGCCTGATACTTTATGAACAAAGAATCTGAAAATCTTCAGAGTTTCCATCAGCTGTAGGAGACATGGAGCTAGGCTCCTGATACACCAGAACAGAATTAAGTGTTTTGTAGAGAATCCTGGGATTCTGGGAGTTTGTTTCGATGATGTCTGCAAAATATGCAGTTCTAGCAGCCCTCACAGCATCCTGATAAGCAACCAGTGATGCTCTGAACAACTCACGCGAGACCTGTAGGCCATCCTTTTTCCACTTTCTCTCAGAGGCTCTACACGCCCGCCTACAAGCCCGTGTGACATCAGATAGCCAAGGCTCCCTCCTAGGCCTAGACTTACAAAGCTTGAGAGGGGCAACCACGTCCAGGACCTGATTACAAAGTACATCAAAGTGTTGTGAATAGTGATCAATGTTAGATGGATCTGGGTTAAAGGTCTCTAACCTTACAGACATACAGCCCACAAACTTTGAAATAGTTTCTGCATCCAGGGCTCTGAACCTAGTAGCTGGAGCTTCACACACAGGGACAGGACATGGCAACGTAACATCACAGAGTATAGGAGAGTGGTCAGAGAACACAGGAGGCAGTCACAAGGTTCATGACAAGGAGACCAAAAGAGATAACCAGGTCCAGGGTGTGACCCTTGGCATGAGTTGGGGACGATACCCATTGAGTCAAATTGAATGAATCAAGCAAATTCAAAAAGCCTTTAGCAAGCACATTGTCAGGACAGCAGATATGGATGTTAAAATCACCAAAAAATAGGACATAGTCATATTTTAGGATGCAGTCTGCCACAAGATCACAGAAATCATTAAGGAAGTTAGAGTCAGTCTTTGGAGGGCGATAAATCAGCACAACGAGCAGGCGGGGGGAGATGCACAGTTCAAATAAGCACAGTTCAAAGGGAGAAAATGACATGGTGGGTGTAAGCTGTTTACAAGGAAAGCTGGATTTAAAAACAACAACCAGCCCTTCACCTCTGCCCCGTCATCTGGGGATATTAAAACAGGATCGGCCAGGTGGTACCAGCTCCAGCAGGGCGCTTGAGTCACCAAACGGGATTCATGACTCACAGATACAGAGAAAACCCAAGTCATGCTGAATAAAAAAGTCACAAAGAATAAAAGTTTTGTTCAGCACAGACCTGGCATCGACTAGACCAAACCGGGTCTGTGGCGGGGCTGCGGCACCGAGATTGCGCACGGGCCCAGTCCCCTCTAACTCTGTGCCTGTAACCGTGCGCAGATTCTCCCAGCAAACCCCAGTCTGGCGAGGTCTTCGAGCCGATTGGCCGTGGCGCGGTGCCAGTTCACCCTCAGAGCCGGCCAAGTTCCCTAGGCAGGGTGCCGAGTAATCCAGGAGACATCTCGGAACCACCGGGTCAGAAGCTGTGCCGAATCGGACCAGCCGCATCTTTAGGGATCCAGCCCGACGTCTCACGCGCCGGCTTCCTCTCTTTCCCCGTCTTCTCCGATGCTTCCTTCTCGAGCTGGGGCGGACAGAGGGCCGACACATCACGGCTTGGGGGCAGAGAGCACATGGGCAGTCCAACCAGCAGCGCCATCCGTGAGGTTCCCAGCTCGCGCAACCCGCTACATCAACGGGAGGACGAAGCCTCAGCAGCGCAGCTCCATCGTATGTCACCAGGGTATCCACACCATTCAAAAAAGTCATCAGAGACAACAAAAATGCATAAAAGCCAATAAAACGCCAATAAAAGCCAGTAAAAAGCAAGGTATTACTGCATAAAGAGGACGAGCAGCTTGCAGCGTGCACTCGCGCGAGCGCCATCTCACACTCTTTTTTTCTCTTTTCAAAATCGGCCGAAATGAGTTTCCTCCGTAGGGTGGCCGGGCTCAGCCTTAGAGATAGGGTGAGGAGCTCGGACATTCGGGAGGGACTCTGAGTAGGACCGCTGCTCCTCCGGATCGAAAGGAGCCAGTTGAGGTGGTTTGGGCATCTGGTCAGGATGCCTCCTGGACGCCTCACCGGGGAGGTGTTTCGGGCATGTCCTGCCGGCAGGATGTCCCCGGGTCGACCCAGGACACGTTGGAGAGGATACATCTCCAATCTGGTCCGGGAACGCCTTGGGGTCCTGCCGGAGGAGCTGGTGGAGAAGGCTGGGGAGAGGACGGTCTGGAGCTCCCTAGTTGGGATGCTGCCCCCGCGACTCGGACCTGGATAAGCGGAGGAAGACGACGACGATGAGGAAAGCAAGAAGAATTGTTTTTTCTGTTTTTACATTTTTCATTTTGTTTCATGATGTTTGTTTACAATTATTTATTTCTGGGGAAAAAAGACTGCATGCTCAACCTATTTAATCTGATTGAATAATTGGCGCATAAAATTTCACTGCATGATCAGATCATTTCAGTTAGTGTGCATGTAAACAAAGATTTGGGATTTCCAATCAACCAAGATTTTAATCGAATTGTGGAAATTTGGTGCATGTAAACATGGCTACCGTCACTTAACAGTCATGGACTCACCCATCTTGACTCACGACAAGGAAGGCTGTTGTTTTAGTGTCCAGGAATCAGCAGACAATGTCTCGATTAGTAGGAGCCAACTGTTAGCTTTAACTATGCCACATGGCAGAACTCAGGTCACGGGGCAGCAGCCTAAGCCCAGAGGCCCAGACTTCCCTCTCCCCAACTACTTGGGCCAGTTCCTCCAAGAGAATCCTAAGGCGTTCCCTGGCCAGCTGAGAGACATAGTTCCTCCAGCGTTTCCTGGGTCTTCTGTTAGGTCTCCTCCCAGTTGGACGTGCCTGTAAAACCTCACCAGGGAGTCATCCGAGAGGCATCCTAACCAGATGCCCGAGCCACCTCAACTGGCTCCTCTCGATGTGGAGGAGCAGCAGGTCTACTCCGAGCCCCTCCTGGATGGCCAAGCTTCTCAGCCTATCTCTAATGTTGCCCAGCCACCCTGTGGACAAAACTCATTTCAGCCGCTTGTATCCTCAATTTCATTCTTTCTTTAACTATCCAAGCTTGTGGCCATAGGTGAGAGTTGGAATGTAGATTGATCGGTAAATCAAGAACTTTGCCTTTTTTGCTAAGCTCTCTCTTCACTATGATAGACCGGTACAATGTCGGCATCACTGCAGAAGCAGCACCAGTCCGCCTAGAGTTATTAAAGTCAGAATTCTGAGATTAAGTCAGAATGCTGAGAAATATAATATTACATACTTCTAAACCACATGTCTTATACAAGAGTTACCTTTAAAATGTAAGGAAGTCCAGGCTTTTGTTTTCTATAACATGGGTTTCCTGGACAAAGGATATTTTTGTCTGTATACTTTTCCTATTTTTCTATTTTCCAGCTTGCTCTTTGGGAAGCCTTCTCCCAGGTGAAATTAACTAGCTTCTTGTCAGTGTTCTTTGTAGAAGTGTCCATCTTTTGCACATCAGCCCCTCCCCCCATTTATTTATTTATTTATTTCCCCAGGCATTTGACTTCCTTGATTTGATATTTTCAGTTCATCATCAGAGCCTGGCAACCACAGTTCTTCACTTATTTCATCTTCAGAAAAACCTAGACCGTTCACCATTGAATCCCATATTCCTACCTTGCCTGCTTGATCTTTGGGATACTTTTTCCAGGTGAAATTAACTCTTTCTCTTTTTCAGTGTTCTTTAGTTCTCCTGTTTATTTATTGTTATCAGGCATTATTCTTCCTTGGGAGATGTTTAAATAAAAAACTCTTTAAATTCTTAGAATGTTTTGTTTAGCTGGGCCTTTAACATGAATGTGTCAGTATTTAGATCTTTTACTGCAGCCAGCCACTAGAGGCCCTTGTTAACTTTCAGTTTAAACTTTCACTTAGGGAGCCTAAGTCATGCCCATCTACATCCGAACCATGGGTCCCTGGAAGAATGAAAAATGCATGCAAGACAATGGGGCTAAAATTTTTATTTTTTTAATCCCATGGATTTCACATACAATGTCTGTGCATTTTAAAGAAGCATTTTGATAACAAGAAAGCACTTAATTTCGAACAGGGGTAAAAGTAACTTTAGGTTTGGTGTGACAATACGTCCAGGACTACAAATGCACATCACCAAATTGATGTAATAGAACCAAACGCAGAGGAAAAATTGATGTAAGTTCAGCGAACTTCGAATCCTTCCTTCAGGAGTAAAGAACCACCATAAATCTGGCCGAGGCAAGTAGCAGCTACGCTAGAGGAGAGGAGATTCTGTGGCCAATGTATATGTGCCAACGCCAGATTTGTAGTCATAGGAATTATGAATTTTTACAAGCTAATAAATCTCAAAGTACATGACTGTCATGATCCTGCCATGCCCTGACCTCCATGCACCATCATTCACCTCATCAGCCTTCATGCATCACACCTGGTCCCCTCATCAAGCTCCAGCCAAGCCCTGTTTCCCCAGCAACCACAGTCAGCTCACCATCAAGCTCATGCCACACACTTGCCTCACCAGCTTAATATTCCACAGTCAACCACCAGCACTCTGCCAGATTATTGAATGCTCCTGCTAGTAGGTCTTCCAGCCTTTTGTCGTCCTGCCTGATCTTAGCCTCCTGACCTCGTTTCCACGCCTGACCCTTGCCAAGGAATCTGCCTCCCACCACGACCCTTGTCTGTCTACGACCACATCTCTAGCCTGCTCCTTGTACCTGTTTCGTCTCAACCTGGCTTCGACCCACACCTGCCTTTGACTCTGCCCGTACCTGAGTTTACTCCGGTAACTCCTCATATTAGCTTCAGGCTAATAAAGACTGTTAAAACGTCTTACTGTGTTTGGTGTCATCACGGGTCCTGTAGTTCAGTTCATTACTGAATAATCTGGTCACAACATGGACTCGATGCCAGGAAGGGTGACCCAGAGAGTAGAACACTCCATCTCCATTTTGGAGACCAAGATAACCGAACTCTTGGATCTACTCCGAACCAGCCAACAGGCTTGTCAGGTGACCAGTGCCCAGACATCTACCGCATCCACGTCCAGCGGTAGTCCCAGAGGCCGCACCACATCCACGTCCAGCGGTGGTCCCAGAGGCCGCACCGCATGCATGTCCAGCAGTGGTGCCAGAGACCTCACCACATCCACGTCCAACAGTGGTCCCACCTCCGCCTGTCCAAGAGGCTTTGCCCGAGGCTCCACCCATCCAAGGGGCTCCGCTTATCCAAGAGTCTCCGCCTGTCCAAGAGGCTTTGCCCCCAGTCCAGTTGGTGGCCCCTCCTGTCCAAGAGGCTTTACCCCCGGCCCAGTCGGCGGCCCCTCCTGTTCAAGAGGCTCCGCCCCCGGCCCAGTCGGCAGCCCCTCCTGCAGCGGCTCCACCTCCGGTCCAGTCGGTGGACCCGTCTCCAGGGATTCTGGTTCCGGCGGTCCCGTCTCCAGCCAAGTCGGCGCCTCCAGCCAAGTTGGTGGACCTGCCTCCAGGGATTCTGGCTCCGGCGGTCCCGTCTCCAGCCAAGTCGGCGCCTCCAGCCAAGTTGGCACCTCCAGCCAAGTCGGCAGACTCACCTCCAGTAGGGCTGTAGCGAAGCCTCGACGAAGTCGACGGCTCGATTCTAAAAATTTGTCGACGTCAGATCCGGAAGTCGACGCACCGCGCCCACTTGTTGCATCCCCAGGAGTTTGTAAATAGAGGAGGAATCTGCCTGTTTTTCCTCTAGTTCGCCCTCTTCTCCGCCTTCACTAACATCTCCGCCAAATACCGAAGACCCGGAACAACGTCCGTCCACTACTAGATTATTTTCCTGTTTTGCCCCTTCGTCTCCCGGCAACGGACAAACACTTCCGGGGTCAGATGCGCTGCTTCGTGTCTATCGCAGATGTAGAAAATCACCGGGAGCGCTTCTCCCTTCATAAAGGAGCTTCTTTCAGACATTAGGAGAGCTGTTTTGGTGGTAGCAGTCTCTCCTCCGTGCTGGTCTGTTTGCTGCTGGGTGTTTTTGGTTTATTTAAACTTGGTAACTTGAACTTAATGTTGGTAAAGCTACTGTTAGCATCTTCGCTAACAGCTTCTTGCGTTGGGATAAGCTGTTACATTTTGGTTTAGAGTTCATCTTTTTTGTGGTGTAGATCTCCCTTTTATTACATTTAGAGTGTTGTGGGTTTTCGGTTTAGTGTAAAATATCACCTGAGTTTGGTTTAACCCGTAAGACCACTCGCCTCACGCACATAAGTGACCAAAACAAAGCAGCATGGAGACACTCCATCTTCTACCACCTCTCAGGCAGCAGCCTGCACTCCCAAGTTCTACATGTCACCAGAACATAACCAACCGCAACACAATAAAAGCAGTGTTATACAAAATGGAAGGCCTGTAATGTTTATTCTCTTACAGTAAGAATTTATCAATTTTTTTGAGGAATTTATTTGAGATTTTCTGGTTTTTGTTAATTGTGCAATAGAAAAATAATCATTAGATTAATTTTCTAAATAGTCATTAGAATAGTCGACTATTCGATAAAATAATCGTCAGAATAATCGTTTTAAAAATAATCGTTTACCCCCAGCCCTAACCTCCAGGGACTCTGGTTTCGGCGGTCCTGTCTCTAGCCAAGTAGGCGCCTCCAGCCAAGTCGGCTCCTCCAGCCAAGTTGGCAGCACTGCCTCCAGGGATTCTGGTTCCGGCAGTCCTGCCTCCAGCCAAGTCAGCGGACTCGCCTCCAAGGATTCTGGTTCAGACGGACCCGCCTCCAGGGTTTCTGGTTCCAGCGGTCCCGCCTCCATCCAAGTCGGCGGACCCGCTTCCAGGGATTCTGGTTTCAGCAGTCCGGCCTCCAGCCAAGTTGGCGGACCCGCCTCCAGGGATTCTGGTTCCAGCAGTCCCGCCTCCGGCGCCTCCACTCAAGTCTGCGCCTCCGGCCCTGTCCTCGCCCGTCGCCGCCGTCCCTCAAGGGCCCTCCGGCTTCTGCCTCGTCACCGCCAGCCTCCCAGAGTCTCCTGGTCCCTGGTTCGTCGCCGCCAGCCCCCAAGGGCCCTCCGGCTTCTGCCTCATCGCTGCCGGGCCCAAAGGCCCTCCGGCTTCTGCCTCATCACCGCCGGACTCCCAGAGTCTCCTGGTCCCTGGTTCATCGCCGCTGACCCCCAAGGGTCCTCCGATCCCTGTCTCGTCGCCACCAGTCCCCCAGATCCTCTCTGCCTTTGCTCCTGGCTCCACGTTGCAGGCCTCCAGACGTCGATGGTCCCGACTCCCGATTCCTCGTCGCCGAGCCTCAGAGCCGCGACACCACCCTTCTTAACTCTGCTTCGTCAGGTGCCCTTTTCTGGGCCCGCCTTTATGTTATTGGTTTCTTTCTGTTCTCGTTTTATGACCCTCCTTCCTGGTCCCCCTCCTCCCGCTCTGCTCTAGTTTCCTGTGGGCCTCTGGTATCCGCCCTTGTAGGGGGGGTTCTGTCATGATCCTGCCATGCCCTGACCTCCATGCACCATCATTCACCTCATCAGTCTTCATGCATCACACCTGGTCCCCTCATCAAGCTCCAGCCAAGCCCTGTTTCCTCAGCAACCACAGTCAACTCACCATCATGCTCATGCCACACATCTGCCTCACCAGCTATATATTCCACAGTCAACCACCAGCACTCTACCAGATTATTGAATGCTCCTGCTATTAGATCTTCCAGCCTTTTGTCATCATGCCTGATCATAGCCTCCTGACCTTGTTTCCACACCTGACCCTTGCCAAGGACTCTGCCTGCCACCACGACCCTCGCCTATCTTCGACCACATCTCTAGCCTGCTCCTTGTACCTGTTTCGTCCCGACCTGGCTTCGACCCACACCTGCCTTTGACTCTGCCCGTACCTGAGTTTACTCCGGTAACTCCTCCTATTAGCTTCAGGCTAATAAAGACTGTTAAAACATCTTACTGTGTTTGGTGTCATCACGGGTCCTCTAGTTCAGTTCATTACAGTGACAAGCGTGGTCGAAACACCCATCATTACTTTTAATTTAAATTGAAGTACAACATATGTGCAATTCAGGCAAAGCGAGTTAGAAAATAGCTACTTTTGCCCCATTGACTTGCATTCATGTTTTCGTTCATCCGGGGACCCATGAGCCAACCGGAAAGGGAGGAGACTTTGGCTCCCTATTAGGTTCCTCTGTTTAGTTGTTACATGTGTGAGAGAGTCAGCCATCAACCAAAATGCTGCTCATATACAAATACTGGCCCAGAACCACAAAAGCAAGTGAACCGTACAATAATGGAATACAAGTAAAATCTAACAAATTTTAAAATATGAAGGTTTTTTTTTTTTTTTTTTTTTTTTTTTACAAAAGGCTGTGTTTTATTTCAGCAAATGAGATTTTACTGAAAAATAGAAGTCTAACACAAAAAAGAAAAAAGACCCACTGTGTCTGATGGTAGCAAATAATAATATAAAGTGAAAGTAGTTTATACTCTTGCTACAATGTTCACGTTGTTCCCCTGGTATAAAATTCTGTTATGTGATTCTCTTAGACACTGATTTGATGATAGTCAGTGCCTGAGTCATGTAGTTCAGCAAAAAGATATGCACTGCGTTTGCAAATGTGAAGACATAACATCCATGTAAACAGACAACTCCCACCCCCACAAGGAAGACATTTCCCAGAGAGCTAGTGATTGATCTGTGTGTTCTTTTACACAATCAATGCTCTTAGCTTTAAATGGCTGGGAAGTTAGGAGCAAAGAATAAATATGACAAAGTAAAAAATGCTCACATTGTGTTTGTTGTTAGCCAAGCTAAGAAAAAAAAAGCTCATTATTGTATTTTTTTTCCACAGATATTCAAGAGTGTTACGAGGTGACCTTGCAGCTGAACACAGAACAAACTGTTGTGAAAGAAGACAGCAGGCAGGATGTGTGGGAGGTAATTTACTGCTTTGCAATTTATTGTAGATTGGAGAATATCTGCTTTGTGTATGTTGCACTGGCTGCTGCTTGTGTTGTCTGGGTTGCTTTTACATGATAGCCAACACAAGTTGTCATTAACTGTGTTCCTCGCACTCCTACATGGAAATAGTTTTAGTGAGTCATGGTAGCTATGACTTCATCCTGGTGTTAGACAGAGAAAAGTCACAGGAAGGTACACATGAGTCAAGTTAGAGGGGTCGTACTTAGGTGAATTATCGGTGGTTATTAGGGTATGGAAACACAAATCATTTTTCATTGGGTTATTTGTCGCATTCCCAATATTTTCATGTCTTGCTTCAAAAGTAACCAACTAGTAAATTCAACTAGATTCAAGGTTCAAAGCTCAGTAAGGAGATGTGTTTGTGTGCAATGAATTTCTTTGCTTCCACACTGGATGCTAAAAGTATACACTTAGGAATAAAATAGATAATAATAAGGCAAAGCAGCTTTATTTGTATAGCACTGTTATGATCACCTAGCCTGGCAAGCCAGACTAAATAAATGTATTATTTAGTCTGGCCACGCTCCATTGACGGCTCTCGGTTGTGGGGCGCGTTCTACCGTTGTCTTTCAAATGATCTCTGCATTCCACTGGACAATGAATGTGACATACTCTTGTTTCATTCTGTGACATCATCCCACCCACCAGGCATATAGAGTGCCCTGATTGGCCCACAAAGTGGATAAAGCTCTGTGATTTGTTCACTAAGCAGATAGAGCATTATGATTGGCCCACCATTATGGACCAATCACAGCTCTTTATGTGTTTGAAACCCCTCTAGAGAGCTGTGATTGGCTAGCCAGAGTCCTGGTAGGAGCTGCTGAGGTTCCAATGGAGCATGCCTAGACCATTCTTTGCAAAGCAAGAATTTGGTCTAGTTCACTAGGCTAATGATCACCAGTTTCTACATGCTCCTGTTCCTGCTCCACTTCCCTGCAGAGAGGAGCAGCCCCTCCTCCGCTCCTGCTCCTCCCTCCTGCCTTCCAGCTGTGCTCAATCCCTAATCAGCTTCTGAGCTTTTAAAAGGGCACGGCCAGAAGAACCAGGGGGCAGAAAGAGTGGGGAATACCTTGAGAGTGGATGAAATCCAGACACACTTAGTTTAGAACCTAGTGTAATTTCATTGAGTTTGGTTTTGCTCTGAGTTCTGTGGAACTTTTAGAGATTGTGCTCAATAAAGGTAGGAAATTGGTTAGTTTGAACCTACTTCCTATGTTTGCTCAGTGGAGCATTTGTAGAGGTTAAGTTAACCTGTTGGCTGTGTGTGCTCAGTGGAGCATAAGTATTGCTTTTGGTGTGTTTGCTCAAAAGCGCTTTGATTTAGTAATTATCACTGTTTTGTTTCCATTACCTTAACAGCCCTGTGCTCGCCCTTAGTTGGTTTGGACTTAATCGGTTTACTTTCTATTTTAGCCCAAAAGGGGGAATAGCTGAATTTGTGAGTCTACTCTGACTTATTGGTTTATTATATTAGTGGAGCTGAGCTCCAGCTTGCGTGTTCCCTCAAGTCCTTGTTTTTTCCCTCTTTAGGAGGTCACCTTTAGTTCTTGTATTTAACTGACCTAGTAACCTTACACGAGTTTGGTCATTTATTCGTTATAAAATCGTTTGCTTTTAAAATCCTGACCCTGCGCCTTTTTATGTTACGACGTCCTTCACCAATACCATCACCAGTCGTAACATTAATGGGGGCTCGTCAGGGATCTTTCTTTCTATGATCGTAGTTAACCATGAAGGACCTTTTTACAGGCATGGGTTTTGCATTTTGGCAACGTTTTCTGGGCTGTGTGTATGAAATGGCACATTTTGAATTAAGGGCATTTGTGGATGCCCCGTCTCGTGAGGCATTGGAGGGCTGTCGGAAAGCCGACATGCTGCAGATAGCCGCCCACTTCAGTTTGGAGCTTCCAACCCCGATACTGAAGAGAGATCTGAAAACTTTGATTATGGACTACCTCACTAACCAGGGACTACTGCAGTCCTCCTCACCAGTTGCTTCCAGTCCTGACCGTGCTGCTCCGGATCCAGATCCAGACCCTAATCTGACTGATGGAGGGGAGTCGTCAACGGACGGGAACATGGACGAGGGTGAGGTAAAACCCCTTGTTTTCCCCTCAGGCGGATATGCAGCTGAAGGTTTGATGTCGGGGGAGTTGCAATTGAAACTTGAACTGGCCCGTCTTGAAGCCGATGAAAGAAAACAACGGATGCAGATGGAATTGGAAATGAAACGGCTTGATGCAGAAACTGCTGTACGCATCCGTGCGCTTGAGCTGGAGGCCCAAGTAAAGCCGACACCACAGATGACGGCAGAGGTGCCATCAGAACCCACTGTGAAACCAGCACTTGATCTCAGTAAGTGTATCTCCCTTATGCCTGTGTTCAGAGAAGCTGAAGTGGATGGTTATTTTGTCGCCTTTGAGCGGATCGCGACTGCTCTTCAGTGGCCGCGTGACGTGTGGTCTCTGCTTTTGCAGTGTAGGTTAAGTGGTAGAGCCTTGGAGGCAATGTCTGCTTTGTCGGTTACCGACAGTTTGAGTTATGAGCGTGTAAAGACTGCTATTTTGCAAGCTTATGAATTGGTGCCTGAAGCATATCGACAGCGTTTCAGACAGCATAAAAAGGCAGTAGGGCAGACTCATGTCGAGTTTGCCCGAGAAAAGAGTTCGTTGTTCGATAGGTGGTGTGCTTCAACTAAAACTAACTCATTTAAAGAGCTCAGAGAGTTAATCCTTCTTGAAAAATTCAAGAAATGTGTGTCTGGAACTTTTGTAACCTATTTAAATGAACAAAATGTTACCACTCTTTCTGCCGCGGCTCTGTTAGCAGATGAGTTCGCCCTCACCCACAAAGTTACTGTGATTAAAGAAAACGTAGTTGAATCCAGTGAGAAGCATGTAAGAGTTGAAAGAAGGCTCTCAGATGCTCGGGAGAACTGAGAGTGGTTTTTTTGTCACAAAAAGGGTCACCTGATAAAAGAATGTTTTCTGTTAAAAAACAAACATCCAAGACGGTCCGAAAAGCCCATAGAGGTTGCTTTTATAAAAGCCTCCTCTGAGACACCAGACCAAGCAAAGAAACTTAACCCTTGTTTTAAACCGTTTGTTCTTATGGGAACTGTGTCTTTGACTGGCAAAAGTGATGTTGAAAAACAAATTCTGATCTTGAGAGATACTGGAGCTTCTCAGACATTAATCCTCAGTAGTGTGTTGCCATTTACTCCTATGTCCTCAAGTGGATATTCAGTGTTCTTAAAAGGGGTTGAAATGGGTTGTGTAACTGCTCCTGTACACAGTGTTCACCTTAGGAGTCAGTTGGTGAATGGGGTTTTTAATGTTGCAGTCTGTGACCAGTTGCCAGTTGAGGGAATAACCCTGCTATTGGGCAATGATTTAGCCGGGGGTAGAGTTACCCCCAATTTAGAGGTTTTGGATTACCCGGTTGCTCACAGTGAGAGCCCTAACCAAGCAGATTTGATAACATATCCTGCATGTGCTGTGACTCGTGCCCAAGCTCGTAAAGATGTGGATAGTACTTTATGGGATACTGTTTTGATGCAGGATCTCTCAGAGGATTCTGCTGATAAGACCCTGACTAACAATCTACCGTGTGTTGCAGAGGGAAGTGAAGGCACCACTCCAGATCATCTTCAAGATGACAGGTTGCCTCTGACTCATGAAACCCTCTCTTTAGCTCAAAGGCAAGACCAAAGCTTGAAACCCTTCTTTGAGCAAGTTACTAGTGAAAATGTGGTAGATAAAGACAGCAGTGGTTTTATGCTTGAAAACGGTGTGTTGATCCGTTGCTGGCCGAATCCCGTTTCAGAAGGTGCTGATTGGGGGATAACCCGACAAATAGTAGTACCTCTGGCACTTAGACAATAGGTCATATCTATGGCCCATTCTAGTGATTGGTCGGGACATCTGGGAGTAAATAAAACATATCACTCACTCCTACAACATTTCTTTTGGCCGGTGATGAAAACACAAGTGGCCATGTTTTGTAAGGAGTGCCATGTTTGTCAGATGGTTGGAAAACCAAATCAGGTGATACACCCTGCACCCTTACGTCCTTTGCCAGTTGTAATTACACCTTTTGATCATGTGATTGTTGACTGTATAGGCCCATTGCCACAGTCGAAGACCGGAAAACGGTATTTGCTAACCATAATGTGTGTTGCTACCAGGTTCCCCGAGGCTGTTCCAATATCTTCTATTACAACCAAAGCAGTAATTAAAGCCCTAACAACTTTCTTTTCTGTCTTTGGATTGCCAAACATCATTCAAACTGACCAAGGGACCAATTTCCAGTCACGAGTGTTTAATCAGGTGGCCAAAACTCTAGGCATTACGCACGTCACCTCATCAGCCTACCACCTGGAAAGTCAAGGTGCTTTAGAGAGGTGGCATCAAACCTTAAAGTCCATGTTAACTAAGTATTGTTTGTCCACAGATAGAACGTGGGAAGGACTTCCATTTGTTCTCTTTGCTGCCCGAGAGACAGTGCAGGACTCTTTAGGGTTTAGTCCAGCTCAACTCGTGTTTGGACATACTCCAAGAGGACCTTTGAAGGCCTTAAAAGAGTGCTTTATCTCCTCCTCTCCCCAAGCAGGAGTCATAGCTAGCAAGTATGTATCAGCCTTCCAGAAGCGCTTGCAAGAGGCAAACGCTATTACCCGACAACATTTAGCAGTGGCTAAACGTAACATGAAAGACATTTTTGATAAAAAAGCAAAGAGGCGAGAGTTTCATGTTGGCGACAAGGTGTTAGTCTTGTTACCCTTGTCAGGTTCCTCTCTAACTTCCAAGTTTGAGGGACCTTTTGAAATAATCCAGAAGTTGAGTGACACTGATTATGTGTTAAAAAAACACTCGTAGATGAAAAACTCGTAAGTGCCATGTGAATATGATAAAGTTGTACCATTCCAGACCTGAACGGTAAACGAAAGACGTAGGTGTAGCTGTTGTGACCTCTGGCTCTGTTGCAGAGAAGGATGAGCTTGGAGGTGTATTTCCACAATACTCCAGTCCAAGGCTAAACAATTCTCAGGCTCTTCAAGCATTGCCTACACAACTAAGCCACTTGCCTTCAGACATGAAGGAAGATCTACTACAGTTGATCAGTGATAACAAATGTTTGTTTTCTGATGTACCAATGCAAACTACATTAACTGCTCATGAAGTAGAAGTGTCCTGTGCTAAACCCCTCAAACAGCACCCTTATCGTACTAGCCCACAAAAATGACAGATGATGAAAGAGGAAACAACCTACCTCCTCAAACATGGCTTTGCTAAACCCAGCAAGAGTCCGTGGAGCTCCCCTTGTCTTGTGGAAACAAAACCTGATGGGACTCCTCGGTTTATAACGGATTATCGTAAATTAAACTCAGTAACCATTCCTGATTCATACCCACTTCCTAGGGTAGATGATTGTGTAGACAATGTGGGATCCTCCAAATATGTGACCCGATTAGACCTTCTAAAAGGATATTGGCAAGTCCCCCTTACAGATCATGCCTCCGACCTTTCTGCCTTTGTTACCCCAGATGCATTTTTGCAATATACCGTCCTTCCTTTTGGTATGAGAAATGCACCTGCTACGTTCCAGCGCCTTATCAACCAGGTTGTAGCTGATCTCACACATTGCAGTGCTTACTTAGATGACATAATAGTATACACTTCCAACTGGCCTGATCATCTAAGAACTCTGCATTTGTTGTTTAACAGATTAGCCGAAGCTAACCTGACGCTGAACTTAGCCAAATGTGAATTTGTGAAAGCTACAGTAAATTACCTAGGAAAGGAAGTTGGGCAAGGACAGGTGAGAGTCCTTAAAGACAAAGTGCAGGCCATGCTAAAGTTCCACACTCCTAAGACTCGAAGGGACCTTCGCAGATTTTTAGGCATGGTAGGTTATTACCGTGGGTTTTGCAGGAATTTTTCAACTGTCGTACACCCTCTTACTGAGTTGATTAGTCCAAAAAAGAAGTTTGTGTGGACTTCAGAGTGTCAAACTGCCTTTGAGGCCGCCAAATGCTTGATGTGTCATGCTCCAGTGCTTGCGGCTCCTGATTTGAACAAGCCGTTCAAACTTGAGGTGGATGCTAGTTCAGTGGGTGCTGGTGCAGTATTACTGCAGGAGGATTGGGGGGGGGGGGTTCGACCACCGTGTGTGCTACTTCTCTAAGAAGTATAACCAGTATCAGTTAAAATGCTCAACCATAGAAAAAGAAACTGGCCCTTCTGCTAGCTTTGCAGCATTTTCACGTTTATGTTGGTTCCAGTTCCACCCCCACCATTGTGTTCACGGATCATAATCCTTTGGTATTTCTCAGCCGGATGTATAACCATAACCAGCGCCTTATGAGATGGGCATTGATCCTGCAGGAGTTTTTGATAGAGATCCGCCATAAGAAGGGGACTGAGAACGTTGTAGCTGATGGCCTATCCAGAGGATGCTAAGTATATTCGCCTATAGTGGTTTGTATGTCCCTTGTTTTAATCACCATTTTTACAATGTTTATGGAATTCCCTTGTAGGATGTATGGATACATCCTCTTTAGGGTGTGTCCCTTTTTATTATTTTAATAGTGTTGCAGTGAGGAGGTTAGTGTTGGCCTTCCGGTCATCTCGGGGAGGCTGTGAGGCGGGCTTCAACCATGGGCCACCTCATCTCCCGTTGGTTTTGTGCTCAATTTGCCCACCTTAGGCCCGCATGAAGACTAGGGTTGAGTTAGCCAGTGTTTCCTTAGGCAGTTAGAGGGAATGTCCTAAAGAACGTGGTGATCATTTGATAGACCTCTAATGATGGGACTTAAGGCATACAGACCATGGAAAGTAATAGACTGTAATAAAAAAAGAAAAAAAAGGGAATTTTGAAAATTAAATAGCTAAAATGCTTCGATTGAAATGTTGTTGTTTTTTTTCTCTCTTAAGCCGGGCGTACACTGTGCGACTTTTTCACTCGCAACGTTCAGCTTCAGCTCAAACTGTACGACTTCCTCGCAGAGCAGATCTTACGAGTCATGCGCTCACACTGCACGACCCAGTTCTCGCATGCGATCTGACTGCTCACACTGTACGTCTGGTAGCAACACGTCGGCCCTAAAAATGTGCTAAAAATAGCCGTTTTTACTCAACACGTCAGACTTTTTTGTCTTGCCTGTTGTCCTTCGGGAGTGCTGCAGGAGGACACACATGGATTTATGGGGGTTGGATGAGGAAAACGAAATAAAGAAAGTGAATCTGTGTTTTGTGATCAGTTTAATTTGACATGAACACGACAAACACGCTTTCTTGACAATCTTTGTGAGTAAAAAAAACGTGTAGAAACAAAAACGAACAGCGTGTGTTATTAGGGAAATAGCGAGCGAGCGGCGTTGATGCAGGATTGCGCGCGCATGCGCCGTGAGCGGTTCTGATACTTTTTTGGATCGTAGCTGCTCGCAGCGCCGCTTCAACAGTGCGATACCCTCACGAGGGACGAGCGAAATATTAAACACACCAGAAGTCCCTGCGACCTAACGACTGCTGATCGGCGGCTGGTCACGTGGTGTTAATCGCCTCTCGTAACCCCCTGTACACTACACGACCGCTCGGCGCAAAACTCGCCCCGATGTCGTGGCTTCTCGCACGACTGGAAAATCGGCTCAAAAAAGTGAAAAAGTCGCACAGTGTACGCCCGGCTTTAAGGGAGGTGGTGTTATGATCACCAGTTTCTACATGCTCCTGTTCCTGCTCCACTTCCCTGCAGAGAGGAGCAGCCCCTCCTCCGCTCCTGCTCCTCCCTCCCGCCTTCCAGCTGCGCTTAAATCCTTAATCAGCTTCTGAGCCTTTAAATGGGCGTGGCCAGAAGAACCAGGGGGCAGAAAGAGTGGGGAATACCTTGAGAGTGGATGAAATCCAGACACACTTAGTTTGGAACCTAGTGTAATTTCATTGAGTTTGGTTTTGCTCTGAGTTCTGTGGAACTTTTGGAGATTGTGCTCAATAGAGGTAGGAAATTTGTTAGTTTGAACCTACTTCCTATGTTTGCTCAGTGGAGCATTTGTAGAGGTTAAGTTAACCTGTTGGCTGTGTGTGCTCAGTGGAGCATAATTATTGCTTTTGGTGTGTTTGCTCAAAAGCGCTTTGATTTAGTAATTATTACTGTTTTGTTTCCATTACCTTAACAGCCCTGTGCTCGCCCTTAGTTGGTTTGGACAATCGGTTTACTTTCTATTTTAGCCCAAAAGGGGGAATAGCTGAATTTGTGAGTCTACTCTGACTTATTGGTTTATTATATTAGTGGAGCTGAGCTCCAGCTTGCGTGTTCCCTCAAGTCCTTGTTTTTTCCCTCTTTAGGAGGTCACCTTTAGTTCTTGTATTTAACTGACCTAGTAACCTTACACGAGTTTGGTCATTTATTCGTTATAAAATCGTTTGCTTTTAAAATCCTGACCCCGTGCCTTTTTATGTTACGACGTCCTTTACCAATACCATCACCAGTCATAACAAGCACATTTCACAGAGGCTATTCAATGTGCTTTCCAGGAGCAGGAACAGCAAACATGAAAATTAACGTGACAACATAAAAGAGCAGATTTTAAAGGTTCAATATAATGCTAAATCACCTTTTTTGAGCTTTTTTTACCAGGAACGTATGGAACAATCATGTCACTGATGTATGATGGAGAATGATTATTAAGAGCTTTATATGTGAGAAGGAGGATGTTAAAATCTATTCCGAATTTAACAGGTAGCCAACGTAGGGAAGCTAAGACAGGAGAGATATGATCTCTCTTTTTAATTCTCATCAGAACGCTAGCTCCAGCATTTTGGATAAGCTAAAGACTTTTAACTACGCTCTGTGGACTTCCTGAGAGTAATGAATTACAGTAATCCAGTCTTGATGTAATAAATGCATGAACTAGTTTTTCAGCATCACTCCTGATGCTTCTAATCTTAGCAATATTCCGAAGGTGGAAAAAGGAAAACATACAAATCTGTTTAACGTGGGATTTGAATGACATGTCCTGGTCGAAGATAACACCAAGGTTCCTTACTTTGTTCTCGGAGGTTAATTTAATGCCATTCAGGTCAGATGATTGACTAAGCAATTTCCTTTTCTGAATTTCAGGTCCAACGATGAGAACTTCAGTCTTGGCTTGATTTAAAAGCAAAACGTTTTGAGTCATCCATTTTTTTTGTCTTCAAGACAAGTCTGTAATCTACCTAACCGATTAGGTTCATCAGGGTTAATGGATAGATATAACTGATTTTGGTCGATGTAAAGATTTCTCCTGGAAACTAAAGAAAGTAGGCCACCGGGGTATTCAGGCATTTATAATCTTCCTAAACCTGGTCTGGTTTTGATTCTAAACCTGGATATTCTGACAAATTCCTTCTGCATTGGTGACAGAACAGCGTCGTAAAAACCATACTTCCTGTCTACAAAGACACACGCAATGGCCAGCCTAGGATATTTAAGTTAGACTACTGTTGTTTTGTAACAGACAGTAGTCTAGTGGTTAGAGTGCCATATTGACGTGTAGTTTTGCGGAGGTTTACCTCCTGGTCACGGCAGTAATTTTTTTCTTATTTTTTATCTGCACTTGCCAGTATTATTTTTTTCAACGATTTATTGGTAAATAGTTCAAAATCTAAGGACTAAATCTGTTTATTTTTAAAAAATTTTACTTTCTTTGTAGCCAGTGTGAGTCCATGTGAGGTAAGCAGATTTTTAAAAAAAATGCTGCTTGGAATTGACCAACAATGATCTTTAGAGACACAAAGTATTGAACAGAAAATAATCAATTAAACAAAAATATAAATAAATTATATTTGCTTCAGCTTGCTAAATAAATTACTGCAGACACTGGCAGTCGAACCAGCGTCAGCACATGGCGAAACGAGAAGAAAGGCAGGCACTTTTACTGCTGGACTACAGGGGAAAATACAACAGGGAACTTGCCTAAGAAGCTGTCTAGGCACATTTCATCTGCATAGGGTTAGCTTAGCTGAAACAAACTGTTTCAGTTCCAGGTATAAATTCAGACTAACAAAAATACATTTTTTTAAATAAATAACATCTCCATAGTGCCAACAGTAATATTTTATTACTGTACTGTGCCTACCTTTGCTCTCAAAGATTTAAAATAGCATGATCTGGCTCCTTTTAAGTCAGAATTAAAATTCACAAATACACAAATAAGATTAGTTGTAAGAATAAGATAAACAGGCTAAGTTAAAGACTGAGCAGTTACAGAGCAGAAGTTGCAGCCTAAGAAACTCTCAGTCAAATGAATACTTGAAAGTTTTTCATTTTGATTTAAAAGTTACTAAAGTTGGGGCACATTTAAGGCCATGAGGAAGCTGATTCCATCTGTGTGTAGCATCGTAGCTAAAAGCAGCTTCACCCTGTTTGGTTCTGATGCGGGGTTCTACCAGTTGTCTGCCTCCTAATGATCTCAGAGCCCTGCTGGGCGCATATAGTGCAAGTAGATCCGAGATGTATTTTGGTCCCATGCCTTTTGGTGATTTATAAAGTAGTAGAAGCACTTTGAAATCAATTTCAGGTAATCAGTGTAAAGAGTAGGAGTGATTGCTCAGTTCTCTTGGTTCTTTGTAAGATAAAAAGGCCCATTAAAAAATGCAATAAACCAATGAATATATAAACAATGAAAGTAGTGTAAACTATGCTGGTTATCCGGCATGCATATGTAAAGTAATGTGCTACATTAGCGAGTACATGCAGTCAATAATCAGGAGTGGATTATAGAGATAATCCGAGTGTCAGACAAAAACAAGGAAAATAAACGGGTTAACAACAAGTTCAAAAGTGCAGTTTTTCATGTGCAAAGTGGAAATGAAGTGTCCATGATGGGGGTTATCAGTTCAGGTGTTCAGAGTCTGATGGTTGTGGGATAGAAAGGGTTATTTGGACCAGTTGTCCTGCATTTCACACATCTGTACCACTAACCTGAAGGTTAAAGTGTGAAAAGTCCGTGTTGTGGGTGGGTGTGGACATCCCAAATTTCCCCAGCCTCCTCAGGAAATACAGCCAGTAATATTCATCAGTATCTTAACACAGTAGGGCAGCTCTTTGTCTGTCTCTGTGCTGGTGCACGGCTGCTTCTGCAGTTTTTTTGGAAACTGGAAACTGAAATTACTAAAATGGACCTGGTCAGTTGGTCACTCCACGCGATTGATAAAAATTTGTCAACGATGTAGAGATGGGTACCGAATTCGGTACTTTTTAAGGTACCGACCGAATTCCATAGTACCGACCGAGCACCGTTTCACGTCGTTTCAAACGGTGCCTCGTTTCGGTACCCGTCCTTCATAACGAGAACTTGCCAAGACAGCTGCGCATGCGCAAGAGCGTTATGTCGTCGGTCCCTGTGAGCGAGTTGTAAACAGAGCAGCATGGGTAGAAAGAACGCACGCTAACGCTTGGGTCCACTTCACTAAATGTGATGGGTAACTGGGTGATGATGAAACCAGCGACAGACAATGATCTAAGTGAGACATCCTCATCTTAATCTGCTCTGGTAGGTAAATAAAATGTGATAACGTTACCTTGATATGTTAGCTTCCGTTTCGCTAATGGTGCGTTTGCTTTCTCCTCGGAACTCCGAATTTCCGACTAGAACATGAACGCGCTCTAAAGTTTGGCTTCACTTTACTAAATGCGACGGGTGATTGGGTGAAGATGAAACCAGCGACAACGATCTAAGTGTGAGGCATCATCGTTTTAATCTGCTCCAGCAGTTAAATAAACTGTTAAAGATAACGTTAGCTTGATATGTTAGCTTCCATTACCACCGTTATCAGCTAATGGTATGTTCGCTTTCTCCTCGGAAATTCTAACTTCCCAGTAGGAAAAATCAAATGAAAAAAGACGGCAAAAGGAATGAAGATATGCAGTAAATTTAGTTCACAGTAAAGATGTTTGCTTCAGTTTAATCATCAGCTTATAAAACTACAAGGACGATGTTAATACAAACAGTTGAATGTTATTTATCGTGAAATTGATCAAATATTGTTATATATTGATAAAAATATATATTTAATTATAAAAGAGAATTAAAATAATAAACACTCAAAAGTATCAAAAATTGGTACCGTTAAGTACCGGTATCGATTCGTAGGTACCGGGAATTAGTACCGGATCGATTCAAATGTCAAAGGTACCCATCCCTACAACGATGACAACGGGAGAAGGGGCTCCCGGATGCCCTTCTGGGACAGACCCAGTTGGACACATCATGAACTCCTGGAAACAGTGGAACTTGATTTGTTTATCTCAGCTGTCTGTAAAGGATTCTGAAGATGTGTGGATATTCGTGGTGTTGGTGTCAGGTTTCCTGCTCATTGGTCTTGGAGTCTTCCTGGCTTACCGGAAAATTAACGAGCTGTCGAGGAATATTTGCTTGCTCCCGGAGCTCAGAGATGGATTGCACAGCGATGTGAATTCAGACTCACATAATTGTCTAGATGAATCGTAAGCTTGGAACTTTGGCCGCGATTCAGACTCTGGCAAAAGCGATGGATGCCATCAAGGAGCAAGTGGACGAATCAGCACGGATTGGAATAGATTAATATACGCCATTATTGGGATTTTGAGAGGTTGAGGACCAAGGAACTCTAAGACAGAGAGGAATTTATCTCTGTCTGGCCCCAAAACAATTTCTAATCTGAATCTGGTGGCCATGAGCCTGTAACCCCAAAATTCCACTATCTCCGCTCCGCTCCGGCACGAACTCCGCAGAAAAAACGGTCACGTTGTAGTCAATCAGAGCTGTTCCACTACTGAGGCCATGCGGTGCAGTGCGCTGCCCGCCATTCCACCATCCGGCAAAAATAGGAACGATTCCTCCGCAGTCAATGGACAGAAATCACAACCGCCCAACAGGAAAGGGAGCAAGCACAACTTCCGTTATTTCACAATAAATCGATAAAAAAAAAAGCATTTTTTGTTTCATATGCACAGGTTCAACAACTTTTAACAACTATCAGTGGCGGTTGAACTTTAAATGCACAAAAATAAGCCATAAATACAGTTTCTACTATCAAAGTAGACACCCTTTGTTGACCCAAACACTGCTGATCTCTCAACACAAATGATGGGCAGATTAAACAGTTCATTTCGATGCTTCTCCCACACAATGGGTGTTTGGATCTAACTTCCGCATTTATTGCTCGGACTGTATCGCAAGATCTCGAAAATCCCGCGCATGCCTGTTTGCGCACCTCAGGTCTCCGCACCGGAGCGGAGCCGTTGTAGAGCGGTTACAGTATAATTTGAGTTTGGAAGCGAGAGGCAGCGGAGAGCGGGGGTGGAGCAGAGATAGTGGACACACAGCAGGGGTTCCGATTGTTCTAGTCTGTCCTTTTTTCTAGTTGTTTTATCTATGTTAATGTTTGAGATTCATCACGGTATGGACAGTAAAGCCAGAGAAATAACAATAAATAAATGAAATTGGACAAAGGACATTTTTTTGGTGTACTTTGCCACTGGTCACCTAATGACCTTTGAATTAGTTGGAACTTATTTCTTTACATGACTTGTTTTGCTTTATAACTTTCCTTTATCTTTCCCCTAAATGGTAATGAAATCAATCTTAGGCTGACTTTTGTTCCCCTTTAACCAAATGATGTGTGAGCTCTTTTTTTTCAGAGATAAGTAAAAAAAAAAAAAAAAAAAAAAAAAAAAGCTTCTGCTGGATCCACATGTCTGAATGTTTGTGTGAACTGTAGGTGACAGCTTAAAAGAGAAGGCTTGTTTCAGTTTATATATTATATTGATTATATAATTTAGGGAATAATGTAATTTGGGCACAAAGGCTGGGTTTGATTTATTTAAGGAAACTGATAAACTGCCACAGAATTTTCTGATTAATATGCTGTAATTATATGAGTCTGATCATCATTTCAGTAATAAGTGGTTTTTAAAAGCTTATTTTTTTCTTATTTGGAGTCTATAAAAGACAACGTTTACTTCAGTAACTAGATACTCCTGTGTAAAAATCTGTAATATCTGTCCATCCATCCATTTTCATTCGCTTTTATCAAGGGTTGGGTAGCGGGGGCAGCAACCTAATCAGAGAGGCCCAAACTTCTCTCTCCTCAGCCTCTTGGGTCAGCTCCTCCGGGGAATCCTAATGCGTTCCTTGGCTCTCTCCAGTGTGTTCTGGGTCTTCTTTTGGGTCTCCTCCTGGTTGGACATGCCCAGAAATCCTCATCAAGGAGGCATCCTGACCAGATGCTTGAGCCACCTCAACTGGCTCCTCTCAATGTGGAGGAGCAGTAGATCTACTTCGAGTCCCTATTTGATGAACAATCTTCTCACCCTATCTCTAATTTCGGCTACTTGTATCTGCAATTTTTTTTTTCGGTCACTACCCAAAGCTCGTGACCATAGGTGAGGGTTGGAACTTAGATCAACCAGTAAATCAAGAGCTTTGCCTTCCGTCTCAGCCCTCTCTTCACCACGACAGACCGATACATTGCCTGCATCCCTGAGGATGCAGCATCCAATCCACCTATCGATCTCCCGGTTATGCTTTCCCTCAAATGTGAACAAGATCCCAAGATACTTAAACTCCACCACCTTAGGCAGAACCTCATCCCTAACCTGGAGAAGGCATCCTACCCTTTTCTGATTCAAGACCATGGTCTCTGATTTAGAAAAGCGGATTCTCATCTCAGCTGCACACTAGGCTGCAAACCGCTCCAGCAAAAGCTGGAAATCACTGTCTGGTGAAGCCAACAGGACCACATCATCTGCAAAACGCAGAGACTCAATCCTTGGCCACCTAAACAGCTTCCCTCACTGCCTTGGCTCAACCTAGAAATCCTGGCCAGAATCAGTGACAAAGGGCAGTCTTGGCGGAGCCCAACTCTCACTGGGAACGAGCTTGACTTACTGCCGGCATTTGAACCAAGCTCAGACACCGGTTATACAGGGACCTAACAGCCTGTATCAGAGTGCCTGGTACCCCATACTAAAAAAAAATTGTATTGTTAGAATTAAACTGAGGGCTGCGCAGCGACGCAGTGGTTAGAGCTGTTGCCTTGCTGCAAGAAGGTCCTGGGTTCGCTTCCCGGCCTGGGATCTTTCTGCATGGAGTTTGCATGTTCGCCCTGTGCATGTGTGGGTTCTCTCCGGGTACTCCGGCTTCCTCCCATAGTCCAAAAACATGACTGTTAGGTTGATTGGTCTGTCCAAATTGTCCTTAGGTGTGAGTGTGTGTGTGTGTGTGATTATCCTGTGTGTCTCTGTGTTGCCCTGCGATGGACTGGCTCTCTGTCCAGTGTGTACTCCGCCTGATTGCCCATTGACTGCTGGAGATAGGCACCAGCCCCTCCCCCGCGACCCTACGTGGACAAGCGGGTTCAGAAAATGGATGGATGGATGAATTAAACTGTAGAAATTCTTTTCCACTTAGAGAAAATGACTGCAGTCCTTTTCAGTCTTTCTCTTACATATATTGCTGGGTTTCATTCACGTGACTCTGCAGTCGCACAAAACTAAAATGGGGAACAGGAAGTGGTTTGCTCTGCTATTAAACACAGCGTGATGGATAAAAGCGATTGTACTAAGGCTTTGAATGAGCTGGCACAGATGCAATATCAGTAAAAAATACGTCTTCCTTTAGGTTATGACACATATATAGTTTTAAAAGTATGGCTTTTCATACACCCCGGAGGATTTATCCAGCACTGAAGTGATTGGCATAACAAACTACCTTTTGCTGCAAGCCTCGTATGCAAACCAAATGAAAGCCTTTTACAAGCCTGGAAGCCTATTTTATGTCAGGTTGATTAACCATTTAGTGATCCGGAGAAGCTTTAAATGACCGCTGTCTTGTTTTTGCTATTTTAATTTATGAAGTCATGATAATAATGCTATCGCTAATGCTAAAGATGAGTTTGTGCTAGGATCTACGTGTAAATAACTTTTTATACCTTTTAAATCAAAATTTCTGGTATGTTTGTTTGATTTAATAAGATATTAATGCCATGTTACAACACTAAGCTAACTGCTAAAAACATTTTGCACTCTGAGAGCTATTTGGGGTGAGGACATGTAAAAAACAGTAACTTTTTACCAGCCGTTTTGTTGCTGTTTCTAAGTAACTGTTTAATAAAAATGCCATAAAACATTTAGTAATCTCTCACCTGTTAGAAAGCAATCACTGTAAACTCCAGCATTGTCAGTTTAAGCTCCTGTTCTAAGCCGTAGATTATCGATCCACTTCTGCCGTCTTCTTTCAGTATGTTTTTTAAAATTAAGTCCTTTGTGGCGCATTACATTTGGGACTTGAAAAAAACTTTTGTCTTTCTCCCAATTAAAGCAATTGGAATAACTGTGGAAAGCACAGAAATTCTGCATTTTAACTCCCAGTCAACAGAGTAAATGGAGTTCTGTGCAACGCCAGCTACTTCCGTATCCCCATCTACATTTGGTGGTGTGGATGCAACGTCATGTGAAACCCAGCATTAAACAACTTTGAACTACTGCATTGAAATCTGGGGAATAACATATAAAACTTATATAAATTCCATTTCTATCTTGCAAAAAAAAAACAGCAATAAGAATAATTACCAGGAGCAACCACAGAGTTTCGTCCAATCCATTAATTATAAAATTAAAAACACAAAAGTTCTGTTACCTGGTGGACTATGATATTTAAAAATGTATGTACAATGCAAACAAAAAATACTTTCCTGCAAGTTTAATTTAAAGGTTTACAACAAGTCAGTAAATATTATTTTAAAAGACATTAATTATTTAAGTTACCTAGACATAGGTAATCATAAAGGAGTGTTGTGTCTTTATAAATGCAGTAAAAATATGGAGAAAGTTAAATATTGAAATCAAGAATGCAAAAACAATATTTACTTTGAAAAAACAGATTAAAAATTAAATGCTGAACTTATATCAATCTGTCACATAAATGAGTGAGGAAGGAGGGAAGGGGGAAGAAAAAAGGAAAAAAAGAGACGTGTATGCATATGTGTATACATACGTATTAGGGCTGCACGATATTAGGAAAACCTGCGAAATGCGATAACAGTGATTAATTTGCGATGACGATATTACTTGTGATAATTGTGCTGGGGTAAACAGTTATTTTTAAAACGATATTCTGACAATTATTTTATTGAATAGTCGACTATTCTAAAGACTATTTAGACGATTAATCTAACGATTATTTTTCCATTGCACAATTAATAAAAACCAGAAAATCTCTAATAAATTCCTCCAAAATATTGATAAGTTGGTACTGTAAGAGAATAAACACTACAGGCCTTCCATTTTGTACAATACTGCTTTTATTGTGTTGCGCTTGGTTATGTTCTGGTGACATATAGAACTTGGGAGTGCAGGCTGTTGTCTGAGAGGTGGTTGGAGATGGAGTGTCTCCATGCTGCTTTGTTTTGGTTACTTATGTGCGTGAGGTGAGTGGTGTTACGACCCTTCCTGGGGAGTTTGGCTCGTGTGCAAAAAGGAAGGGACAATTACATGAGATTTAAAAGTTAAAATGATGATCAGGTTTACAGTAATTACAACAACAACAAAAAAACATTAATCTTTCCATCCACAGGTTGGGAATAATAAAACTAATTCTGCCTGTGGGGAATTAAAACAAAGTACAAATAACTAGGGATGTCCCACTGGGCAAAGGTTACTGGGTTCTAGACCAAAATAAGAATCTCCAAAGGTCCAAACTCTAAAATGGGTGGTTAAACCAAACTCAAGGTGATATTTTAAAGCAAACCAAAAACCCAGAACACTCTAAATATAATAAAAGGGAGATCTACATCACAAAAAAGATAAACTCTAAACCAAAACATAACCGCTTATCCAAACGCAAGAAGCTGTTAGCAAAAATGCTAACAGTAGCTTTACCAACGTTAGGTTCAAGTTACAAAATACCCAGCAAACAGACCAACACAGAGGAGAGACTGCTACCACAAAAACAGCTCTCCTAATGTCTGAAATCCAAGATGGCGCCACAGACGGCTGCCTTGGTACTTTGGTGCGCTGCGATTGTTCTGTTTTTGTGTGTAAATTGCGTATCTGGGTTCTCCTACTCAAGAAAAGAACTCATAAGTTACAACACTATGATTCCGGTGGACTTAACCTCGTTTTTTGTTGCATCTGGGGCCGATTCAATATCAGCTTTGATCAGGAAAGTGAGACGCAGGAGGAGAGGTAAACGAGCAGGCGCGCTCGTGCGTCTGAGGAGACGGGGACTGCGCACGGCTCTACCTGGGATCTTCCTCTCTAATGTGCGCTCACTCTGCAACAAAATGGACGAGCTGACCCTGAAGAGGAACATAAACAGAGACTTCTCATCTGGGGTTCTATGCTTCATTGAAACATGGCTCAGTGAGGACACCCCCGACTGCGCGCTCCAGCTGGAGGGGTTTCACCTCATCCGCGCAGATCGGGAAGCGACTCTCTCCGGCAAGACCACAGGTGGAGGTGTGTGTTTTTACATCAATAATGGTTGGCGCACAGAGATCGCGCAGCATTGTTCTCCATCTCTGGAATATCTTTTCACAAACTGTAAACCATTTTACTCTCCGCGGGAGTTCGCCTCATTCATTCTAGGCGCTGTTTACATCCCACCTGACACGGACGTGCACGAGGCTCAGCGTGCGCTTGCGGAAGAGATACTGTGCATGGAGCGGACGTACCCGGATTCACTCATCATTGTACTTGGAGACTTTAACAAAGCTAATCTGAGCCAGGAGCTTCCCAAATATAAACAGTATATCAAATGTCCGACAAGAGAGGGGAAAACCCTGGACCACTGTTACAGCACAGTAACAGGAGCCTATCATGCAGTAGCGCTTGCTGCGCTCGGACTCTCTGACCAATCAATCAATCAATCAATCAAAGCTTTATTTATAAAGCGCCTTCCGCAACCCTGTCAGGAAGCCCAAAGCGCTGAACATGGTACAGTTGTATGTAATTATATTGAATAAATCAACAATAAAAGAAATTCAAATTACAAAATACAAATTACAAAATACAAAATGGAAATTACAAGATAGATGAAACATCCCGGTAAAATACAAATGTGTGAAACACAATTGGATTGAGTGGATGGATTGAGTGTACCAATGAAAACTGTGGAATGGATTCAACATAGTAGAGGGCCATAATCAAACATGTTCTGGAAACGCCAAGCCGAGGAGGTGTGATTTTAGGTGATTCTTAAAGACTGGCAGAGAAGGGGACAGCCTAACTGAGGGTGGCAACTGGTTCCAGAGTAACGGTGCTAGGACTGAGAAAGCCCGGTCCCCACGGGTACGACACCTAGACCGAGGGACAGCGAGCAGGCCTTGGTCAGAGGTGCGCAGAGCGTGTGATGGGGAATGTCTGTTCAGGAGAGTGGCCAGATGGGGGGAGCACCACCCTGGAAGAAATGATAAACAAAGACGAGTATTTTGAATTGTGAGCGATAGGAAATCGGAAGCCAGTGCAGGGAGGCCAGAACTGGACTGATGTGGTCCCGTTTCCTGGTCCCAGTCAGGAACCTGGCAGCGCTGTTCTGCACAACCTGTAGGCGACGCAGTGTTGACTGACACAACCCTGCATAGAGAGAGTTGCAGTAGTCAAGCCGAGAAATTATAAATGCATGCAGTACCCGCTCCAGGTGGGCTCTCGACAGCATATGCTTGATTTTAGCAAGGCGTCTCAGGTGAAAGAAACTGGACCGGATCACAGAATTGATGTGAGCATCAAATTTAAGTCCTACATCAAGTTTCACCCCCAAACTGGTAACAACTGGTTTTGAGTATGGAGAAAGAGGGCCAAGATCAGCATAACGACCCACATTCCTGCTGTTGGGGTGAAAAACAATGAGCTCTGTCTTTCCCTCATTCAGATGTAGATAGTTGGACATTAGCCAAGACTTCACCTCATTAACACAGGAGACAAAGGACTGAATAGAGTGACCTTTCTCCTGACACAATGGAGAGTAAATCTGGCAATCGTCAGCATACAGATGGAATGATAGGCCATGTTTACGAAAGATTGACCCCAGAGGTAGCAGATAAATGGAAAACAAAAGTGGACCAAGGATCGACCCCTGCGGGACCCCCCACCGGAGCCCCTCCCAAGAAGAAAAAACATCACCCAGTTTAACACAGAATGTCCTGTTGTGGAGATACGATCTAAACCAATCCAGAGCTGACCCTTTGATCCCAACCCATCGTTCCAAGCGATCGAGTAGAATCGCGTGGTCAACTGTGTCGAAGGCTGCTGTCAGGTCTAATAACAGAAGCAGCACAGATGTACCCTGATCTAGTGATAGATAGATGTCATTTAGGACCCTCAGTAGAGCAGACTCTGTGCTATGGCCAGACCTGAACCCTGATTGGAAAACCTCAAACAGATCGGAGTCAGCTAAATGTGAGACCAGCTGCTGATAAACGACTTTCTCAAGCAGTTTAGATGCAAAGGGTAGGGTAGAGATAGGCCTGTAATTTTCGATCACAGAGACATCAGCACCAGGTTTCTTCAGGGTCGGCCGAATAACTGCTGCTTTCAAAGCAGCTGGGACCACACCTGTGCTGAGGCTCCCATTGATAATCTGACCAAGTGATGGGCCAAGGCACGGAAAGGCAGCATTCCAGAGACGAGGCGGTAGAACATCAAGTGGAGAGCCAGATGGCTTCTGCCTCGCAACTAGCTTACTCAGCTCAGAGTATGAAACTGTATTGAGGGAGCTCAGGGTGGGTGGTAATGGATGAACTGGAACAGGCTCAACAGAGTTACCAGAAATGACTGCTCTAATGCCTGACACTTTATCTACAAAGAATTTGTGAAAAGCTTCAGAGTTTCCAGCAGCTGTAGGAGACATGGAGCTAGGCTCCTGATACACCAGAACTGAGTTTAGCATTTTGAAGAGAATCTTAGGATTATTGGAGTTTGTCTCAATGATGTCTGCAAAATAGGCCATTCTGGCAGCCCTCACTGCCTCCTGATAAGCAACCAGAGATGCTCTGAACAACTCACGCGAGACCTGTAGGCCATCCTTTTTCCACTTTCTCTCCGAGGATCTACACGCCCGCCTACAAGCCCATGTGACATCAGAGAGCCAAGGCTCCCTCCTAGGCCGAGACTTGCAAAGCTTGAGAGGGGCAACCACGTCCAGGACCTGATTACAAAGTACATCAAAGTGTTGTGAATAGTGATCAACATTAGATGGATCTGGGTTAAAGGTCTCTAACCTTACAGACATACAGTCCACAAACTTTGAAATAGTTTCTGCATCCAGGGCTCTGAACCTAGTAGCTGGAGCTTCACACACAGGGACAGGACATGGCAACGTAACATCACAGAGTATTGGAGAGTGGTCAGAGAACACAGAAGGCAAAGTCACAAGGTTCATGATGGGTAGACCATAAGAGATAACCAGGTCCAGGGTGTGACCCCTGGCATGAGTTGGGGATGATACCCATTGAGTTAGATTGAATGACTCTAGCAAATTAAAAAAACCTTTAGCAAGCACATTATCAGGACAGCAAATATGGATGTTAAAATCACCAAAAAATAGGACATAATCATATTTTAGGATGCAGTCTGCCACAAGATCACAGAAATCATTAAGGAAGTTAGAGTCAGTCTTTGGAGGGCGATAAATCAGCACAACGAGCAGGCGGGGGGAGATGCACAGCTCAAATAAGCACAGTTCGAAGGAAGAAAATGACATGGTGGGTGTAAGCTGTTTACAAGGAAAGCTGGATTTAAAAATAACAACCAGCCCTCCACCTCTGCCCCGTGATCTGGGGATATTAAAACACGAGCAGCCAGGTGGTATGAGCTTGAGTAGGGAACTTGTGTCGCCAAACGGGATCCAGGACTCACAGATGCAGAGAAAACCCAGGTCATGCTGAATAAAAAAGTCACGAAGAATAAAAGTTTTGTTCAGCACAGACCTGGCATTGACCAAACCAAACCGGGTCTGCAGCGGGGCTGCAGCACAGAGATCGCGCACGGACCCAGTCCCCTCTAACTCAGTGCCCGTAACCGAGCGCAGATTCTCCCAGCAAACCCCAGTCTGGCGTGATCTTCGAGCCGATCGGCCGTGGCGCGGTGCCGATACACCATCAGAGCCCGCCGAGTTTCCTGGGCAGGGCGCCGAGTAATCCAGGAGACATCTCGGAACCATCGGGTCAGAAGCTGGGCCGGATCGGGCCAGCCGCTTGTTCAGGGATCCAGGCCGATGTCTCACGCGCCGGCTACCTCTCTTTCCTCGTCGTCTCCGATGCTTTCTTCTCGAGCTGGGGCGGACAGAGGGCCGACACATCACGGCTTGGGTGGAGATAGCACGCGGGCAGTTCAACCAGCAGCATCGTCCGTGAGGTTCATAGCTCGCACAGCCCGGTTCCCAGCGCGCGCTGCCGGCTACATCAACGGAAGGACGAAGCCTCAGCAGCGCAGCTCGATCATATGTCAGCAGAGGATCCACACCATTCAAAAAAGGGATCAGCAACAAGAAAAGTGCATAAAAGCCAATAAAACGCCAATAAAAACCGATAAAATGCAAGGCATCAGTGCGTAAAGAGGACGAGCAGCTCGCAGCATGACCGTGCGCAAGCGCCATCTTACTCTGATTGTGGTTTATCCAATCCACGTGACCATCCATCTGATCCCAGCTTACAAACAAAGGCTAAAACTCTCCAAGCCTGTTGTGAAGTCAACAAGACAGTGGAACACAGATGCCACAGATGAGCTTCGCGCATGCTTTGAGACCACAGACTGGGAGGTAATGAAGGCCACCTCAGACAGTTTAGATGAGTTCACAGATACCGTCACCTCCTACATCCACTTCTGTCAGGACATCAACATACCATCACACACCAGGGTGAGTTATAACAATGACAAAGCCTGGTTTACCCCTAAACTCAAACAGCTGTGGTTAGAAAAGAGAGATGCATTTAAAAGGGGGGACAAGGACTCCTACAGAGACACTAAATACAGGTTCAGCAAAGAATTGGTCAAAGCAAAACACCAGCATCATGACAAAATGCAGCAGCAAATCTCTGAAAACGACCCAACCTCTGTGTGGAAAAGTTTCAGGAACATCACCAACTACAAACCCAGAACCCCCACCTCCACCGATAATCTGCTCTTGGCAAACAACCTAAACAATTTCTATAGAGCTCCGGACCCCACGTGACTCTCAGTTAGTGGACGCCATTTTGGCATGCAAAAAAGGTAAACAAACACGGATGTAACCATGAACGGGATCCGCTTGGATTTTACTTCGTCGGAGTTTACTTCACACTTTAAAACAGAAGAAATCGTTTTATATAGTCAGAAATTAAATAGACTAAACATCTCCGACCCTTACCGTGCCCCTGGGATACTTTTTAAAAACGCCAGAAGCTGTCGGAGCGGACTTCTTACCGGCACAACACCGGACCTGACCGGGGAACCCATTGGGATTTACCCGGAGGAGCTGGCTCCGGCGGCTGGGGAGAGGGAAGTCACGCTACTGCCCCCGCAACCCGACTCCGGATACGCGGATGAAAATGGATGGATGGACGGACAAATAACAGATTTACACGTAAGTAGTCGGTGAGACAGATAGCAATCCAAAGTGCTTTTTATGTGTGATCTGACAATTGATCAACCATTGCTTAAAATTAAATACAGCTTAGCCGGTTAATTGCTGTCATCATAAAACACGGAAACGGCAGCAAGCAGAACTCACGAGGCAACGTTTTACGTGATGTTTACTTGTTGCTGTGAGTAATAAGACAGAAAAAGCCACGCCAAAATAAGTTTAGGAAGCCCACTAAGAATCGTAATAAAAGCATTTAAAATAAATACCATACACAGTTGAGGAAACGTGGGTTTAAGTACCTGATATGAAGCAGTCGCTGCATAAGTGAAATCCTTTACTCTCGGGATCCCACAGCTTCATTTTAGCCTGGTCACTAGCGCGTTTTATTACAATGATCCAACGTTTGCGGCGCTCCGGATCTTGGGGAGTCCTGTAGATGGCTCATTCCTTATGTCGTCCGTGTCTGTTCTGCATCCTGGGGCACAACAGGAATCTACCATATTTCCCGTTTAATTGAGTTTTCTGACAAAAACAAATAGTCCAGCTGCCGGCTTCTGCATGCCAATATGGCGCCGTTTCGATTTGAACTGTTGCATGCCGGAAGAAGTGACGTCAACTCCCGGAGCTCTATTGTCGGTTTGATGAGCCATCAGGCAGGCCTCACTCCTTGTCCAGCCCCAACAATAGAGACATTGGTCAGCCACTCTCCTCTACAGAGCCATCACCATCACTGTGGAATTTACCTTCATCACCCTCCCCCTCACTCCCCATTGATGAGGTGTTCACATCACACACCTCCACCACAAATCTACACATTCATGAAGCAGATGTAAAGAAGCAGTTCAGGTCTCTTAACACACGAAAAGCTCCGGGCCCTGATGGCGTGGCTCTTGCCACTCTAAAGCACTGGGCTGAAGAGCTGGCCCCAGTGTTTACGAGCATCTTCAACTTCTCACTGGAGGAATCTCATGCGCCTGCCTGCTTCAAGATCTCCACCATAGTCCCTGTCCCCAAGAAACCAAGAAGCACTGGACTAAATGACTACAGACCTGTGGCTCTGACATCTGTAGTCATGAAGTCATTTGAGCACCTAGTTCTCCCCCACCTCAAGACCCTCACAGCCCCCCCTCCTGGACCCCCTGCAGTTTGCATACAGAGCAAACAGGTCTGTAGATGATGCAATCATCATGGCTCTGCAATTCATCCTGCAGCATCTGGACTCCCCAGGTACCTACGCCAGGATATTGTTCGTGGACTTCAGCTCTGCATTCAACACAATCCTGCCAGACCTCCTCCAAGACAAAATGTCCCAGATGAACGTACCTGACCCCATCTGCAGGTGGATCACTGACTTCCTGACAGACAGGAAACAATAAGTCAGGCTGGGGAAGAATGTCTCGGACCAACGGACCATCAGCACCGGCTCACCACAGGGCTGTGTTCTTTCCCCTCTGCTCTTCTCCCTGTACACCAACAGCTGCACCTCCAAGCATGAGTTTGTCAAACTAATTAAGTTTGCTGATGACACCACAATCATCGGACTCATCTCTAATGGGGATGAGTCCGCTTACAGAATGGAGGCTGAACGGCTGGTGTCCTGGTGCAGCCACAACAATCTGGTGCTAAACACCCAGAAGACAGCAGAGGTTGTTGTGGACTTTAGGAAACACACACACCCCATCCCCCCCTTAAACCTGTCTGACACTCCCATCACGATGGTGGACTCATGTCGCTTCCTGGGCACCACCATCACCCAGGACCTCAAATGGGAGCCCAGCATCACCACCATCAGAAAAAAGGCCCAGCAGAGGATGTACTTCCTGAGGCAGTTCAAGAAATTCAACCTATCACCACAGTCAATGAGGCATTTCTACACCGCTATCATCGAGTCCATCCTCACCTCCTCCATCACCGTGTGGTAAGCTGGAGCTACCACCAGGGACAAGAAGAGGCTGCAGCGTGTCGTGCACTCTGCAGAGAAGGTCATTGGCTGCAAACTCCCCTCCATTCAAGATCTGTACACCTCTAGGACATTGAGGCGTGCAGGTCGGATAATAGCTGACTCGTCTCACCCTGGACACAGTCTCGTCGACTCGCTCCCATCTGGCAGAAGGCTCAGATCCATTCGGACCAGAACCTCTCGCCACAAAAACAGTTTCTTCCCCTCTGCAGTTGGACTTTTGAATGAAAATCCTAGGGCAGCCCACTCAAGTTGATTGGTCCCAGTCACGTGACCCGATGCTGTGCTTGAACCATTCAACAAATACCCAGATTAATACCTACACGGAGTAGATAGCTGCTTCTCTAATTCTTGCCACTTTTTACATTAATAATTTTATCATGAGTGTTTTATTAGTTCTTATATTTGCTTATCTCTTAATTAATTTTTTTTCTATCTTACCTTCTGCACCAAAATACCGCAGCAATTTTCTGATGTTGTGACTTGGCACACATATGGCAATAAAAACTTCTGATTCTGATTCTGAAAGAAGCTCCTTTATGAAGGGAGAAAAGCTTCAGGTGATTTTCTACATCTGTGGTAGAGACTAGTGATGTGTCGGTCGTGAACGACGGGAGCCGGCTCGTCATTGGGAGCCATCCCCTCCCCTCCCCCCTCCCCTCCTTCTTTGGTGAAAGCTACATCAAAATGAGGTGCCGTTCGCCTCGGGGGCAGGCATCTAACCTATGAGAACCCACTCCATTGGCCAGGTGGGTGAAGAGCTCTTTTTGATTTGTTAAAAATACATCATGCTTTTGTTTGATTGACAGAATGCATTATGTGTAGCAAACATTTGCTATATTTATCTGTTCTTTACGAAATGCATATTACGCATGCTGATATCGTGATAACACTATGTTTGCGATGTATTGTGCAGTTCTAATACGTATGTATATGTGTGTGTGTATATTCTTCTTTCTGGGTTATTTGCTTTTCTCTTCTTTTCTCTTCATTTCTTTCGACTTCACTTTATAAATTGAAATTGTGTTTGCCAACCAGTCCAGAAGTAATTTTGTTCAAAGTTAATTTAGAATTATACTGTTGTTTCATTTGTATTAATGCTATTTTAGTTAAAAAGGGCAGATAACACAAGTTTTTCTTCTTTCTGTCCCCTTTTCATTTTAGTTTTAGTATTTAGTTTTTTTGCATATTTATTTTAATGTGAATAAATGAAAATAAAGTCAGAGAAAAGATAAACTTTAGTTGATTTATTTTAATATTTATTTTTACTTAAAATTAAACTGAAATGTGATCTCCTTTTATTTCATGGCAACCGTTTTAAAATATTCAGAAGAAAAGTAGCCCTATTAATTTTTACTTTAAAAACATCCACATGCTTGTACACTGAGATGTGTTGATTGGTTATTTCTTCACAAGATGTTCTTACTAGATAGAAATAATACATTCTGCTCTACAGTAGTTTAACTGTTAGAAACAGAAAAACCTACAACATTAGCAAACAGAAAAAACAATCAATCATCTTCTCTGATCTGCTCTGGAACTGTGAAACTGCATTATGAAATATATAAACAAATATTTGCTAAATGATCCTTGCATAGGCAGCTGATTCTATCCCATTAATAGTTTTAAATTATTTGGTCTTCAACATTTTTAACCTCTGTGTAAGTTTAGGACAGGTTTTGCATTTCTGATGCACTTTTCTCTAAGTTATCTTCACATTACTCATTATATCATCACAACCCTATTTCATAAACGACCATGTTAAACCTGTGCACTTTATGTTGCACAGTTCTTTTCTAGTCTATAATACAACAAAGGTGATAATAAAAATGAAATTTAATCCTCCTCACAAAAATGACCTTTAATCCTTTGGTTTTTTTTTTTTTTTACACTTTAGAGCCCCTCCTTCAACTCAATCACTCAATGGCTGTTTATGTTAAAGATTTGTGTAAGCCTTATATTGATTACCTACAGTCAGTTGGACAGGAGAGTTTAAAATAAACTAGGTTATATTAAATGAAGAAGGCCAGGACTGCTCCCGAGCTCACAAAGTTTGGGTAAGTGGCCGTGTGTTCAGAAAGGTTTCTCAGCAAATGTAAACTCTGTTCTTTACACAGTTTCACTATTAGTCTGATTATGCAAAGTTTGATAGATTACCAGGAAATGCAAAAAGACCCCACACAGTTTGTACTAATCAAGTGCCTCTTCATCAGCAGAGCACATCATCATCCAAATGTATTCATTTCTGTGGAATTTCAATCAGATTTCTCTATTAAGCTGTTGCACAAAGTTATTTACCTTTCAGTGTTTTACATGCTAAAAAGGCAGTGGTGATTAAAAATTTTGCATCCATGTATCTTGTAAACAGAATTTTTTTTAATCAGTCTGTTGTTTTCGGGGGTTGGCTGTGGCAGTGGAGTTTCCTATGTAAGGGAAACACTGGACTCAGGTAGTTTGTCCTAAAGTTGAAGTGGTAGCAGCCGGCTGTTTCTCCTCCTCTGATATTACTGAGCAGAGAACCTCTCACTCCATTGGTGTTCTGTTGCTAAATCCACAAGTGTGTAATGAGTGGAGGTGCAGGGAAGTGCAGCGGTTCAACAAGACCGCCTGGATGGTCCGATGGTTGGTTTTAATCCAAAACCTGTTGTTGGTAGAGGTTTTTAGACAAATGCAAGCGAACCACTTAAAAAAAAATTCCATTTTTAATCTCCACAATATATTCATAACTGTTGGAATTTTGTTAAGAGGCATGAAAAAGAAAGTTTGAAGCTAACTTGTTTTCCTAATTTGCCATTGCAACTTTAACTATTTGGTGTAATGAACTGAACTCAGTGCACTGAAAAGTGGGTTCAATTGGAAGGTTTACTTTGTAAAGTGCATTGAGACAACTCCTGTTGTGATTTGTCACTATATAAATAAACTGAATTCAACTGAACTGAATTGAATTGAGTTCACACTAGGGTTGTCACGGTGTGAAAATTTAACCTCACGGTTATTGTGACCAAAATTATCACTGTTTTCGGTATTATCACGGTATTTTTTTTAAAGTGTTACATTTTCAGACAACTAAATAAACCCTATATATCGGGAAAATATTGTCCTCAGTTTGTGTCTAAATTTTGCCTAAAATGAGTTATTTTGTAATTATGTTTTTTTATTTGTTTACATTTTTCCCCTTTAGTCTTTAAAATACCAATATTTGCCCATAACTTCTTATTTTTTGTCTGTTTGATGTCATCATTTAAAAATATAGATCAGATTATACTCAGTACTCAAGTAGCCTTCTAATCAGATAAACCCTATATCAGGAAAATATTGTCCTCAGTTTGTGTCTAAATTTTGCCTAAAATGAGTTATTTTGTAATTGTGTTTTTTTATTTGTTTACATTTTTCCCCTTTAGTCTTTAAAATACCAATATTTGCCCATAACTTCTTATTTTTTGTCTGTTTGATGTCATCATTTAAAAATATAGATCAGATGATACTCAGTACTCAAGTAGCCTTCTAATCAGATACTTTTTTACCCTTACTTGAGTATTAACCCTATATCAGGAAAATATTGTCCTCGGTTTGTGTCCTTCCAGTGAGCTTTGCAGATGTGGGAAAATGCCATCAGGCAGTAATCATTGTTAAATTCATAATTATTCTCGGAGAGAGACCAACTCTTATCTGCCCCTGGGAGCCCAGTAATGCATAGTGTCATTTAAATATGGGGGTGTCCTCGACACGGTTTATATGCAGGTAGCGGCGCTGCAGCTGCTTTATATAGCGACTCGTTGCATTCTCCCTCAACCCAAATCCTCGGATCACGCATTTTAGCTAAAACGCTAACGCTAACGTTGCCTTGTGTTGACTGTAGAGTTGTGGGTGATGGTCACCCAGATGTGTCTTGAGATTTGAAGCGTTGCTGCCTTTGACAGACTCTTTTTCTGCACGTGCTGCAAACAGGATAGCCGTCTTCTATCAACTGTCACTCTGCATTCTTTAAATATCCAAAAAATGCCCATACTTCCGATTTTGTCTTCTTTGAGGGATAATAAATGTCCAGAGCGCTGCTGTCTCCTCCTTTTTCCATTATTTTAGCTTTAGCTTCAAGAAAGTTTTGGTTGTAAACAACAAAGTGCGCATGTGTCGCCGGCAACTTTAGCAGATGATACGGTGGCTGGTAAGGGTCACCGCGCCTACACCGCAGCCACGGTAGTCCACCGAGATAATATATTTTTTTAAAAACAAGACTGTTATTATTGTTGTCAGCTTTTTTACCGGGGTTTACCGCTACACCGTTTACCGTGACAACCCTAGTTCACACCAACATATTTTTTGTAAAAAGGTTCAATAAAACCTACACATTTGCATCTAGCTTTTTCAAAAAGTTATTGTGACCCACTTTAATGTCCTGACTCACACTTTTATATTTGGTAGCAATTTCAGATTAGTTGGACTTCATAAACATGAAAAATGAAATAAATTTTAGTCACATTTCCAAAAATAATTAAAATATTTTTAACTAAATACATCCAAATCAACTGTCTTTAAATGATAAGAATAGGTCTAAGTTGAAGAGAGTAAAGTATAAAAAAAGCTAGAAGCCAATGTTCTCAAGAGGATGCAGGTTTCAGGAGGTTAATCTTTTTACTCTCAGTTTTCTGTCCGTTGTTTTTTACCAGCATATTTCAAACGTTTCCATCACTAACATTTGGCTGAACAATCATTTTCCTAATCTGGCTAAACACTTTAATGTGGAGCATTGTGTTTGTGCAAGTTGCTGCTTCGTACAGTGCTGTGTGTTCAGAATATATCACTCCTCAGTTAAGAGGACCCAAGCTATAAATTGCCACCATGGCATGAACTTTGTTCTGCCCTTCTAAACTCCCTGTCGTTCCTCCTGTGATCCAATGCCAAGCCTCTAATTCCAGGCTGTGTGGCTCCTGGTTTCTCCTCTGTCATGTGATTTCTGGATCCCAGATGGGTTGCCGGCACAGTCCTGGATGGAGAAAGATGCAGAAGCTTGTGAGGGTGAAAAAAACGAGCTATTTAATCGACAGCCATTGGAGAGCTCATCAGTATTCTAACCATGTTGTCACCTGAGTGGAGGATGGGAGGGAAACCAAATGAGTCTGCAAGTTCACTGGTTTGGTGCAGAGGAGCAGGTGAGAGAGAAGGAGGACCCCTTGGAAAATAAATGGAAAGAGATGTTTGAGAAGAAGTTGCTATTGGTTTTATTGTGTTGTAATATTTAGGTTGCAAGGTAATTATTATTTTAGAATCAAATACATTTAAAAAAAAACGTCTGCACAGGTTGCATGCATGTGTGTGTTTGCTACAGGGCTAGCTCTCAGCTGCCACCATTACCCTGATCAGGTAGCAGGGAGGGGAAGCTCTGGCTTTGCTACTCTGCTGACCTGCGTGTCACCTCTGTCATGAAGGAAGGGAACTGTCAAGCTAAAATCACAGAGTGCCTCGTTTTTTGACATTGCATTTTAAAAAAAATTAAAGATAACGTCATGAGAAAACTGTAGTCCTGCTGTATTTATCTTCCAGGTGAATCAGTTCAAAGCAGAAACAGCAGTCTGCATGTTTCTGACTCTGGTCGTTTATACAAAAACTAGTGGTGAGACTCGATTAAAAACATGTATCTAAATATTCAGAGGCTTTCTAATGCCTCTTGAACATCACGCAAAGCAGTTAACTAGAAACTGTTTTTACCACTTGAGACAAATTTCTAAACTCAGAACAATGGTGTCTAAAGCTGATCTTGAGTTGATTATTCACGCGTTTACATCATCCCGTTTAGACTACTGTAATAGTTTATTTTCTTGTCTAAACAAAAAAGAGCTGTCCCGCTTACAACAAGTCCAGAATTGTGCAGCTAGAATTCTGACCCGTGACAACAGAAGGGCCCACATTACCCCCATTTTAAAAGCTCTTCATTGGCTTCCTATCACATTTCGCATAAATTTTAAAATTCTTGTGCTGACTTTCAGAGCGCTGCATGGTCTGGCTCCATTGTATGTTCGAGACATGCTCTGCCCTTACACGCCTTCTCGCAGGCTGAGATCTATGGATCAAAACCTTTTAATGGTCCCACGTACTCAGTTCAGGACACGAGGAGATCGCTCATTCCAGGCCGTCGCTCCTAGGCTCTGGAATGAGCTACCTCTGTCTTTACGCTCAATCGACTCAGTTGATGTTTTTAAGAGCAATCTTAAAACCCATTTGTTTCTCCAGGCATTTTAAACTTAGTCTCATTCAGATTGGTTTTATTTGACACTGTATATTGTGGCTGTATTTTACTGTATTTATATGTTGTTGCCTTTTAACTTGTGAAGCACTTTGTGACCTTTTTGTCTGTGAGAGGTGCTATACAAATAAAGTTACTTACTTACTTACTTACTTACTTAATCTTGATTACTAGCATTTTTAGTAAAAAAAAATTGCCCCCATATAGACGTTTGTATATGTATGTGTGTATATATATATGTGTATATATATATATATATATATATATATATATATATATATATATGTGTATATGTATATGTATATATATATGTATATATATATGTATATGTATATATATGTATATATATATGTATATATGTATATATATATGTATATGTATATATATGTATATATGTATATATATATGTATATGTATATGTATATATATATATATGTATATATATATATATATATGTATATGTATATATATATATGTATATATATATATATATATATATATGTATATGTATATATATGTATATATATGTATATGTATATATATGTATATATATATATATATATATATATATATATGTATATGTATATATATATATATATATGTATATATATATGTATATATGGGCTGCATGGGGGCGCAGTGGTTAGCACTGTTGCCTCGCAGCACGAAGGTCGCAAGTTCGAAACTCGGCTGCGGCCTTTCTGCATGGAGTTGCGTGTTCTCCCCATGCGTGCGTGGGTTTCCTCCGGGTACTCCGGTTTCCCCCACAGTTCACAACATGCCCTACAGGTTAGAAATTGTAAGTCGCTTTGGATAAAAGCGTCTGCTAAGTGAATAAACATAAACATAAACATATATATATATGTATGTATATATATATATATATATATATATATATATATATATATATATATATATATATATATATGTATATATACACATGTATATATATGTATATATATGTACCGTATATGTGTGTATATATATATATATGTACATGTATATATATATATATATATGTATATATGTGTGTATGTATATATATATGTATATATGTGTGTATGTATATATATATATATATATATGTACCGTATGTGTGTATATATATATGTATATGTATAAATGTATATATATATGTGTATGTATATATATATATATATATTTATGTACCGTATGTGTGTATATATATATGTATATGTATAAATGTATATATATATGTGTATGTATATATATATATATTTATGTATACATGTATATATACATGTATATACATGTATGTATATATGTACATGCAAAAATCCAGTTTTTTTTTTGTATCTGCTACAGATCTCTCTGAAGAACTCAGCATTGACGGCTTCAGCAACGCTGTGCCACTCCGTGGATTTTCTCTTATTTGTTTTGCAAAAGCACTTCCTTTCATTTCTCCACCTCACCCACAAGTATCTGGATTTCTGCTTTTGAAATAGCGCTTCCTTGATCTGCGGTCGGGATCGAAATGCTGCAATAAGCCGGCTTATGTATATGCATGAGATCCACAAGGCACTTTGCATTGACCATTTATGGCAGTAAGTGGGCGTGGTGAGGGCGGGATGTGACTAAAAAGCAGCTGAAAACATTTGTAGATAGTTTTTGATTTATGAAGCAGAGATTGCATGCAGCTGTGCATACTCTATGTTTGATAGATCATGAACCTACTTGGCGTAAGTACATTTTTTTTGCTGAGCTTAAGTACGGTTTTAGTAAAGATTCTATGCAATGCTTGATAAATGAGACCCCTGATGACATGGGTATACTTCAAGATAACAATGCCAGGATTCGTCAGGTTCAGATAGTGAAAGGGTTTAGGGAGCGTGAGACATCATTTTCACACGTGTATTGGCCACCACAGAGTCCAGACCTTAATAACCCCATTGAGAATCTTTGGGATGTGCTGGAGGAGACTGTGCAGCGGTCAGACTCTACCATCATCAATGCAAGATCTTGGTGAAACTTTAATGCAACACTGGTAGAAATAAAAATAAGAAGCTTATCGAAACAAAGCCACAGAGAATGTGTGCCGTAACCAAAGCTAAAGGCATTCCAACCAAATAGAGTGTGACATATTTTTTGGTTGCAAATTTGTTTTTGGCCGGACCCATGACAATGGGTAGTTTACATTTTGTTTGCATTGCAAAAGTGTTTTGAAGTGTAATTTTATGCACACCAAATTATTAAAACTTGTTCTGCGTGCTACAGGACCAGGAGGATGAGGGTGTGTCTCGTGTGCGAGTGACCAGCAGGAAGAGTCCTCACAAAGTGGAGCGAGTTTCCGGCTTGGTGTCTCACTCTCGTGTCGACATGCCTAAGGTGAGAGTTTCTCAGTGAGGTTCCAAACATACAACTTCTACACACTGACTAGACCGAAGCATCTGCTGAAATGTGATACAGGTGATGTGATGATGTGAGGCCCAATGCACACACACACACACACACACACACACACACACACACACACACACACACACACACACACACACACACACACACACACACACACACACACACACACACACACACACCTGCCATGGTTACATTAAGGTTGATTACATGTAGAGTATTTGAATCCTGTTACTGTAGAATCACAGGGAAGGAATCTAGGAACTGATTTGTTAGGATTAGTTTAATCCCTCTGAACTGATGGAATTACTACAGTCTGGATTGTTAATAATTTATATTTATTATAGTGGTGCTAATATTTTAGGCTAAAATGAATCCCAATGCATCATTTTCATAATTAAAGGGGCATTATGGAAGTTTGACAGCCAAAACATGTATAGAAATAATAAATTTCTTCTTCATACATTCTCCTGCAATGCCCTGGTCCTGTAGAATGAGCCCTGGCATTTTTACTGTGATTGCCTGTTTTTCTGTAAAATCACAGAAAAGAGAGTTGCTCGGGTTGAGCAGGCTGCTTCATGCACGTTCACGCTCAGGCATAGCCCGTAGTATTTGCTATCTGTAGCTTTAGCAGCAGAGAGAGCGGTAGTGCCAACTCAGCGACTTTGTCGCTGTTCCTAACGCCTAGTGGCGAACCTAGCTACATTTCTGAGGACCCTTAGCTACTTTGTGTAGAACTTTCTTCTAGATATTTCAACACACAACAAAATAGCCATTTTCGCTCCGAACCGTTCTTTGGTTTGACGTTGTTTCAGGTGTTATCAAGGATATAAAAGTAGGGCTGCAACTAACGATTATTTTCATAATCGATTAATCTGTCGATTATTTTTTCGATTAATCGATTAATCGGTTTGTTACTGTTTAGCTATTTAACCTATACAAGTGATGGATGCATTTCAGTTAAGAAAAAAAAACATAAGAGAATTGTGCAGTTGACTGCAATCTATTTTATTGCACATGAACACAGTCAGCAGTAGAAAATGAGCTAAACAGTGCAAAATATCAGTCCAGAATAATTTTTTAGCATTAGCTGGAAGCCTGCTCCTTCCACCATGGATAGTGGCCTCATGTCTTTTACCAGCATGTTTAGAATAGAGTTTGTAAGTGGTATGAATTGCTGGGGGGTGAGTGTCTTGTTCCCCATGTAGTTGTCCATCGTTGCTTGTTTTTTTCTGCATAAGAAACACAAATAGACTGAAATAAGTACACATATAAAATAAAGCAGCACACACACTACAACACTAAATCAATGTTAAATTATTTGAATTAATTAACAATATACAGTGATCATTTATTTTGAGGGTTACGTTCTACAAAATAGCCCGCAACAGGAGATATTAAGAAAAAAAGTCTAATTTTTTTACTATTAAAAAGCTCAGAGTAAGAAGCTCATGAGGTTTTTACTTTGAGTCGGGAGTGTTTAAATTAGCTAGAGAAATGTGAAAAATGTTTATTTTGTGTAATACTGTTTAAGAAACATGATAAAAATGTGTTGTGAGGCGTTTTACAGCGTTAGACAGTAAAACAGCCTTTTAATAGTAAAAAAATGACTTTTTCTGAATTTCTCCTGTATTTAAAAATTGAAAGCGTACAACTATGCCGCGTTATATTCACCTGGACACAGCTCGTCTGTATATTTTTCACCGCAGAGTTGTCCTTTTTTGAATGAGGAACATAGTTATGGGTTTGTGCCGTTTTTCTCTTAACGAGAACATTCTTATAAACAGACGTGCTAAATTTGGCAAGCGCATGATACACAACACGGAGGAGATTCACGATTGCATCTAGTCAATCAGAAGTAGAACACCGCAGACTGACGCGGCAAAAAACATGTTTAACATCCACTATAACGAACTCAGCTAAAACACTAAGTCCAGCTTGTTTATTTTCTGTTACTTACCGGGCTGGCTCTTCCAAATGACGGCTCACTTGACCGCGGTGCTCTTCCTCTGCTGCATCAGCCCCCACATGCTTTCGTCTCAAATGTGCTCCCATACTCGTGAGGTTTTTGTCCGGGGTTTCTCTTCAGTTTTGTCGCTTCTATTTTTCTTCCGTATTTCCTCTTGTTCCGCCATCTCTCACAGCAAGATGAGCGTCAGTAACGTGGTACGTCATGAAAACCGAGGGCACCCATTGGCTCATTTCTTCTTCTACGGCTCCACTGGTAGATCAGTGGCTCATTACTGCCACACACTGGCGGCAAATTTAACAGCTTGTAACCGATGTCAGATTGTGGTAAAAAATAGACTTTATGCGGTAAAATATGATTATTAAACAACTAATCGATGACTAAAAAAGTTGTTAACTATTTTAATAATCGATTATAATCGATTAAATCGATTAGTTGTTTCAGCTCTATATAAAAGTTATAGATGCTATGAATGTTACTGGTGTGTAGCTCACCTTGTAAGATGTCTTGACTCTCGTGCAGAAGTCCCGGGTTCGATTCTGGATGCGAACATAGTTTATTTAGAGTTTCTTTTTTACATTATTGATATATTTTTTTTACAGTAAGATGCCCAAATTTTTATTTGAGAGTCGCCGAACGGCATTGAATTCACAGATAAAAAAGATGTGGGTTCAACTTTAATTTTGGAACAATTTTTCAAGCAAGGGAAGGGAATGATCTGAGCATGCAGGAGGACTGACACATCTTAAACCTTTGTCGGCTGTGCTGAAGAGAAAGGTACAGAACCAAATTATTTAATTAATTAGCTGCGCGCTCTGCTGTCCTCTGTCCTCCGGGCCACACATATACACACACACACACACACACACACACACACACACACACACACACACACACACACACACACACACACACACACACACACACACACACACACACACACACACACACACACAACGGACTGTCTCAGTTGTTATTTTCGTTAAGGAGTGTGCACGTACAGCATGCTCGCCTCGTGCACGAGCCTACTATTGAAGCTGCCGTTACGCTTTTGGCCTGAGGGGGCAATCACGAGCATAAAAATTCAAAAGTCCGTAAAGTCCCTTTAAGATGAGATTTAGACTATGAAGTAATAAACAACAATATCAAGAAACCTATGCACTCTTTAAAGAAAAAAAATCTTGAATTACCTGGAAAACTCGATCTCAAAAAATGATTGTGTTAATTTGAACTCAACAAAAGGTTTGTATTTTTGAAACTGCATGGCGGACTATGATGCTGTAAAACAAACAAATCATGGTCAATGCCCATTGTGAATTGCATCCTACTTTAGAAATAAAGGTTTTAGGAAATAATTTGGCCATTAAATGGACCATATAAACATTTTGCATGCTGCCATGTAGGTCTCTATTACCTCTATAAACACTCAGTGTGATTGTTTTTAGGAATTATGTGCTTAAAACAAGCTGTTTTAAAATGTCCCCATTTGTGATGTCACAAACTTGGAAAATAAATCATAGAACCCCTTCTCACCCCTTCAGTGGCAATGGCTCTGCTTTGAGCCCCTCCTGGAACTAGAAGCTTCTTAGTTATAGCAGCCTGAGCGGGGGATGGGTGGATGTGGCCATATCCAGTTTGTTTTCATAAAGTGAGAGAGCACTGAAGCGTACTGAAACTGTCTGGAATAAAACTGCTGAAATCATTTTATGTGAGTAGGATTTTGTGCTAAGAACTGCAGCGAATTTTTTTGTATGGATCATAGGACTATTATAACTTAAAGGAGCAATATGCAAGAATTTTACAATAAAATAATCACAAAACAGTTTATTGTCTCAATCCTCACGGTAGGAACATTATAATGAAACAGATATCCTTCTCAGCAAGCTGTGGGGTTGTCAGTTTTTGTCCTTTCAAAAAAGCTGAAGAGGGACATAGTTACTGTTTACATTCTGTGAGCCCACGAGGTTACAGAGGCTGCGCCAAGCTAACGCTGCAGCACCAGCATTTGTAATTCAGCGCTGGCAAGTAAAAAGCTCCAGAGTTGTTTAAAGAACCAAAGTCAGTAAATAGGAACAACCCTGGCATTTTACTTTCCTTAATGAGTTGCTCAGAACTAAAACCGCTAAATAGCAAACAACCACACTCCTCTAATGCTGGAGGCATACTACCGTAATAAGTGTAAAAGCTCCCTATGGTAAATCACCCAAGAGAGCTAACACCAGAAATAAAAATCTATTTATCTTCTTATCAACTTACTGTGTGCGATTCATCACCGTTTATCATCTAGAGTCTTCTGGTGCTCAACCGTAACTGGCAACATCCATGAAACTCTTGGAACAGTAGTGAGAAAGTGATGTTTTGTTTATGATAATAGACTGCAGTAACCAAATTTGACCACAAGATGTCATTCTTACTTCATTTTTAAATATTGTCCATAGAATAGAATAGACTAGAATAGAGTTGATTAAATTCACTTGCTACAGCAGCACATACACTTGAAGAATAGGAAGAAGACAAATAAGATTTCAGGTAAACACACAAAGGCAACAAGCTATTATTGTAACCTTCAACCACTAAATACAACAAATAAAAATAAAACTTGGGTTTCCATAACTGTGTCGCATAAGGGACACAGACATACTAGTGTGCATCAGGTATTGCACGAGTATTGAACACATACTGAGTATAGCATTGGTGTTATTGTGTACCAGGATAATGCCAGTACCAGTTAAACTGAGGAGTTATACACTCTTACTGCTGAGGGGATGAATGACCTATGGTAGCGTTCATTCACTTCCGCATCATGGGTCCCCGGACGAATGAAAAAATGAATGAAAGTCAGTGGGGCTAAAAACGGTATTTTCTAATCCGCTTTGCCTTACGCCCTGGATCGCACATATGTTGTACATAGGGCTGCACGATATTAAGAAAACCTGTGATATTCGATAACAATGATTAATATTGTGATGGCGATATTACTTACGATAGATAAAAACTTAACTCAGGAACAAAAAAAAAAAAAAAAAAGAAATAAAAAAATTATAAAAATGTAAAATGCTAAAGATGTGAGGAAAGGCAAAAAGAAAATGAACAAGAAAAAGCAATCAGTGGATATCGGGAAAAGCAGAATCGGCAAAAAGAGCAGAGCAAAGCTAACTCAGGTGTTTGCTAACCATCGAAATGAAGTGACGTCCGCCTCGGGGGTGAGCATCTAACCTATGAGAACCCAGCCATTTGGCCAAATGGGTGAAGAGCTCTATTTCATTTGTTAAAAAAACAATGCTTTCGTTTGATTGACAGAATGCTTTATGTGTAGCAAACATTTGAGCTGACCATTCATTGCGATATTTATCTGGTCTTTGCGATATGCATATTGTGCATGCTGATATCGCGATAATGATATGTTTACGATATTTTGTGCAGCCCTAGTTGTACTGCAATTAAAATTAAAAGTAATGATGGGTGTTTCGACCTCACCAGTCACGTACTTTGAGATTTATCAGCTTGTAAAAGTTCGTAATTAGCATGACTACAAACTAGAAATCGGCACGTTGCATACGTGACGTCACCACATAATCTCCTCTCCCCAAAGTAGCTGCTACTTACCAAATGACCAGATTGATGGTGGTTCTTTCCTCCTGAGGGAAGTTTGCTGAACTTACAGCCATTTTCCCTCAGTTTTCTCCGTATCTGGTTCGATGACGTCACTTTCGTGAAGCGCATTTGTAGTCCTGGACTTATTTTCACACAAAACCTAAAATATCGTTCCCTCCATTCGAAAATAAGCGTGTTTTTGGTATCAAAATGTGTCTTTAAAATCCATGGCACAAAACAAGCGGATTTAGAAAATAACGTTTTTAGCCCCATTGACTTTCATTCATATTTTCGTTCTTCCGGGGACCCATGATGCGGAAGTGACTTAGGTTCCCTATTGACCGTTTGCACGTGACGTCACGCCACTCATGGGGCCGCCCCATTCGCCATGATGGATGGCAAAAAGACTGTTTACACAAAACAAGCCAGTTGGTTTCACAGTAAAATGGTAACAACTTGCTACGTGGCTGGTTGCACTAACAGATAAGGATGTAAAGTCAACTTGTTTATTTTTTTTTTAAATAACGATCGAGACTGAGGACGGAGATGAACTGCAGCGATCAATCAAATGGACTAGCAGCACTCAGGTTTACAGCGAACATGTTTTTACCGGGTAAGATTAACGTTTATCTATTTCATGACGAAGACAGGGACAAATGTGATGCGTTCTTCTGATGGAAGGATATGCCACCATTGAGGACGCGCGGTACCATCCACTGTAGTGAAATGCGAGATAATTAATTACAATATTGTTCCAATGTATGATTACATATGTTAAAATTACGTTATTTAGTACGAGCGTCGCCTTTAAGAGAGATCTTGTCTCATCCCGGTGTGAGAGCAGCAGCTGAACACGCGGTGACACCACCAGCAACAAAAACTATTAGGGATCTGGACATTTTTTAAATCAGCTTCGGTGTAAAGTGAAACAATGTTTATAACATAATGTTATAAATCCAGTCGGGTGAATTTAGGCAAAGTAGGCAGCTTGTTTACATCGGTGAACAGCTGCAGAGAGAACTTAAGCTAACGTTCGTAAGCTAGTTAATAACAGTTAACTTTTGTAAATACCGCTCTCTATGAGCCCCATCTAGGTGCGCTACTTCTTCTGATAACTGAACATGGGCTTGAACTAGTAGAGGGAATGCTAAAGATCGCAAAAACAATTTCCGGCTCTACTTTTCCCTTTGTTTAATACTCGTGTCGCTCACTGTTTACAAGCTTTTGCCGTCCAGTGTGGCGGACCCACGTGATTAGGTGACGCAGGTGCAAAGGGTCAGTAGCAGGGATAGGTGGGTGTGGCCAGCTCCAGATAGTTTTCTTAAAGTGAGAGATCCCTGAAACAGCTCGCTCATTCTGGAAGGTACTGAAATCTAATATCTAGACTTCTAGAATAACACTGCTGATATCGTTTTATGTGAGTGGGATTTTGTACAAAGAATTTCATAAACATGTCTTGTATCAACTACAGAAGTATAATCTTTATTTTTGAAAGTCATTATGTGTCTCCTTTTTAACATTGGCAGCGTTAGCTTGTGACACACTGTACGGACTATGAGAAAATACAGAAAGATTAATTTTGTTTTAATATTCTTGGTAAATATTTATGATGTTGCATATTTTTATGAAAAGTTACAAAGAAAACAACATTTCTGCTTTTGAAAGCATTCTCTCACTTATTTATTGCACAGATTAGAAACAAAACGTGTTTTGCTGGCAGTCAGGTTTGGCTATCACCAGCTAGGTGTGTACCTGTTTAATCCTAGACTAATCCAATAACTTGCTGCTTTTTATGAAGCTTTTAGCCAAATAAACCATATCCTGGCATATCGGCTGCATACATGAGCAATGAAATCAGCCTTGGTGATCCGTCGTTCATCGCCTGTTACTCAGAATTGTCAGAGCCCCTTGTGTTCACATGCGTTCCCCATTACAACATGGCCAGTGGCACATGGCAGCACAGTGGCCACAGGCATTTGCTTCTCAGCTGAGCCCAGTTCTAGTGCAGTGAGGGGGTGGTGGGGGGCGTAGGCGAGAGGATCAGAGAGTAAAAAATGAGGGGGATGCAGTCCGTAAGCATATGGGTTCACCGTGTTTGTAGGAGAATGTCTGGATAAGAATCCAGTGAGAGTACAGGTTGCGCTCATGTTTGATCCTCCCTCCGTCACATGGGGGTGGAGGGAGGTGAGGGAGCCGAGCCAAAGAGACGCAGAAAATGAGAGGGAATGAAAGAAGGAGATGGGGGTGGGTGAAGAGAGGAAGATGTGGGGGGAGAAGCAAGGCGGCTGAGAGGCGAGGGCCGGTGCAGTGCAGAGCTGGAACGGACACCCAGAGCTCAGCCTTCCCCGAGTTGCTATGGAAACCACATTCCTCCCCCGCCTGCATCCCTACAGACTGCTCTGGCTCTCTATCTATCTATCTATCTATCTATCTATCTATCTATCTATCTATCTATCTATCTATCTATCTATCTATCTATCTATCTATCTATCTATCCATCTATCCATCTATCCATCTATCTATCTATCTATCTATCTATCTATCTATCTATCTATCTATCTATCTATCTATCTATCTATCTATCTATCTATCTATCCATCCATCTATCCATCTATCTATCTATCTATCTATCTATCTCTCTATCTCTCTATCTCTCTCCTCGCTTCTGTTATTCATGCTGTCTTTTTCATTCGTCTTTTTAATTTGTGTCTTTTTTCCTCTTTCTCATCTGCTTTGAAACACACACACACACACACACACACACACACACACACACACACACACACACACACACACACACACACACACACACACACACACAGAGCATTTCGCAATGATGCACACTCAGCAAGCACACCGATTTCAGGTGCACTGCACTCAGTGGCAAGGTGAATGGGCAATTACAGTTTATTTAGCATTCCCCTGCACTCACAGATGCATAAGCACTTTGTTGTTTTCTCGCCATCTCTCTATTTTTACTTTCCCCTTCTGTTCAGCACCATGCTTCAGTAATGCCCCCTCTAGTCATTGCGTTTCTGCCCACACACACAGGGCACCTTAGCTTCCCTTCTCCTCTGTTGTGGCATCTGTCGTGGACCTGCAGAACCTTCATCATATTTTTCCAAATGTTTTTACCCCTCTGCCAGTTTACAGTTCCTACTCTTAACCATAGCTCTTCTCATTTTTACTTCTGACTTTTTAAGCATGTAAACAATCCACACAAATGCTATTCCTCAACATTGAAGCTCTGTTAAAATCTCTCTCTCTCTCTCTCTCTCTCTCTCTCTCTCTTCTCTCCTCTCTCTCTCTCTCTCTCCTCTCCTCTCCTCTCTCTCTCTCTCTCTCTCTCTCTCTCTCTCTCTCTCTCTCTCTCTCTCTCTCTCTCTCTCTCCCCCTCGCTTTTCTTTGCATCTCAGTCATTACACACTATTTCTGCCTCCCTCTGTGTGTATGCTTCTATTATTTCATGAGCTGGAGGTGCTTGGTTTGGCGTGCATGTGTGTGCAGCGAAACAGCTGTTCTTTGCTGCTAAGACCTATTAATAGGAGTCATTGTTGAGTAGGTAGTTTTCAGGAGACCATTTAAAGATGTTTATTGGTAGCTTCAGGTTGTTTTGTTTTAGAAAATAAAACTGATCCCTAATTTCTCTCAGATTGACTGACTTTTTGTCTCTCATCTCACAACACAGACAGGTTGCAATTATATGATCAGTAAATTGTGAGTGCACTGAATGTAGACGTGAGTTTATTTTCTTAAAGTCTGAGTAATTAGCATTTTGTAAAAGAGTGCATGAAACAATTCCTAAGAAAGACCTATAAACTTGGTTTTCTTGCAGTAAATGGGTGCTACAGCATTAGTGCATTTTAAGACGGAGCTGCCCCTTTAAGACTGCCTCACTACCGACTGTCCTTTTATGGTTCTGCATCCGGTCAGGTGACAAAAGAGCAGTCACACAGCTTCTCTGAGAAATGCCTCGAAATGACTGAAAAAAAATCAATGCTCGGCCTGTGCAGCGGTTGGGCGTGTAATGCTCATTATGATTACATGAGTGTGTTTGTGTGAGTGAGTTAGTGTGTGTGTGTGTGTGTGTGTGTGTGTGTGTGTGTGTGTGTGTGTGTGTGTGTGTGTGTGTGTGTGTGTGTGTGTGTGTGTGTGTGTGTGTGTGTGTTACAGAATGTCCAGGTGGGTTTATGTAATAGGGGACTGTGTGCAGGCTGATGCTGAGCTGATAGTGTTGGGAGAGCTGTGAGGTGGGATGTAGAGAAGCATTTCTGTTTAAATGCACAAGAGGGTTTCTTCATATGAGCATCTTTTTTATTTACCTCCAGGTTTTTATGTACACAGATTATATGTATTATCATATTATATAAATAATTTATCAGCGATGATCAGTCAATTAATCAGACATTAATCTCATATTACAGTTTCTATATTGATATGAGTAAAGTGAAGATCAGCTGATGTTTGTGTCACTACTACAGAAAGGAAATTAATTTTACCTCCTAAAACTACCAACTGAGATTGAGTAATGACAAATTTTTTAAATATGAATTATTAGAACAAGAAGATGATGATCTAAGATAATCAGATGTCTTTATCAGGACTGTTGCTAATAATGCAAATGTGAACAATCAGGATTTAGCAGTAAAAATGATATTTATGCCTTATTGTCCAAATCTATAGGGAGCCCAAGTCACGCCCATCTACTTCCGCACCATGGGTCCCCGGAAGTAAGAAAAAATGAATTGTAAGTAAATGGGTCTATAAAAGCAATTTTCTGATCCCGTTTGATACGTGCCATGGATTTCACCGTGAAATTTAAAGACACGTTTTGATGCCAAGAAAGTGCTTTTTTTGTGCTTATTTTCAAACAGCGCCAAAAGTTATTTTAGATTTAGTGCAAGAAGACAAGAAAAGATGTAATAATGATGAAAATCTTTTTCTCATTTTGCATCCCATGTGGAAAATCTAGGGGTGTTTCTGCAAGAATCTGGTGGTACGCTAATCTGTCACAATCCAGGGGAGACGATACGACTTATTGTGCAGGGTATCCGCGGGTCCTTAAAAAGTCTTAAATTTGTTTTACCAAATTTAAGGCCTTAAAAATCCTTAAAAATGACAAATAATCCTTAAATACAGTTTCCAAAGGTCTTAAATGTCCAAAGACCCAATAAACAAGATTCTTTTATTTCTATAAAATTTTCATAAATTTCTAGTTGGTGTTCAGCATTTTTTGTGTATGATATTGGCGTAAGCGGAACAATACACATTCAGTTGGTTGCGAAAGGGGGCTATTTTTAGATGAGCACATTGGCTGGTTAAGCTAGTGGGCGCTTGCGCCATGGGGAAGTGGAAGTTTAATCGTAACTGGATGGCTAATTCCACGTTGGCGACATGGTTAGCACTGGTTCCAGGCAATAGCTGGAAATTTTAGCTTAAATTTAATTTTTAAAAATTGCTTAAATTTGGTCAAAATGGCCTTAAAAAGGTCTTAAAAAGTCTTAAATTTAGCTCACTTAAACCTGCAGATACCCTGTTGTGATATTAAAAGTTGGACAATACAAATTTTAAGACTGAACTTATTTTGAAAACTCAGGCCAGAGCTTCCAAGACACATCTAGTGTTATCTCAAGATCTCTTCTTCTGGCAGAAGGAAGACTGTAAAAACTGCTGCCACCTAGCTGTCAGAGTTAGAATTGCACCATGCAAAAGAAGTGCATTAAATGTTTGCATGTAAATTCTCAATAAAAAATCTACAGTGCTTTTAAATATTGATTCAGTATCATTACAGAAAGTATCACAATATTTCATTCTATCAGTACCTTTTTACATCCCCAGGAGTCATTTATGCTTGTCCCTTTGCAAGGAGAAAGATTTGCTAGCTACCTAGCATTAGAGTAAAGTCGCCTTCTAAGAAATGATTAAATTGTCCTTTGTAGCTAATGTAAATTGGTTATAAGTATTTATGGTATGATATTTTCTTCTTTCCTGTAGATTAACTATTGCCATTATGCAGCTGAAGTGTTAACCCATCTGTTCTCATGCAGTGGAGAGGTTGTTTCTTTGTCTTCCGTTCTACAGATCCATACTTTAGATTTATGACGATTCAGGTTTTTTGTCCCTCCTGATTGCACCGTTTTATAAATACGATTTGAGGAGTTTAGAAGAAGCCCAGTGTGGTTTGGAGGAGTGGATGTGATCGTGTGTGCTCGGATCACTATGCTTACATTCGTTCCTCCAAGCTCCGCCTCACTTCTCTCATTGACTTTAGAAGGGATTGTGGCTGCATCCTGGGGCATTCATATATTATTTTCTGGATTCTTTTATAAAGGACATATTTGCCTCGTTTTTTTCCTTTTTGCCCAGAAAATCTCTGTAGGTTTGAGTGAAATATCATTAAAATGAAGTGAGTTACTGTTGCATGTAATTAAGTGTGGCTGAGCCTGCTGTGTGAGCCTCCTGGTAGGGTTGCAACACGATGCAGTGTGCTCTTGTTTTAGGATCCCGCGCAGTTTGACAAGAACCTTGCTCAGATCTCATACGTCAGTTATTTATTTTTTTGTTAAATGCTTGTTGATCCAAAAACTGCATATGTTCACTTCAAGCCTGTAACGAAACAACATTTGTAAATGCTGTGTTTCTCATGAAGACACACCCAGCTCTGTCTTCCCATCACATTTCATTAATAATGCATACATACAGGGCTTTAATGGCGACACTGTAACATTCTCCATCCGTTCTCTATAAAGATGAACCTCTCTGTCGGGATGTTTTGTACCTAGTTGTGATCAACCCACAAATTCATAGGAATGCAAAATGGCTCTCGGGCAGTCCTCACACTCTGCTGAAAATATAACTGCCACAGATACACGAAAGCCATATAGACTCCCCTTCTCTGTTTTCCCTTCACACTTTCTCATTCTTAATCTCTTCCTCCACCCACTCGAAAGCCTAAGCGGGTAATCTTATTGGTTTGGTACACATGTGTTGATGTCATCATTGTGAACATGAAATAACTCCCCTATGGTTCCTAAACGAGGTTTCAGAGGGACAGTATTGTCCCACTGTGCTTATTTTGACCAGGTTCTGCACATGGGCAGTGAAATAATTCAGCAGCAGAGCTGCTTTGCCGGCAGTCAAGGAAATATGAAGAATGATGCAAATCACAGTGTGATTAAAAGGCACCCTCTGCCAAGAGGCAGGACTAGTGATGGCTGGGATAACAAGGGGCTTTAAACTGATGAGTATGAGCTTATTTACTTAGGTGTGCTTTGACACAGAGCACAAGGTTTGGGAACTGATGGCACAAGAAAGATGGAGATTCTTCTGCAGTGCTAGAGATTATCAGGGATTTGATCAGTGATCCGTTATTGTAAATTGGATTTCAGCTGCAGTGTTGTGATGGCATAACATGATTTAGACTCACGTGTCAGCTTTAGCTCCTGTTATTGAGATGCTGCTAAACTTATTTTTCTTTAAAAACAAATCTAACCACATGGGCAGTTTTTATATGGCATAATTAGTCGAGAAGTGCCATCTCACTGAAGCTAGGCAGCAGTGAGATGTGCATGTCGCTGCCCCTTTAAGAGCAGCTAGTGAAGCGCTCAGTTCTGTTGGTGCTGCTGCTGATGGCAGCGCTGCAAGTTGATTGGCTGTGGCTGTCAGGGCTGAGCTGCTAGAGGGATGCTGCTACGTATCCTCCCCCTCCCCCCTCGCTGCCCCCCCCCTCTCTCCACCTCCCTCTTGCTTGCTCACATCCCTCTGAATAATCCACATCTAGGGCAAGCTGACTGAGAGGCGATCCAGTGCTCAGCTCCTCTCTGCAGGCTGAGAAAAAGAGACAGAGAGCGAAAGGCAACGATTTTCAACGCAGGAGGAAAAACGTGACGTTTTTGACGGAACAGGAAGATAACAAGAATCAAAAGAGGAAGATTTTCATCCGCGGATATCATTTATTTATACATCTTGTTTATATATCTCTCTATATATTTGTACACACACATATAGATATTTATATATAAACATTTATCCTTGTACATATCTGTATTTGTGCTTGTCCGTTTATATTAATATTTTTATATGTAGTTGTGTGTGTAAATATATATGATATATAAACAAAAGAATCTCTCTCTATATATCTATGAATTTATATGCGTATCACTGTGAACCAAGAGAAGCAAGAAGACATTTCTATCATCAGGGCTGGTCTCTGATTGCGTGGTGGCAAACAATATCTTAAACATTTCCTTTGATCTTCTACGTCAGAGGACAAAGACTACGTGCTCATTTTGTATTTTTGTTTTCCTGTTGCTGCTTCCCATTCCTCTGAAATTCTTTTTTTTTCTTACATTGAAGAGGAGTAAAGTGGAAATTGGCAGGATCGGACGAAGAAGGGAAAATCTGAAGCAATTCCTGTGATTAGTGTTATTTCCATCGGCATTAACGCTCTTTGAGCTGATCGCAGAGTGCTGTGTGAAATCCTAGGAGGACGCAGAGACAGAGTGCCACGCCGCTCTTCTCAACATCAGCCTAGCCAGCACAGCCAGCATGCACAAACACCACCACTGCTGCAAGTGCCCAGAATGTTATGAGGTGACCCGGATGGCAGCTCTACGTAGGATGGACGCCCCAGCGTACGGAGGTGAATGGCAGGCAGAGCCCTATGGATACCCACCTGGGTATGGAGGAGGCCAGACCTTACCCCCTCCAGCCTCAGGAGGGGGTGGAAGCATGGGAGGAGGAGGGGGCACTTTGGGGAGAAGTAAGGGCAAGATGTCTGGTGGGGGCCCTGGATGCCCTAACCCAAAGGGCCAATCCAAAGGGGGCCCCAAAGTAAATGGCAACAACTCCACTGGACAAGCAGGATGGTGGCCCGAGTGCACCTGTACCAACCGGGAGTGGTATGATCAGGTAACTCTTCCACTTCGCTCTTATTTTCTCAAGCATGTGATGCTTAATGGAGGGGGCGGGGCCTGAACTGAGATAAGTTAGTCATAGTAAAGAAAAAAGATATATTGATCATGTATCAGCTGTGTATTTTAATGAAACTTTAGAAATTTTGTATTAATCTCAAGTTTTCTCATTCTGCATTTGTTGTCTGTGGTTCCTCTGTTGGAACAGGACTGATCTGGTTTCACTGCATGCGCGCACACACACACACACACACACACACACACACACACACACACACACACACACACACACACACACACACACACACACACACACACGGCGACGATGTTTGGGACTGATGCAGATGACTAATGCTTATAGATTTAACACACCTAGTGTATGTCGTCAAAGGCCTATGCTGATGCAGTAACCATAGGCCTAAAATGTCCTTATATTGACGCGGCACAGTGATGCAGTTTGCGTTTTCCCCTCAAACCAGCAAATTCTTACGTTGCTGTCCGACTATAAACCTAAATGTAGGAATTTGATTCCTTCTTGATCGACTGAATGAAGGATTGTGTCGCATAAGCAATGAGCAGAAGAAGAGATAATAAAATCGATGGTCTATATAAGAGTTGTTTTAGACTAGCCTTTTTGAACAAACATAGCACTATAGGATGCTGTCTAATACAAACCTGTTTTCAAACACTGCCCTTCTTACATGTTGCACAGTGTGAATGAAACAGCCTTTTTCATTTTTTTATTGGCACCATTTTGTTTCTGTTAACGCCATTTATTTACATGTCGTTGGAAATTACAGTTGAGAAAAGGTCAGGACAGCTTCAGAAGCTGTCTTTAATTAAGCAAGGTGCACATATGTGAGAATGAGAGCGATCTTGGGTGGGGGATGGGCAGTTCGTACGGCATGAGATCCAAGGAATGGTTCTTGCTGTGCACGAGTAAGTGTTTATGCAGCCTTGCATTAGCAATGAGTGATGCAGCATCATTGCATGCGCCGTTTTCATTTGTGCTCGATTGTGTTTTTGGACAGAAAAATAAGAACAGGGAAGGTGAGAAGAAAATGGAGAGGGAGAGTTCCTCCTAAGATGAGCTCTCGTATGAGCCGCAACCGCTCTGATATTAGCAGACTACCGCTGCCAAAGAATGCTTTCAGTGAAAAGGGAAAAGGAGAAAACATTGATGCCTTTTTTAGTTTGTATTTCATTACAGCTGCATCGAATCCAGTCAGACGTAACTCATGTTTCACACATTTGAAGCTTGCAGCAGATGTGATTATGTAAGCAGTTATTGCTTACATGAAGGTTTTAGTCTCCCAACAGGACTACCCCCTTTTTTCTGCCACTCATTTGCAGAATATGTGTTAATTAATTATTATATTATAAAAATCAGTAGCTGTTAAATGGACTCCCATCTTTAGCCTGCGTAACGATTCCTCCAAGGGTCGTATGTTTTCCTGAAATTGTTTTAATATATCGACGTCCTTTTAAATGATCTTTTCTACCTTGTTCAATGTGCATGTTCACCCCCGTCAAATCTGTGTGGGGGAAACGTACAGCCTGCCCTTCGAGCCTCAAGTACAGCTGAATCTTCAGCTTTACTGTGGAGGTAAAAGAGCTTGAATTGAATATGAGAAGTCAGGGATGGGGCAGAGGTTCAGTGGGGGAAAAATGCAAAGGTTGAAAAGGAGACAAATAAACCAATAAAGGCAGGAAGCGGCCTTAAAGAGGGGGAGGGGGTTATGTAAGAAGAGGCAGTTGGTGATGCTGTCAGTGAGAGAAGCTGGAGAGGCACTGACACTATGGGGAAGCATCTGTCTGTCCATCTTTTAAATCAGCCATGTCAATGACCAGCATGCGCCCCTCCCACCTTCCCGTGAACATGATGGCGTAGCTGGAAATACACATCCTCAATCACTGCCACCTTTTTGGTTCTTAGTTATCATTGCTCGTTCTAGTTGGGAAATGTGAATCCCACCCTTCCTCCCACTACCTTCACACAGCTGGACAGTGATCACACACACGCCCCATCACGCATCATCTTTACGCTTTCATAACTAACCAGCCTTTTGGATGTTAGCAGGGTGAAATTCAGAGTGATCAGAGCTAGCCTCTATAGCAGCATCACTAATGTGAAATGGCTCTGTAGCGGTGAACATTTCACTCTTGTGTGAGGAAATCATTAGACGGCCCCATACAAATGAACTCCTATCCCCCGTCATCTATTTACAAAGTGGTTGTACTGCTTTTGTCATGAGCTTGCTGGGTTAATTGTGGTTGATTTCAGCTGGGATTATAAGAGCTTTCTTTTAAAACAAAAGCTTTTGAATTTAAATCTGAGAAAAGTAGAGACCTCAGTCTACTGGGATCATCCATCAGAAAGCTCCCTTTTTCCCCGGCGGGCTCCAATCTGTCTTTGTCTGTTCTCCAACTCTGTGGCTATGATTAGCTTTAAATATTAATTGGATTTTATTTTATTTATTAGCGTCAATATTGGGTCCAAGATGCTCTGCCAGAGCTACTGTTTACTGCTGTACTAGCAGAGGCTTAAAAGCATGCAGAGACACAGTGGGCGTTCCTCACTTAACACTCCCATAGGTGATTATGACATGAAAGCCTCCGTGTGTGTGTGTGTAAGTGTGTTAATAGTTACACAACAGTGTATTGTACGTTTGAATGATGAGGTTTTTTTTCTAGGTTAGATTTAATTTGCTATTCTCCTAGCAGCCTTCCAGAGAGTTTCAATGTATTGGATCTACAAGTTCTACATGTTCAAATGTCTCGAGCTGGAATCCCAACCTGTAATCCTTACAGGAGCCATTCAAAACCAGCAGCATTCTAACTAGTTCTTAAAAGATTTATCGGAGAGTGTTTCTTAGATGTATAGTATATTATCAGAATCAACGTGCAGTCGTAACGGTACAGAATCGTCTGTGTGAACAGCAAGCCGCTGCAGATTTTAAATTTATGAACATTTTTACAATCATGATTTTCAAACCTGAACCACAATTGAATTCCAACTAGAGGTCATTCAGTCTCAAGTCACATGAATTTTAAAAGAAAATTGTTATGAAGCCTGGGCAAATCTCATAATATGCAAATAATCATCAGCATCATAATTTCCAAAATTAGCAGATAACAGTAAAGGTCCAAACCTACAAAAAGATTAATATTATAGTACTACAACTTCACAATCAACAGCTTCTTGAAGACGAAACTATGCATATTACCTGCACGAGACTGAAGAATATCATAGTGCTACAAGGCAGCTTTTGTTCTCCAATGTCATCATCCTTCAAAACTGCAACTTGCCTGGAGTATTCAGGCGTTTCTAGTATCACATACTTTGATGCAACAGAAAGCAAGTTGCTGCAGCATCAACACACACTTTAAGGATTTTATGGGGGGGAATTGTGGTGAATTGTCTGGCAGTCAGAAAATTGTAGATGTTTAGAAAAGAGCTGCTGTCCTTGAACGAGAACTTTTTTATTTTTATTTTTTTACCTTTTTTGGTAGAATCTGAAGGTCCTAAACCATGTTTCTGAAAAAGATTTTATACTGCAAAGTTTTAGTTTGTTGAATTTAATAATGTCAATATTTTGATGCAGAAAAAGCTTTATCATTCAAGTAGTTTCTTGACCTAATACATTTAGAGGAAACACATTATTCCCTGTCCTCAGCTAAGCTCAGTCTTTTTAAGAGCACATGGGTCTACTTACACGTGAAGAAGACAGGTCAGCTGTTAGAACATTTGGGAGGCTGTGGTTGATTTTCCATGGATTGAAGATTATGATATGATTGAGAAACTTAACTGCTTAAATATTTTTCTAAAACCGTATGGGACAGTACGGGTTTTGGTATTTCATTTTTAGCAAGGGTGGGATCAGCTGCTCGTCATTGTAGCATATGTGAGGCCGTGCTGGAACACAGAAACGTGACTTCTCTGTGTGCATCTGTTTACTACTCTACATTGCATTAATTTAGCTAGCACTTTTCTTTTAAAGCGACTCACTGAGGAGTATATTGCTCTAAATGAGTTTAATACAGACATTTACGGTGAGGTTTAGATCTCTTTTTCCAACTAATCAGAGCAACTAAGAGCTACTTCGCTTATCATCAGGCAGTAGAGAAAAAAATATATCAATAAATTCCCATTCATGTTTAATATTGTTTTATCTTTAGTGTAATTTATCTTTTTGTAGTGTCAGACCTTCAAATTACTTTATTAAACAATAAAATGAGTTGGTGTGAGCTCCTCTGCAGACGCTGCTGGTCACGCCGACAGGTGATTATTCTCTCCGACCAATTAGTACTCTGCAGTGTTTTAAGGTCACCATATGGTACCAGCTCTGCTCTATTGTAACCCAAGATTAGGTAGTACCAAAAAAGTATCACAGTTGGTGTTGATGTCAGAGAAGTGATGTGATGTGATACTACCTACAGGCAACCAAATAACATAGACCTACTGCAAGTGAAGTACCAAATAATAGGAAAATGGTCCATCGCACAGTTAATGGAAACTTTAATTGGTACCGAGTTTAATTTCTGTGTATTTTGTGATACATATTGGTTACGTGTATTAAAAAATCTGAAGGTAAACAAGACAAATACGTGGATGGTTGCCCATTGTGATATTTAAAGTGATATTTAAAGCAAAGAAAAATAGTTAAAAAAACTTTTATATTTGTATTTCACAGTTGGGTTGACTTGAAGCATTGTGTATGTTCAGCAAAAATAAAAGAAAACTCATTTGAGGTCCAGAAGAAGGAAAATCACATTAACAGCTGTAAAAGTAATTTATACACTCATTTAGTTTAGATTTTTGTTGTTCATAACAAAATATTTGATGGAAACCAATAATGTGGATTTACAGGTGCATTAAAGTCATGAGGGATGAAAGGCCTTCAAGATGAGCTGTAAAAGATTCCTAGAACTGTTTTCTTGTAGAGGCAATTTGGTCTCAACCTTATAAGTGAGGGCACCTTAAATGTATGTTTTACAACACTAATGTGAATTTATCTTCACAGTTTTTTTTGTGTCACAAATAAAACAGAATAGGAGAATATGTGGTGATTTCTGTTTGTAGTTCAGGGCCACATCCTTGGCTTTTTATTCACCTAAAGGTGTGGAACACAGGAATTTTTTTTAAAATTCTTATTTCTGATTATAATTGGTCTCTCTGAGTTTTTCATGCAGGCTGAATATGAAAATAGCCTCTTACACCTATCTCCTGCATTAGCTTCTGATAGAAAATAGTCGGTGAAACTCAAGAATTTGAAAATTCTGACAGATCTACATCACACTGTCACTTAACATTCATGGACTCACCCATCTTGACTCATGACGGGGAAGGCTGTTGTTAGTTTATCGTCCAGGAAACAGCAGAGAGCGTCTTGGCTAGTAGAAGCTAACTGTTAGCATTAACAACTCCACCTCACAGCAGAACTCATCTAGGCTTGAGTTATTTGTTGAGATAAAACGCCAGTAACTACATTTATATGTAGTTTATCTGAATGAGTGTGTACATGAACATCAATCGGAATTATGATGGGACAAAAGCACCTCTCTCAATTGGAATGGAATTTCATTCATCTGTCCATATCAGATCAGAATATTACGACTGACATGTTTACATAAAGAATTTTTGATCTGATGGGGCATTCATTCCGATTACTAGTTCCCATATAAAGGTAGCTACTTTTGCAAAGCAAATGGAGTCAGTGGTAGAGTCATGTTGCTGTTATCCAGTCAGAGGTGAGATATCCAAATATCAGGAAATAAGACTCCAAATTCTGTGGTCTGAAACTCAACTCTGATGTGGCTCACTTTTAGCTTCTGAAACAGGTGCACCTGGAGCTTTGTTTCTCGAGAGTATTACTTAAAAGGCATTTATTCCCACTGGAGACCACTGCAAATATATTGATTAAATACATTGCTCAGCATTAATGAGTACACCCAACTACATTTGTCAGAAAACCTTTAGTTTCCTTTCAGAATCAACATTTTCTATGAGATATCGTTCTACAAAATACTCCCACAAATTTGAGCAGTTGATTGCAAACAAAATGTGTTATTCGCACACACAAAAAAGTGATTTTCCTAACAAATCCATTCAAGTCCATGTTGCAAAAATGAGTACACCCCAATTATAGTCTTAGGAGAAAAGCCACACTTATGACTACAGATTTCAAATTAACCACAGGTGAGTCTAATGATTCATTCAAGAGGTTTCCAGCATGGTTTCCAGCAGACAGGTGACTGTAAAAGTGCATTACTTAGCAAAGAAAAGCCCTTCCCATTTCATGCTGTCTGCAATGGCTCCACATGGAAGAGAAATGTCACAAAATCTTAGAAAGGAAATCACAAAAAATGTGAGGGCTACAAGAAGATCAACAAAGTTTTACATATCAGTCAAAAACTGTAGCAAAAGTGATCCAAAAATTTAAGAAACATGAAAGTGCACCCATCTTACAGAGACGTCCAGGCTGTCCACAGAAGTTAACATATTGACAGAAGCGTCTTCTGATGAGAAGGTTTGAAGAAAATCACCACGCATGTTCACTGTAGTAAAAGCAGTAGAAAGCTAAACTGGAGTGACCACTTCCCTTGACACCATACGGGATGTCTTCAGAGGAATGGCATGTACTGGTATTATCCATGAAGGAAGCTTCTCTCAAAGTCCATGCACAAAAAAGCACACCTTGTATTTGCTAGGGCCCATGCTGAAAGAGATGAAGACTACTGGGACTCTAGACTCTAGAGTGATGAGACAAAGATCACTGTTATTGGAACATGGCTTCAAAACTGTATGGCTTCATAAAGGTGAAGATTTTAAAGAGAAATGCATGGGTCCTACAATGAAGCATGGTGGTGGCGGTGTCATTATGTGGGGCTGTATGAGTGTTTCTGGTGTTAGGGAGCTGCATTTCAATGATGGTATCATGAACGCAACAATGTACTGCTCTATACTGAAGGAGAAGATGCTGCCATCACTCCGTGCACTTGGTTGTCGTGCACTTTTCCAATATGACAATGATCCAAAACACACATCTAAAGCTACTGTTGCATTTCTGAAGAAGAACAGGGTCAAGGTGATTGAATGGCTAATTATGTCTCCTGATCTGCACCTAATCGAACACCTGTGGGAAATTCTGAATCAGCAAGTTGAGCATCTCTCTCCATCCAGCATCCAGGCTCAATAAGAGGTTATTCTTGAAGAATGGAAAAAGATAGATGTTGCAATATGTCATACACTTGTTCATTCCATGCCTAGAAGACTTGGTGCTGTCTTTGAAAATCACAGTGGCCATACAAAATACTAGATGTCGTAGATTTTGTTGCGGGTGTTTTCATTTTTCCTTCAACCAATTTTAGTAACACTGAAGATTTTGTGATCTAAGTTATATTATTAACCCTAATTTGATGTTATGGAGTTAAACAAGTGTTCAATAAAACCCAGCCTTGGGAAAATTCTGGAAATTGTTCTTTTGCTCATTGAGCTACTGATTAAATTTGTACTTTTTAAAGGGGATGTACTCATTTATGCTGAGCACTGTAAGTGATCCACACCTTTAATACTAGTGTTCTTATATATATATATATATATATATATATATATATATATATATATATATATATATATATAGTCCATTATAGTGTGTTTTTGCATGTATTTTCTTCTTTTGTGTATCAGGATTTTTAATGCTTCCATAAAATGCTCAGTGGTATGTAATTACATCCATGTATTTAGAAAAGCTGTGACTGGTCTGCTTTACTAGTCAGAGCAGTGTTTTTTAATTCTGCCACCACTCTAGTAGCATTTGACATATTTTATTGGTTATGAAATTCAGCACACACACCTAATTCATCAGTGCTGTTTAATTTATGTACCCCCTATATTGTAAACAAAATATTTAAAAAGCTCTAAAATACTCAATTTATGTAGAATTTAATACCATTTCTGTAGCTTGTAAACCCAGACAATTTGGTGTCTTTTTTGACTCTGTATTGTTGTGAGTCATAGATTTAATTGGGCTAGATTAGAGTAATTTAATGTCCAACAAAAACCTAAACATGACAAGTATGATTCCTTTGGAATTCATTGTTTTCATTTAGAGGGAATCGTAAAGGAATTTTCCTTCAAGTTTAAATACAACACAGAAGTGACGTTTAGGAAATAGATCAAACCAAATTCTCTAAGCCAATGCTCACAAGAACTTCAACATTCCCTTAGTTTTGCTTGAAACTGTTTCATCAGATTTTAAACACAAGCCTATTAAATATCTGTTTCAACCATTGGGACTGCCTTATAGCCATTGAAAGAATAGTCTTTTTAAATGTTAATGTTTTATGTATTAAGATAAATATGAATTTTCCACCTCATAAGGTATAATCTCAGATGATCAAAACACATCAACCACATGCATGCATGGGGAGAGCATGTTAACTCCACACTGAAAAGCTGCTGTCAGGTTTTGAACCTGCAGCCGTCTTATTGCATGGCGCCATTGCAACCACCTGTGCCATCATGCATATTCTGTTGTGTCATTTTTTGCTTAAGAAAAATAAAAGGTAAAATTCAAATAGCTGAGGCAGTATAAGCAAAATGAAGCGCTCATAGAGTATTTAGCCATACATTGTTACCGTGGCATCACTGTCCTGCTGCACGAACCTGTTTAAGGTAATCTTCGGCTGTTTGACAGATGCCTACATGTTTGACTCTAGAATGAATTACTACAATGAGTAGGGCTGCACGATATTAGGAAAACCTGCAATGCATGATAACAGTGATTAATATTGCGATAACGATGTGACTTGCAATAAATAAATACTTAACTCAAGAGCAAAAAATAATCTAAATCACTACAAATATCATAAAAAAGGTGTTTGCTAGCCAACCAAATTAAGTGCCAAATTAAGTGCCGCCTAGTGGGGGGAGGGCATCAAACCTATAGGAACCGACCCTATTGGCCAAATGGGTGAAGGGCTCTATTTGATTTGTCAAAAACATGCTTTTGTTTGATTGACAAAATGCATTATGTGTAGCAAACATTTGAGCTGACCATTCATTGTGATTTTTTTCTGTTCTTTGCAATATTCGGATTGCGCATGCCAATATCGCAATCACGATACATTTGCAATGTATTGTGCAGCCCTAACAATGAGTCTCAGTTATGTGGCTGCAAAACAAGTCCAAACCATCACTCCTCTACCATTGAGATTTTCACTCAAAATGGTTCCAGAATAAACTGTTAATTCACTAGCAACATTATGGTAGAGCTCTTTCAGCTGAAAAAGGCTTCCTTGTGTTAAATCTTCTAAAACAAATGATGTTTTGTCAATTTTTGTTGAATTTTACTGTCAGTAACTTTAGTATTCAACTAGGTGAGGTCTGTGGAGTGTGAGATTTACCTCTGAGGTCTTCTGAATTCCTCCCAGGGTTGCAGTGTCCTGCCTCCATGTGAACTTCCAGTGCCATCCTTGCTTTGAGAGTTTGGCAGCTGGTTTGAATGTGTTTAAATCTTTCTTATTGTAGAATGATAGACTATATAAATGACCTAATAATGCCTCCTAATGGACAGCAACAATGACTTTGTTAGACCATTTCCTATCCTCCTGGTGCATATGAAAGCGATAAGGTTGGACTTAATTTTTCATATAGTGCCTCTCCACTTCAGTATATATATATATATATATATATATATATATATATATATATATATATATATATATATATATATATATATGTAAGTGTGTGTGTGTGTGTGTGTGTGTGTGTATAACTTAATTTAAAATTTATCATTTAAAACCTGTAAGTTTGTAGTTAACTCTTAACCATCCAGCTACATGCTAGTTTCTGCTAACCAGAAGGCAAGGTAAGGCAGCTTTATTTATATAGCACATTTCATGCATGAAGGCCATTCAATGGGCTTTCCATTAGCAAGAACATTAAAATCAACGTGACAGAAAATACAATTTAAAAATTAAGAAGAAACAAAGTTAAAAGGTGAGCAAATACAGTGCAGAAGGTGCAACATAAGAACATTTATTCAAAGGCTGTTGAAAACATAAAGGTTTCAATTTCAATTTAAAAGTTTGTAGAGTTGGGGCACATTTGAGGTCATAAGGCTCTGATTCCATCTGTGAGCAGCATAGTTGCTAAAAGCAGCTTCACGCTGTTTGGTTCTGACCCGAGGTCCTACCAGGTGACTGCTTCCTAAGGATCTCAGAGCCCTGCTGGGTGGATATACCTGAAGGACATCTGACATGTATTCTGGCCCCATGCCACTGAGTGATTTATACACTAGTAGAAGTAATTTGAAATAGATTCTGTAGTTTACTGGTAACCAGTGTAGAAATGTAAGAACAGGAGTGATGTGCTCGGTTCTCCTGGTTTTTGTTAGGACTCTAGCAGCAGCATTCTGAATAAGCTGCAGTTGCTTCACAGAAGACGATATTTAATTTGGTGACACTAACGACCTAATCAGTTGTTAGTAGTATGGGATATTAAAAAACAAATACTTTTCATCCCCATTTTCACTTGGAATTCCTAATTTTGTTGAAGGAATCAACTGTAGCAAAACTCAAAGCTTTCTCACCTGCTAAGATGTCCACTGTGGTCATAAAAACCTACAGCTACACATACAGTAAAAACAACACTGCATTTGTTCTTCTGTATGCTGTTTGTGCTGTTCTTCCATCTGGATGTCTTCTGAGGTGAAATATAGTGAAATACCTGTGAGAATAAAACTGAAAATCAGAATGCATGAAGAACCCATGTAAAGGAAAAACACAGTCCCTTCCATGTAGACGTTAATGAATCATGGGTAATGCTCTACAAAACAAGGGAGAGAAGGTGCTCTAAAATATTTATGTGCACTTAAACAAAACTTAGCTTTTTTTAAACCCTGAGAGAAAGAGAGGATGGAGCGCTGGAGACAAAGCCAGTCAGACGTTGACAGCGTGCTAAGGAGACGAGTCAGCCAACATTATGGGGGCTGCTATAGCTGTGACCCAGGGCCTGAACCACATAATATCCAACCTCCTGTGTTTAAGTTAAAAGCCTCCACTCAGTCACTTTGTTGTCCTTTGCGTTGTGTTGCAGTCACAGACTGAATCTGCTCCTTTTGTTTTTTGCACAAAGGTTATTGTCTAAAATTCAGAGGAATCTGTTACCTTTCCGCCATGTTTGCTCTCAGTAAGTGCCTCACTAATTGCTGCAAGTCAACTTTAGTGGTGTGATTTATAGTTTGTGAAGGTTTTATAGTAGTAAAGGTGCCTGTGCCTGTGTGCGTGCAGGTGTGTGTATCCTGCTGGAAGCTGAGGCTGCCTGTCCCTGTGATCCATATGCTCATTGTCAGAGGCCCGGCCAGGGTTCATCCCCCATATCATCACGCTTGTTCCCCTCACTGGCTGTCACTGCCAACCAGGAGAGAAGAAAGGAGAAGGGAGGGGGATGCTGTTGGTTTGTTTGCTTGCTGCTTTGTTTTATTTAGTGATTTTTGCTGATCACTGTAGAGACCGGACTAGAAAGATGACAGTGCTGTGCAGGGCAGACTGGACCCCTGAATCAGCGATCGGAGCCTCACATTCCCTGTTAGGGAGAGAAGACCACTTTATAAACGGAGCTGGCAGCTTAAATGCTGCACCACCGCTGAAGTTAGTTTAAAGAAAAACAAAGTCCTCGTGACAGGTTTCATGTACAGTTGTTAACACCCCCCCCCTCCTTTTTTTTCTTCTTCTCTGCAGAATGCTCTGCCATCCACAGCAAAATGCACCATTTCCATCACCCACATGTTACCATGGAATGTGTGTGTGTGTGTGTGTGTGTTTGTGTGTGTGTGTGCGTAATCAATATTGGAAAAGAGCTAGCTAGTTCCCTAAACCTTCTTCATTTCTGTGGGGGTGTGTGGGTGCTTTCAACAGTGCTTTTAATCAACCATCGCAGCTGTTACTTTGGTAGTGCTTTAGAATAAGGTACATAAATCCCAAACAGTCAGTACAGGAAAAAAACAACAGCGCATCAGCTGAGTGGAAGACAGAAATAGCAATAAGTCCAAGTACCTTTGAAACCTACAACCTAGCGGAACATCCATGTGCCTGATCGTCGAGAGCCATTGTGTTTTTGGCCAACTGGCATTTTACTTATACCAGAATGGACTTTTGTTCTAAGGGACGTACATCAGAACAAACTAATTAAAAAGGCTCTTAGCTGCTGTCTGCTCCAGATCCCTCAGAGCTGATAGCTGAAGGAAGATTGTGCACAAGCTGCTCAACATATTAGACAACATCAGCACTAAATACTGATGAACCATCAGAGATTCTTGAGTTAGACGCTGCTTCTCCTTTGCTGCATTCCGTTTAGGATTAAATAGATGATCCACCAACCTTTACACCCATATTTTAAGTTATTATTTTTGTGATTTACAATTGGCATGTAAATGTTTATTTTTATCAGTTGGATTGAGCTAAATTTTCATCAGAAGATTCAAGAGATGCATTTAATAGTCATTTTTAAACAACTTGTCACCATTTTTGCTACATTACTTTCAAGCCACCACCAATGGCTGTCATGACTCGAGGTAAGTGCCTAACCCAAGACATGCAGAATGATTACTCGTTGGCAGGTTAGAAAAAATAAAGTTTTTTATTGCAAATGGGAACTGAAACAGCACAGGGAAGTCCTGCGAGAGCGAGCGGTGCAGCTCTAGTCCGTGTAGCGTTTGTGATGAACGAGAGAGGAGGGGAAGCCGAGGTGAGCGCTGGGCAGAGGGTGAGCGCTCCAGGGGGGGTGGGGTGTAGCAGAAGGAATCCAAACAGGAACAACGGAGGACGATGGGACGTGGTGTATGAGATCCAGGTTTCGTAGACAGCAAGGTTGGAGCTGGTGATGTGATGATCCTGAGGGGAAGGGAAACAAACGCCAGACGTAAGGGGTAATCAGAAAACGTCGTCCAAAATACAATCCGAGGTCATAAATCCAAGAGGCAAGAAACGAGTCTAACATGAACAAACAAGATCAAGTGGCAGGGACTACCTAGACTGGTACAATCATCCGGCACAGTGAGGTGTCTCCATCCTCCTTTTAAACCCACGTCCCTGATTTGGAAATCTCCTGCAGCTGCCGCTCCCTCTGCTCCTCACCTGTGGAGAATTAACTCAAGGCTGATGAGAGGAGATGGTGTGACTAACCTCTGCCCAGGTACATGACAATGGCTCCCATCTCTTCCTGCTCGGATGTTTCAGAGTAAAAGAACCTCAAAAGGCAGAATGTCTCCCTCTCTAAACAGGTTTTTAATTTAGCACATCTGCAGAACTTGGGTTGATAAATGACAATAGATTCTACTGAATAACAAAATTAGAGTAGATCTGACACTGTTGTGTACAAGTATGTGATAATTTACGCCCTATTTCCCATTCATTTAATGACTTTTATTTTTGTAAACCGAACCTTGACTTCTTCTACTGGAAGTGATTCAAACTCATCTTTATTCATCAAAATAAAGAATTAAAAAGATTTCCCTTTAAATTGAACTCTGAAAATTAGCCAATGAGCTCTTTCCTCGTGAGTTGTCCGGTTAGAGCTCATTAGTCTAACGTTTTAGACTCCTTTAGCTTTACAGATTTTAAAATTCAGTGATTCAGTTTTTACAAAATAGACTACTTGATAACGTTAGGTTAATTAAAAAGAACTAACTATTATTATTAGGGGTGTAATGGTACAATGAAATTGTATTCAGTTCAGTTCTGTGTTTTGAAAAGCTCAGTTAGATTAATTTTCGGTATATTATTATTATATATTTATTTATTTAATCTAAAGCGGCTCCTATAGTGAGCAGAACCAGGTGTCATCACAGGCTGCTGATCTAGCATGATGTTTGTAATTATATCACAGGTGATTTGTGCAGCTATGAGTGTCACGCTCATACAGACAAGTGGGTTTGACTGTTGATGCTCCTATATTCGTTGTAGGATGAAAACTTTACATCAGTTCTCACGGGGAAAGTTCAGCAGACGTGTTTGTTTACCCTTTTGCCGCTGCGTGCCGGCACAGTGTGAGAAAAGGCAGGGGTAACGCGACGCTCCGTTCAGCATCTCTGCAGGCTCCATAGTAGCAGCGACAGCCAGCTGGTTTGATCCGCTCTGACAGGCATTGATCAGAATTTGCAGATCACATTTTTTAAGTGGAGATCGGGTGCGTACAGCCATCATGCGTTGCTCAGTACAGCGTCCGTGCAGAAACTCGCCTAGGAACTTTTATCCGCTGCACTTACATCACGCAAATAAAAATTAATTATTTAATGGAAAAATAAACCGAAACGGTACGCAAGTGGACCGAACCGAAACGGTTCAACCCCCCGCCCCCATGAACATTACACCCCTAATTATAATATGAATAATAACAATTATTATTATTGTTATTGTTATTATTGTTGTTATTATTATTATTATTATTATTAACTAAAGAGTATTTTGTTTTAGTTTCCATATACAAAAAATAAATATGTGCCGTAATCCACTTTTTTCATTTTGTTTTAAAGGCGTGCATTGTGTGTGTGCGTGTGTAGAGGACATTTGGTGAAGCAATGCAGTTTTCATCCATGTGGAGCGGTTTTGAGTGCCATCTCTGTCTAATGCATTATCTAAGCAGCCCTTCAGCTATTTGGTCTGTGCTCTCATTTCTGTGTGTGTTTCAGTGTTCTTTAGTTTTGTCATTGTCCTCTCGTTGTGCTCGGCTTTGCGTCTCTTCATTTTTACGTTTTACAAACACAAATCACAGGTTTTATTCTGAGCATTGCAACAGCATTGATCAGAATGTACTTTCGAGAAACAAGAAAACAACAGTTGTGAAACATACTGCAATGCATCTACAGCTGTCATTTAAGGAGTGTAATGTTTATCAATTTTATTTGATCAGTTTTATCCTATAATGTTTTAATGAAAAACAACCGTATATTTACACACATATTTTACATCAGTGTTGCAGGTCTGTCTTGAAAAAGACATTTTATTCTCAACAAGACTAATTGGATAAATAAAAAATGTTAAATGTTCCAAGTCTTTGAGATGTAAAAGCTGTTTGATAATAAAGGCCAAATCACTCAAATTGAAAGTTTTAAAGACCAAGTTCACTCGTTTTTTTTTTTTTCAACACATTTGCAGTGGTCTTTCATATAAATGAATGCCTTGTGAGTCTATTTCTGTGGGATAAAAGCTCTGGCAATCCTGTTTTAGGAAGTACAAGTTAGCCAGAGGACAGGTGAGCAGAACAAGGCAGTATTTGGAGTCTTATTTCTTATATTTGGACATCTTACTTCTGAGTAGCTAACTGCATCATGACTCAACCACTGACTCTGCTTTGCAACGTGGATGTTTTATCTCCACAAATAACACAAGCTTGAAGGATTTCTTCTGTATAGTGGAGTTGCTAATGCAAACAATTAGCTTCTACCAGTATGGGGTAGAAGACTAGTTTCATTGTTACTCTGCATGTTCATATTGACCATATTTTAACTATAACAGTTTATCAGTGAACTTTGTCTTTAATAATTAAAAAAATGGATTGTTGATATTCATGACAGTTCTTTTCAGGTCATACACAATGTAACATTGATTAGCAGTAAAATAATTAACTTTAATAAGCTCTAAATGAACACTCAGGCTAAACAGTGTATTCAGTCTGTACATGTGGACTTCCTGTGTCTCCTCACAGAGATGGCAGCTAACACTGTCCAGGCCCAAGCCTGCTGTATGTCACAGAGCCACAGATGATCTATAAACATGTTTCCCATTTATTATCAGCCATTTTAATTAGTGAAATTTGATCCCATCTGGAAAAACGAGAACACGCATCTCAAATTTCTGAGCCAGAAAGATGAAGGCGAGCTTGTTGTCACTGTGTTATGGAAATAAACAACACAGGCAGTCCCAGTTTAATATCATACATTTTATTGCACTGTTGGTAAAACGTATCTACCCCTGCATTGTTGTCACAGATTTCATTACTTTCTTGTTTTCCTCTGTGCGTTGGATCATTTTTGCTAATATTTCTTCAGAATGGAACACGTCCTGTTCTCGCCACGATCAAAACCAATCTCACCTTCCTATAATTGTTTTTTCCTGTGTAGATTAAAGCGAGATCAACTGCAGAGTAGCGGGGAAACGTTGAGGTTTTTACAGATTGTTGAATTCATTTTTGTTTTACGGAGTGCGTACTGTCCTCACTGAGACATAGTGGTAGTTTCAACTAGACAGAGAGCTCAACTCCGACTAAATTTGTGAAAGTTGTGTCCTTGTAGTTTCCGAATTTATTCCACATACTTGCCATCTCATAGAATACAGAGTAAAACTGAAAAAGAAAATGAAAACAATGGAGTCATTTCTCTCTCTTCATTGATATGTAATTCACAGTAAACATAATATGGAATTCAAAAGCGTATAGCTGTTAAATAAAAATCACCTGTGAATGAAAACAGATTGCCCACAAAAGGTAGCGTATTTTAACAAGTAACATCAAATAAATGAATTATTATCAGCTTAACAAGAGCCTAACATGCAGCGCAACAGCGCCAACTGCCGGTAGAAAGAAGTAGCTAGATCAGCGTGTGTTGCTAGTATCACAGTCACTCACGTACACAGCACTTCCTGTTCTACGCGTGTTCTTCATGTCAAAATAAAAGAATACACAGCACTTTCTGTTCTACGGGTGTCTTCTTTGTCAAAATAAAAGCATGTAAATAAAACGTTCTTTTACACAATAATCTAAAATGCCTGTAAGGCAGAACACTCCCCGCCTGACCTTATTAGGGCAATTTAACAAAGGCTGAACCTTAGTCAGTAGGCAAAAGAAGAACTACTTCTCTAATCGGTCTCTGAAAAGTCTTTAAAGAGCCTTGACCTGATGTGTTTAGCTGGACTTCTCTGACTTTGCCATCTCGTCCTGAAAGACAGCTGTGATCTTGGCCATAGGCCACTTGTTGCGTGCAACTTGACAATCCGTCAGGAGCACAATGTCTCTGACTTTCAGATCCCTTTTTGTGTCTGTACACTTCCTTCGGGTCTGTAGAGTGGGAAGGTACTCCTGCTGCCAGCGGTGCCAGAACTCATCAGCCAGGGCTTGCACTTGTCTCCACTGTTTGCTGTAGAGATCCTTGTTTGTAAACTCTCCTTGGGAGGGGAGACCCCCACTTTCTGAGTGAGAATCATTGCAGGTGACAATATGGAGGGTGACTCTGGGTCACTGGAGACTGGGACTAGAGGCCTAGCATTGATGACTGCAGCCACTTTCATCATGAGAGTGCATAAAACATGGGTGAGCTGAATGTTCTCTTTGAGCTGGATTGCATCCCAGATCCGCCTTGATAGTCCAATAAGTCACTCCCACGACCCTCCCATGTGGGAAGCATAAGGGGGGTACCCACGAACAGTTCTGTTCACTTAAGAACATTTGCACAGTGGCATCTGGATCTTTGTGACTTAATCCTAGTTCCTTTGCAGCTGGAAGGAAGTTTTTCCCACAGTCTGACCTTATCTGCTTCACAGGTCCAAGTATTGCAAAGAGCCGCCTCAGTGCTCTGGATATATCCAGTGATGCAATGATCTCGATGTGGACAGCCCGTGAACTCATGCAGCAGAACAGCATCGCCCACTGCTTGCTTTGAGACTGGCCTCCTCTTGTGCGTCTGGAGACGACTGGCCATGGCTCAAACATGTCTACTCCAACATACGTGAAGGGTGGGCATACGAGTAAGCGCTCTGGGGGCAGGTCGGCCATGAGCTGCCCTTCTACTTTGCGATACAACTGATGGCTTTACTACACACTTGTGCAGGACCAAGGTGATGAGCTGCTTTCCACCTATGACCCAATACCTGGCTGCTCTGAGGGCCCCTTCAGTAAAGTGGCGGCCTTGATTTGCTCGTGGTATTGTCTCACGAAGAGCAGAGAGATGTGACTGTTCTTAGGCGAGATGATGGGGTTTGTCTCAGCTGAGCTCAAGTCTGCATGTTTTAGTCTACCACCAACGCAAATCAGATCTTCTTTGAGGATAGGGTTCAGCTGTAAAGTGTACTCTTTTTGGACACAGTGTGTGTGAGTGAGAGATCTGAGATTTCACTGAAAAGAAACTCTTCCTGTGCTGCTTTGGTTATGATGAATTTAGCTTGGGATAACTCATCAGGAATGTGTGTGAGTTTGCAGTAGTGCCACAGACTCCCTCTGTTTGTAGGTTTTAACTATGTGAATGAGCATAGCGAATGCTCTGGTGAGAGAGTGCATGGTTGAAAAGCGTGTGAATCTTGTGGTACCAAGTCCCACTCCTTGACTCTGTGGGAGGTAGCTGATCACTTCAGAATGCACCTCAGTGTCTGATTCAGGGTTTACGAGTTCATATGTTAGTTTTAAGTCTTCCTCACTACCGTCTTGTTTGTACAAAAATGCCGGTCCTGTGAACCATATTGTGTGTGTTAGTGAGGATGCAGGAACTGACCTGGATTCGTAGTCTGCAGGATTCTCCTCAGAACAGACGTAGAACCACTGGCCTGGTGTTGTCGACTGATGCATGCGTTGAATTGGATTGTGAACGTAGACATGGAAGCGTTTTGTTTGGTTGTAGATATATCCTAGTACGACCTTGCTGTCGCAGTAAAACCTAACCGAGTCCATGTTCAGGTCCAGTTTATCTTGGATTAGATCTGCAACTTCCATGGCAAGTACCATAGCTGAGGAATTGTAGGTTGGGAGAGTGGAACTAGTTTAGCTTTTCCCATAATGAATCCTACTTCCACTTGTCCTTTGCTTTGGACAGTTCTGAGGTAGGCTACAATTCCGAAGGCTTAGGTGAATGCGTCAGAAAACACACATAGCTCAGTGCGTTTGGCTTTGGAGAGTGAGTTTGCAGTGTATGCTCGGGGAATTTTTGTTCAATACATATAGAGACTCTCTCCACGCGTCCCATTCTTTGAGCTTACCTTCGGGAAGAGGTGCATCACAATCACAATTGTCTGCACTGCACTCTCTCAATAGACTTTTTACTTCAATGGTAACTGGTGCCATTCACTGTAGACAGAACACTCCTGCGAGTGAACTGCTTCTTGTCTTCTGACACTTAAAATGTGAAGGTGTCTGTGGTGGTCACCCATAGTAGGCCCAAACTGTGTTTGATTTGTTTAGGTCAGGGCCCTTTAGGAGGGCATCGTTTTGAGACATGCCACAGTATTTTGCGCTGGAATCAAAGACCACACTTATGTTTTCTGGTTTCTGTGAAAGAAATACTCAGAAGGTTGGCAAAAACCAGCACTCCTGGAAAATTTTATCCATGAATTTGAGAAACTGGCTGCTCATGCCTGGTTTTCTTTGTAACGTTTTTTGTAGAGAGTTGAATCGAGACATTACGTACTCACGGTTGTTGGACAGCCAGTGTCGCTAAACTCTAAAAGGTAAGGGTGCAACCCAATGATCTGACTTTTTAAAAAAACATTTCTCTGTCCATTATTTCCAAGAAGATTGTGTCTTCAATGGATGGGCCAAGTTTGTTGTCAGAGCCTGTTTCGCTGAAGATGCTCCATCCCAGGTTCTCCAATGTTGCTTTACCAGCGTTGCTCATTTGCCCCCCTCTTTGGCAAGCATTCTCAGTTAGCCTTGTGGTGCTTTTGCAGGGCATGCAGATAGAGGGACGGCCATTTTCTAATACACTTGTCTTGTATGCGTTCACATTTGGTTTATGTGCATTTTCCAAACACATCCCCAATCAGGACCCGTCCAAGGTCCAGTCTCTGTGCAAATGGGGCATTGTGAGGTCCATTTACTTGCTGAGGAACTTTGTGGACTTTCAAAATATCTCTTCCCAGTAAAATAAGGATTTGTGAATTGGGGTCGAGCTCTGGAATGTACTGAGCTATTTTTCTCAGATGAGGGTGGCCGCAAGCTGCATCGGTGTAGGGAATCAGTCCTGTCATTTAGTATTTCATTGCACTCAATTAATGGCGGGAGTGAGAGGACGATTTTTCCATCAAGATATTCGATTTGGAAACCTTTGGCTTTGTGACCAGCTGTTTTGATCGGCTCGGCACATATTTTTAGTCTGTAAGCTGGCCTTTTACATCGAACAGGTCAAAGAAGTCTGGGTGGACCGGTGAACGATTACTTTGGTTGTCTAAAATGTCATACACGTTAACTGCTCTGTCGCGCTCTCCATGATAATATACTCGAACCAGACAGATCTTGGTGCATGATCTACCTGTTTGCCCTGTGCCACACACCTGGGTGCATTGTGAGCTCACTGCTGTAATGCCAACAGCACTTTCTTCCTCCCCGCTGTCACTTGTTGGGGTGAGGACCTTGTAGGTACTTGAGGTGGTGGGTCTGAATGCATAGCGGTGTCGTGGCGATTGCTGTCACACCCTGTGCACCTCACCAGAGCTTTGCAATCCTTTGCTAAGTGGCTAGTTGAGTTGCAGCACTTGAAACAGATTCCGCTCTGTTTGAGTATAGCTTTCCCTTCCTCTATATTTTTTGCTTAAAATGTTCTGCATTTGTTTATCAGATGTGGTTTGTTGTGAATAGGGCAGTTCTTCTCTAGTCTATCCACTTTCTTTGCAAGTGGTTTTGTTGGTAGTCCTTTCTCTGTAGAGATATTGCTTTTGTGAACAGATATGCTACTGCCGTAGTTCTTTGGGGGAGCCTGATTTGGCTTTTTGATTGTGTGTGGCAAAAAGAAATTTGGTTCATTTCTCCTACGGGCTTCTTGACAGATGAAGCTTGTGAAGTGTTCAAATGGCGGGAATAGTCCATTGTTTTCCTCTTTGAACTTTTAGCCGACTGTTACCCATTTTTCTTGGATTCCATAGGGACGTTTCCCTAATATAGGTCCTATGCCTCTAGCAGTGTCTAGGTGTTAGTCCCATCAGGTAGCGTTCTTCCTTAGCTCCTTGTATCTCCATGAGTAGGTCACTTAAGTCTCTTAGTTTCCCATAATCTTTGGTACATATCTTTGGGAACTTTTTAAATAGTGACTTCTCTGTCACTTCTGGTGCAGTGTAACAATCCTGGAGTCGTGTCCAGGCCTTCTGAAGAGCTGTGTCTGGGTTTTCAGCGTCTACAGAGCAAATTCTTTTGACATGTTTGTCGGACTTCGGCCCGAGCCACTTAAACATTAAGTCTAACATTTAATTTGCTTTGAGTCCTACATTTAAAGTGGCACTGTAAAATGAAGACTGCCATGCACGTTTGTCATCAAACTGGTAGAGTCTTTTACTCATTAAGTCACGACTAGCCAGGTATCGAACAATGTGCTCTGTTTCAGGTGTTGCACTGGTGGCAGTTGCTAATGCTTGTGGGGTGAATGATTTTGTTAATGGGTTTAGTGAGACGCTGTGGTAGTAATGAGTTGGCTTTGCCTTTGGTTGGAGTCTGTTTTGTCCATAGTAAGTGGTTGATATGTAATTCACAGTAACCATAAATTGGAATTCAAAAGCTTATAGCTGTTAAATAAAAATCACCTGTGAATGAAAACAGATTGCCCACAAAAGGTGGCATATTTTAACAGGTAACATTAAATAAAGGAATTATTATTAGCTTAACAATAGCCTAACATGCAGCGCAACAGCGCTGACTGCTGGTAGAAAGAAGTAGCTAGAAATTTACCACTTGTTTAGCTAGCTCCACAAACTTGCCATTAGCACAAATGTATCAATGAAAACCGTGAGAAAACAAATAAGAATACATACAGGCGTTGCTTCTTCAAGAGTTAAACAAAGGTTTGCCAGTTTTCTGATTTTTAGTCTGTCTTTCTGTCTCTCAACTCATCTCTCTGCATCAGCGTGTGTTGCTAGTATCGCAGTCACTCACGTACACAGCACTTCTTTTTATAAGGGTGATTTCTATGTCAAAATAAAAGCATGTAAATAAAACTTTCTTTTACACAATAAACTAAAATGCCTGTAAGGCAGAACAGAGGTTTGTAGTCAGCGATCTAGTAGTAGAGTGTCCGCTCTGAGACTGGGAGATCAGGGGTTCGATTCCTGGTCGGGTCATACCAAAGACTTTGAAAAAATGGGACCCAATGCCTCCCTGCTTGACACTCAGCATTAAGGGGTTGGATTGGGGGGTTAAACCACCAAATAGTTCCCGAGCGCGGCGGTGTCTGCAGCTCACCGCTCCCCCAGGGGATGGGTCAAATGCGGAGAACAAATTTCGCACACACACCTGTGTGTGTGACAACTAATGGGACTTTGACTTTAACTTTAATTAAACATGCAGCTTCTAATTTCAAATCATCTTTCCTAGGCTTATGCTAGTCGGATACACATTTCATTGTAGACAGGTAACACATTTGTTGGGATTTGCTGATAGCACAATGACATAACGGATTTCACTTAATCACGTGTTACATATTTTAGATTAATCTGGATATAGAATCTTTTAATCACAGAATCGAGTTTAAAAACTAAAGCATTCGTACTTCATCCAGATTTATTTTTACTTGTCCTACAGGTGCCAGATGGAAGTTTAAACTGTCTGCTTTTATTTCCTAGAATTATTCAGTTCTTGGCTGAAATATTGTTTTATATATTTTGGTCTATTTGTTGTTTTTATTGGCTGTTATGAGGATAAAGATATTTTGAATACTGATTTAACTGATCAGCTAAGAAATGTAAAATAAGCAGACTTTTTTCCAGATTACCCAACAAATTAAAGAGATTTAGATATTTTTCTTACGATGTTTACATGACTTTGGTGTTTCTTTTATTGGGTGAGGAATTTCTTTAACATTTTTTTATTTTTTGTTGAAACTCTTTTTCTTTCTGTCATATGAGTCACTCCTGGAAACTGAATTTCCCAGAGGAACCTTCCCAAGGGATCAATAAGTTAATCTGAATGCAGTAGAAATTTGTAATAAATACCAGATGCTCCTGCCCCTTAATTATGTGGAAAAAAAGTTCCAACAGATTTAAGCTGCTGAAGTTTTTTTTTTCACTAAACAAAAAAAAACTGACTTGAATCTTGACATGGATTCTTTAAACAATCAGAACTTTGTAGACATTAAGCAGCCTTTTTGTTACCACAACACAGCTGTCTGCTTTTCTTCTGTAGCCTCCAGCCCAAGTCACACAAGTTCAGACATGCATGCAGAGAACAAAGAAGTCAGTTGTGTTTATTGTGTCTTGTAGCAGGAAAAATGTATCCCAACACATAATCATGAATATAAAAAATAAAACCACATCTGCTTCAGAACATGGTGTAGTGTTTTTATCTTGTTGACACATTTGCAGCTGTAGACTGACCTTTTTTCACATAATAACGCTTGTAGCATAACAGGGTTAAATGGGTCAGTCTTGACTTCATGCAAATAGTTATTTAGGGTTAAAGAGATGATAGTGCCATGATTCTTGTGGAAAAAACATTATTAGTAACAATAACACAACAATATTGAATTTGATGCTATGAAAATGTCACAGATAGCCTGGCTAGCCATCTTATATATGTGATTATATAGTCTGGCCACGACCTGCAGACAGAGCTCAGTAGTGGGGCAGAATCTACGGTCGTCTTTCAAACTGTTTCTACATGCTAATGGACATCAAACAACATGACATACTCACTGCTAAGGATGTCAGTCAACTGGGTAGTCCACCATACACTATTGAAGAAGATGAAAATACATCCTTTTTCTAAATAAAGGACTCTCTATCTACTCTTGACTCAAAGAGAGGCTCAAGCTAAATAGTCCAAAGTTGATGCCAAACATCTACGAGTCACCATATTTGTTTTTTGGCTCTGTCGCATTATCCCACCCACCAAACCGCTAGAGCAATGTGACTGGCCCAACAAACCAATAGATTGCTGTGATTGGCAAAACACAACCTGACTGGGCCAATGTTAGACCTGCTGAGGCTCCTATAAAGAGTGGCTAGACCGACATGCAGAGTAAAGTCATTTTGCTTTGACTACTGTCTGTCTAGATTTCTAGGCTTTGTCACTGATGCAGCAGCTCTGCAAAAAGTATACAGTTCATATTTTCTGTCTTAAAGGGAAAATATTCAGCAGTAAAATAAATGTGATGATGTCATTTCACTATAGAGGAGAACTGAGGAAGAAGATTGTGCAAAATGAAGCACAACACTTTGACTGACAGTTCAGATCTGCATGTTCTGTATGGACTGAAGTTTTGGTTACAAGTCATATAAAATCTTTATAACAACTAGTTCAGTTTATAAGGCATAATAGCCATAAAAATGTCACATCCGTAAGTAAAATGTTTGTGTTTTAGTAGCAAGTCAACCCCTGCCAGATTCTTACTCAACTCCCTCTTCATGTTTGAAAAATGCAACAAATGCTGTTGCCTTGCAGACCGAGAGGGCGGAGCCGCAAACCAATACACACACTCACAGGCTCACAACGACATTGTGACATCATAAGGACCAGTTTACATCATAGCATACCTCTTAGCCAATAGCAGTGGCAGATTTAAATTCAAATGCAGTGCAGAGTTTTTACCTGACAACGGCACAACACTGACAGTTTTAGGCAGAATATTTAAATTTTAACTAAAATGCAATAAAGTGCAAAACTATTGACTACACGTGTCTGCAGCACGATTAGACATGCATTTATGTAGTTTATCAGCAAAAGAAGTTGATCTGGGGGTGACTTGCTCTCTAATGTAAAATATAAGCTATCCTGGTTTAGGCTACCATGAAGTAAGTAAATGAAAAGGAAACGAGCATCTATTCTGTCTGAAGCGTTACAATGTCTCCAAGCACATCTGTAACTGATCTCTACTCCCACACTTGTTTAATCTGGCCTCTATTTTTGTGATTCCTTATCTGGAAAGCACAGCATTGTTCTATCTAAAAAAAAGTCAGGAAGATTATTTGGATTCAGAACAAATATTTACGTATTCCTCCATCATTAATGTTTCTCCACCACTTTCATTAATTTCAGCTGATATCTGATGACAAAAAAAAACAAGTTGCCTCAGTAATATATTTTATTTGACAAGGAGAAAATATTTCTGGGAAAGAAAATTTTTCAACCAAAACATTTTTCATTACATTAAGGCTGAACAAAGGTTTGTGATACATGAAGAAATACATATTTTGTTGTGTTGATGAAAATGTACACAGTGCACAGCTCGGCATACATTTAGAAAGCATTAAGACATCTCACTGATCGCCATATGTCTAAATGCTCCGTCTGCGTGTCCAGAGCGTCGAGAGAAGTATCACCGCAGAACCCTCACAGAATCTGCGCCAGCGAGTGTCTTTCATGTTGTGTCGATTTAGCCTGTGATGATGCAAGAGAGGACAAAAATGTGTGAAAGAGATTTGCAGGAAGAGATGAAGAAAATAAGAGGTTTGGTGGGGAAAAAGAAGATAGAACCAGTAAAAACAAAAAGAGGGAGGAAAATGGAGGATGAGGAGGGAGGATTGGAAAGCAGAGAGGAGGCTGTGCACAAAAACAAGCTTGTGTTGCCATGGTGCAGGCTCAGTCAGAGCTGCACAGTAGCTTTGCTGCTCAGCTAGCTAATTACCACCAACTGCAGCTCTGATACGCAGGCGACCAAAAGCTTTCTGGTTCTCTGAGAGCTTTATTAGATCAGCCCATTGGCACAACCGCACGCAGCACCAAACCATCTTCACCACAAGTGTGCATGAAGTTGTGTGAGAACAGGCTCTCAGTCAACAGAACCTGCACATCATGATCAGCTGTCTTATAAAGCCCTATGTGGGCCATTGTGGATTAATATTCACCATTAACATTTCCAATTATGTAATCTGCCTAATCCAAGGCCTGCATATGTTCACTAGAACATCTCAGCTGGCTGGAATGAGTGAGGGGAGGAGAGAGAGAGAGATGGTCTGTATGATCCATGCACGTACAAATCCTGAAAATCATTCATGTTTTAACAAAGTCTTTAATGTAAATGAAAGTCTGCATTTTGCTTATCTAATTCTAAACCCTTTTAATAGTTTGTCTATAAGTAGTTACTTCTTGAAATAATTGTTCAAACTTCATGTGTTAAAATATTTCATGGTTTTGTTCATTCAGCAAAAATCTCACTAAACCTCATTGTATTTGCTTTCTAAGCTTTGTAAATCAGTCGTTAACAACATATTTAAAGTGTTTGTTTTGAATCTGAAATATTACAGTGTTCAGTTCTGCATCAGTGCTGAAGATGGCATTGAGCACATTCAGTTTAACATTCTGGGACAACCGTAATCACTCAAAGACATCACAATGACAGAGCTGAAATGAGCAGAAATACATTTTAAAAAAGGATTAGGGGGTTCATATGCATGAATGTCCCCAGGGATGGTCATAGACCAGTTGGCGTGCTAGTCATGCTCTACTGGCGGCCCTCTTGTTTGTTGTTTTGCCATTCACACAGAGATTCTGACCGTTCTTCCACATGCTAGCAGGTTCTGATCAGAACAAGGCAGCCGAGCTCAGAGTGGGTTTGAAGAGAGCAGGAAGGTAATATCACTGACCTGGTTCAGTAAACTATCGTAATTTGTTTTTACTTATAATTGCATATGTATACTGTGTGTGTGTGTGCGCGCGTGCATATATATATATATATATATATATATATATATATATATATATATATATATATATATAAAGACTCCATTTTTGGTTCTTTTTTAAACGCAGATAAGGTTTTTCTCTTTACCTTGCTGACGTTTCGTTTGCGGCTCCAAACATCCTCAGAGCTGGCGCTGATGGTGGCGTCACTTCCTACTCCGTTTATCCGCGGGCAGCAGAGGAAGTTGTCGCCCTCTGCTGCCCGCTCTCCCCTCTCCAATGATGTAGTCCCATGCACGATCCAATAAGTAAACTCCATTGTCTCATCGTCTCGTCCCATGCACACTCTGCAATAAAGCATACATAACACAAACCGGATGCCAACTCAACACACGAACAATAGAACATAGAAAGGAGTGTGAGAAAGAAAAAAGACAAAGACACACAAGACCAGCAAAAAAAAAGCTGAAAGTACAATAAAGAAGTCAGCTGTAACAGATCACTGCACAAGAGAAAACCATGTAATGGACTGGGACAACACAAGGATCATAAACACCGAACAACAGAAATACAAAAGATGTATACTGGAAGCTATATAGATAAGGAGACGTGGATGTGGGACCATGAACAGAGACGATGGAGTTTACTCGTTGGATCGTGCATGGGACTGCATCATCGGAGAGGGGAGAGTGGGCAGCAGAGGGCGACAACGTCCTCTGCTGCCGCGGATAAACGTAGTAGGAAGTGACGCCACCATCAGCGTCAGCTCTGAGGATGTTTGGAGCCGCAAACGAAACGTCAGCAAGGTAAAGAGAAACCTTTTCTGTGTTTAAAAAAGAACCAAAAATGGAATTACAAGACAAACACAGCAAGAATGTACAAAAGATTTATAAAGACTGTTCTAAATAAGCAACCAGTCAGCTTATTATTATACATCAGTTCTTTACCAGCTCAACAGTTTTATTGCATTTTTACAGCCTTTCAAGACTCAGCCTTTAATCACAGGCACTACTGTTAGAAGTATTTGAGAATTAAAGGACTGAGTTTTTTTGTATCAGTGTGTTATCTCTCCAGTTCAGCTACAGTTCTGCTCTGATCTAAGCTGAGTTGAGTTATTTGGGGTGCACGGTGCATTTTGCCCTCCTCAGCAGGGACATCTCACTTGGCAATCGCCAATGTGCTACAATCGTTTTAAACAATCCCTCGTTTCTTCTCTCTTCCTTCTGTTGTTTGGCGCCTAATACATAAGCATATGGATAAACGTGCTCATGTATTCATGACTATCAGAAGGGAACTAGAAGCACGGCTTTTGTTTCTGTTGACTCGCCCATTGTCCTACTTACAGTAATTTTTCATCACTTTCAACACCTACACTTGTTGTAAGCCAAAACTTGGTTAAGGGTAGTGAATGGGGATATGTGAGTGTGTGGGTGTGTCCATGTGGAGCTTATAGAGGAGCATGAAGCCTCGGCTGAGACATTTAGATCTGCTGCAGAAGGTAAGGTTTACACTGACCCACAAGTTAAAAGAAGCTCTATTCTGTATTATCATTTAATCAGACCTCTACAGACTCATACGTTCTGACTTCAGTGTAGTTTATTCAGTCTTGTTTTATTCTCAAAGCTTCATTTAAATGCAACTGTGTGTGGAAGTCTTCGTTGAGTTTAAGTCAAGTAAACAAAAAACCCACCTCAGTTTGAGAACATTACTGGGATTATTGAAGCAGAATTGCAGTAAAATGTTCCCAATAAATAAAGTCTAAAATGTGGCTTTGTAATCTCTTCAGAAGAGCTCTGTAATGACATGGAAAGGTTAAAAAACAGAACAGGGTTTTTCTCAAAAGGAAACAGTGTTGTGTGTGTGTGTGTGTGTGTGTGTGTGTGTGTGTGTGTGTGTGTGTGTGTGTGTGTGTGTGTGTGTGTGTGTGTGTGTGTGTGTGTGTGTGTGTGTGTGTGTGTGTGTGAGTTAGTTCCTCTCTACAAAAATTCAGTGCTGTTGGGATAAAACCCCAAGAATAATAACAGATTTAGAGCTTGTGTGCAGAATAAGTAGTACACAGCCAACTAACTGTTCAGTCAACAGCTCCTCCTTAATTTATCTAACTGTGCCAGCTCTTTGTCTTCTGCACAGATTAATTTAGATTTTTTTCTACCCTTTGAGAGAACTAGGCTTGTCAGTGGTTCGTCTTCTAGAACTTCCTGATTATTGCTTTAATACTGTAGGACTTTGCTGATCCAGAAAAGTGTAAAATGTCGTCTTTGTGTCATGGATGAGGTCCTGATCCAACTAGAGGAGTTTAAGTCTCTTGCCATCTTGTTCATAAATGAGGGGAAAATGGAGCTGGAGATCATTGGCAGATTTTTGCTGCATAAGGGTGTTGTACTGGTCAGTCAGTGAAGACAGCTAAACCAAAAAGGAAAGCTCACAATTTACCAGTCTGCTGTGGTTCCAGCCCTCATCTATGACCACGAGACTGTGGATACAAGTGGCCGAAAAGAGTTGTTTCTGCAGCGTGGCTGGGCTCTCCCTTAGAGATAGGGTGAGAAGCTTGGTTATCCAGGAGAGGCTCGGAGTAGACCTGCTGCTTCTCCACATTGAGAGGTTCCAGTTGAGGTGGCTCGGGCATCTAGTTAAGATGCCACCAGTACACCTCTCTAGTGAGGTGTTCCAGGCATGTCCAACCTTGAGGAAACCTAAAGGAGACCCAGGACATGCTAGAGGGACTATTTGTCTCAGCTGGGAATGCCTTGGGATTTGCCTGGACGAGCTGGCCCAAGTGGCTGGGGAGAGGGAAGTATGGGGCTCTCTCCTTAGGCTGCTGCCCTCGCAACCCTAATCTGGATAAGTGAAAGAAAATAGACAAATGGGCAGATGGAAGTATGGATGGATAGATAAAGTTAAAGGGATCTTCTGCAGTAAGATGCTGTGGCAAAGCGCAATGAAATGTAAAGCAGCACCGAGAGACAATTATGTCGTCTGTCATGTATCATTTTTAGCGTAATGCTGTTCCTTTAAAAAACTGTAATGGTTGTAAGCAGAGTAGCCACGTATTTACCTCGCAAAGGCAGCTTACAGCACTGCTTTGCCATAATGTAGTTCAAAGTCTGAATTGAATCTTGCAATCACCTTGTGTTACTTACTGCTTTCATTTCCAGTTGATGTGATTATTGAGGTCACCAAGAAAAATTGGGATCATTAAGTAATTTTCATGACTTTTTCACACAAAATGTTTAGCTGTTACCATTCACTTACATTGTTTAACTTAAATAGCTAAAGTTAGCAATACTGCCAGATCAGCAAAATGGTTCCAAAATACCTTTTCCCACTTATCTAACTTATCTAAAATTCACTTGGGGTGGAATTAGCTGCTTTTCTAAGCAACAGCTTTAAAAACTGAAATCTTGCTTCCAAATCACACGTGGCTTTAGCTGATTTCTTGAGAAGTTTAGAAAGCTTGTGTTTCAGGATAACTTAAAGAGACAATGTGTACTTTTTACCCTTTATCTCTGAAAATATCCAATGAAATGTTGAAAATGAATAAAGTGATGCCCAGTTGTTGAAAAGTATTTGCTAATTCACCATAAAATTCTGGTCTAAAGTACATAGAGGTGGGTCTAACTCTCTGGGCAACGCCATGTTTGTTTCTACAGGAGCCCGTGAGGACTAAATGCATTTCATGATTTGTAATAATTGGTTACAAAACAGTCTCACCAGCATCTGACCCATTCAACACTTTTCATAGCTTCAGATTCAGAAGATAACATACACACAGACACCACCTCCATATATCAATACATTATATTAGAACGGGAAACAATTAAATGATCGAACCACAGAAGTTCTGTTACAGTATCTGATGGTGGTGAAAATCTCAAAATGGCAGCAGTCACTTTTGCCAAGCTCCAAAGGATCCAAAATAACCAGAGAGGAGCAAGTTGAGCAGCTTTGTCAGCTTAGCAACAAAGGGCAGCAACTACTGAAGAATGTGGAGATAACGTGCTGCACTGACCTCTGATGGAGGGGAGGAAGTGGGGGTGGAGATGTGTGAAGCCTACTGATGACACACAGGACCGGCTTCCTGCAGCATGGAGTCTCACCTCAGCCATAACTTACTGTCTGTCTTACCAGAGGTCCACAGGCTGATGGGAATTAGCTGGAGTAATTCTATCTTTAGAGAAATCAATCACGATTACAGACTGTGTGGTTAAAGCGATGATGAGGATTGTCAAAATCTCAGAGTGAGCTGTTGCCATGAGCCAGAGCACCAGTGATTCTGTCATCTTCTTGTAAGCAGCATTTGAAAAGGATGACTCAAGATGAGAAATAACAGAGAGAGATGCTACTTGAAGGGCTGCTTTAGCTACATGTGAAGGACTGCATAGCAAATAATAAATGTAAAAACTCTGATGATGAGAACAACCAGTTTCGATGGAATTATTTAAGAAATCAGCTTTAGGTATATTTAGTCAATTCAGACTGTGATATCAACTTTGTGTTTGTTTGCCATTGTTATGAGTTATTATTATGTTTTTCAACCATGATCTTAGAGGCTACAGTGGTAGAGGAGCTAAGCACCCTGTAACCGGAGGGCTGCAGTTTCAAGCCCCACTTGTGTCAGTCATGGTGTCCTTGAGCAAGACACTTCACCCTCCTCACCTGTTAGTGGTGTTTGGAAGGGCTGCTGGCACCAGTGTACAGCAACCTCTTCTGTCAGTGCTTCCCAGAAGAGCTGTTGTTATATTGTAGGTGATCTCCATCAGCGTGTTTGTCTGCATATATTAACTGTTGCAAAGCACCTTGGGGGGTTATAGGTCCCTAGAAGGAGCTTTATCAAATACAGGCCGTTTACCATTTTACAAAATGGTTTTAGGCAGGTGTGAAAAAATGCTGTAAGCAAAGATTCCTTTCAAAAATGGAAGTGTTAATTCTTTATTTTCGTCAATCAATGAAAAGCAGTGAGTGAATGAAAGATCTAAGTCAAATCAATATTTAGTGTGACCACTTGTAGTGTGTGTGTGTGTGTGTGTGTGTGTGTGTGTGTGTGTGTGTGTGTGTGTGTGTGTGTGTGTGTGTGTGTGTGTGTGTGTGTGTGTGTGTGTGTGTGTGTGTGTGTTTAGTAGTCTTTAACAGATTCATATTATAGCACCTACCATGGTTTATGTTGGGAGCATATTTGACATTTTTATTTTCCATTACAAAAGTAAAAGAAAAATATAAGATGTTTAATACAAGTCAGTAAATAAAAAGAAGCCAATTGTGCCAATATTGAATAAACAAAGCACATCATAATTAGAAGATCCCATTCAGGTTTTTTTTTCTTTGTGTTATGAATAAATTACTGTAATCAAATCAATGCACTTCTTGGTATTTTTACAGAAAATAAATCATAGTTACATTTTATGTTCATTTAATTTATAGCTTTGTTTTTAAAATTATGACCTTGGGTGTAAAATTTACAAAAACAAAATCACTGGTTTGTGGTCATCCTATTTGTTTTCATTCTCTTGTTTGTGTTTCAACCATCAAATTATTGTTATTACTATTTTCTAAACATTTGTTTATCCATTTATGATACATCAAAATGCCCACTTCCTGTCAAAGACAGACAGTCAGGCGGAGATCTGATTGGTTGTCAGTAGACTTGTAGGAGGCCTTCTGGAGCAACACTGTTATGAATATTCGTTACACTAAGTAGTTTTCCCTCTGTGGCTGCTCTTGGTGAAGGTCAAACTAGCCAGCTCTCATTTGGAGCTGCTCAGCGTGACAGAGAGGTAAGCCAGAGCATGCTTTTGTGATATTACATAAAGATGAGGAGGGAACGCTGCTGACAGCTGTGATGGGCTATTAATTATAGTTTCATGGCTGTATGTGTGTGTTGGGAGGGGCGGATATAGTCAGCATGCTCAATCATAGCCATCAAAGCTGGGAACTTTAAACTTTAATGGTGCTGTTTTATGGGGAAAGAATTAATTCTCATTTAAATAAGTGCTGGTGTTACAGAAGAAGAAATGTAACACAATAAGATTTACCTTTATTGCTTCTGGTTTCGCCCTTTTTTTCCTGACATTGAGTTTTGACTTTGTGGAGCACCTCTTGCTGTCATGTGTTCATCGTTCTCAGATCCATCCATCTGTCACTTCTGTGCTCGCCTCCCCTTCCTTCTTCCCTCTGGCACTGGGGGTTCAGTGTGAATGAGATGTTGGGAGCATGGTAATTGAGTTTATTGATTGGACTGCAGCGTGGCCTATGAGAGGCTAGAAGATCAGAGCAGCAGCACAGACTGCGTCTCTTAGCCCACATTCTGCTGGAAAGCATAAAGGTGCTACAGCCAAAGTCGTTTTATTTTCAGGTAAAATGTCTAAAAATCATTAGATGCATGCATTAGCAATCATCTGATTGACTGGACACATTATCTGAGTGATATTCTACCATGACGCCACCACCACAGCATCAGCTCTCATGTTTGTGTAAAAGAGGAGATGATAAGAAAACATTCCTGTCAGACATCCTGAACTCGTTTTTTTTTCCTCTCCTCAAAATCTGTGCTGACACTTCAAGACGAAAGCTGAAAAAAAAAACAACTTGTGGACCATTATTTAGAAGGGCCAACTGGTTTGATTCAGTCCTGAAAGGAGAGCAGACCTTTTGAACTCCAGTAAGGTTGGTCGCATTCCAGTTTTTATGCCTGTGAACTTTCTGGAATAAGGCATTCCCAACTACTTAGAACGACTTATTATCACACATAATTTAAAGCATTTTAATGACTTCTAATATACTTAGGCTTAATGTTTCTTTGGTTAGACACAAAACAGTTTTAATTCTTATTCCAATCGAAGTTTAAACAGTCAAACATAGCAGTTCAGAACATTAAAAAATCCTTATTTCACAATAAAAGAATCATTTTTATATGTTTTTTTATTGTTGTAAATAGGCCTAGCTTGCAGACTTTACTGGGTTTCCAAACTTTCCAGCTGAAGAACCCAGCTAAAGGTTTGCTTGTAGCACATATAGAGTGAAACCTGGAGGTGTTAGATTTCCACAATCGTCATCTTTGTGAATCACGAGCTCTCGTCAGTGACCAGTCAGCTCTGGTTCTGCTTGTACTTCTATTGCATGACTGCTGCTTCTGCAACACAATTCTTTATTAGAATAAACTGTTTAACACAACTCTCACCAGATTTAACAGATTCTTTAGCATCTTCTCTAATGGCTGTTGTGGTGTCGTCAACATTTCAATGGTTATAATGCATGGTGACATGTTGCTGTTATATTTTAGTCAATTAATTTACAACAATGTAAATTTGTTTAATACGGCAATGAAAGAAACAAGGTAATGAAAAATGTGACGCTTGAATGTAGGGTTGTTATTTTGATGTGGGCTAGCTGCAGTCCCCCTCCTGAACTGTAGGTATCACTACTGAGCAAAGACATTTATGTGATCAAAACTTTTGATATTCAAAGCAATAATGTTTCTAATATTTGTTCAGTTCATTTCAGTTTATTTATATAGCGCCAAATCACAACAAGAGCCGTCTTAAGGCACTTCAAAAAGTAAACATTCCAATACAGGTCAGTTCATTAAGCCAATCAGTAAAAGTTTCCTATATAAGGAACCCAGCAGATTGCATCGTATTTGTTACCAGGATATGCCGTATAGCCATTCAGTGACCAAACCCTTAAAGAGGAGCTTCACTGAGAATCCATGTTTTACTTATTTTTTTAAATAACCATTCACTCTGAGTTTTTCATGCAGGTTGAATATGAAGATAGTCTCCTACACCTATCTCCTGCATTAGCTTCTGACAGAAAACAGACAGTGAAACTCTAGAATTAGAAAAACCTGATAGATCTATGTCACATTGTCACTTAGCATTCATGGACTCACCCATCTTGACTCACGACAGGGAAGGCTGTTGTTGTTTTTGTGTACAGGAAACAGCAGAGAACCTCTCACTAGTAGATGCTAACCGTTAGCATTAGCAACCCCACCACACAACAGAAAGTAGGAAGACTCTAAATTCTGTCGCCTGAAGCTTATTTCTCCTCTAGCTGAATTCTTCGTCCTGAAACAGGCTCACCATAGCTTTCTTTTTTCCTAAGGTACAACTTACAAGGCATTCATTCCCACTAGAGACCACTGTAAATGTATTAGAAATATGAGTAAAGTTCCTCTTTAACTTCGGTATCAAATTAAGCCCCTATAAGGAAGGGTTTGTTATTGTTTGATATGTTTAAAACATAAATCAATTCCATTATCTATTGTAACTAGCATAGTGTAGTATCATATTATGTTTGGTATTGAGACATTAATTAAAAAAACATACAAATTATCTTGTGGCTATGCAGCATTTACAAGCAGTTCAAAAAAGTTTTTTTTTTGTTTATAAACAAATTTGTTTTCTGTTTAATCGTTAAATTACTCAAAACATTTAACTGTGAAACAGAGAATTATTTTTACTCTCAAAAATGCATGAATCAGATTTTCGGCTTGTTTGATCATCCTCCTACATTTGTTCACTTTACTTGCAATAAGTTAGCCTTGTACTACAACACTCCGTATATTTAATAGCAAAGACTCGTGTGGATTGCTTGGGCAAGTAACTGTGTCTTTTTGACTTTGTTGATTTTACTAAATATCTTCATCAGATCTCTTCTAAACTTGATCTATATTATCAGATGTCATGCACGTTGCCTGCTGGTGGTGGTCGGAGGGACCGGTGGCGCCAGTGCTCGGCAGCTTCGCCTCTGTCAGTGCGCCCCAGGGCAGCTGTGGCTCCATCGTAGCTCATCCCCACCAGTGTGTGAATGTGTGTGTGAATGGGTGAATGACTGATTGTGTTGTAAAGCGCGTTGGGGGGTTCCAGGACTCTAGAAGGCGCTATATCAAATACAGGCCATTTACCATTTACAGATTCATGTTTCGTTTAAGCAGAGAAATGTTTGTGTAGATGTGATGATGTAAACAGGCAGTACCGAAGGCAGCGATGCACATCCACCCTACAGCCAGGCATGTGTGAACCGCATTAACTGCAGTGAGGCAGCAGTGTGAAGCCAGAGAAATCAGGCGGGGGGGGGGGGGGGGGGGGTGGCAATGCAGGCTTTCTGGCCAATACCACGGAAGCACTGGTTGCCATGAGAACACATTGATTATTTAACAATTCTCATGAAGCTGCTGCCCTGCACTTGCCAAGGTTTACTGGGAATCTTTGTTGCTTTACTGTCCCCAGGGTCTGTGGCCAAGTGATGCAATGCCAACAGGGCTTGATATACATGGACTGTGATGCTGAGAGACAAGAGACAGACATACTGTCCCAACTGATATAAGAGCATGATGATAGATTGATGAATGGGAAACTATTATAGACAGATGGGTGTAAGAAGAGAGAAAGAAAGCACTGTAGCAAGTGTGTTTTCATCACTCCTTGTGGTCAGCAGGGACTTGTAATGATCTCATGCTGGGGAGGCAGTCTGGACTAACTGTAATTGTACACAAGGTCTCTGTGTCTGGTGTGCTCTCTCATCTGTCATATCAGTCCTTTGCAAACTCTTGATGTGAAATTGTTTAGGACAACTCTCAGTTAATGGGACAGCTGTCTGATAGGTAAAAAAATACTTGTTAATATAAGATGGAAATGGGTACAGGATCCATTGTAATTGGATCAAAGCCAGCTGTGAGTTCCTCCTATTTGCCATCTGTTGTAGCTGCATTATTAAGAAAAACATCTGTCTTGAAATTGAAAAAGGTGACTTTAACCCCAAAATTCCACTATCTCCGCTCCGCTCCGGCACGAACTCCACAGCAAAAACGGTCTCGTTGTAGTCAATCAGAGCTGTTCCACTACTGCGGCCGTGCGGCGCAGTGCGCCGCCCGCCGTTCCGCCATCCGGCAAAAATAGGATCAATTCTATTTTTGCCGGACGCCCGAGCACCTCCGCAGTCAATGGACAGAAATCACAACCGCCCAACAGGAAAGGGAGCAAGCACAACTTCCATTATTTCACAATAAATCGATAACAAAAAGCATTTTTTTGTTTCATATGCATAGGTTTAACAACTTCTAACAACTATCAATGGCGGTTGAACTTTAAATGCACAAAAATAAGCCATAAATACAGTTTCCACTATCAAAGCAATCGTCCTTTGTTGATCCAAACACTGCTGATCTCTCAACACAAATGATAGGCAGATTAAACAGTTCATTTCGATGCTTCTCCGACACAACGGGTGTTTGGATCTAACTTCCGCGTTTATTGCTCGGACTGTATCGCAAGATCTCGAAAATCCCGCGCATGCCTGTTTGCGCAACTCAGGTCTCCGCACCGGAGCGGAGCCATTGTAGCCTAGTGAACTAGACCAAATTCTTGCTTTGCAAAGAATGGTCTAGGCATGCTCCATTGGAACCTCAGCAGCTCCTACCAGGACTCTGGCTGGCCAATCACAGCTCTCTAGAGGGGTTTCAAACACATAAAGAGCTGTGATTGGTCCATAATGGTGGGCCAATCATAGTGCTCTATCTGCTTAGTGAACAAATCACAGAGCTTTATCCACTTTTTGGGCCAATCAGGGCACTCTATATGCCTGGTGGGTGGGATGATGCAACAGAGTGAAACAAGAGTATGTCACATTCATTGTCCAGTGGAATGCGGAGATCATTTGAAAGACAACGGTAGAACCCACCCCACAACCGAGAGCCGTCAATGGAGCATGGCCAGACTAAATAATACATTTATTTAGTCTGGCTTGCCAGGCTAGAGCCATTGTAGAGCGGGTACAGTATAATTTGAGTTCGGAAGCGAGCGGCAGCGGAGATCGGGGGATGAGCGGAGATAGTGGAATTTTGGGGTTAGGGATGGAAGAAAACGTCGTTACACTGAAATATCACAATATTTTGTGTTATGATACTGAATCGATATTTTAAAGCAGTGTATAGTTTTTTGGGGGCAATTTACATACAAACATTTACTCTGTCTTTTGTGTGGTGCAATTCTAACTACGGCCGCTTGTTGACGCAACAACAAGGTCTTGCGATACCACTGGATGTGTCTTAGAAGTATTTTCAAATCAAATTCAGTCATAACTAATGCAAAAAGTCTGGCTTTTGATACGCCAATATATTGTGTTGTCTCCCATGTATTGTGATATATATAATATGCATTTCCAGATTCTGGCTATTACTTTGAGGACAGTTTTTGTGGGCCTTGTTTCCACCTTAAAACACGTTTAAGGTGAGTTCATGAATATGATGAGATAAAGCATTTCTGTTTCTACATTGCAACATCTCCCCTTAAAGCAGACTCAAATCACCATGTTTTTTAAAATACTGCATGAAAAGGGAACATTTAATTTAACACGCATGTTGGAGCAAGTTTTATAGGAGCTAGTAATGTATAAGTAGCAGACTAGATGGATAGTGTGAAAAGTGCCCTCAAACCTGCATTCTTGGATGGTCAGCCAGTGGGCAACTGCTGTTTCAACAAGAAAGAGTGATTATATAAGTCGTCTTGGACTGTGGTTCTCTAACATTTAAGCTTCTGACCCACAAATTAATCCCAGCAGAGATGTGTTACTCCTACTGTCTTAGGTTCAAAAACATGCAATTACAAGCAGAACTAAATAAGAATGTAACAACACAACAGTCTTAATTAACTCACTATTTCACCAATTTATCACTGTTGTGTTAAATGTTTTGTGTCCATAATTAATTTTATGTTTATTAACAGTAATTTGTACATTTAGTTGCATTTCCTGAGTAACCAAAATTTCTCACACTTTGTGTTTTACAAACCACAATGTGCCTTCCAACCTTCCTTTGGGTAACTTAAAAAACAGCCTCGACTAGAAATTTTGACAAACCGTAGGATTAGCAAAGGATTTTTCTCTGCATGTCGGTCTAGCACGCTCCAGTGTAACCTCAGCAGGTCTACCATTGCCCTGAACAATTTTAGGTCCAGCCTATCACAGCACTCTGTTTGTAGAGAGATGTTGGGCAGGCTTAGCACCAGAGCTGCAATGGAGAAAAACTACAAAGATGGCTGCGGCTCAGGTACAGCACTTGTTTTGAAACGCTTTGACATCAGCTTTGGGCTATTTAGACTTGAGATTTTCTTTAAGGCATGAGCAGATAGAGGTACTTTATTTCTAAAAGATGAACTTGCTTCTTCTACAGCAGAGTGAGGCAGACTGCCCCATTGACTGATATCCGTAGAGATAAGTCCCATTGTTCGGTGCTTTGATTGGTCCTACTGCTGTCCAATTGCGTGCCGAAACAGTTTGAAAGACAACCGAGCTCTGTGTGTTGTAGCCAGACTTAATATTTACTTGGATAGTTATGAACATATTTTAGCAAAAGAAAGCTTCATCTAAGGTATTTTAACACATGAAGGGACCATGTTATACAAACTCAGTTTTGATTTAAAAAAATGTGGTAATGGTCGATATTTAAATAGTAATTTAAAATCCTCACATGATTAATCGCTCACAACCATAATTTCATTATTATCGGACCCACATTCACCCGAAACACACTGCAGACATTCTGATTCTCTTTTGGACTTTCTGTCTATTCTGCTGTGGTATGATGCAGATAGTGGACGCCAGCTGGACCGTAACAACACAGCTTCAGCTGTGAGTTACAGTAAACTAGTCAGCTGTCGTGGTCCTCAATCAGCTTTCTTTTAGCTGTTTATGAGATTAGCAGAGAGGTGAGGGCAGTGGGGGAGGTGTAGTCCTGCCTAATCCAAGATACCTTAACACAGCCTAATGTTTAATCAAACTCATGTAGTGATTACTCATGTTGAGATTATCGTGTGTTATTCCTCTTTGTCTGCATGTTACATGAGATTTGGGTAGTGGGATTAAGCAGCCGACCCAGGTTGCTTTAATGCGTCTGCATGCAGGTTCGGGGATCCCGCAGGGTCACACTGGTCCTCTGTGATTGTTAGAATAAGCACTGCAGGCATCTGACTGCAAAAGTGTGTTTTGTCATATGTAGTCTCTGTAATGGACTCAATGGCTTAGTCTGTCAGTCATCCAGGGACAACAGTGGCCAGTGTATTTCCCCATGTAGCCCTGAGGCATTCTCTCATCTTCTCTGTATCAACGTGGTTTCATGGTTCTCATTAAAAAAAAAAAACAACTGGCACCAACACAACTGCAGTTCTTCCATACTACAGACACATTCACTGTGAAAATCTCTTTGGGATTTTAGGGGTAGTAGATGAGGTTTTCAGTAAAAACGTGCAAACACATGCCAAGACGCAAGCATCTGTTTTTCCATATGCAGATTGCAGCGGAGGCTGGGTTGTGCTGACCTGGGACGGGAACCTCCACAGCTGTCCAGAGTCATTTCAGATCTCAGCTGAGTGCAGCAGGTCAAATTTACTCCCCTCCCATTCATACAGAAGACAAATTTCATTAGCAAGAAACTCTGCGCTGTGAAGTGTGAAAGGTTGGAGGAATGATAGACATAATGCCAGCAGCTTTTCGTCAGAGGGTCAAATCTTCTGAGAAGGAGCAGAGGTGCTGCTGGATTCAACCTCCTCACTGTAGCATCTTTAGTGAGGAGGAGTTTATAGAGGAAGCTCAACCTAAAGCAGCTTTAGTGTTCTATTTAATATTAATGGCATGAGTATTAGGTTTTGTCCTATTGGTACCCATTAATACCTTTTGTAATGGAAGCAAGTGGGACTGCTTCTTTTTATGGCAACTAAGCAATTAAATGATTTTTCTGTGTATTTTGTTGGACTTTCAGCAGTATGTTTTCCATGAGTGAGTTTGTAATCATATTAACAACAGCACTAAATGAAATCTTGAATGGTATAGATGCTAAAGGAGCTAAAGGTCATCAGGTTGCTCCTAAACAATGGAGAGTTTCTCAGACTGCTTTCACTACTGGGTCATCCTGCGGTGGGGACAGACACCAGGTGGCACAATAGAGCCCAGGTGGAGGTTCATTGTTTGGTGAAAGTTGACACGAAGAGCTTACTTTTTTGTACAGGTATTTAATTTTGTGCATGTTTTATTTTAAAACAGACTTGTTTGTGTTCATGTTTTACCAACTTTATTTTCATTACTGACAGGGAAGAGATTTAAATGAGAGTTCAGATCTTTATTGGTCTTTAGAGACTAGCTTGATCCACTGGGATCTTTTTATTAAAGTTAGGCAATCGACACATTCTGGAAAGTCTAACTTCCTAAACATTAAAGTAGGAATTCATCTGAGTTACACCTAAAAATGAAATCTAACTCTTCATACATAAATTGTTGCACATCCAGTAACAGTTGTTGAAATGAGACTGATGACTGTTTAAGCAGGAACTTTACTGTTTTATCTTTTTAAACCAGAAAATAAACATGTTATTACCATCATTAAACAGTTGGTTAGAACAATTTATAATGAACACGAGTCCTACAAAAGATGTGAGCTGTTGTTTATTATTATTTGTATTATTATCATCATCATCATCATCATCACCTTCCCATCTGTATATAATATTACTTTTTACACTATTTGTTTATTTATTGTTTACTAGGTGTTTGTCTGTTCCAGAGGAGCTGCATTGTAATCTCATTGTACTCGTGCATAGTGACACATTCTATTATTATTATTATTATTATTATTATTATTATTATTATTATTATAAAAGCTGAACAAAAGTTGGAATTTAATTTTTTTGATTAACAGCTTTAATGAACGTTCATGTGTTAAATAGTGGAACAGAAATAGAACAGTTTTAGTTAGAGGTGATGTGTTGTAATAGTTCCATTTCCATTTTATTTAGTCACTTAAATCTTTTAAACCAAATGATTTCCAAACCGTTGGTGTGTGTGGTTTCTGTGTGATGCTACACGGTGTAAAGTGGAAGTAGATGTGGGATAAACAGCTGAAACCCAAGCTGCTTTGTGTTATGAGGTGACCGCAGGATGTCTGGCTGTGGCGGGTAATAAGCAGCGGTCTCTTAGCCCCAGTCCTCATTCTCAGTCCTCACACCTCCTAACACAGCCCCCCATCACCACCTCGGCTCATCCTTTCCCGCATTCTCAGCCCCACAGAGACTCTGCGACTGTTCTAATAGCATCCGCTGCTCGCAGACAATAGCGTGTGTGTAGTTTATTACGTCTGCAGGCAGCCTCACACGCTGATCTAACGTGTGTCTCTTCCTTTTCACAGGCCAACCCTCCCCCCATCATTGTCAACGCAGACTCACTAGATGCAAGCCCTTATGTAAGTATCTGCTCTGGCTGTCTGTACAGTATGGATCCAGCCAAATCTCACGTCCTCTGCTGCATGAACATGTCTGTGTGTTTCCATGTATATTTGCAGGATACTACACAAAGTGGTGATTGTTTGTCCTCTCAGTTTTTCCAAATATTCCTAACACACCCTCATTATTTTGTTTACAGAGAAATATATTTTTATACAGTTGACATTTTGGCTTTTTTACGTTATTTTAGAGAAAAGGCATGATTTTCTTGCACAGTGGTATTACTAATTGTTTATTTTTTTTATTTTGACAGGTAAATGGCAGTGATGGCATGTATAAATATGAAGAGATCATCCTAGAGAGGGTAAGTTTTACCAGTTTTGTTCCACCAATTTGTCCTCAGATTTCACTCATTTAATTTCTGCAAGAAGGCTTTCTCCCACTAGGTGGTAGCAATCAGCTCTTTTCTAATTGATCCTGAAGAAACTAAACATGATTAATTTTGACATGGTTTAAATTAATCTGGGTGTTAAGTTGGTGAAAAAAGATCTCATGTAGAAGGAAACAGAATAATGCCAAGAATGTGTGGCTTTTGCATAATTCAGAGGCACATGTCATCAGCAGACAGCAGAAATGTAAAGTGCTCTCCTGTTTGGTTGTTCAGCAGGCACCCTGCTCTTGGCAGGGCTGGTTTAGCTTCTAGTGGAGGAGCTATACGTTTCTGCTCTCATTATTCCACCTACATGCTGATGTACCTCCAAACTCTGGGTGGATGTACAGTATTTCTCCACCTGTTTTCACTCTAAGTGGCATATCTGCATCCAGAAAGCTTAAATAACCTATGTGAAGTCTCATTTTAAAAGGTCTGTGGGTGTTACGGTTGGTGGCGCCGTCCAGTATAGGTGACTGTTCTATAGCAGAGCACTGGGAGGCCTCAGCCTCCTTTTGTCCTAATTTGCTGTGACCGTTGCTTATTAATTATAGAAAATAATAAAATGAGGTATTTTCTCAGTTGTCTTGTTTGATGCATGTCTCTATGGTTGTGGCTGTCAGATGCATCTGAACTCACTTGATTCAAAAGGGGCCTGTTCAGGCTCAGGGATGAGGAAAAGGTGGCACTGTCTATTTACTGGAGACGTATGAGAGGCGGACATTCTGGGTGCTTATGAGTGAAATTTATGACATATTGACCCAAAAAAAAAACGGGTTTTTTTTTCCGTGTCCTGTCTGGCTGTGAAGCAAACAGAATTGGTGTCTGAATGCTGGTGACAAGCCTTGCAGATTTACTCTCAGGTGGAGCATGAAAGCGTCTGCTTTTAATGTCACGCCTGATACTTAAACGACGTGGCACAGGAGTTAAGTGCTCGCCCTGTAATCGGAAGGTTGCAGGTTCGAGCCCCACTCAGTCTGTCGCTGTCGTTGTGTCCTTGGGCAAGACACTTAACCCATGTTGCCTGCTGGTGGTGGTCGGAGGGACTGGTGGCGCCAGTGCTCGGCAGCCTCGCCTCTCTCAGTGCGCCCCAGGGCAGCTGTGGCTACATTGTAGCTCATCCCCACCAGTGTGTGAATGTGTGAATTACTGATTGTGTTGTAAAGCACCTTGAGGGGTTCCAGTACTCTAGAAGGCGCCATATCAAATACAGGCCATTTACCATTTTACCATTTATTGTTATTGTTTTTTGAACGCTTTTTAATTCTGACCAGACACGGAGACAAAAGGTGCTTCTAGACCTGCAGAAAAAGAGAAGAGAAAAAAAGGGACACAACAACAATACAACAAGATCAAGCTATCACTGCGTCAACTTGATGAAGAAATAAATAATCAACATTGTTTAACTGAACAATCACACGATAATAAATCACAGTGCATTAAGTGTCCATCACAGCCTTAAGACCTGTGTTGAACGTGCCCAAGTCCATACTTATGTGAGCACCTGTGTGTGTACACGTGCTTTTTTATGTAAGGTTTCTCTATAGGAGCGTCCAATAGAGAGTGTGAGGGGCCACAGATCTGCCCCCCTAAAGATGTGCAGGAGACGAAGGGAGCTCCATGTCCCAGAGATCCAGGAGCTGCCCCAGAGCACAGGAAACCCAGGGAGACTGCAACCAAAAATGCCCCTGCCCCCCTCGAGAGGCTTAGAGGATTGCCCCGGGGGGCCACAACCAGCAGCCGGCAGAGTCCCAGGGGATATCGGCGGCAAGCCCACAGGCCCACCCGCAGCCTCCTACCCCCTAGCCGGCCGAGCCCGGGACCCAGCGACCCGGGACCCAGGGGCGACCACCCCCGCTGGGGACCCAGCAGAGCCCAGGGACCCAGACCCCACCAGGCAGCCACCGGGATTGATCAGGCAGATGCCAAAAATCTTAAACTACCTGACCCAGGAGCCACGACCCAGGCAGACCAAGGCACCGCACTCCACACCAGGTGTAGCAGGGAGAGGGGGGACAAAGATCTATATCATCAAAAGAAGTCCCAGGAGAAGGGAGGAGTCAAAGGCCCCACCTGACATATATACAGTCATACACAAACATGGTCACACACTCCCTCCCTCATGCTCACACATGCACATACAACCAAAGACTTACAGAAATGCACGCCGGACACCCACTCATGCTCCCCATACACACCCTATTCACTCTGGTCCCGGTACTGCTGCACATGGGGTACAACCATTATCAGTTCCCTGAGTTCGACCCTTTCTGCTGGGGGTGCTGATGAGCAGGCTCCCCCGCCCAACGCTGAGCACAGCAACCCACCCCAGACCCCAACCGAACAGCCGGATCTCCCTCCTAGAGAAATGTATGGGGATGGGGAGGAATGGCTGGTTGGGCTTAGCCGTCCAGGGAGCCAGCTCCCCCACTGGCCCCAATAGGCACCTCTGTTGTCAAAAATGACACCCAGAGCATGGAGATCCGAGCCCATCCTGCCAGGGCCCAAAGCAGCAGCATCACAGAGCCTCACGGAGTCCGAGGGCACCAACCCAGCCCCACCCCAGCAGAATATCTACGCCCATCCCTGCATTTGCACAACTTCCGGATTATAAAAGACATAGGACATCCAGGTAAGGTTGGGTCCTCCCCCTCCTGGTCTTCCCCCTCCCCTGTGATGGGACAGCAGAGGAGCCAAGGTCTACCTGAGGCCCCTGAACCCGAGCCAGGCACTGCTGCATGTTCCTGTCTTCTCCCCGGCAGCATACATGTCAGGACCCGACCCCCGAGACCATGCCCAGATCCCCCCACGGGGCCGGCCACCCCCACACCCCGAGCCCCCAGGCCCCCAACCAGACCCGTCCATGGGCAATACAGCTGCCGGGCAGTAACCCATGGCCACCGCCAAGACCTCCAAGGGGCCCTACTCACAACCGCCAGTAGTCCACCCCCCGTGGCAACCCAAGCGCCTCCAGAGGGGGGCAACGGCCCCCCAGTCCCAGACACCCCCAGTGAACCCACCTCCAGGGAACGTCCAGATACTCCAAACTCAGACCCTCCACCCCCTCACCCACATCATCCTGCAGGACAATATCAATGGTCCCCCGTCATCGCTATGTGATGGAACCGATCAAAGGAGCCCAGAGAGATTGATCTGAAGTGGAAGCAGAGGCTAAATCAAGTGTAATATGATCTAACAAAATATTTCTATACTGGTTGATGCATAGAGTATCTCTATTTTTTCAATTCAAGAGGATAGTTTCCTTAGCGATGCATATGGCAGTCAGAACCACGTGAGCCAAAGATGTTTCAATCGGGACATCGTCCAGGTTTCCCAGTAAACAAAGAGAGGGGGTGGTTGGGATATGACATTTCAGAGACGATTGCAGCATTCCCATCTGTACCGGGTCGGCCCGGGCCAGGTAGCGTAGGTTGTTTACATATCTGGGTGTCCTGGTATTCTTCCGGGCCAACCAAGGCTCATTCTCAGCCCTCTTCTCGAGGGGGTCTGCTTCAGGCCGACCAGGGCCAACACACCCACTGCTGACAGCAAATTCACACCTTCCATTAGAGCAAGCCTCTGATTGGTGGGTAGAATCAGCCCACATGGGCTTAAGACAAGGATGTGTGGAATCAACCGGGCCAGGCTGGGGCCGACTGGGGCTACCCGGCCCGGGCCGACCCGGTACAGATGGGAATGGCCCATTTCACAGGTCTTCACATACTCTACCCCTAAATTCCTGGACAGGTGGACAGGACCACAGTGCATGAATGTAATTGTCAGCAATGTTGTTTGTGCAGTGTGTACAGGTGTCAGATGATACAAACCCCATCTTGAACATCCGATGACCTGTATAGTGTACTCTGTGCAGAATTTTGTATTGAATTAATTGTAAATTGGGGTGTCTGATCATTTTAAAAGTTTTTAAACAAGTTTGGGACCAGAAGTTCTGGTCAAAGCTGACTGATAGATCCACCTCCCATTTTTCAATAGGGATTGCTATTCTATCGTCTATTTTGGACAGTGTCTTATATACTTTAGACAGTAGTTTGGGGGGGGGGCTTGAGATTATAGAAGTCTAATACCCTTGGTGGTGTTTGTAATTCTATTTTATTTAGCTTAAATTTTCATTTGACTACAGATTTAATTTGGTGGTATTCTAAAAAGCTATTCTTATCTATTCCAAATTGGGAGACTATTCTATTAAATGGGATGAAGTCCAATCCTTCATATATGTGTTCCAGGTATAGGATTCCTTTATTTTTCCAGTCCGGAAGGTTCATTATTTTGTTATTTTGCAAAATATCAGGATTATTCCAGATAGGTGTGCGTCTGCATGGTACTAGTGAAGACTCTGTCATTTTAAGATACTCCCACCATGCTGTCAGAGAGGTGCTGATATTAATACTTTTGAAGCTTTCATGTTTTCTTATGCTTGAGCTAATAAATGGTAAGTCTGAAATCTCTATCGTATTGCAAAGTGTCTGTTCTATGTCTAACCAGGACTCATCTAGTGGGTTATCTTGCAACCATCTTGGTGCAAAATGACAAAACATATTTTTACTGTTTTGTCATTTCATACATGCTACGATGCACTTTGTGTCCATGTTTAATCCATCCCACACATACAAGTGAATATATGTTGCACTCTGATGCCAATCACGATCTGTGTTCAGGGGAACTCTGGCCTGGGCTTTAGCATTGCTGGAGGAATAGACAATCCCCACATTCCTGATGATCCAGGGATTTTCATCACCAAGATAATCCCTGGAGGAGCAGCTGCCATGGATGGACGGCTGGGGTAAGTTTACCTCTTGCAACATGCTCCCCTCCTCCTCATCACCTCGTTCACTCCTTTGTGCTTTTTTCAAGCTCAGCTACACTCTCTATCCTCCCTCTACTTTGGCCTCTGTGGCTCTCCTCTTTAGCGCTTACCAACACCGCGTTCCGCCAGGCAGTACTGTGTAGGAGAGCAGAGTTTGTGTAGCTCACTGCCTCCCGGCTCTGTGCTGTGATTCACCGCAAAACCGAGGCGTGATTTGTTCAGGAGATTTCTGATGATCTGGGCCCCGTTTGGGTCACCCTTGTTTGTGTTTGTGATGTACATTTGAACTTTCCACAGGGTTAATGACTGTGTGCTGCGTGTGAATGACGTGGACGTTTCTGAGGTGGTTCACAGCCGAGCTGTAGAAGCCCTTAAGGAGGCGGGGCCCGTGGTGCGGCTGCTGGTGCGACGGAGGCAGGCCCCACCTGAAACAATTCTGGAGGTCAACTTGCTGAAAGGGCCCAAAGGTAAAAAAAACTTACAGAGAAAATTGTTTATTTTCAGGTATTCATGCTTGAAAATGACTGATCTTTCTGTTTGTTACTCATTTAGGACTGGGCTTCAGTATCGCTGGAGGAATTGGGAACCAGCATATTCCTGGAGATAATAGCATCTATATAACAAAGATCATAGAAGGAGGAGCTGCCCAGAAAGATGGACGTCTGCAGACTGGAGACCGCCTGTTAGCTGTATGAGCCTTTAGTTCCTCAGATATACACACATATCTACCATTTGAATCAAAATTCATTCATTTACTCAAGAGTAAAAAAAAATTGTTTTTTCTTTTTCTAGGTCTATCCAAACTCATGTTGAATATCTAGTGTTATTTACAAAGGCATGATTTAAAAATCAAAGTTTATTCAGTATATTTTACTAGTTAATCCAGTGTTAGATGAGTATATGAGCAGTGTCGTGTTACATTGCTACATTAAACAAAAAATGAGTCGAAAAACTGAAGCAGGGTGTGAAAACTGTCCAGGTTTATAAGGTTTTACAGTGTAATTAACAGTCAGGAGCTACTAATAAAATGCACTGATTAAGTGAGCACCTCCGTAAAAGCAGAGGTTTTGGCAGTTAGCTGGTGTGAAGCATTCAGGTGTGTGTTAACACAGACACGAGGGAAGAAGATCAGCAATATTTTTTTTATCTGCCCATTTATCTGCTTTAAAGATGTATGTATTGATCATTCTACATTCAAAAGGTAAACTATCAAAGAAATGACAAGAAAGTAAAAAATACATTAAGGTAAATGTTCAGATTCATTAAAATAAATAAGAAAAAAGTCTGAGCACGTGCAGATCATGTACTGGGTTTGGCCCATATTCTTTGAGAAAAACAGGACAGCACCTCGTACATTTCAGCAGAGTGGCATTTAACCCTCTCAGGCTCAAAATAAGTTTTGATAAAAAGATGAACAACTAAGTCCTTCAGGGGTACTTCTGAGTTAAAAAATGCTCATGAAATACATATGTGGAGTAACCAGGTAGGTAGGTTTTAACTGTTGCCAATCTGCACCGCCTGCCTCCAGAGGGCTAAACACATCCCAAGACTTCAGGATCAGATGAGGGCAAAATGGAGATGTTTATTTTTCCCAAATGTGCCGCGTCATGTTTGTCGAAAACCAAACGCTGCATATCAACAGAAACACCTCACACACCAGCTGTCAACTGCAGTGGTGGAGGTGTGATGATTCAGACTTGTTTAGCAGTGGCAGAGGACCTGGGCACCTTGGTGCCATTCAGCTTCCTATAAACTTTGTGCATCAAAATGATGACGTTCACAGAAGAATGAGGAAAAAACAAATGGAGCAATATGCTGGAATGGCCCAGTCAAAGCCCAGACTCAAAACTCATTTAAAAATAAAAGCTGTGCAGAAAAAAATATACAGAAAATGTAAAGAACATATTTGCTAATCAGGTCTAAAGCGGTTAAGATATTTTGTCTGACGTACTTTAACAGGGACATATTATGGTGTTTTATTAGGCTTTTATGTTTTATAAAGATTTTCACACAAAATCCCTCTCTCATGAAGTGATCTCTGCTCTGTTTTTGAAATTCTAAGAACGAGCCGTTTCAGGGCTCTGTCACTTTGAGGAAAACAAGCTGTTTCTGGCCACGCCCACCCATCCCCTCATTGGCTAGGTGTTTATCGCAATGAAAATGAGGGAGAACACTTCACATTCCTGTTTTCTCTACCAACTGTGTGCTGTGTCACTTTCAGATGATTTAAAATTCAGAAATAAATTAAGTTGTGTCTTATACACCCACACATGCATTTAAACGCTCCTTTAAAAAGCCACGTCAATCTCAGACCAGGGCAGCTAGAGCATGCAGCAGCCCCCATTCCACTTCTCTCTCCCTTCTGCAGTGGCAGAAGGGTACCCAGCCCTACCAACACTTCATATCGTTGCATGTGCAAATTCCCAGTTTGTTACGAAACAAAGGAGGAATTTTTGAAACTGCTTTGTTTTTTAGACATAATTCCTAAAACCACACATTGACAGAAAATTGACTGGCTTTATTTATTTATTTTATTTTTATTTTTTTTTACTTTTTTAGTGTTTATAGAGGCAGAAAGAGGCAAAAGGTCAGATTTGCAAAACATGTATTTTAAACAAATTATAAGTTAAAAAAAAAGAGAGAAATCGAGGTCATCTTTAACCTTTTTTTACTGTAACTGAGGAAACTCGTCTTGTTCTCTGCTGATGAAATGTACTGATCTCTCAGGCTGTGAATCATTATTGTGTTGGCTGGTGTGAGGACTTAGTGATGTTGTCACAGCTCCGCAAAGACAAACAGCTTTAAGGTGTTGATACAAGAATTTTTATCTCTTTTTTTCTCTTACTCTCATCCTTTGACAATTGACACATTCAGGTGAACAACATCGTGCTGCAGGATGTGCGTCATGAGGAGGCGGTAGCTGCACTGAAGAACACCTCTGATATGGTTTATCTCAAGGTGGCCAAGCCAGGACCCGTGCATCTGAACGACATGTACGCCCCTCCAGATTACTCCAGCAGTACGTATCTACCTCGTCACATTATGCTAATCATCCTGTAGCTCTAATAACAAAAAAAAGCTTTTCCATCTAAAATAAAAGAGGTCCATGATGGCATATTTCACAATAGAACTTGTGTTTTTCATCTTTATAAAAGATGTTTTCAGATTTTTTTATGTGTTGGATCACTGTTCTCTTTGCAAAAAGGCCTAGACACCCACATACGAATGTAGTAAATACTTGCACGCACACACACACACACACACACACACACACACACAGTTCTTTCCACAGCAACGACAAGAACAGTTCTCTGCCACCCACTTAGAGTGGTTGGTTTCTCACATCCCACCTGCTCATGAGAGCCCACGGTCTTGAGCTGCAGCTTCTCAGATTTTTACTGAGCAGTGATTTCAACATGTTTGTGGGCTTTTTGTGTGTTTCGAATGTTTGCAGTTGCGATGGTTCACATAAGCCCCAAATGCAGAGTTGGTGCCAATTTAGCATCATACCCTGTCGCTGACTCACACAACCTGTAATAGAAATCATTGTTTTATTGGGCTCAACTGCCTCCATCAAGTACAGAGGTGATTGAACTCGATGCTTAAAACTCTGGGGAAGCATATGACTAAAGCAGTGTGTGTACAGGAAGGAAATAATGAGTTTATTTTTGCCAGATCGGTACATTTGCTTCTTTTTTAAAATGTCAATTAGCCTATAGCAATTCTGATTTCTCATTTTAGCTGTGCTTTCGACCTATAATCAGGTGTTTTTATTTTTATTAACTATAATTGATTTAACAAATAAATGTTTATAGTGTCGAAGAAGTGCTGTTTCACCCCATGTGTGAAACAGAGACTCACGTAGAAAAAGAAATCTGTTTTGTTTGTCCTCAGTCCTAGAATCATGAAAAGTTGCTGAGTGGAAAACGGTAAAGCTGCTGCCATCCTGTGATCCAAAGATCACTTCATGTCTATAGAGTGTACCCGGTTTTTCATACAGCTCCAGAACAGCAGCCAGTAGAGACCTGAAGTGGTGCATAAACCAGTTATTATCTTGTGACACAAAATCAGAATGAACTCCAGACTCACTTGTTTTCTTCCTTGTCACAATAGTAAGGTCTTCCTCCAGTGACAGAGTAGCCAGCCTGATGCAGCCTGACCGTGACGAACAGCCATAGCTATTTATGGCAATTATACAAAACGTCCCAAAAAATTCACAGCGTGCGCCTTTATATTTGGCTTTCAAGCATTCAGAGTCTGTTAAAGTTTAGTTTTGATTAAAAGTTCTCCAGGTTTTCCAAAAGTTTTTAACAGTTTTTCTTTGAGCATTTTGCTGCTTTTTCACCAGTTTTTATCCCGTATACGAACATTTTCAAAGGAATGTGGTTTTTTTAAACTGCTTATCTGACCTGTGAGTCATCCCGATACCATAAGGCTCTTAAGCCTAAGGTTGTACTGTTGTCGTCTCGACAACCAGCAAACAACTTAGCAAGGGAACTGCATTAATTTGCATCATTATACCTTCATGCTGTCAAAATACACAAATTAACTTTTTTTTTTAATCTGAATCTGAAAAAATATCAAATCAGTTTCATACAGAAACCAGATTGTTAATAAAGTGCTACTAGTTGAAGACTTGACAAACAGTAAATGAAGATGTTTTATTTTTTTGTTCCATTTTAGGTGTTTAATAGAATTTTTTCCTATTTCTTATAACACAACTTTTATATACTCTTTTCTGTTGTTAATAAATATTATAGAACTGAGACTTGTCCTTTTGTTCTCCACTTCTCTACTTTTTTTCACATTTTAAAGCACAAACTGAGCAAAATCAAAAACTGGACACACGAGTGTAAAAGCAGCCAAAATCCCAAAAATGTTGTGACTTGGTATTTGCATGGCCTTAAAGGTGTGGTTGGCTGAAAACTCATTTTTTAAAATATTTTTTCCGATTATAATCAGTCACATTCAGATTTTCATGCTGGCTGAACATGAAAGTAGTCTTCTACACCTATCTTGTGTATTAGCTTCTGATAGGAAATAAAGTGAACGCTAGGATTTAAAAATCCTCACATTGTTGCATCACACTGTCACTTAACATTCATGGACTAACCAATCTTGACTCATGACATGAAGGCTGTTATTTTAGCATCCAGGAATCAGCAGCGTATTTCTCAGCTAATTTAAGCTAACTGCTAGCATTAGCAAGTTTACTTTCACGCCAGAACTCCTTCAGGCTTGTGTTATTTGTGGAGATACAACATCCATGTTGCAAGTCAGTGGTAGAGTCGGGTTGCTGTTATCCAATCTGGGGCGTGATGTCCAAATATCGGGAAATAAGAATTCTGTCATCTGAAGCTCAGCTGTGATATTGCAGACATGACTTGCTTAGGGGTTTGTGGGCTTTTCTGTGCCCTGAGTTATGCCTGCAAGGCATTCATTCCTTCTAGAGACCACTGCAAAGGTATTGATTAAACGAGTGATCCACACCTTTACAAATAAATGCATGTTAGCTACCTTAGCTAATGGACGTGTGAGCCATGGGAAAGTGCAGGTTTAGTGGCACAACAATTTTTGTTTCTGGAAAATAAACTTTTATCCTCTGCAGCGCATTTATCTTGACGTTCACGTTATTTTTAGCCCTTTCTGTTCCAATGAGGGCTTGGACAGAACAATTTGTAAGGTGGTCTCACTGCTTTTTTGTTCGGAGAATGCAAGGCATTACATTTGATCAAAGTTTTCTTAAAAGAAGGTTTTATATTGGACTTTCTTAAACCTGCAGATACCCTGGACCTGACCTCTGCAGTTTCTGTTTTTTGTTGTCTGTGTTTTAATCAAGTTTTCTTTCCCCCTACTGGCCTGGCCCTCCCTCCAGCCTTCCCCACCATGGTGGACAACCATGTCAGCCACAATTACGTGGGAGCAATGGAGCCCAAGCCAGTGTACCCACCTCCTCAGGTCACCCCGTCCAGGTACTCACCTGTTCCCCGCCACATGATGGGGGAGGAAGACTTCACGAGGTAGGTTAAAAGCAAACTCTCTCAGGCTGATCATTTCCCTCTCCAGTCACAGCCGTGCTGCTTTAAGAACGCAGGTCTGAACAAATCATAGGTGTGTCTGCCGCTGTGGTCCTCGCTGTTGAGGAAACCTGTCTGGGTTTAAACTATGTCTTCAAAGTATTTGTATTGTGTCTGGGTGTTCTTTAGTTGCCGGTGTGCTCCATCCCGTTGCTGTTTCATATGTATCGTCATGGCGATTTTGATGATACATGCTTGTACAATAGTTTTTTAAAACTCTCATTGAGTGTTTGAAGGAAAACAAACAGTTTGTATGTGTCAGCTCATTCGGGGTTGTGGTGGTGTGTCCAACATCGTAGCTGGACTTTGAGTGGTGGCCTGTGTCCTGAGAGAGGCTCCTCGTCTCTTCTTGTACTTGTAAAGACTATTTTAACCTTCCTGTCCAAGAAGTAGATCCAAAGTAGCATTTATAGGGACTTGATTGGACGGTCCCACGAGGCTTTGAGCCAGCTTAACCCACAGCTCTGAGGAGAGAAAGGTGCATTTAGTAATTTATGTATATTGGCACATGTTTGTGTGTGAGTGTTGTTCTGGATGAATGTTTGCTATGTTTCCCTGTAATGTCCTTGTACAAGCTGTCTACATGACTTGTGTGTGCATTTGTTGCTTCTTTGTTGGTATGTGTGCTTTCTTTGTGTCCTACACTTGTCCCGTTCACTGTGATTCCTGTACCCCACAGCAGGGCTGAACCTATTTACAGTGTCATCCACAAACCTGGGGATAGCAAGGCGCCCCAGGCCCTCTACAGAGGCTTCTCTCCTTTCCCCGCTCCCTTGTGCCAAGGTCCACTCCCCTTCTCTAGCAGGTACTAACCTAGTCCATCTTGCCTTGCTTAGCTAACCCTCCTCTCTGTAGCTCAGTAGATCGGGCCTCTGACAGGACAGACAAAAACGTACCTAACCACCAACATGTGGCGCTACAGCTGTGTAATAAACACAGAGATAGATTCAAATCTACAAGTGGATGAGAGGGGAGGGTTGCAGGGTGACGTTTGTGATTTCCTCTTTTAGATCTCTTTGTGTTTGCATGTATGTGCTTCCCCACCTCATGTGTACCTGACAGCTTTCTGCTGATACAAGGTGTGGTTTTGCCTTTCATGTTCTGTGACAAACTCACCGTTTGACCTCAGGTTCCCCTCAGAAACTGACGTGCATTCATGGACATGATTGTGATGACAAGATTGGACTTTCTGTCATTTCTTTGAACTTTTCTTCTTCTAGTGCAATCTGACACCAGTACATTAGTTTACCAAAACATATTTATAATAGTACATTAGAGGTTCAAGGCTTTAGAAGGCCATCTGGAAGCTCAAGGACAATTTTGGATTAGATAATTGTCTCATTTTCTCTATAGAGTTGGAAAACGATCAAAATTGTGTTTTAAAAAACTTGTAGTTTAGGAATTTGAAAACATAATTCCAAAGATGACAAAAATCTCCTCATTCCACAGATATTTAGTGTCTGTTATGATGAAGAATTCCCCCTATTTCCTTTCTTTACAATACAGAAAAGCATGTACCAAAGCATGATGCCACCACCACCGTGCCTTGTGTACATGGTTCTTGATGTTGGATGTACCACTTTTACAACACCTAACTGTGTTTCTACTGGACTTAAATATCCCAAAGAATCCACAAGATTCAGTTTTAACATCAAAACCAAAAGAGTGTAAAACTCACCTGACTTTAGACGCTGGTACCATCGATGAGCTGGCCTGTGCTTTGACGAGTTGCTGCTAAACATCAAATATAATTCTCTCTCAAGCCATAAAACTGTAACTGAATATTCTTAAATTGTGTATACGTACTATCCTTTTTCTCACATCTGTACACCTTCTGAGGACCTGCTCCTACGCTGGACTGTTTAAAGCAATGACCAAAGGCCTAATTTAGGCATGAAAATCATGTCGAATGAATGCATGCACACGTTCCAACCATATCTGCAGCGTTTGCTGCTGCTGTGAAGTCTTTCATGAGCGTACGAGAAACATGAAAGAATATAAAATATGCAGCAACAAATGAACATAGATCAGATGATGGTAAAAGGACCTGATTAGTATTTATTGCTGTTAGTCTGTGTGGATATTCTTTGTCCATCGGTTTTCTACTAATATGATTAAATCTATGTAATCCGAACAGTAAAATGGAGCTACACTTGCACCACCACAGGAGAGCAGCAGAAAGGGCTTCACGCTCTCACAAGCTGCCCAGTCCCATCTGTCAGGAGGCATTGATACAAACCAAGTCTATAGCTCAGCTCTGGCTGTTTCACTACTGTTATTATATTTACGGCAGAAGCTTGTGGGTTATTTTCTGTTTGGCATCGTCAAATGTGCAAAAGGCCCCCTGCATTTTGATTTTTTTAATTTATTTATTTTTCCCACAGTCTTGTTCATTGTGCATCACCACATGGACGAATGCCTGGATGTCTCTGTGTGAGCCATTGCTTGTGTTAAATTTAGCCTATATTGTGTAACATATATGCCACGCTCTGATTCCGATAAGCGTTTTCCTGAGTGAGAATAAAGAGCTCGGTATAAATGAAAGGAGAGACCACCCTTCACCAACGTTTCAGGAACATCTCACCAGCTGATCCGTGTAAATATAAACACACCACCTCCATGTTGTCGCAAAGTAACATGGAGAAAAGGCCCTGATCCGGTACAGTCTGGTAGACCAGCAGTCGAAGACAATCCTGCAGCTGTCATGATTCATCAGCACGCTGGGAAAATCAGGCCATGCACTCTGGTCTTACCCCTCTCATCACCTGCGCTGCCAGCACCAATCACACATGTGTACTGTACACAGAGACATTTGCTCAGTGTGCTGACAAATCAACATAAACACCGACATGCACTTTTAGAAGTGCACAGTTGTGACACTGTGACAAACCCATGCACACCAACACCCCCGCGCACCACACACCTCTTAAATCAGCTGGACAAATGAAAACCGCCTCCGTGTCGTGACCACGCGTGCACCTGTTTGCACCCGGCGTGTCAATGTATGTCAGGTCAGCTGTGTGATCAGAGAAGAGCGGCGTTGTCTCAGAGGACATCAAGGCTGACAAGCTGATGAGCATCTAAGCTCTATGAAGCTAACGGCCAGATTCCTTCCTCACTTGGATAATGCTGTTTCAGCAGGGTGCTGTAGAGCGTAGTAGGCTGGTTGTGAAAAACAAATCAATGCAGGCCTCCCTCTGCACTTTGTCCATCTGATATTATCCTCCCTTCCTTGTTCCTGTTCATGTCTGACTCGATGTTCATGTCTGACTCGATGAGAGATAAAGCCTGTGTTTAAAATGCTTTTGGTGTAATCACGCATCTATGTCCAGGGGTGACGGTGCACAGGATCCCTAAAACAAGCAGCTCCTGTCCGTTAGTGCTATCAGACTCTGTACACTGTTCTGTTTTGGAAACTTCAGCTGCTTGGATTCTTATCTGGCAGCGTCATCAAGGAGAAGCTTCTGTTCTGTGCTCAGTTCATTTACTGTCACAAAGACGGCTCTTAAAATGAAACCAAGATTAGCATAAAAGAGAGCAAGACCTTCAAAATAGAATGGAAAATTAGATTCAGAAACAAACACAGTCATGTTCCCTGAGCTTTGTTAATGTGCACCAAGGACAAGTGGAGTAGCAGTCGTACTAAATACGTTTTTTAAAAACTTTTAAAAATGGATTTACTTTTGTTTAGGAAAGAAATACGTAGCAACGGATCCTGTTTGTGTTCCCACATGAAACTTTGGTGTGAACTCTTCAGCCTGACACCTCTTGCAGCTGTGGCTGAGCTAATCAGTAACTCCATCTCCACTTGAAACAAACTAAATCTTTAACTGACGAATGCAAGAGTCCAGCCGTCTGTAGCGCTCTGACCTTTGGTTGGCAGTTTTAAAGGCTAACGCACAAAGAGGAGTCTAGAATAAAACCAGTGACAGCGGACTCCGCTGACCACACATCATTCTTTTATTTTAAACTCTGAGTCACAGATTGAGGCGTGAAGTTTAAACTGCCACCTTTTTGGGGAATAAATGTGCACCAGTCAAATTAGGGGAAAAGATCAGCCACAGAAAATCTTTGGGTGGAATCAAAGCAGTGAAAAGAGAGGCAGGGTGCAGCATATATATTTATCTCTATAGAAGCTTATATAACCTATTTGTGGATAGGAAAAGATGAAGCTTCACCATAGTAAGTGTCTGGATGTGTAAAATGGTGTCCATCTGCAGTGTCCACCATTAATCAGCCAAGCAGAGCCAATTACTGTGCTGTGCCCAGAGCAGCACGACCCACTGAACCTTGCAGCCCAGATATCCATTCACAGCTCTGGGATTGAGCTGTGACGGCCTCAGCCAGCACACTGAAGCACAGAGCGGAGATACAGAGATGGGGGGGGGGGGGCTTTTTTCACTGCTCTATAACTGTTTACATTCCTGGCATGGATGGCAAGGAGGGGAGGGGAAGCAGGTCTTAGGATAGAGAGCGGAAGCTTTATCCCTGCATTAAAAACCGTTGGAATTCACTGCCTTTTTCCACGAAAACGGCCAGGAGAGTCACTTCTTATAGGTAAACGCACTTAAAAACACACACATCCTGCTCCTTTAAAGTCTCGGCTGGAGGATAAGAAGACCTTATCTCTTGAAATATTCCACTTTATCTTCCTGTTGGGAAATCTAGCTTGTTGTCCAGTGTGCAGCCAGGTCATTGATTATGAGGTCGATAAATCAAAGGCCTGGAAGTCATGAAAGGCCATCCATGAGTCTGTTTACACTTCTACAAATTAACAAAGAAGCTTCTGGGAATTTATCTGCTTGGTCTCCAGAGGTCCAGGCTGACAGATGGGACTGCTGCTCTGTCGTGTTAAAAACAATCAAACTAAAGCTGCAGCGGCATGACAGCAGAGCCTGAACGGAGATCAGCTCTGACTAAATTCAACACATCCGAGCCACGATAAATCCAGATGTGATTGTTATGATTCTTACATCTGGGAGCGTTAGAGTTAAGTTGTTGGCTCGCTGGTGATAGGGAGAACTATTGTCACAGCCTGATGATGAGCTGTTTCTCATCACGCCACACATGGGCTAAGATAGGGAGCACAAGCCCCTGAAGACAAGAATTTAAAAGTGCAGACCACCTCTGTGAGGAGGGTCAGACAGAAAGAGGGGTCCTAGAGTCATGTTGAGCTGAGCCAAGATGTTTACGGTGAACATCTCCTCTTCTATGTCGCTGGTGAAGAGCCTGCCTGAAAACACAGTGAGGAAATGCTCTTTCAGAAGCAAGCACCGGATCTGGATCCTAAGGTAACCATGGAGATCTGAGTGCCTAGTGAAGCTGAGAAGAAACGCTCAAAATGGAAACCAGTTATTTTTAAGCCTGAGTTATCTGCAGGCACGGCACTGGTTTTAACATGCTTGTGGCAATTAGCTCAAGCTTTTTTCAATCATTCATACTAAGAAATATAAATAGCTATAATGTAAGTTTATTATCACACAAGCTGTCATTGCTGAACTATCTTAATACCAGCTCTACTTGTTAGAAACCTTTCTGACCAAATTCTGTATCATTTTATTTAGAATTGTTACAGCTCCATGCTTCTCTTGGTGGTTCTGCAACCATTAGCATTTGCTTTACTTGTTGTAGATTGTTTTACTTTTCCGTTTTTCCACTTTCTGAATGGAGCTGGATTTCTGGAGTGTTTCCTCAACAACCTTCGATGGCAAAAGCGTCTTAACAGGAAGTTTGAATGCAGCCATTTGGGAATGATTGTTCCTGTAGACCACAGGCCGAGTGCTGCTAGAGAAGTCCACTAATGGGAGACATGCGATGCTGTTTGTTGAGAGGAAATTATGTTTTTCTGCACAAAAGTAGATGCTAATCTGCTGATAAACTTTGAGTGTGTGTGTGTTCACTGTTAAGTTTCCAACAGTGTGTGTTCGCATGTGTGTAAGTTGTGTTCTCGGAGTGCTTCTGCTGCACTGAAGCAGCAGCGTGGCCTCCTGACTGTTTTAGAGCTGAGGCAGTCTGTGCAGCCTGCTGGATGATGAGTCATAGCGGCTGAAGCAGAGCTCCGGGAGGTGGCCTATTGTTAAGCATTGATTTGACTGGATGTTAGTTTGTGTGTGTGTGTGTGTGTGTGTGTGTGTGTGTGTGTGTGTGTGTGTGTGTGTGTGTGTGTGTGTGTGTGTGTGTGTGTGTGTGTGTGTGTGTGTGTGTGTGTGTGTGTGTGTGTGTACATTTTATTGCACGAGCTGCAGTCAATGGATATTAGTTCTTTAGCCCTAATCATGTTTCTGCTGCTGTTACTGGTTTAAACAAATACCTTAAATACTGTAGATAATATCTAATGAAGGGCTGACGTGCTTGTTTGGTATTTATTAAAAACAATTAACAGTAATTAGTAACACTTTCTCAGGTAAGTATCAATTAGGGAAGGATTTTGTAAACAGCAACAGCCTTTAGCTTCCGGATATTCTGGTAGTCGTGTTTTATGAGATGTAACATTACTTAAGTCAGTCTATTATAAATTCTAGGTGTGTTTAAGATCTTTAGTTTGTTATCGAAGTGATCTACTTCACTAATGTCCCAGATGGGCAAATATGTTTATTAAAAATCTTAAAGGGGGCATATTTTGCTAAACGTACCTTTTGCACCATTTTTGTGCTGCCATGTGGGTTTCTACTACCTCTATAAACACTCCATACATGACAGTCCTTCCTTTTTCTGTCATTGTTTAGCTGTAAGTATTATGTGCCTAAAACAAGCCATTTCAAAGAGTCCCTGTTTGTGATGTCACAAACGGGGAAAGTGGAACAGAACTACCTCTTGCGTTGAAGAGAGAGCTGTTACTGGAGGCGCAGCGGCTCTACTCCGAGATCCTCCCAGATATTGGGAGCTTCTCAGCTTATAGCAGCTTAAATAAGGCATGGGTGGGCGTGGCCAGCTTCTGCTTCTTTCTTTCTTTATTTATTTATTTATTTTTTACCGTGACCTGTCTGGCTGTGAAGCAAACAGAATTGATGTCTGAATGCTGGTAACAAGCCTTACAGATTTACTCTCAGATGGAGCATCAAAGCATCTGCTTTTAATGTCACGCCTGATAATTAAAACTTTATTGTTATTGTTTTTGACTGCTTTGTAGTTCCGACCAGACACGGAGTCAGAGGTGAAAGAGAAAGGAAAAGACAAAAGGTGGTGAGAGAGGGGGAAGGGGGTGGGGGGTTCAACAAAAATAAACAATAATGAACAAGAGTCTGCTTCTAGACCTGCAGAAAGAGACAAGAAAAAAAGCAAAAATAAAAAAAGGGACACAACAACAATACAACAAGATCAAGCTATCACTGTGTCAACTTGATGAAGAAATATATAATCAACATTGTTTAACTGAACAGTCACACGATAATAAATCACAGTGCATTAAGTGCCCACCATAGTCGTAAGACCTGTGTTGAACGTGCCCAAGCCCATACTTTTGAGAGCACCATGTGAGCACCTGTGTGTGTACACGTGCTTGTTTATGTAAGGTTTATCTATAGGAGCGTCCAATAGAGTGTGAGGGGCCACAGATCTGCCCCCCAAAGATGCGTAGGAGACGGGGGGAGCTCCAAGTCCCAGAGATCCAGGCGCTGCCCCAGAACACAGGAACCCCAAGGAGACTGCAACCAGAAAGGCCCCCGCCCCCCTCGAGAGGCACAGAGGATCGCCCCGGGGGGCCACAACCAGCAGCCGGCAGAATCCCTGGAGACATCAGCGGCAAGCCCTCAGGCCCGCGACCCAGTGACCCGGGACCCAGGGGCGACCACCCCCGCCGGGGACCCAGCAGAGCCCAGGGATCCAGACCCCACCAGGCCGCCACCGGGATTGATCAGGCAGACGCCAAAAATCTTAAACCCCCTGACCCGGGAGCCAAGAACACTCAGGCAGACCAAGGCACCACACCCCACACCAGGTGTGGCAGGGGGAGGGGAGACGAAGATCTATATCATCAAAAGAAGTCCCAGGAGAGGGGAGGAGTCAAAGGCCCCACCTGACATATACAGTCATACACAAACACGGTCACACACTCCCTCCCTCATGCTCACACATGCACATACAACCAAAGACTTACAAAAATGCACGCCGGACATCCACTCATGCTCCCCATACACACCCTATTCACTCTGGTCCCGGTACTGCTGCACGTGGGGTACAACCATCACCGGTTACCAGAGTTTGACCCTTTCTGCTGGGGTGCTGATGAGCAGGCTCCCCCGCCCAACGCTGAGCACAGCAACCCACCACCCCAGACCCCAACCAGACGGCCAGATCTCCCTCCTAGCCTCCAGCCCCAGGAAGCCAAGCAACAACAGAGGTGTGCTAAGACCCCTAGTCTCCCTCCACCTGCTCCAATATAGTGTTAGTGTGTGTTGATGAGGTGTATTCCATGGCTGTGGTGAGCGGGCAGTGCGGGCATTGTCTGGCCTATGCCAGCTGATGCCACCGCACCACCCCACTTGCACCCACAGCCCTCGGTGTCTAAGTGCAGTTTAAAATTGGAAGTGGGCACCGGCACTTGGGATGAGGCTGAGGAATCCCCCTGCCAAATGCCGTTGAATGCGCTCACTCCCAAGGCCCTAAGTGTGTGTTTGCGTGGAATGTCGTCAGTGGAAGTGTATAAAGTGCAAATAAAATTGGGGGGCAGGTTGCCACAGGAATGCGGAAATGGGGTCCATACCCGCACTTCCTGACTTGCCCACCCCCCAAGGTCCTATGTGCATGTTTGTGTGATGATGTGAGGGAGCAGGAGGAGAGAAATATGCGGGGATGGGGAGGAATGGCTGGTTGGGCTTAGCCCTCCAGGGAGCCAGCTCCCCCACTGGCCCCAATAGGCACCTCTGTTGTCAAATTGCTGCCCAGGGCATGGAGACCCCAGCCCATCCTGCCAGGGCCCAAAGCAGCAGCATTACAGAGCCCCACGGAGTCCGAGGGCACCAACCCATCCCAACCCCAGCAGAATATCTACGCCCATCCCTGCATTTGCACAACTTTCTGAATATATAAAACATAGGACATCCAGGCAAGGTTGGGTCCTCCCCCTCCTGGACCTCCCCCTCCTTTGTGATGGGACAGCAGAGGAGCCAAGGTCTACCCGAGGCCCCTGATCCCGGGCCAGACACTGCTGCATGTTCCTGCCTTCTCCCCGGCAGCATACATGTCAGGACCCGACCCCCAAGGCCCCGCCCAGATCCCCACGTGGGGCTAGCCACCCCAAGCCCCCAGGCCCCCACCCAGACCCGCCCAGGGGCAATGCAGCCGCCAGGCAGTGACCCATGGCTGCCGCCAAGACCTCCAAGGGGCCCCACTCACAACCGCCAGTAGTCCACCCCCTGAGGCAACCAAAGCACCTCCAGAGGGGGGCAACGGCCCCCCAGTCCCAGACACCCCCAGTGAACCCACCTCCAGGGAACGTCCAGATTCTCCAAACTCAGATCCTCCACCCCCTCACCCACATCATCCTACAGGACAATATCAATGCTCCCCCGGCATCGCTATGTGATGGAACCGATCAAAGGAGCCCAGAGAGATTGATTTGAAGTGGAAGCAGATGCTAAATCAAGTGTAATATGATCTAACAAAATATTTCTATACTGGTTGATGCAGAGAGTTTCTCTATTTTTTCAATTCAAGAGGATAGTTTCCTTAGCGATGCAGATGGCAGTCAGAACCACGTGAACCAAAGATGTTTCAATCGGGACATCGTCCAGGTTTCCCAGTAAACAAAGAGAGGGGGTGGTTGGGATATGACATTTCAGACACTTTGACAGGTCTTCACATACTCTACCCCAAAATTTCTGGACAGGTGGACAGGACCACAGTGCATGAATGTAATTGTCAGGAATGTTGTTTGTGCAGTGTGTACAGGTGTCAGACAACACAAACCCCATTTTGAACATCTGATGACCTGTATAGTGTACTCTGTGTAGAATTTTGTACTGAATTAATTGTAAATGGGAGTGTCTGATCATTTTAAAAGTTTTAAACAAGTTTGGGACCAGAAGATCTGGTCAACGCTGACTGATAGATCCACCTCCCATTTTTCAATAGGGATTGCTATTCTATCGTCTATTTTGGACAGTGTCTTATATACTTTAGACAGTAGTTTGGGGGGGTTGAGATTATACAAGTCTAATACCCTTGGTGGTGTTTGTAATTCTATTTTATTGAGCTTAAATTTTCGCTTGACTACAGATTTAATTTGGTGGTATTCTAAAAAGCTATTCTTATCTATTCTAAATTGGGAGACTATTCTATTAAATGGGATGAAGTCCAATCCTTCATGTATGTGTTCCAGGTATAGGATTCCTTTATTTTTCCAGTCCGGAAGGTTCATCATTTTATTATTTTGATAAATATCAGGATTATTCCAGATAGGTGTACGTCTGCATGGTACTAGTGAAGACTCTGTCATTTTAAGATACTCCCACCATGCTGTCAGAGAGGTGCTGATACATATACTTTTGAAGCCTTCATGTTTTCTTATGCTTGAGCTAATAAATGGTAAGTCTGAAAGCTCTATGGTATTGCAAAGTGTCTGTTCTATATCTAACCAGGACTCGTCTAGTGGGTTATCTTGCAACTATCTTGGTATATATTGCAGCCTGTTGGCTAAGAAATAATAATAAAAGTTGGGTAGATCCAGTCCTCTGTCTTTGGTCTTCTGAAGCGTTTTTAAGCTAATTCGTGAAGGTTTATGCTGTCAAAGTAATTTAGTAATTGAGGAGTCCAGAAATCTAAACCAGTCAGCTGGTGGTTTGTTTGGGATCATTGAAAATAAGTAATTTATTCTGGGTAAGACCATCATTTTAATTGTAGCAACCCTCCCCATGAGTGATATCGGTAAGGATTTCCATCTTGCAAGATCATCTTCCACTTTCTTTAAAAGTGGGATGTAGTTAGTTTGGTTAGATCTGCTAACTTGGGAGATATTAATTCCCAGGTATGTGATATTCCCTGACTCCAATTGTGTATTAAGTAAATTGACAAAAGAGAAATTAATTGGTAGAACTGTGGATTTTAACCAGTTTATAGAGTAATTTGAAACTTTTGAAAAAGAGTTTATCAGTTCTATTGAATGAGAGAGAGATGATTGAGAATTCCGGAGAAAGAGTAAAACGTCATCTGCACAAAGACTGATCTTATGTTCTATTTTCTTACACTTTATCCCTTTAATATCTGTTGTTTGCCTAATTGCTGCTGCTAGTGGTTCAATAAAGATAGCAAACAGTGAGGGGGAGAGTGGGCATCCCTGCCTGGTCCCCTCTGAAGACGGAAGCTAGCTGATATTTGGTCGTTCGTCCTGACACGTGCTGTTGGTGAACTGTATAATGTTTGTAGCATGTTCATGAAGAAGTTCCCAAACCCAAATTTATGTAAAGTTGCAAATAAGAACTTCCAGTTAACTCTTATCAAAAGCCTTTTCTGCATCTAGAGATAATATACCAGTTTCTATGTTTCTACTGTAAGAGAAATCTATCAAATTAAGTAATCTACGTGAGTTTGTGGATGACTGTCTACCCTTGATGAAACCAGTTTGGTCAGGTTGTATTATGAAGGGGGTTACCTTTTCTAATCTTTTTGCCAGGGCTTTACAAATTATTTTGAGATCAACATTACCATTAATGTAAAAAAAGAAACAAAATAAATTATGTTCACATCCAGAATCGAACTTGGGTCTTCCGCACGGGAGTCCGACAACGTACTGGATGTGCTATATTATCAGTGACATCTTTTGTATCTGTAATATTTATATTCCTGATGACAGCTGAAACAACATTCAAAGAACGGTTCGGAGCGAAAACGGCTATTTTGTTGCTAATTTGCAGGAAATATCTAGAAGAAAGTAGCTACGGGTCCTCAGAAATGTAGCTAGGTTCATGACTAGGCGTTAGTAGTAGTTGGCACTACCTCACTCCCTGCTGCTAAAGCTACTGATAGCAAATGCTACGGGCTATGCCTGAGCGTGAACGCGCATGAAGCAGCCTGCTCGACCTGAGCAGCTCTCTTTTTCTGTGATTTTACAGAAAAACAGGCAATCACAGTAAAAATGCCAGGGCTCATTCTACAGGACCAGAGCATTGCAGGAGAATGTATGAAGAAGAAATTTATTATTTCTATACATGTTTTGGCTGTCAAACTTCCATGATGCCCCTTTAAAATTTAAATATTCTGCTTAAAACTGTCAGTGTTGCACCGTCGTCAGGTAAAAACTCAGCACTGCATTTGAATTTAAATCTGCTGTCGCTATTGGCTAAGAGGTACACTATGATGTTAGATGGTACATCATGATGTCACAATGTCGTGAGTGTGTGTATTTGTTAGCGGCTCCACCCTCTGGGTCTGCTAGGCAACAGCATTTGTTGCATTTTTCAAACAGGAAGTGGGAGTTGAGAAAGAATCTGGTAGGCGGTGACTTGCTTTTTAATATTTAGTTTCAACAAGCTGACCAGCATGTCCAGCAACATATTAATGTTACAATTAAACAGTTTAACTTATTATTTATTGTATTTAATTTTATTTATTTATTTTATTCAATTTACGTTTTTTTTTTTTTCGATTCTCTCTCCCATTCAATTAATAAGAATAGCAATAAGTGCAAATGGAAGGCACCTAAAAGCCAGTTTTGTTTTTTATGTAATCACAAGCAAGACAAATGTAACCCTCATTTCTGAGATGAATAACGAATAAATGCACACCCTCTTGGAATAAAAGTGCCACGCTCCACGTCCGTTGTCCGTTGCAGCAAACCCAAACCAGTTCCAAACAACTGATGATTTCATTCTTTCTTAGGAACAAACTTCCCACTCTCACCGGTGGCCATTGCTGTTGCTGTTTCGTGTGCGTGCTGTGTTGTCGTGGTTATGTGAAACTAACGCTACGGAAGCTCCAGAGGGCCAAAAAGCCGCTATTACATAAAATTTGATTTACTTTTATTTAAATCGCCAGCAACAAAGAATTCAAATTAATTCATTACATCAATTTATCGCTGAGGTCTACTTAAAGTAAGAACACTTTGCCTGCCACATACTGGTTCTGCTGCTGGCCTGTGACCCACAAACACTGATTATGGTGTCCAGGCTGCAGCACCCGATATGTCATCTGACAAGGACCGATTGATTCTGTTGTGAGTTTGCAGGAAAGGTTTATTTATCATTACACAAATCTGTGCAGATTTTACAACCCAGTAGAACAGTACACCACCACCACCCTCTGCAGTAGTTTACAACATTTCTGCTGATCAAAAATGTTTTAATTCTGAGTAATCCTACAAACAGATTAATCTGTGTAATCTTCAGGCCTCAACCAGATCCTACTTTATTTTTTAAATAATTTGCTTATTTGCACATTGAGTAAGATAGCTACCATCTTTCTTTTGATTTCTGGGTGGTGGTATCTTTAGTTTTTAGAATAGTAGGCATCTTTTAGAGGAGCCATTGCCTGTTTATTGTTTGCAAATAAGTGGTTGAGTCAGAGTGTTAAAGAGTCTTACAGTTCTGTGCTTTTGACTGAACGATGACTGAACACGCCTCAACCCTAGCAGTTGTACGACACTCATGCTCCTTTCAATGTTTTTTACAAATAAAAAAATATATATACATATATGCTGATGTTTGGAAGAAAAGGTTTATTTTGAGATTTTTGACTCAGGAAAACCTTTGCATGGCACTGTTCTAGCATAATGGTTATTGCATGGTTATTTCATGGGTAATTATTGCTTTCCACCAGAGTGTGGTGTCCTCCACCTAAATCATTTAAACTGTTTATTTTAAGTACACACTTTCAACTATAAACATGGCAGATCCACAGTGAGAGATCTGCAGGCCTGCTTAAACCGAGTGCTCTTGACATTTGAGTGTCATACACAGTCTGAACTAAAGATGGCTGTGTGAAAACACCTCTGTATAAAACTTTGCATATGTTCTATTACACTTGTGCTCGTGTCTCTCAGCCATGATGTCTCCTGATGACTGTGTCCCACCCTTCACCTTGATGCTGTGTCTTCATTCGGCAGGGAGCCGAGGAAGGTGGTGTTGCACAAGGGCTCCACCGGTCTGGGCTTCAACATCGTCGGAGGGGAGGACGGAGAGGGGATTTTTGTGTCCTTCATCCTGGCTGGAGGGCCGGCAGATCTGAGCGGCGAGCTGAGGAGGGGCGACCGGATTCTCTCAGTCAGTATTCCCACCTCTAGCTTCCCGTTTCCCCACCATGTTAACAAGTTAGATGCAGTGAGATCTCCAGCCAACTCCTGCTGTCAGAATAATGACGGCCCATAGAATACCTGCCCACGCAGAAATGTCCTTGAGCAAGACATTAAATCCAAAACAACTCTGAGGAGCTAAAGCTACACTCTACCCAGAATTACTTAAATGTCTATTTTAATGCTGCTTGTTGTCTAAAACTGTTTGTGATGTAAAAAGATACCAAAAAACAACACAGGTCACAGTTGATTCTATGTTCTCATAATAATGGCAGATCTTACTCAGAAAGGTACAGCGACAACACTGATTTTCTGTGCAGAGCTCAGCTGAAATTATTTCTTTTTCTCTAAAATTGTCTGATTGTTTGCAGGTGAACGGCGTGAACCTTAGGAATGCCACACATGAGCAGGCGGCTGCAGCGCTGAAAAGAGCTGGACAGACTGTCACCATCATTGCTCAGTACAGGCCTGAAGGTAAGGCCCTGCTGCCTCTTGGCATTAACTCAGACCTTTATATCAGTCCTGTTGAGTAGTTTTGTTGCTCAAACTAATTTAACCAGTCCATTTTCCAAAATGAGCCTTGTTCCAAACGTTTTTCCTTTTTTTGACCCCACCAGTCGCCCTCTGAGTACTCATTTAGTGTGCTGCAACACATAATTGAGTCATTCTTGTGTTTGTGATACTTTTAGTTAAGAATTAGCTGAAACAAGATTTTCACAGCACGTTTTGACAGCATTGCTAATAATAAAAAAACATTAGTGGTGGTAATTCTTCATCAGGTTCAGAGTTAATCATTAAAGCTAAAACATCAAGTGAATTTGAGGTTTCAGGAGCCCCTCTAACCCCGGCTTTCCACGGGAGCCGTCAGCAGCACGTTACTGCAGCAGCACGTCTTGCTCGCGTAAGCTGCTGCTTGGCCCTTCCCACGAGACGCGAAGCAGCAGGGGAGCAGCTGTCACCGACAGAGCACGAAGTCACACGAGTGACTTCGTCAGTAAACACAACAAGCAGGAGAAAACTACAACATGGTTTGTGTTTTATGTTCTGTCCGTTTTATAATCACCAATACGGACCTGAAAAACAAAGGAGACCGCTAGCTACGTGATAACTTCTCACGGGGCCGCACAGTTAGTAACGTTTTTTAAAAGTAAAGCAACCGGAAGGCAGCACGTTCTTTATTCTGAAAATCTCAGGAGCTTCTCTCCATTTCCGCGTCCGATTTCCTGTCTTTCCTTCCCCCAAAATGTCGAACTTGACCCGTTTCAGAGGCGTCGTGCGTAGAAAATAGAACCGGCGCGTAAAGGCCGCGACATGCTGCTCCTGAGACGCGGCCGACTCGCGCTGCCGACGGCTCCAGTGGAAAAGGTTCTGTTGACCACAGCGGTTCCTATCAGCAGCTATGATGTGCTGCTGCAGTAACGTGCTGCTGACGGCTCCTGTGGAAAGCAGGGGTAAGACTCTTGTTTTGGTGACATGTCAAAGCTACCTGGAATATTATTTTGATCTCAGAAGGAAAAAATTATAGTTGATACTTTAAATGATTTACCGAATGAGTCAAAAGAAAAGGATTCAAATTTGCACATATTTTTGTCCTTTGTCCATTTTCCAAACCTCCACTGATTTATCCTTAACTCACCTGGAAATTGAAAACAAACATGTTTTATTATGCAGTTTTGCACCTGACAATGACGGAGAAGCTGTTCTCGGGTGTTTTCTTTGCCTTTCTGCTGCTGTAGTGCATCACTGTTTAATAAGTCTAGAAGGGCTGTCACCGTCCGTGACTAAGTTTGTGTGACTTTTTCTTAATTTTCACATGCATGTCAGAAATATGTCTGAGAAATTACAATACAAATCTTTGAAAAGTAGTACCTGCTAGTCGTCTGACTGCTTTATGTAAAGAGCAAAAATCCAAGATTTCAACTTGTGCACAGGTTCCTGTTATGATATTTTTGGGAATTTGAACTTTAGTTTTTGTTTAGGAAATGGTTCTCAAAGTTTCCAGCTTTCAGCCTACATAAATGCATTGGTGGCTACTTGTGCAGGTTTTAGTAATCTATCAATGGTAATAGGCCCAGTAAATAGCCCAACCATTATACTATAAACAGTGACTATACTTTTTATCCAGCTGCTGTTTTATCTCTTACCTGTTGTAGAGGGCTCTTGGAACTACCCAAATGTGGATAAACAGACATTGGTTTTGATGGAACTGGCAAGCAAACAGTTACTACACTGGGTTTAAAAACATTGCAGACTCAAGTCTTTCACCATCAGCCTAAGTCAATAGACAGAGAAACTCTTTGATTAGAAAAGCTAGTCTGGTACATGTCACATTGTCAAATTAGCATTAATGGACTCACCCATCTTGGTTTGTGACAGGGAAGGCTGTGTTGATGTAGCGTCCAGGAGAGAGCAGAGTGTGTCCCTAGTAGAAGCTATCCATTGGGTATAGCAACTCCACAACATGTCAGAACACATTTGGGCTTGTGTTATTTGTGGGCAAAAGACATCATCAATGCGTTTTTTTTTTCACCCAAGAAAGTAGAAGGCAGCAGAAGAGTTGCATTCCTGTTGGCCAATCAGATGTTATATATTTGCATATCATGGATATTAATGATCAAGACTCCAAATCCTGGCATCTTCCACACTCTACTCCAACTTTTCATTTCTGCTGCAGATAGCCACAGTCTTCTGTGGACAAAAACATGAAATGTGACATTTACACTGGTATAAATGTTTATTAAATAATGTTTGCACAAACTGCTGTGAACATCATTAATATGAGTGTTTTAGGAGAGCAGAAATAAATTATAACTGGCCCCATTCACAAGTCCATCTATTCTGTCAGAAAAAATCTGTTTCTCCAAGCTGAGGTTGTCCAGCGAGCTATCTACAACAGGTAGGATACTCGCTGCTCATAACCATTTCCCAGAAACATACATCCAAAGAAACTATTGCCACCTCTTTGGTTTACCACCAGTAAGTTTTCACACTGGTTCTCTAAATCTTCTCCATTACACTTTTGTTGGAGCAGCATAGTGATTTCTCTGAATTACTCATACTTTGGATATCTTGGCTGTTTACCTTTACATCATGGATTAGTTTATGATGGTTCCCTTTTTTATTAATAATTGTCCTGTAGGATTCTGGTAGTTGAAGGTTGTTGTGTTTTTGCCATTGTAAGCTAACAGGGTGGTTGTCTTGTAGCTTATAGACTAAGTTGTAATAAATGTTGGCAGGAGCTCCAAACGGGTGTTTTCGGTTTCGGTGTACCGTTTTAAACAATCATTTATCATTTTCCAAGCAGGAAGAGTCGATGAAAACCTGCACTGACAGGTTGCATTATGGGAAATGTTGGAACCAGAATGCTTGGGGGCTCTCAGGAGCTAGAGAAGATATATGTTTTATAAACATGCCTGAATAAGTCTGATAAAGTTCGTTGTGCCGGAAGTGACCAGTGGCTCTTTAACGGAGCAGCCCTGCCGGTGTACCGGTGATAAGCTCCCGCTGCGAACAGGGGCAGAGATTCAGTATTCATGTTCAGGGGCGGCTCCTGTGTTAGCAGGCTGAGCAGCAAAGTCAAGCCAACAGCAAGGCGGGTAAACCGCTGCGTTCTTCCCCGTTCAAACTACGAGCAGCCGCTGTTCGCGAACACCGAGCCGGGAAGCGATGGAAAGGGCAGAATAAGCGGAAAGTACGTGCCCCGTCGCCACTGCGACACAAGAGGAAGGATTCAACGTGCTGCGAGTGAAGGTGGAAAGCGGCAAACTTTTTTTATCTGTGTCTACCAGCCAGTGTGTGGATGGGGGATGGGCCCAGGGCTCGGGTACAACAGCAGCAGCAGCACATCCTCACCAACTCCCTAATGGCTGGGTGAAGAAACTACCGGCTGCGCCAGCGAAACAATAGCCTCAGTTTAACTCAGCAGAGGTAAGACGAACAGAAAAGCCGGTCCGGGGCCATTAAGTCGGCAAAAACAGGAACAAACTCCGTCCGTGAGTTGTAATCCTCATGTTACCTGTTAGGGACCGAGGACGTTCGCTGCTAAATTAGCACTAACCTGTACTGAAGAGGCAGAAGGTGCGCTTTGAACGAGCCGGCCTTTCTTCAGAATTAAAAGAGTTGTGTTACACACGATTATTTTTTTCAATACAACTTTTAATTGAATGACTGTTTACTGACAGCCTCACCTTTACCTCTTTAGCAAACACCTGTCATTCCCTGGCAGGAGTTTAATAAAACTGGCTTATAATAACACCTATTTGTTTGGGTGTGGGAGTCATGAAGCAGGTTAACGTGTTTTTGTCCACTTCTATTACCTTAACCTGTAAGTGGGGGGAGACAAGTGTGGTCAAACAGGTGTGTGTGTGTGTGTGTGTGTGTGTGTGTGTGTGTGTGTGTGTGTGTCAGCACGGTGTTTTCACCTCACCTGTGTGGGCTCCTGACATGTGTGCCACAGCTTTACTTCATCCACTAACCACTGGTCCGTGTTTCAGGCTGACGGGGGCAAAGTTCACATGTTGCTCAGCTTTTGTATTTTTCCAGGTACATTCAACAAAATGGCTCCACCAGCTTGACTGTGCCTTAGCCTCCTCAACACATTCATATTTCTGAGTAAATCTTTGTGTGTGTGTGTATGTGTGCATGACACGGTAATGCTATAAGACACTGGAGAGGATATTGTAAGCTTTGGTTGGACTATGACAGGAATGTGAAGAGGCATAAGTTACAGCATGTTCTCAATCCATACCTCTTTCTCATTAAGTAGCACGATCCTTAAAATGTACAATGATGATTCAAGGACTCTGGAAAAAGATGTGAAACACGATATTTGAATTGGATAGGGCTCGTGCTAAAAACAGGTTAATGCAATCAGGGTTATGATCCAGCCTCTAAAGGCAGATGGGAAGTTGTCATACTTGGCCCTGGTGAGTTCATGTCATCTAGCACGCCAAATTATTCAAGCAGAATCTTGAATAATTATGAGGTTAGTTACAGGGAATCTTTTGTTTTCGACAACAAATCTCACTTTCAGCCCTCTGCCTCTGTTGTCACTCAGTGAAAGACACTTATCAGTCACTGTATGGTCTTTGACTACTAAACTCACAAGTCAAGTACTCGCAAATGATTGACTTCCTGCATCCCCTCTGGTGACCTGAGATCTGAAGCCAGTAATCAGCGGGCATGTTCGTTAGAGTTAGGAGCAGGAGGAGGCCCCCCAAATGAGCTGGACGAGTCAGTCGGAGGAGGGTGGAGGATGAGTGCATGCCAGGCTAAACTGCCTGGAGTTTTCTCAGAGGCCGAGGCCTGGGCATCAATAGACCTTTGATCAAAGGCCAGCTCTGAAAACGACAAGAAGCCACAATAGCATAAACGGCTTCAGCGGGAGGCCTGTCTCTCTTTCTCTGTGGCTTTCTGGAGAGTCATCAGCTCTTTAACTCCCATCCAGGAATGACAGTGAGGGGTGTATTTGTGCATACTATCAGAGTGTAATTGGATTGAAATCTTTGCGTGTGATGGGAAATGAAAGGAGGGCTTTAGAGGAAATGTTACACTCCACACACAATTAAACTCACAACAGTGTTGAATTTGAGACCTTTGAAACATTTTAGCCAAGTTTTACATGCACCATCTGCAATGTGCTAATATTATCAGTGTCTAGGTGTTTGCATTTGCTCGTTTGACGGTCCTTGAGAATAAAACACTTTCTCACATTACAAGCACATGCTCAGTGTGTTGCTCAAGTTGATAAAAAGAGATGCCCCTCCAAATAAAATTATTTTAAAAAGTGTCCGCACACTTTAATGAGGACACAGAGTGGGAGTGAGATACAGGATAGTCCCAGTTTCTTTTAGCTGTCTTTTACTCCTGCGGGTCACTCCTAAAAATACATGCTCCCTCTGGAGCATTCATTGATTTAAACAACCTAGATTTTACCTTTATTGTTGAAGAGACCCACGTTTGCAGCACTTCAAAGGTGTGCTTGTTTAATGCATTACTCATGTGGGATTGATCACCACTAGGAGCTGAACTGGTCAGGAAAAAGTCTAGACAGCTCACAAGTTCTCCCATGGCTGATGGGAGTAATCGTTGCTAAATGGTTTTATTTGTACCTACGTATGTTTCTGAATGTAATGAAGATTACATAAATGTTTGTTGATAGTCTTCTCTATCAGTCACATGTGCTATAGCTGAGTTGTAATATTTTCTGCGTATTTGGCCATTTGTTGAATGAGGCTTGGGGGAAAATGAAGAAACACTCATGCTTTAATATATTTTTTATCTAAATTGACTATATTTGTCACACGAGAGACAGCAATGTGAATACAGCATTCATCATTTAGCCGTCGACCACGTTTAATCGATACATCTACTGTGGTCTCTCGAAATTTTTGCCCTGTAAGTCGAACAGGGGGTGGGGGTGCAGAAGCTCCGATGCACCTGTTTCAGGAACTAGAGGTGAGCCACATGAGGGGAGATTCAGATGGCAGGATTTAGTCTTATTTTCTGATATTTGGACAGCTCGCTTCTGATTGGATGACAGCAACGTGACTCTACCACTAACTCTGTTTGCTCTGCGACATGGATGTTTCATCTCCACCAATAACACAAGCCTGGAGGAGTTCTGCCATGCGGTGGAGTTGCTAATGCTAACGATTAGCTTCTACTAGTTGAGATGTTCTCTGCTGTTTCCTGGACGCTTAATCCTCCCACTGTCTTTATAGGTGAGCGTGCGAGGAAAGTTAACCATTGAGCAGGATTGATGGTTTATCCTTTGAGGTTCATGTGGCAGGGGTGAGGTGGTGCTCACTCCTCACTCCTGCCACATGAACCCAAGGGATAAACCATCAACCCTGCTCAATGGTCAACTTTTCTAGCAGGATCACACCCATTAGGACAGTGGGAGGGTTAACAGCCTTCCCTGTTGTGAGTCAAGATAAGGAGTCTGTTAATGTTCTCAGAGTTTCACCGTCTATTTTCTATCAAAAGCTAATGCAGGAGATGGGTGTCTGAGACTATTTTCATGTTCAGCTCGCATGAAAATCTCAGAGTGACCGATTATAATTAGAAATAGTTATAAAAAATGTCAGTGTTCCACACCTTTAAGGAGTTGGTCATGTTTGTACTTTATTTTCAGCTGGAATCATGTAACCAACTCAGATAAACACAACTGTAAAATATCACAATTAACCAAAAATCTAGCCAGGAGTTGAGAATGTTGCCTCGACTTATTAGATATATCTGACTGGGTGGTTTGGGGGTCTGAATGGCCATTTTTCAGGATTTCTTATGATGAAATAATTTCATTCTGATATGTATATGGAAGCCGTTTTGATTATACAGGCATGACCACTCAATAAAGTCGGTATAGACCTTTTACAGTAGACATTGGTTTCAAAGAGTAGGGAGAGCACAGGTAAATTAAAATGGCTGCATTCCTTCAGAGAAAGTTCTGCTTGTAAGCAAATCTTTACAGACCCAGCTGGTTGCACAGCTGCAAGAGTGGAATGTAACCCTCCTTAATGCATCTGTGCCTTGCCTATCAGTCAGAATGTCTTCTAAAAAGACCAGCTAGACATTGATTCTCATTACAAGTGGTCTATGAGATGTGGTCTGCAGAAGCAAATGTTCAGAGTGATCCTGGCAAGGAAAAGCACCAGTTAGGGCAACAGCATTTAGCCAAATTTATACTTCTCCGTCAGCATCAGGGTGGACACACGCAACGCCGTTATGCGTCACCGCAAGAGCCCTTGACCAGTTTGCAGAGGAAGACGAAGACAGGCCTCACATTTCAACTATCTGTCGAAAGCTTGTGAGTGATCAGGACACTGCTTCCTGTAAATTTGTCAACAGCACCGTCTTTGCTGCTTCAGAAATTATGAACACTTATTCACCCGTTTCTAAAGGGGTACAAAGATATGCAGCGAGCGTTTTATTCGTGGATGGAAAATATGAGAAACGTGGGTTTAGAGGTGCCGATTGCGTGGAGAGGAAGGAGGAACAAATTTGCTGGTGTTCAAAATTCTCTGAAATATATTAAAACAGTTACTGTGTTTACATGCAGCCAATAACATGTTCAAAACCCAGTTAATTGCAATAACTCGGTTCTGCTAAGCCATGTAAACACATGCAAAAACCGGGTTATTACCCCTAGGGTAACCCTTTTCTAACCCGAATATTGGGTCATGTAAACTCGTATAAGTATAAATAATTAGGCTTAAGTCGAGAGGCCCAGACTTCCCTCTCCCCATCCACTAGGGCCAGCTCTTCCGGGGCAATCCCAAGGCGTTCCCTGGCCAACCAAGAAACACGGTCCCTCCAGCGTGTCCTGGGCATTCCTTTAGTTCTCTGGTTAGACCTGCCCAAAAAACCTCACCAGGGGTGCGTCCAGGAGGAATCTTAACCAGATGCCTGAGCCACCTCAACTGGCTCCTCTTGATGTGGAGTTTCCCAGCCTATCTCTAAAAAAGAGCCCTGACACCTTGCAGAGGAAACTCATTTTGGTCGCTTGTACCCGCGGTCTCGTTCTTTTGGTCACTACCCAAAGCTTGTGACCATAGGTGAGGGTAGGAACGTAGATCGACCGGTAAATCCAGAGCTTTGCCTTCTGGCTCAGCTCTCTCTACACCATGACAGACCGGTACAACACCCGCATCACACCTTCATTTGGGACAGGACCTCATCCCTGACCCAGAGAAGGCATTCTACTCTTTTCCGACTCAAGAACATGGTCTCGGATTAAAAAATGTTGCTTCTCAACCCGTCTGCGTCACACAGCTGCAAACTGCTACAGCAAAAGCCAGAGATCACGTTTTGATGAAGCCAACAGGACCACATCTTTTACAAAAATCAGAGACTCTGTCCTCAGACCACTGAAACAGATCCCCTAAACACCTTCGCTGTTTCTAGAAATTCTGTCCATAGAAGTTATGAACAGAATCTGTAAAACATAACAGAGAAATTATCTTTTATATAGCGCCTCTCAAATCTCGAGAAGCTTCACAAAAAAAAATGTAAATATGGATGAGATTTTTTTTTAATGATTAACTCATTCACTGCCAGCCATTTCCTGATCGGTAAAGCCCTTTGTTGCCAGCGTTTCTCACCATTTTCACCATTTTTTTTAAAGAGTCACAGAACGCCAAAACAAAGCGGAGACTCACCTCTTACATCAGGAAGAATCCACGCATTTCGAGCTTTATCCATCCTTTCATAATCCGTTGTTGAATTGTGATCGGCAGAAGCTTTTCCGGTTCGCGCCTCACTTTTTTTTTTACAGCAGCGGCCCAAAACGATCTCCCAACACATACATTTTCTGCTTCCTGATCATGTGACGTGTGACATATGCGGATAAAGATCAGCTTCAGAGCTGAGATGTTTGTTCCCACAGTGCGGGGGCTCGTTCCGATGCCCACACAATAAAAGAATGCAAGTGAATGAGTTAAAATTTTCTTTAACATCAGAAAACATGGAAAAAAACGTGATTAAAAATGTAAGGAAAGGAGGGGAAATGAATATGAATGAGGGAAATCACTCAGTGGATCTTAGAAAGGCAGATTAAGAAGAGCAGAATAAGGAGATGATGATGAAGGTCACACCAAAGCCAGCCTGAACAAGTGAGTTTTCAGCTGCTTTTTAAAGGAGACCACTGAGTCCACTGATCTCAGGCTTAGGGCGAGAGAGGTCCAGAGTCTGGGGGCCACAGCAGCAGATGATCTGTCACCTTTGGTCTTTAGCCTGGTGCTGCACAACCAGTAGGTGACAGGGAGTGTGTCTTCTGAAAAGGGCTACTAAGCAACAAATGTATTAAAGAAAGCAGGCTAGCTGTGTGAATGGTTTAATAGATTAAGCTGTGTAACTGCCACATCATGAAAGCATGCAGAATTTGTGAATGTCTTGGTTTGATTCGGTAAATAATTTATTTTACAGGTTTGGGTCTTGTGATTTAATAAAGTTTCACTTTTACTTTGGTGTTGAGCACTGAATGAAAACATAAAAAAAAGAGTACAAAGGTCAAATTAAATGCTGTAAATGAGTGATTTGTCTGTGATTCAGTCTTTCAATTTAGTTTTTCAGAAGTAAAACCCAAACCAGTTTGTTGTAGTTGCCCCACTGATCCTGCTCCATGGTAACGGCCCCAGGGGTAACCTCTGACTGAAAGCACAGATGTTTCCACTGTGTTTATCTCTAATGTGTGTTTTTATACTTTTCCACATTGCTTAGACATGCTTGCCAAAGATTTATTAGCATTACTGTGGTGCACGTGTTTGACATCTGTCACATCACATGGAGCTGACGGTGCAGTAGTAGTTGTCTTCTTCCTGTGGCTCTGTTACAGACTGTTACTGTCACCACAGGAACGGCTCTTTACTCTTACAGCTGTATAAACCTTGATTTACATATTTAACTGTTAAGACTTCTATTTAATGTAAAGCGCTGTACAAACTAGTCTGTCACCTTTATCAGAAAGGCATGGCAGTGGTTTATCTTGCGATCCCCTGTCAGTCTTTACAGAGCCTTATTCTGATTCTTATTTCTACTCCTCCTGAATTTCCACAATTAAGATGAGTCATTTGGACGTCAGGAGCCTTAATAAGCAGTAACGGCACCCGCACTTTTCCTGCTGACAAAGCTCTCAGGCAGCTCTTCAGGTTGGTGGTGTTGTGAAGCAGGGCATTAAGGAGGCTTTCTGTATTTAGCTATGTTTTGTCTTGTCCTTCAGTTCCTCCTCTCCCCAGCAGCTGCTGCTGCCTCCATCCTCTTGTCTCTCCTCCACCTGAAAGCCAAGTGGAGCCGTGTGAATGTCTTGTTTCCTCGTACGCTCTCCTTGTTCTAGAAGTGCTGGATTGTTGCTCGTGGTTACAGCCAGTCAGGCCGTGTCTGGTTACCTCACCTTGCAGCGTCACTTTGTTGTATTGTTAACCCTTTGAGCAGGGAGGAGGGTGGAGAACCGACACGGGGCCCACTCTGTTTACTCAGAAATCCCTGTAGGTTTCATCGGGGAGTGATCTGGAGTCTGTTTTTGCACCTGCTCCGTGTTTCCCTGGAGCTAACCTCAGCCTAATCGTCTGAGCAGACCGTGGTTGCCCTGATGGATCATGGACTTTGATCTTTTCATGTTCATGATACCATAGGTGTTGCCCACTGAAGGTAGGAGGAGTCAACTCCTGCAGACACGGGTGTCAACGATGAAGAGGAAATCTGTGTTGTCTTGTTGGATTGATTGTATTCAGACATGAATGTGTTATATTGTAACAGACATATAATGTGTTAATGATTTATTTATTAGAGCCAACTCTCTGGGCACACCAGCTGTGCTAAAGAAAACACTTAGCACTTTCAGCTGCAGCGTAGAACACAAGATTTAGACAACAAAATAGGTTGCATATGTTATTTATTTTTTGTTTGTTTTTACTGTCCTGTTGCATCTTCTATGATCACCTGAGCCACCCATTTTTTTCTGGCTTCCTCTGCCAGGCTGCTTATCCAGCGGTGTGCTGTGGTGCGAAGGCCTTGTGTGTTCCTGCAGCCTGGGCTCAGAGCACGCTGTGCTCAGCAGGCTAATGAGAGCATTCCTAATGAGCAGGTCCAGCTGGATTCATACATCATCCCGCGCTGCCAAGCTGCGACTGGATTTACACACCTATGACTAATGGGCTTGCATTTGAACTTGTTGGAGGCCTTTGCTTTTTTTTTTTTAAACCTCACTAAAGAGCCAGTGTTGAACTTAATTTGTTTAATTAATTACCTGACATGAGACATTACTGGATGTGTAAGGCAGATCTGTGATAAACCATCTGTACCTGGGGTCATTAATCAGCTTAAGGATTGGCCCAACCCTCTTTCTATTCACCCCGGCTTGCTGCTGAGCTAACTCGAGCTCTGATCTCGCATCGTTTTCCAGTAAAGCAGGAGCTTTAAACGTGCATCGGTGAAGAATTTGCATGTAAACGCCCACATTTTTGGGTGATTTTTGACGTGTTTTTTTTTCCTCCCTTTCTCCCAACAGAGTACAGTCGCTTTGAGTCAAAGATCCACGACCTGAGGGAGCAGATGATGAACAGCAGCATGAGCTCAGGGTCGGGCTCCCTGCGCACTAGTGAGAAGCGCTCCCTCTATGTCAGGTAAAGCTTTGTGTGCAGGAACCTACATACATCAACCTCTTAAGATCTGCTGGTAAAACAACCACGCGTGGCATAACAACCTTCAGCCTGTCTGTGGGGGAGAAAGAAGCCCAAGTGCATGTTTTTCTAAAACCAGCCACACACACAGGAGAGCTTGATGTATTCTGTGCTGTTTGGGACATTGTTTTGACACCGTTCATCATGTAAAAGCTCAACAGATATTATGTGTTGTTTTGCCGCCTGGCGTGACATTGTCTTGACTTTGCTCAGTGCAGATTGGCAGAGGGGGCTTGTGGAGGTGACTTGTTATGAGGCTTTAGGCCACTTGCCAAACTGGATTGAGGTTCATTTAGAAATTAAAACAGGTGGCAACCCCCTGCTAACGCAGACACAGCATTACAGTGGAGGCTCAAGGTGAAAGGACTGCATGATGTAACTTTCATAGTCATAGTGCTTTCCTGCGTTCCACTTCCTCTCTGCTCAAAACAACTTTCTAGATTGAGTAGAATTGCAGAGTTGTAAAAATACCTAGGTGTTATGCTGTGCAGGGTATCCGCGGGTCCTTAAAAAGTCTTAAATTTGCTTTTCCAAATTTAAGGCCTTAAAAATCCTTAAAAATGACAAATCATAATAATAGTAACGCATTGAACTTATATAGCGCTTTTCCAGACACCCAAAGACGCTTTCACACACTCTCACATTCACACACTGCTAGTGATGGTAAGCTACTTGTAGCCACAGCCGCCCTGGGGAGGTCTGACAGAGGCGAGGCTGCCATTTGGCGCCGTCGGCCCCTCTGACCACCACTAACACAGGCAAGTTGGATGAAGTGGCTTGCCCAAGGACACAACAGCAGGATACCCCTGGCGGGAGCTGGAATCGAACCCATGACCGTCCGATCATGAGGCAACCCGCTCTACCACCTGAGCTACTGCTGCCCCCAAATAATCCTTAAATAGAGTTTCCGAAGGTCTTAAATAACCAAAGACCCAATAAACAAGATTATTTTATTTCTATAAAAATTTAGTGAATTTCTAGTTAATGTTCAGCATTTTTTGTGTACGATCTTGGCGTAAGCGGAACAATACACATTCAGTTGGTTGTGAAAGGGGGCTATTTTTAGATGAGCACATTAGCTGGTTAAGCTAGCGGGAGCTTGCACCATGGGGCAGTGCAAGTTTAATGGTAACTGGATGGCTAATCCCACGTTGGCAACGTGGTTAGCACCGGTTCCAGGCAATAGCTGGAAATTATAGCTTAAATGTAATTTAAAATATTGCTTAAATTTGGTCAAAGTGGCCTTAAAAAAGGTCTTTAAAAGTCTTAAATCTGGCTCCCTTAAACCTGCAGATACCCTGGCTGTGGTGTTGGAGACCTGTTCGTGTCAGAGGAGTGCTGACCAGTCTGACTCACACCTGTCTCCTATGAGACACAGAGCCAGCCCTGCTTCTGTGCAGGTGACTAAAGCCTGGTTTATGCTTCTCCGTCTGCTCCGCAAGGGACAGACACGCACGGATTGACGGAAGCGTTTTGCTCCCATACTTCTCTGTCTTCTGGAGAGTGTTGCAAAGCAATTCCTCGGCAGGACAACAAAGGGCGTTGCGCTGTTCTGTGGTATCCTGTCATGTATCGGTCCAGGATGGTGTGTTTATATTGTGTTTTTGTGTATATAAGAGACTTACAACACGGACAAATTTGTCTCTCATTCTCCTCCACCTCATCATGCGCTCCCCACCTCTAAACCCACGTTTCCTGTCATTTCCGTTAACAAATAAAACGCTTGCTGCGTATCTTTTCACTCATCCAGTCACGGGGAATTCAACGTTGACATTTTTAGAGTTTTTTTCGTGAGGTGTTCTTCAAGCTTCTCCGTGTCTGCCGCTAGTTATCCTCGGCTCTCTTTATGTTTTTGAAGGCGCAATGGCGGCGGCGTAGATGACAGCGGTGCCCTGACCAGTCATGAGCTTGCATTCTCTGTCTCGTTCGACGGATGTTTAAAAAAAGTGGGCTCGACTCCGTACATATTTGCGTGCCTGCTGGGGCCCTATGCAAGGACAGATAATGGCGTTGCGTGTCCCCGCACTGACGCAGAAGCATGAATCAGCCTTATGTCTGCGGTTGTGTTAGGAAAACTGTGGAGTTAGCACTGAAGCAGGAGACGCTGTATCTTCCCCAGCCTCAGGAATGTGGAGGCATGTAGGGTGCTCTTTGTAACGGTCACGTGTGTTTTAGCTCTTTGTAACACAAGAATGTCAAGGTGCTGCAACACAGTTAGCATGGGGGCTTTCACTCGTCAGCCCATGTTGATGGTCAGCCTGTTTACTTGGCAACAACAGAGGCTGACGAGCTTCCTCTGAATTGCACCATGATGGTGTCACCACTGTTTGTCTTGTCTGCAGCAGTTCCAGTTAAACATTATCGTTTAAAATCTCATGAAGCTAAGGCTACGGCCTGAGCTGTGAGGCCTGTAGACGTTGACTTGTAGGCCGAGGAAAGTAAAAAAACCTGCAAAGCAGGTATTCATGCCTTTTAGAGATCACTGTTGGCCTACTTGTCCAACTGGATACCCAGACTGCAAATAGTGGGTGTCTGTAGAGGAGGTTGTGAGGCAACAGCTGAAGAAAATTTCAGATAGAAAACTGTGAATGGCATGTTTTACCATCTGCATCAAGAAACCTTCAATTATTGTCTAAGTTTTGTATTCGAGAGCATACGAGCAGTGTGATTTAATAAAACAACAAACCACCCAATTACGTAAGAGTTGAATGTTCATAAACCACCCTGTTATGGCAGCTTTGGGCACATGGTACAGTGGTCTTAACTTATGTGTATGTGAATGTCTACGGGGTAAGTGGGGTAGACGGTAACCAACGCCTTTTGATTTTTGTAGAGCTCTGTTTGAGTACGACCGAACAAGAGACAGCTGCCTGCCCAGCCAAGGATTGAGTTTCACCTATGGGAACATCCTTCATGTGATTAATGCTTCTGATGACGAGTGGTGGCAGGCCAGGCTCGTCACACCTCATGGAGAGAGTGAGCAGATTGGGGTCATTCCCAGCAAGAAAAGGTACCACCGCAGTCCCCCAATCCTGACCTGTTCACAGTGAGACAAAGCTCCAGTGACGACTTAAAACACACAAATATTTTTTTTTCTAGAGTGGAAAAGAAGGAGCGTGCCAGATTAAAAACGGTGAAGTTCCACGGCAGGACAGGCATGATTGAGTCTAATAGGGTAAGTGTGGAGGGCCAGCTGCTCCTCGCCCTGGTGGCTGAGCGGCGGTCCTCAAAGCTGCTGCAGGGCTCCCAGGGAGATAGCCTACTTCCTCCAGAATGTGGGGAAGAGACCAGCACCTGCTCACTGGAGCGAGCACTCCTTTTACTGTATAGGTTACAGCACAGAGAACCTAAGTCTTTGTGTCCCTCTCAGCTCCAGTTAACTGAGAGAAAGCCAGCAACTGTCAGAGGCTGTCAGATGTCATGTTTACACACCAGTTAGCTGTAATGCGAAGTTTGTGTTAAATATTTATTATGCAGGAGATTCTGTTTGTTGAAATGATGTTTAATTTGGTCAACAAACTCCTTCACATTGATGTGCCATTCAGTGTCACCCATTGCCTGCTTCTCATTCTCATTATTCGATGTATATTGTTTACATTTCATTTGTTTTGGTTTTATTTGTTTGCATGTTGAGTATTTTCATTGAAATCTAGTCTTTTTTTGTTTTCACCCTCTCATTGCCCCCCTCCCCCCTCTCACCCACACATCAACAAGCAGACAGTCAGAGTAAAGCGCAAAAAAAGCTTCAACCTCTCACGCAAGTTCCCGTTTTACAAGAGCAAGGAGAATATTGTGCAGGAGTTGGTGGAGTCTGAACGTGAGTATCAACTGTGTGATCGAGTGTGGGGTGGTGGGTGTTACCTTTTTTACCCCCTCCCACGTCCTTCCCCGTCATGCTTCAGTTCTGTCTCTCATCTTTCATCTTTCCACTCACCTCCGGGGATGGTTTGTGTGATGGCACCACTCATCCCTTTCTCACCATCCCAGAGAGATTTCCCCCCACACGCGCGAGAGCCAGCGTTGTCGGGCTGAAGATGTGGGGTTCCTCTCTGGGTGGGGAGGGGGCGCCGGCACATCGTCCAGAGGAGTGTGAAGCTGCGTGTGTGCTGCCTGCTGCTTTAGCAAGTTTGTGGCTGCATTAACACGCAGGCCTCGTTTAATCCTGATCAGTTCTCTGGTCGGTCGCTGACCCACAACAAGGAGAATGGTATTACTGGACTGGAGCTTTAACACTTAACAAGTCAAATCCCATTTTAATGGGATCGGGCTTGTGTAATTGTAAGGCAGAGGCTTACTATGAACAAAGTGGAGCTCCGACTTGATGAGTATGACAGCACCGTACGTCAGTGGGCTCACTCCTCTTCTTCTCTTTCCCCAATTCTCACTAACCTCTTCTTCCTGTCTGCTTTCTTCTCTTGGTTTCTGCTCTCACCTGTCGGGACACCTAGGACTTCCCAGGGTTAAGCGATGACTTTTATGGATCAAAGAGTTTGAGTAAGTGTGTGGTTATACTGTGTCAAGCAGCTGTCCCCAGAGAAAATGCTTTGTCACTGCAGGGCCCGGCAGGGCATGCAAAAAACCACACACATTTAGAGTGACACACACACACACACACGTCAGATCCACAGTACATACAAGAGAGGCGTTCATATAGAAGGGGAAAGGGAGGACACTTATTCCCACCTTCTCCCGGGGTTGCAGTGAGACTACGGCAACATTTCTAAGTGGAGTTCCTCCGAGTTGGCGCGCTCCTGCCGCACTCCGGCGAACACGGTGGCACTTGGATGTTTTCTTTGGTTTTCCTCTGTGAGATCTATCGCTACAGTCCCAGATCTGGCAATAGGAAACATTTGCCCAGGGAATTCTGGGTCGTTTGGGATACTGTCACAGGAAACACTTAATTTCCTATTGCTTGCACCTAAAACCACTTCCTAATATTTCAATAGTGATGCTGCACCAAGCAAGACTTCTGCTTTTCTATAATTCCTTTTTTTTTTTTCAAACAACCCCATTGTTGAATGTTTTTTTTCTCTGACTGTGCAGACAGGTAAACATTTATTTAACCCATATAACATTATTCTAAATGTCTTTTAATGGTCCAAAGTTCTCCCTCTCTCCTTTACAGAATGCCTGACGTCCAACACAAGTGACAGTGAAAGTAGTTCAAGTGAGTTTGTTTCATGAATACCAGTAAATTATTTTAAAGGTGTGAAATAAATGAGTGGGTTACTATTTTGTGTGAATTCCCAAAGTGAAACATTAATGTTTTTGTCCTCTTCCAGAGGGCCAGGAGGATACAATCCTTTCCTATGAGCCAGTCATTAGACAGGAAAGTGAGTAGAACCATCTGTTCTCCATTAAATCACTTTTTCCTGCTTACACGTATTCTAACTGCCACCCCCCCTCTAGTCCACTACACACGGCCTGTGATCATTTTGGGCCCAATGAAGGACAGAGTAAATGATGACCTCATCTCCGAGTTTCCCCACAAGTTTGGCTCCTGTGTACCCCGTAAGTGCAACGCCTCCTCCTCATGGTGCACTAACGGAAGAGCAGTCACACAATAAACCTGCCTTCTCTGCCCTTCTCAGATACAACCCGTCCAAGGCGAGAGAACGAGATCGATGGCCAGGACTACCACTTCGTGGGCTCAAGGGAGCAAATGGAGAAAGACATTCAGGACAATAAATTTATTGAAGCTGGCCAGTTTAATGAGAACCTGTACGGGACAAGCATTTTGTCTGTCAGAACTGTGGCTGAGCGGGTAAGCATCCAGTCCTTCCACCATAGTGTTGGATTGATGTAGGAGTTCCTTTAGCTAGTCTCCTGAATCTTAAAAACGTGTCTATTTTCACCAATGTTTAACAACATTTTAGAAGCATCATCTAAGCCACAATCTCCAGGCCTTTCCACTGGGTGTGTAAGTGGTGCTTAACGTAATCGCTGCATTTTCCCATGAGCTCAGTGGCACGTCCGTTCCTATCAGGAGTGTTTCACGCAAAGGTGTTCCATGCAGCTGTTCCCACAATGTCAGAGAAAATTGTAAGACCACGTGAGATTTAGCCAGTTCATATGACAATCAAGAAGAAACATGACAGCATGAATCCAAAAAGGTCTGGTTTATTTTGTTCAGTTTACCTCGGCTACGAAGGTGTCGCAGGTAACGATGTCCTACTTTTTTTTTCTTGCTAAGCCAAGGTTTTTATTTTGAAAGTTTCTAGATGTTTTACGCTGCTTTCAGAGTTTGATGCGTTCTGAAAGTATGGCAGAAAAATGGCTCAAAGCCTCATTTTAGCAGAGCGACTCAACACCACTCTTCTGAGATGCATCCCAAACGCAACACTTCACAGCTGGTTGAAATGCACTCGTCTACTATAACAATGGCTAATGGCTAACTACACTTTGCAAATGATACACAAGGCTCACGCGTCCGGTGGAAAGGTCCAGGTAGTCCCTGAAAAATGTGTTGTGATGCACCCTAACAAAGTAATTTGTCATTGGTCTGGCAGCAAAGGAAGCACTGCATTCTGGATGTGTCTGGCAACGCCATCAAGCGGCTGCAGCAAGCACAACTTTATCCGATTGCTATCTTCATTAAACCAAAATCCATTGAAGCCCTAATGTGAGTAGTGTCCTGATCTGTAATCGTACGTCTGCAGTTCTGAGTATCTGTTAAAGCAACTGGTCATCACCATTTTCAGGGAGATGAATAAGAGGCAGACATACGAACAAGCCACTAAAGTATTCGACAAGGCGGTTAAGCTGGAGCAAGACTTTGGGGAGTATTTCACAGGTTGGTGTCACTGTGCTTTACTGTGGTTCATTCAGGAATAATCTCTCAGCTGGGTAAAGAACTGATGATATATTGAGATTTAAAGTTTTTAATGCCATGTGGACAAATACTGACACTTGTATGTTTTATCAGCTAACTCCACCTCATAAATGATCACAAATAGGATGCTACTCCAATGAAGACATTCTAAATTAAATTCACAGAACCAAGTTCTTAAGTTTGATCCAAGTAACTATAGTTTCTGAAACGATAACTAAAGTGTAGTTAAATTAGCTGTTTGGGTAGCCTCTGATTCGTCTCTCGTGTGTGTTTGCTTTCAGCTATTGTACAGTGTGACTCGCTAGAGGAGATCTACAACAAAATCAAGGAAATCATTGAGGAGCAGTCTGGGCCCTACATCTGGATTCCCTCCTCAGAGAAGCTCTGAGCTCCCTGCCGTCCCCTCTGTGTCGAAGCAGAGCTTCCCTCTGGCCTCCCAGACACCCCACCAACACCCACATGGCCCCCGCTCCTCACCCTCTTTTTACAGATATGTTTCATATCAAGTTTTAGTGTCATCATTATGTTACTCTCTAAATGAAAAAAGAAGTCTTATCGCCATTACTGTGACTGTGCACCCCCCTGCATGATTTCTCAACAAAATCCATTCAAGACTGGAATTGCCATTCCAAAGAAATTAGTCAAACAAAAACAAAAGGAAAACCAAATAAGTCCTTTTGTGAACTGAGACTGCCTAAAGATCAGACGGTGGCGCAGAAGTCAGGAGAGAGGAGTTGTGGTTGCAAAATGAAGTTGCAGGGGAACAGAGACCAATCATACCAAGTTGGAACACTTTGTAAATGTTCATCAAAATCACATTTAAAGACACCAGATGAGAGGTGGAAGATCAACTACCGTTTTGTTTTTAGTTAGTGGGCTTATTTTTCTTTTTTGTTTGTCTATTTTTTGATGACTGGATAAAATGGAGCCCTGCTGATGGTACTGTTCCTGTTCATGGAGTCATCACTCTTGTTTATACTGACTGAGGAAATAAGTGGAAGAGCCTAACCAACTGGTGATGCGTTTATCTCAGACCAGCTTGCTGTTTGGTTGTCTGCGCTGATGAAGACATCACAAGAGGCAGATCCAGAGGAAGAAACGTGTTGTGAATCTCTACATTTATATTATAAAATCACAAGTTAAATCATTCTGAGATTTTACAACATTAAGAATACTCTACATTTTACACTTAACTAGAATTGTCAATTTGGAGGGCTGTTAATTTTTTCTTGTATTTTTTTATTTAATATTTGTGGTTTTTAGCTGCTCTGTAAAGGATGGGGGTAGAGAAGTGTAACTGGGATCTCTGCAAAACACCAAACTGCCTTACATCTAATACAAATTCTGTTTTGTGACTACCTGTTGTCTGTGAGGAAGGGAGGCTGCAACATTTGATGAGGAAGAGATCATTTTGTGTCCTTTAGCTGTCAGCAGCTCTGACATTAAGTGCAATAGATTTTAAAATCCAGCCCAGGTGGGCTCTTTTGGTTTCTTCTTTTTAAACATTCTACCTGTGTGATTAAATAATTAGGCTTTTTACAATTTGGACAGCCAGAGCCTCCTAATTCCTGTAGAGCAGCAGACGACCCTCTTACACTCTCTGCCTTCCTAGAGGATTTTCTCCTGATTCGTCACATGGTACTGTCCTATCTGCCACCACTGTGGTGGACTTAAAACGGGTAGAACAAGACAACAGTTGTATTGGATGTTTTAACGATTAAAGAGTCGGTATTACCTGTTTGAAATTGTCCCCCTGCCAAAAACACTAAAGTTGGATTTGAGTAAACCTTCATTCTTTGTCTATCTATAAACTTATGAATTCTTTTGACACGTTGACAAATACTGAACCACTGTGTTGACCTCGTGATTCTGGGCTGAGAGACCAGCTCAGGAATTTTAACGTCCAGATACCAGTTCCCCCTGTGATTGAGTGGCCATTTTTGGGGGGGGGTGTTGGAGGAAGGCACTGCCACTTAGTGAAAGGTGTTTACAGCTGGGTTGTGTTGACTGGTTGGGCTGAGAGCTCGATCACGTCCATCAGTTTGGTAACTTTTGAGTTTGCGCGTGGCATCGTTGATTGAAATGACCTGCTGCACACGTTAGTGGAGATCCTGGCGTTGTGTGTAAACACGTGGATGTTGTAAGGTACATGAGGGAGAGGAGTGCTGTGAGGAGATCCAGGAATATTCTTTCTTAATCAGATCTTTGAAGACTGCAAAGGGATTTTTTTCTCTTTAGACCCAATGAGAAGTGTTTACCCAGACTTCTGGGTCTCTTACACTCTCCTGCCCACCCATAGAGCACCTGTACCCGCAGGTGTGATCAGGTGTGCCCATCTGCCAGGCACCACTGCTAAACCAGCTGTCATTACCTGTGTCAAAACCAGAGTTCAGGGAATAACCGAAGGGAACAGAGCCATTTATAAGCCGCTTGCAGACTGTTTCAAAACGGTGTGGTAGCTGAACAATGTAAATAAGCCCCCAGCGAATCCCCTCCCCCCAATCCCCTCACCTGTGCTTCGTGCATGTGTGACTCAAACTGGAACTAACATGTTTTATAGATCACAAATGTCAGGTAAGTAAAGTTTGAGCTACTCTTTGAGATATAATTTCCATACAAATGTGCTGTAATGTCGATATTTCTCTTCAAATGCCTATTGGAACACTTAACTAGTGAGATGGGAACCCAGTTCCCACAAGTAGGGCCTGTCTACATGTGACTTCTTGTGGAACGTGTCTGGGTGTATAGATTTAAAAAGAAAAAGATATATATATATATATATATTGTAAAATAAAATGATGCAGGCAGAAACCTACACAGCATCACAGAAACCAGGAGCATTGATTCATCATTAGAAGTTTAGGACTGGTCCTCTGGTGTTTAGTTGAAACACAGCTGACTGTTAAAAACGTGCGTGGTATTCATACCTCGGTCAGCCATGTCAAAGCCCAAAGAACTTGATTTCATTTTACTCTTTCCATTGAGGTGGAGGTGAAGAGATGGAACCTGAATGCCTCTGTGTGTAACTGATGAGGGTCGTTCTGATGAGAGAAATAATGACATGCTTTTATTTTATGGGTGGGGTAGGTTTCAGGGTTCTTGTTTGTACTTTTGGGTGATGATGTTTCTGTTCTAGCACACATGTGCAGTAAGTGCTTGCAAACATGAACCCTTTGATTGTACAGTAGTTTCCTTCCTGTCACTGCAGGTGGTACAGCCTATCAGGACACTCGGCCTCATGGTCTTCCCTGTCCTAGTCATGAGGGAATGCAGTCCTGCAACTTTTTGTTTGGGGTTTATTTTGGGACTTGACAAGAGTTTATTTGTTTGAAAATAAAATATGTGACTCAGTTATGATTTGGATGTGCTTGTTATTCCGGTTTGAGCAGCTTTGGCTCGGGCTTGAAAGTCAAATCATTGCAAACTACAATTTTAAGAGTTTGTATTTTTTTTAATCAGGAAAGCATTACGATGGGTTTGCAGTAAAACATTTTGACATTAACAAAGAACAGGAAAAGGTGCCGTTAACAAACTTGATTAACTCGGCTGAAGTTTAGACTCGGAACACAGTTGATCATCCAGATGGGAACCATTGACCTGGCCTTTTAGTTTTCCATGGTGTTCTTTTTTGCTTTGTCCAGTTGGTCCAGGATTTTACTGTAGAGATCCGACATCTGCACACAAACATCTGCATTAGATAAAACCTCTATGTCGCACAAGAAACATCTGTTCCTTTTGAAAAGAGGAAAATACATTTGTCTTAAAGGATACGGTTAACAGATTTCATCTTAATGCTAAAGCAGTGTTCTGGTTGGCAACACTGACTTTCACGCTGAATGTGGAATGGATGCAGTCTGTTTAGGTCAATGATCGTTGTGTCCAATCAGAGCATTTACACCAGCTGCAGTGCAGAGCTCTAGAGACTCTCTGTATGGACACTGCATGCAGATTGTCAAAGTTAAGAAATGACCTTAGCCAGTAAGGGAGAGCGATGTACATTCGGTATATTTCCAAATTAATCTCATGTTGCATTATTTTATCCGGCTTTAGTTTTATTATTGACCGAGACATAATATTTCACCTTATTTTTACAGGTATATTTACCAAATTTCTAATCATTTGGTGCTCATGTGGGTTAGGGTTAGGGCTCGCTAACTGCACCTGTGGGTGCAGGAACAAAGCCTGCTTGGTGCAACTACAGGAGAGGTCACCTTAAGAGCTCCTGCCAGTTTCCTGTTTTGGTGAGGCCTTTTAGAGGCTGCTTTTAATTTTAAAAATGCCCCTAAACCTCAGAAATATAATCAGTCTCTTATATCTTGCCATTTCATGAGTCGAGCCGTAACATAAATGGGGGCTCATCCGGAATATGTCAAACCGTTGGAGACTAAACGAGCCGGGTCATAACAACCATAATGTTTACCTGTGCCTCGTAGCTCTCCCGCAGAAATCCCAAATGATGGACAAAGCTCATAGCCAGACCACACCACTTCTCAGCCTCCATGTACTGGTTCAAACTGTACAGCATTATGCCAGTGTTCCAGGCCTGAGTCAGGAGCCACAGGGTCTCCATCTCTGGGAAGACATCCGGCTGCATAGGAGGCAGGAAGATGTTCAAAAGGCCATTTAACGGGGCCACCTGGGTGACTCAATTCACAAAGTTGTCTTTAGAACGACGGAACAGCAAGAAGGCAAGTAAACTTTCATCAAATCCTGTGCTGGTTGTGTTAACCTTTTACTATCACTGGAACAGGAAAGAAAAATGTGAATTGACTCATTTTTATTTTTATTTTCTCCATTCAGATTCCCCAACACTTAAAGCTTGTCCCTTTACTTTGATCCAAAGAATTAAACAGCTTTCAAGTGAGAACTCCCTCTGAAAGAGGAAATACGTGCTGCCTCAAAAGGAGCATGATGTCTGAATAATTCCACATCTCAGAGCTGCAGCTCACCGGCAGTGTGATGATTTGTACGGCATATTAACATTGAAACTGGCAGGAAGGGGCGGTGAATGGAAGCCTCTGCTAATTGAACTGCAGCTGAAAGCCCATTGATTTAAAAATAAATAAATAAAGGAGAAGGAGAGAGATTTCTAGAAGAGAAGGCAGCCATGGTGTGAAAGAGAGGGCTTAATTACATAGCACGACACATTTCTGTTGGAGAAAATGGGAGGTGGGAGCCGAGGGATGTCTGTGTGTGATTGGTGCCGACTCACTGCAGCTGATATGATGGACAGGGCCTCCTCGAAGTAGTCCCACACCTCAGCCAGCGCACGGGCCTCCACCTCTGCCACCCCACTCGGGAGGGACAGCTTGATCAGGTCATGAATGCACTTGCTATGACAGAGACAAGCCGCACAATCAGAAACAACCTCCACCCCAGTAACTTAGAGGAAATGATGAGGGTGGTGTATGTTTGTGGTGTAGTGGTGCCTGCAGTGGGCCAGATCAGGCTGGGACTGCTTCTTGTGCAGAGAGAGAGCAATTCTCAGAGCCTTCTTACACAGTCGAGGGAAGTAGGCAGGAGCTTCCATGGCCAAGGCTTTGTTTAGGGGGCGATATGAGAGCATGCGGTAAATACTACCAAGAACTACAAATATGTCTGATAAGGACAGATGATGCATGTTCTTACCCGCCATGGTCTCTAACACTTTGGCTTCAACGTTTTCAAGCTCCAGTACGGACTCAAGTATCACCTCAACTTTTGTGTCATTCAGCTTGGCGCGAGTTTCAAATTCATACAGCAGCAGGAGTGACTCTGTGGGGTCTGATGGAAAGCTTTCTATAAAAACATGAGGACAAATGTTTAGTTTTTCATGAAAGGTTTATTTCTTCCAACTTCAGCCGCGTTCGATTTTAATTTCACCTGATGCTTTTAGGGTTTTCCAAACCTCCCAGCAGGTCTGAATGTACTCCAGAGCCTGAGTGAGCTCCTCCTCCACCTGTGAGCCAAACAAGAGGAGTGAGGATTCTGGATTCTCTGTCGCCATCTAGTGTTAAGTTCCTTATCAAAGGCAGAGAGGGATTAAACTGAAACGCCTACGCCTGCACCAGTAATGTGGTTAGTCACCTCTCCTCTCTGCTGGTCTTGGTAAATTTCCATCCTTTCTAATGGAGAGCGTGCTAAATGTATAGGATGGTGAGTGGGTGGCACACCTGGGCGGAGTAAGGAGAATTCCTGCAGAGCTCCAAAGAGGCGGCAGCGGCCATCAGCAGACAAGTCTTCTGGCCCATGAGCAGAACGCGGTCAGTAGGGCACAGCAGAGAGAGCTGAGAGGTCAAAGAGCAAAAACAAACAAATACATCTTGAATGCAACTTTAGTTAAACAAGATGGCATTTCCTGTATTTTACATCAGAATGGTGTTGGCTCTAAAACATTGCATAACTCATGGAATGCCAATGTGTTTGGGACTATTTTTATAGCCTGTGGTAATAATAACCATAATCCATTCTTTAATGGGTATTTTATTCATCAGTCTTCCAGTGAACATGTTTATTCCCACACTTGTAAAACCAAAAAACAAAAAGGTTCATGTCAGACCATCTGCAGATGTTTGTTGTTTATATTTTACTTAACACTCCCACTGTCCTAATGGGTGTGACCCGGTGAGGAAAGCTGACCATTGAGCAGGACTGATGGTTTATCCCTTGGGTCCATGTGGCAGGGGTGAGGAGTGAGCACCACCTCACCCCTGCCACATGGACCCAAGGGATAAACCATCAGTCCTGCTCAATGGTCAGCTTTCCTCAACGGGTCACACCCATTAGGACAGTGGGAGGGTTAAAGTAAACCGGCTAAACCAACATCACATACAAAACCCACGATACAAATCTACTTGGATTTGATCTAACAAACTTCTGGTTAGAAAGTCAAGGGTGAGCAGTAAACATAATCATTATTCCCAAAGCAGCCTTTCATCCCGTTCAGGTGTCCTAATCTCCCTTCATGTACAGTAGATCATGATTAATTCTACCGACACACTTACCTGGTAAGACAGCACAAAGAAATCCCTCATTCTGTCAGGGCTGCCCTCACACTGCAGGGCTGAGTTCCAAGCTGCAACAACAACACAGGAGCCCACACACAGGTGACATGAGGGTGCTGCGAGAGGTCAGGTGATGCGTACCATGTTATGGAGTCAGTACCAGTCTTTCTGAACCAGTTAGCCGCCTCTATACGCTGCTCAGCAGCCATCTGAGACTGGCGTGAAAGTGTCTGCAGAGCTGTGATGATGACAAACATGTCAGAGTTAAATATGCAAAACACACTGCTTGCACCCAAATATTAAGTATACTCACCCATTTTTAAATATGGCAGCAAAACATCCAGATTCACATCCCTGCATTGATGAAGTGTGTTAAAACCTTCATTAATATATCAAATATGTTCGTGTTTCCTTTTTGCCTCACCTCCTTTCAGCTGATTCATCTGTGGTGGAGAACACGAGCCGAACCAAACACCTGTAAAAATATGAGGGAGACCTGGATCTAACCTCCTTTTTCCTCACCTACTAACATTATTATACATAGACACACTTTCTGAGAGGAAGTAGAAAATAGGTCAGTGGATCAGAGGTGAGTGGAAAAACTAACAGTTACTACAGTCCCAGAGAAACACCTAGCAAACATCACCTTATGTAAATAAATAATAATTACATTAGAAATGATTTTATTGAACAAACTACAACCCAAATTTATTCACACTAGCCACGTTTACATGCGCACATATAATCAGATTGAACGCCCAATCAGATTAAAAATTCTGCATGTAAACATGTCAATCAGAATGTTCTGATCCGATTCGGCCTGGTCTGAATGAAATTTCTATCCGACTGAGAGAGGTGGTTTTGTCCAATTATCATTCCGATTGACGTGCATGCACACAGCCATTCAGATTATTGGAGTAAAATAATGCCCACTGTGCATGTGTGCAACAGCTAGCGAGCCTCCCCGTCGTCATTTGGGCTGCCTGACTTAAAACCGTCACCTTATCGTGGTGGAGGAGTTTTGGGCCATTCCCATCTGTACCGGGTCGGCCCGGGCCGGGTAGCCCCAGTCGGCCCCAGCCTGGCCCGGTTGATTCCACACATCCTTGTCTTAAGCCCATGTGGGCTGATTCTACCCACCAATCAGAGGCTTGCTCTAATGGAAGGTGTGAATTTGCTGTCAGCAGTGGGTGTGTTGGCCCTGGTCGGCCTGAAGCAGACCCCCTCGAGAAGAGGGCTGAGAATGAGCCTTGGTTGGCCCGGAAAAATACCAGGCCACCCAGATATGTGAACAACCTACGCTACCCGGCCCGGGCCGACCCGGTACAGATGGGAATGGCCCATTTGAGTGCCGTAATGATCCTAGGAGCTATGTTGTCTGGGGCACTTTATGCTCCTGGTAGGGTCTCCCATGACAAATTGGTCTTAGGTGAAGGGTGAGACAAAGAAAAGTTCAGAAGATCTTTCATGGACGTAAAAACAAAGAGTCGGAGTACCCGGCCCGGAGGGTTACCGGGGTCCCACCCTGGAGCCAGGCCTGGGGTTGGGGCACGTGAGCGAGCGCCTGGTGGCCGGGCTTTCACCCATGGGGCCCGGCCAGGCCCAGCTCGAACCGGATACATGGGCTCATCCAACTGTGGGCCCACCACCCGCAGGAGGGACATGAAGGGTCCGGTGCAATGTGGATCGGGTAGCAGACCGAGGAGGGAGCCTTGGCGGTCCGATCCCCGGACAAGGAAACTGGTTTTTGGGACATGGAACATCACCTCGCTGGCGGGGAAGGAGCAGGAGCTTGTGGCAGAGGTTGAGCGGTACCGGCTAGATATAGTCGGACTCACCTCGACACATAGCATTGGCTCTGGAACCCAAGTCCTTGAGAGGGGTTGGACACTCTCCTTTGCTGGAGTTGGCTTTTTGTTAGCCCGGAGACTCTCTGCCTGTGTGTTGGGGTTTACCCCGGGGGACAAGAGGGTAGCTTCCCTGCGCCTTCGGGTCGGGGAACGGGTCCTGACTGTTGTTTGTGCTTATGCGCCAAATATCAGATCAGATTACCCACCCTTTTGGAGTCCCTGGGACGAGTGCTAGATAGTGCTCCATCAGGGGACTCCATTGTCCTGCTGGGGGACTTCAATGCTCACGTGGGCAATGACAGCTTGATCTGGAGGGGTGTGATTGGGAGGAATGGCCCACCTGATCTGAACTCAAGTGGTGTTTCGTTATTGGACTTCTGTGCAAGCCGCAGTTTGGCCATAACGAACACCATGTTCGAACATAAGGATGCCCATCGGTACACTTGGTACCAGCACAGCCTAGGTCACAGGTCAATGATAGACTTTGTAGTCGTATCATCTGACCTGCGGCCGTATGTTTTGGACACCCGAGTGAAGAGAGGAGTGGAGCTGTCAACTGATCACCACCTGGTGATAAGTTGGATCAGATGGCAGGGGAAGATGCCGCGTAGACCTGGCAGACCCAAAAGCATAGTGAGGGTCTGCTGGGTACGCTTGGCAGAACAACCTGTCAAGACGGTCTTCAACTCCCACCTCCGGCAGAGCGTTGACCTCGTCCAGAGAGCAGTGGGGGACATCAACTCCGAGTGGGCCTTGTTCCACTCTGCGATTGTTGAGGCGGCTGTTGCTAGCTGTGGTCGCAAAGTGGCCGGAGCCAGTCGTGGTGGCAACCCCCATACCCGCTGGTGGACACCAGAGGTTCGGGGAGCCGTCAGGCTGAAAAGGGAGGCCTACAGGGTAGGGCTGCAACAAACGATTATTTGGATAATCGATTAATCGGATGGGGTCTCGACACGATTAATCGATTAATCGGATTACATGGGGAAATTTTTAAAAACTGCTAGGGAAACGTTATTTCTCTCCTTCCTTCACTTTATTTAACACAACATTATTAGAAAACAGTTCAATAGCAGAAAAACAACATGCCATCACCTAAATTGTCTTATAAAGTGTATAGACAGAGACCCTAAGCTACACCTATCTGTGACCTAAAATGCTTGGTCCAAGTTAAACAGCTTAAGGGCAATTCTCATCTGTTTTGTTTGATCTCATCTGTTGACATTTATTTTAAATGTAATTAAACATAGGCTGTGAATTAATCAAAATTGATCACTATTTCCAAAAATGACTGAAAAAATACCAAATAAAACAAAAGTAAATGAATGCCATCCTCCTTGCGATGATGCCCTGGGCAACTGCCATAAAGTCACATCAAGAAATGCTGCTGATCATTCCAATGATCCCAAATAGACTCACATTAGGCCACATGAAAGCAACTGAACCCAAAAATATATTAACCAGTATATAACTGCACTCTCACACAACACGCCTGCAGCAACAGTTAGGACTCCTCCCTCCCTTTTAAAAGCGTTTTTGCTTCCGAGGACATTGTGGTTGTAAAACCACATGCTAGTGGTCTGGCCCCGGTGTGATCAACCAGTTTCTGCGGGAATGTGACGGCGGAACCAGGGCCAGATTAACACTTTGTTGTACCCTGGGCAACAATATTCAAGGGCTCCATCATCACGACCCAAGGATCACCATAATGTGGTCACATACAGAATATTTTACTGTAATATGCAGTAAATATACTCAATACTTGAATGCCTGACAACACGTAACCCACCCAGAGTAACCTTTGACCCACCTCGTGTGGACTGACCAATGACGAGAGGGTCTTAACTTGAGGCCCTCTCTTCATTGGTCAGTCTGCATGAGACTGACTCTCAACTGACGTTCAGTCGTAGGCAGCGAAGCGTCTCTGTGCAGCGCAAAAGCCCGGGTGGACAGTTTGTTTAATGTAGGGTGATCATATTTCCATTTCCAAACAAGAGGACAGGGGATCTGTGCCTATGACGTCACACTATGGCAACGCCACACAAACCATGTTGGGACCCATTTTTTGTAAGAACTAAATTAATATCAGATTCTGCCAATAAAAGGGCTCTAAAACAATTCATATGTAAATATTTTGCATATTTAATGCAAAATCTCATTTTTATGCTTTAGTGCTGCAACAAGGTTTTATTAATAATAAATTATTATACCTTTTGTTTTACTACAGCATCGGTACGCTTCCTGTGCACAGATTATTAAGGATGCTTGTTTCAGCTGTGAGATTAGATGATAGGATCAATGAAAAAATAAGTTGTCACACACTCCATGGAAACTTTCAGAGAATCCACAAATAGTGGCTTTCAAATGGTTTTGTTACTTTTTGCAAGTTTATAAAAGAAGCAGATGAGACAGCATGTCTGATAATTTAGTTTTTCATCTGATAATATTAGAACATGTCAGTAATGTCTGAGGGGCTTTTATAAACACCGTATAACTAACACTCCTGGAGAGGGTATGAATTACACAGAGGCTTCTGGGGAGCCCAGTTAGGGGGGGGGGGGGGGGGGGGGGGGCATTTTGCCTTGGCCCCCAAAATGTCTTGAAACGGCCCTGGGTGTGTGACTGAGTTTTGAAGGTGATCTGAATTCAGATGTATAAATATGACATGTGTATAACTTATTGTTTTTTACTGGTAAAAACGTGTAGTGGAGATAAATCTACCTACATTTTACTTTTCAACACTTTGTTTTGTTTTCTTGTTTTTATTTAACTATTTTCCTGTCCTGTCTGTCTCTCATCTTCCTGCATCTCCTCATAATTCTCCAGAAAATCTGTTGCCTGGATTCTTACCTTTTCACCTCATCAGTTACTTTTGAGCAGATCAAAGGGATCTCCTGACCGCAAAGCGCAGAGCGCGTTTTCGATGCTGCGTGAGGTGACATCACCACAGCACAGGTGATGAGATCCGCAGTAGCGCGCTTCAGGCACAAATAAGACCGAAAATAGAGAACATGTGCAGACAAGAACGATTGTGTGCTAATTATAGTTTTTTCGTTGCGCCACTTTGAGAATGGAAGCAGCTGCCTGGATCGCTGCGCAACAATGCGGAACCGGTTCGCAGCAGCGCAAGTCTGCAGGCTCTCCCTCGCACTGATCTGCCGGTACCGGCTCTCCCTCGCGCTGATCTGCGGCTCTCCCTCACGCTGATCTGCGACTCTCCCTCGCGCTGATCTGCGGCTCTCCCTCGCGCTGATCTGACTTGCTCTGGTCTGCGCGCAACGGCGGGCGGGAAGGGGCGCTTTTGGAAGAGTTGTGCGACACAACGAATCGATGACGCAATTCGTTGCCAACGCTTTTAGTAATCGATTTTCATCGAATTTATCGATTCGTTGTTGCAGCCCTACTACAGGGCGTGACTGGACTGTGGGTCTCTGACGGCAGCAGACAAGTACCGGATAGCCAAGCGGGGTGCAGCAGTGGCAGTTGCCGAGGCAAAATCTCAGGCGTGGGAGGGGTTTGGTGAGGCCATGGAGAAAGACTATCGATCGGCACCAAAGAGGTTCTGGCAAATTGTCCAGCGCCTCAGGAGAGGGAGGCAGCAACTTGCTCACACTGTTTACAGTGGGGATGGGGAGCTGCTGACGTCAACTGGGGCGATAGTCGGGCGGTGGAAGGAATACTTTGAGGAGCTCCTCAATCCCACCTACGCGCATTCCGAGGAGGAGCCAGAGCCAGGAGACCTGGAGATGGACTGTCCAATCTCTGGGGCAGAAGATTCTGAGGTAGTCAAAAAACTACACAGCGGCGGAGCCCCGGGGGGTGGATGAGATTCGTCCTGGGTATCTCAAGGCTATGGATGTGGTAGGGCTGTCGTGGTTGACACGTCTCTGCAACATTGCGTGGTCATCGGGGGCAGTTCCTGTGGAGTGGCAGACCGGTGTGGTGGTCCCCATCTTTAAGAAGGGTGACTTGTGGGTGTGTTCCAACTATAGGGGATCACACTCCTCAGCCTCCCTGGAAAGGTCTACTGCAAGGTACTGGAGAGGAGGGTCCTCTCCAGTTGAATCTCAGATTGGGGAGGAGCAATGTGGTTTTCGTCCTGGCCGTGGAACTGTGGACCAGCCCTATACCCTTGCAAGGGTGATGGAGGGGGCATGGGAGTTTGCCCAACCAATCCACATGTGTTTTGTGGATTTGGAGAAGGCTTATGACCGTGTCCCCAGGGGCTCCCTGTGGGGGACGCTCCACGAGTATGGGTTGGGTGGCTTTCTGTTAAGGGCCATTCAGTGCCTTTACCAGAGGAGCGTGAGTTTGGTCCGCATAGCCGGTAGTAAGTCGGACCTGTCCCCGGTGAGGGTTGGACCCCGCCAGGGCTGCCCTTTGTCACCGGTTCTGTTGATAACCTTTATGGACAGAATTTCTAGGCGCAGCCATCGTGTGGAGTGTGTCGAGTTTGGTGGCAGGAGAATTTCGTCTCTGCTTTTTGCGGATGATGTGGTCCTCCTAGCTTCATCCAGCTCTGACCTTCAGCTCTTGCTGGGTAGGTTCGCGGCCGAGTGTGAAGCAGCTGGGATGAGGATCAGCACCTCCAAATCTGAGACCATGGTTCTCGACCAGGAAAGGGTGGCTTGCCAACTCTGGGTCGGGAGAGAGGTCCTACCTCAACTGGAGGAGTTTAATGGGCCATTCCCATCTGTACTGGGTCGGCACGGGCCGGGTAGCGTAGGTTGTTTACATATCTGGGTGGCCTGGTATTTTTCCGGGCCAACCAAGGCTCATTCTCAGCCCTCTTCTCGAGGGGGTCTGCTTCAGGCCGACCAGGGCCAACACACCCACTGCTGACAGCAAATTCACACCTTCCATTAGAGCAAGCCTCTGATTGGTGGGTAGAATCAGCCCACATGGGCTTAAGACAAGGATGTGTGGAATCAAACGGGCCAGGCTGGGGCCGACTGGGACTACCCGGCCTGGGCCGAACCGGTACAGATGGGAATGGCCCATTAGTATTTTGGGGTCTTGTTCACGAGTGAGGGTAGGAGGGATCTGGAGATCGACAGGCGGATTGGTTTGGCATCTGCAGTGATGCGGACGCTGAGCCAATCTGTCGTGGTGAAGAGGGAGCTGAGCCAGAAAGCCAGGCTTTCGATTTACCGGTCGATCTACGTCCCAATCCTCACCTATGGTCATGAGATTTGGGTAATGACCGAAAGAACCAGATACAAGCGGCCAAAATGAGTTTCCTCCATAGGGTGGCCGGGCTCAGCCTTAGAGATAGGGTGACGAGCTCGGACATTCGGGAGGGACTCAGAGTAGAACCGCTGCTCCTCCGGATCAAAAGGAATGAGTTGAGGTGGTTTGGGCATCTGGTCAGGATGCCTCCTGGACGCCTCCCTGGGAGGTGTTTTGGGCATATCCTGCCGGCAGGAGGCCCCCGGGTCGACCCAGGACACATTGGAGGGGTTACATCTCCAATCTGGTCCGGGAACGCCTTGGGGTCCTGCCGGAGGAACTGGTGGAGGTGGCTGGGGAGAAGACAGTCTGGAGCTCCCTAGTTGGGATGCTGCCCCTGCAACCTGGATCTGGATAAGCGGAGGAAGACGATGACGACTTAAAAAATGACAGCCTACTTAACGAGCGCCGGCTTTTAAATTTGATGGCAAGCCGTCCCCGTTTCAGTAGCATCTAATCCATAACTTGCATTTTGTGGAAGTAAACTAAAAATCTGATTATTGCACAAATCATTTGACAAACGTTTTCAAGTCTGAACTGGAAACACACAGATTCATTTCGGTTATGCAGCATGGATCCCCGTGTCTGTGAACGCAGCAGCTGTTTCTGCAGCAGGTGGATGGAGACATGCTAATAAAGAAGACGGTAGCATGGTTACACAGACCTGGTTTGAGTTTAAAGAGGCTGATGTTGAGTAGAAACACATCCTCAGTTAAATATTCTGGGTGACTATCTGTGTAAAAGCACGTTATCGCAGATGAGATGAGATGCGGTTCGTTTATTAACACATGATGAACACTGGCTTCCAAACTTTCTGAACATCTCCTGTTTTTTAGTTGGAACCAAAATTTCTCAACAGTTTCAGATAAACCCCCTCCCACCCCGCTCAGCGCTGCACCCAGCTGTCACATCAGACCCGCAGATCAGCTGATCAAGAGGCAGAGACAAGGATAACCCTCCCTTATTTTAATATCGTCAACAAGAAAATGCAGCAAAGCGTATATATGCAGTTATTTACAGAAGAAAACGTAACTTCTATGAGCAAAATAAAATCATTAAATTGATTAAATGAATCGGGAAAGCAGGAAGAATTGTTTTTTTTTCAGTTTTTACATTTTTCATTTCGTTTCATGACGTTTGTTCACAATTTTTTTTTCCGAGAAAGAAAACTGCGCATGCTCAGCCTATTTAATCTGATTTAATAATTGATGCATAAAAACTAACGGCATGATCAGATCTTTTCAGTTAGTGTGCATGTAAACATAGATTTAGGTTTCAATCAACCTAGATTTGAATCGGATTGGGGAAATTTGGTAGCCTGGTCTGCCAGACTCGTCCTCTGATTAATTCTGCACAGAGAAAGAGTCTGGTAACTCACAGGCAGAGAGGCACTTGAGGGGCGGGACTAGGCAGCTAAAAAATAACCAATCAGAAAAAAGATGGAAATGCCGATTGTACCGCGCAACGCTGTAGTTTTTAGCTGTAGTCAAAAATGATGTCTGGCGATAGCACAAGCATCTTAGTTTTGAAGAAAGGCTTTTAGCGCTTCTACTTGTGGTTTTAAATACGTGTCTAGGGTTGTCACGGTAACCGGTGTAGAGGTAAACCCCGGTAAAAAAGTTGACAATAATAATAACCGTCTTGTTTTTCAAAAAATATATTATCTCGGTGGATTACCGTGGCTGCAGTGTAGGCGCGGTGACCCTCACCAGCCACCGTATCATCTGCTGAAGTTGCCGGCGGCACATGCGCACTTTGTTTACAGCCAAAACTTTCTTGAAGCCAAAGCTGAAATAATGGCCAAAGGAGGAGGCGGCAGCACTCAGGACATTTACCATCCCTCAAAGAAGACAAAGTGGGAAGTACGGGCATTTTTGGGATATTTGAAGAATGCCGAGGGACAGTTGATAGAAGACGGCTATCCTGTTTGCAACACATGCAGAAAAAGTGTCTGTGAAAGGCAGCAATGCTTCAAATCTCATGACACATCTGCGTGACCATCACCCACAACTCTACAGTCAACGCAAGGCAAGCTAACGTTAGCGTTTTAGCTAAAATGTGTGATCCGCGGATTTGGGTTGAGGGAGAATGCAACGAGTCGCTATATAAAGCAGCCGCAGCGCCCGCTACCTGCATATAAACCGTGTCGAGGACACCCCCATGTTGAAATGATGCTATGCATTACGGGGCTGCCAGGGGCAGATAAGAGTTGGTCTCTCTCCCAGAATAATTATGAATTTAACAATGATTACTGCCTGATGACATTTTCCCACATCTGCAAAGCTCACTGGAAGGACACAAACCGAGGACAATATTTTCCTGATATAGGGTTTATTACTCAAGTAAGGGTAAAAAAAAGTATCTGATTAGAAGGCTACTTGAGTACTGAGTATCATCTGATCTAATATTTTTAAAATGATGACATCAAACAGAAAAAAAAAGAAGTTATGGGCAAATATTGGTATTTAAAAGACTAAAGGGGAAAAATGTAAACAAATAAACAACATTATTACAAAATAACACATTTTAGGCTAAATTTAGACACAAACTGAGGACAATATTTCCTGATATACAGGGTTTATTTAGTTGTCTGAAAATGTAACACGTTTAAACAAATACAGCGATAATACCGAAAACCGTGATAATTTTGGTCACAATAACCGTGAGGTTAAATTTTCACACCGTGACAACCCTAGATGTGTCCAAGTCATTTAGAACAGAGGAAAGAGCTGCAGCGAACTCTGCTTAGGTCGCCATGTTCAACAAGCTCAGTGTGTGACATACGCTACTCGGCGCTGATTGGCTCGGTTAGAATTCTCAGGGGGTGGGGTTATTTGAATAGGAGAGTTCCCAGACCCTTTCTCTGTGTAGAATTAAACAGAGGAGGAGTCTGGCAGACCAGGCTAGAAATTTGGCGCATGTAAACATGGCTATTGTTTATTTTAGGTGTTTATAACTTCCACTCTCATAAATCCTGTTAGATTATAGCATATAGACCAGTTATTATGTTTGTTGTCTGCAGCCATTGGTAAATACAAACATAACATATTCTGTTTAGAAAAAATTCTAGTTTAGACCTTTAGAAAAACCTAAAAATCCTTTAAACACCAACTGCTTTCAGTTGTTTAAGCAGCTAAACACAACAGTAAAGCTGCCATTGCTGCCCTTAGTTAATGTGAAAATGTGCTTGTTCATAAGAACCATTCAGAGCTATAAAGACCCACCTCCTAATGACATCAAACTCAAGTAATTCATTCTTTTCATTATATACATTTTTCTTTTTGACCAAATTTTGTCGTTTCCACTTCTTATTGATTTACCATTCAGGTTATTCTACAGTTTCTATGGCATATCATTGAATGTCTTTGTTTTTACTGGTAAATTCTTAATATGCAGCATTTTAGTAAAACTGACAACAGCAACTCTATATTAGACTTCTCTAGTTATATGTGAGTATTCGCATACCTCAGAGCAGTCACAACTTGAGCTTCATCGTTGGAGGTTTGACACAGAACCTCCAGAGCTTTCATGGCTGCTTCCTGCTTTCCATTCTGCCACAGGGAAACACACATCCTCATCATCACTAAAACACATCATAGGGAGGAAGAGCTAATATGGCTGCTGCCCAGCAGAACTGCTGACAGGTGTTGTAATAAAATGAAGCAGAACTAAACAAAGGCAGGAGCCAGGCCGTAATGCTAAATAGAAGAAATAAACCAATTCTTTTTTGACTGAAGCAAGTGAGTGTTGAGATTGGGTCTACCTCCAAAGCAATCTGAGCAGCCAGACTGAGGAGATAAGAAGCTGCTGTGTCAGATACCAGCAGTTTGTCCTCCTTACATAACGGACTCTTGGACAGAAGTCCCATCGAACTCAGCGCCTCTGCAGCTGGGGCAAACAAGAAGCTTCATCAGCACAAACTATGATGGCAAAACAATCAGCAATAACTATGAATTAATGTCTCTCCTGTGCGGGCATGTTGATACCTTTCTCTGTGTTGCTCTCCAAAATAGCAATCTTGTAAATGCCGAACAGAGTAAAGATGCTTTCAGGATCGCACCTTTCTGCTTCTCTGATGGCGTCTTTGGCCTGAGAACGCATGTTTTAATATGAATGCAAACATAACGTCACTACTGCTTTTGCTGACTTGGCCTGCTGCTAAAGCTTTACCTTCTCCAGCTGCTGAAGCTGCAGAAAACAGGAGGCTCTGTTCCTCTGCAGTTTGCCTAAGTTGGGCTCTATTTGACCCGACTTAAAGAAACTCACAGAGTAGTTGTACCACTCAAGAGCCTCAGCATAGTTACCTGCCTGGGGGGAGTGAAGGTAAACTACCATCAACATGTTTGCTTCTGTCTGCATCAAACACATCTGTTAACCCTTTGATGCATAGTGGTCACTACAGTGGACAGGTACTCAAAATTGTTATTTATTTGTTTTTGCTATTAAGTACAGCTGTTGAAGACTTTATTGCATTTGAGCCCCTCCATTTGGACTTCATCAAGTCAAGCCAACATATTTCATGTTCAAAATGCATGCTGTCCACTGAGGTGGACATGTAATAAATTATTTGTAAATTATAAAATTTCACAAAAGATATTTGTTGAAATTTGTTTAATTCGCACCTAAAGACAAATGAAAAAAATTGTTACAAAAATCGTGGTTGAAGATTTCATAATTCATGCATCAAAGGGTTAATAAAAAATTATCTATAGATGCAGTTGTTCACATCTGCAGTAACATTTAAAAGCAACACGCAGATGAAAGAGAACACCATTTCTCTTATTGTAGTGATGGAAATGAGTTGCTATGGTCGGAGTACATAACATTTATTTTTGAAAAAAAAAAATCTGTTTAGCACACCTCGTAGTGTTTAGATCCCTGATCCCACAGCAGGACATGCAAACATGAGAGGGCCTCTGGAGCCAGCTGCTTACCGGTATAGTGACCTGTGAGAGTAGAAAAATAAAATACCTTCAGTGCATGTCCAGGATTTGTAATGGGTTACTCAATTTTTGTTTTTCTAAAGTGACTTTTATAGAAGTCACTACAGAACTGACCAGTAATGATGTTTTCTGTCTTCTGTTTGGCTAGCAGTTCCTTGCCTCTCTGCAGCAGCAGCTCAATATGCAGCACAAGAGCTGATCCCAGGTCAGGAGAAGACTCAAAGTGCTGACACACACGTTTCAAATACTCAAATGCCAGCAGATCTCTAAAATAACCCAAACACATATCAGCTGGAGTTAGATAGTGGATGTCTAAGGTTTCTGACAAGACACAAATATTGTAAAAGCGCACACGTTTGAGTGTGTGAGCATGCTGTGCATTTACCTAGAGGAATCACTAAGAGCTGTTTAAGGGTTAGTACCTGTCTTCAACCATGAGTAGTTTCACGATGCTCAGACACACTTCAAGAGAAACCTGAGATTCAAGCATCTCAATAAGTCCTGAAAACACATGTTTCACTTTAAAAATGTGCATTTCTAACACAGCTAAGGTATAGTTCACTGAAAACCCATTTTTAATGATTATTTCTGATTATAATCAGTCCCTGAGTTTTTCATGCAGGCTGCACATGAAAGTAGTCTTCTTCACATATCTCCTGAATAAGCTTCTGACAGAAAATAGACAGTGAAACCCCAGAACAGCGGTATTCAATAGGTACCTTCTGTGTGTGTGTGTGTGTGTGTGTGCGTGCGTGCATGTGTGTGCTCTGTCTTCTCGATCCCCAGTGAGTCGTGGAGGATGGCTGCTTATACTGAACCAGGATCCTCTGGAGGTTTCTTCCTGTTAAAAGGGAGTTTTCCTCTCCACTGTCGCTGCATGCTTGCTTAAAATGAGGATTGCTGTAAAGTCACTGACACGATGCAATCTGCTGGGTTCCTTATATAGGAAATGTTTTTCTGATTGGCTTAATGAACTGACCTGAATTGGAATGTTTATTATGTGAAGTGCCTTGAGATGACTCTTATCGTGATTTGGCGCTATATAAATAAAATTGAATTGAATTTGTGGCACCCACACCAGGCTAGTGTTATTTGTGGAGATAAAACATCAACGTTGCGGTACAAACTGAGTAATAGGTAGAGTTGCTTTGCTGTTAATCAATCTGAGGTGAGATGTTCAAATATCAGTCATCTGAAGCTCTACTCTGATGTGGCTCACTTCTTGTTCCTGAAACTGGTGCACTGGAGCTTTGTTTCCCCAGAGTATGACTTACAAGAGATTCATTCCTACTAGAGACCACTACAAATATAATGGTTAAATGAGTGAACCACACCTTTTAAGTTACCCACTGACACAAACGAACACTTCCCAAGTTCCCAGAACAAGTCCCATCCTTACGTGTTGCAGCCGGAGCAGAAGAAACCTGACCAGAGAAGTAAAAATCTTGGGAGTAGAGACTTGATCTAAGTTGCAACATCTCATTATTCGTCAATCTGTGTCTCCAAATTCTTAGCAGATAATGCTCCAGTGTCCAGTGGTAACCACATTCAGTATGAATAACTCATTGAGGTCTGGTATTAACTGACCTGTGCTGATAAGATTGTCTGGGGCCCCACACCTCATGAGGATTCTTATCTTTAAATACAGTCCAGATGTGCTCACACACTCCTGCCAGAATGCACAGAATCAATCAGGTATGGAGTATCATTGTGTTTCCAGAGAACAATGTGAGAGAATCGCTACTCATATCCCACCTTGTTGGCTAAGCTGACAGCATTCAGGGCCTGCTCCTGAAATTGCTGGCAGTCCCACTCGACATAAACTGTGGCGAGGAGCCGCAAAGCCTTAGCCTGTAGAGAGAGGAGAAATCCTTTTCATCATACAGCTGTTGCCATTGCTGTCACCTAATTGTGTTCTGTCTTACCAGAACATCTGATCCAGGTCCATACTTTACGTTTGTTTTCCCGATGTCATAGCTTTGGCTAAAAAAAAACAAGATTCTCACCGTTTAGTTTCTGAGCACTTGAATTTAAACTTTAAATATCGTCTTTACCCGAGCCAGAAAGAACTCTCCTCAAACTTCCTGAGATTGTACATTTCTAGTCCAAAGTTGTAGCACATGAAGGAGAGGTACGCCGTCTGTGTTCAGAGTTTGTTCACAGTTAACATCCCCCTCACTTCCAACAACAATATGTGCTGTGAATGTGATAAATCAATAAATATATACTGTTGTTAGAGTGATAATAGAGGGATTTTTTTACATCTTTTGGGAGTCGTTGCAACATGTCTTTACAGCGCTGCACGTAGCCCACAGCCTCATGGTGGTTCCCTTGAGTTAAGGCCTGTAGAGAAGATCAGACATGAACTTCCTACTAAATGTCAGGAAACAATGTGACACTCACTATCAGCTGCTCTAAATTTCCCCCTCATTGTTTCTCAGTTCACATTTTTGCTGTCTCACACTTCACACTGCAAGTCTGTCAGAACAGCACTTCCTAAGCTGCCAAATATCACAAGAACAAATATTCACATTGAAGGTGTCGAACATCACATCACATGCTCACCGATTCTGCCTGGCATGACAGAATTCTAAGTAGATCCTTCTCCACATCCGCCTTGGATGAAGAGCTGTCAGCTGCTGCATTGCTTCTGGTGGTTAGCTGGCTGTAGAGGGTTTCCAGGCTCTAGGGATGCAGCATCAACAGTCGTTTGTAAAAACACCATATTTCTGTTTGCTCTAAACTTGCACAGGTCTCAGCTCTCTCTTTCTCTCTCTCTTAGTTTGTGTGCTCATTTTTTATTCACCTTGACAGCAAGCTTCAAGAAATGATCTGCCATTTGGGGATTTTTGCAGTCCAGCCAGGTTCTCCCTGTTTTGCTGGCCATCTGTAAAGATTAGACACTGACAAATGGGCCTTGTTCTCCTGAAACGCTGAGCACTCACTGAGGATACCTGAAGCACTTCTCACCAGGATCTGCTTGCGGATGGTGCCCTCTGTTGGATTGTCAGGCTCACAGTAGTAGAGCAGACTGCATGCAACATGACGGACTGCATAGGAAAGAAAATGTTGCAGTATAATGCAATGTAGCTGTGACTCGCCCAGCTCATGCCTCACATTGTGTCAAATGTTTAATATTTTCTCTTGCTGTATTTATTATTCATTGTTGGAACTACAAATAATAAATACAGACAAACTAGGATGAAAATGGTACCTTTAGCCTTGGAAATTTCACTTAAAGCAGCACCCTTGTGTTTGGTAACTGCCCAGTTCCACAGCTGAACAGCACAGTCCTCAAGCTGCAGAAGACAATGCAGCTTATATATATTAATACACATTAATAATAAAAATTATAATACAATTAATACATTCTTATACGTTCTGTGATAAACAACTTCAGCATAAAAACCTAATAACTGTGCTGAAATATAGGTTATTATATGTTGAAATATTAGTTCAGCACTTGTTTACAAACATTATGTCAGACTTTATTTGAAGCAATATGGACCAGTATTGATCCCTGACTCTGACTGTGGGCTCCAGACCCTCTGAACATACCTTCACATCTGTTATCTTGGGTAAAAACTCTAAGCCAGAGATTTCAGTAAACAGTTCCTCTATAACTGCATCAAAATCTGTCAGATGTTTCTGCAGCAACTGTTCTGTGAGACCTGAGTAAAGGCAGAAGCAGATAAAAGAGTAGTCAACAAGACCCAAACAACAGATTAGGCCTCCACACACACACACACACACACACACACACACACACACACACACACACACACACACACACACACACACACACACACACACACACACACACACACACACACACACACACACACACACACACACACACACACAGAGTCTACAGAAATCCACCTAAAACTCAGACTGAGAGCAAATCGGAGTTCATAATGGAAAATCTACAGAAAATATTTCTAACTGATCAGGGTTTTTCCTGCGTTCAAATTTGCGTGGCGGCTGCCTTCAGCTATTTTTGTGCCGCCCCAGCCTGATTTCACTCTGCCCCCAGCTACATGGATGTTATTTTAACTGCAGTTGCAGCGTTGCGCCACTTAAGGGGCGCTGTATCAACAGCGGTGCACCAAAAAGCGCTAAAACCACTGCAGAAAAAGATGATCAAAAATTGCTTTTCTCGCTAGTTGGCACATATCTATGGTTGGTGCTATTGTAGGGTGACCATACGTCCTCTTTCCCCCGGACATGTCCACTTTTCAGTCTCTGTCCGGGGCGTCGGGGGGGGGGGGGGGGGGGGGGGGGGGGGGTCCCTACATTGATCAAAATGTCTGGTTTTTCATCCAGGAGCAGGGATTGAGTTATGGGGGCTAGATAACTGTCAGGGACAGATACAGTTTCTGCCTATTTTACAATATTTATGAACGCTCAGCGTAGCGGGACTGTTGAGCGAAGAGGACACAGAGCGCTCATCGTTGGTGCGCCCGCTGCATCCGGTGCACGATACATTCTCGAGGTGGTGCAAAAAAAGATTATTATTAACACATGATCGTTCATATCTGTTTAAATCCTCTGGTATTCTGTCTTTTAATCATTCCTGACGCGCTTATCCTGTGCTGCAGTGATTTCACCTCGCTGACGCACCATCGAAAAGCGCACTCCGCTTTGCGGTCAGGAGATCCCTTTGATCTGCTCAAAAGTAACTGATGAGGTGAAAAAGTAAGAATCCAGGCATCACTCTTTCTGGAGAATTTAGAGGAGATGCAGGAAGATGAGAGACAGACAGGACAGGAAAATAGTTAAATAAAAACAAGAAAACAAAGTGTTGAAAAGTAAAATGTAGGTAGATTTATCTCCACTACACGTTTTTACCTGTATAAAACAATAAGTTGTGCATGGGGTTGTCACGGTGTGAAAATTTAACCTCACAGTTATTGTGACCAAACTTAGCACAGTTTTTGGTATTATTGCGATATTTTTTTAAATGTGTTACATTTTCAGACAACTACATAAACCCTGTAAGCGCCTCGTGATTTTTATCTTGAGAGGCCCTATAGAAATTATACTTTCTTCTTCTTCTTCTTCTTCTGTATATCAGGATAATATTGTCCTCAGTTTGTGTCTAAATTTCACCTAAAATTAGTTATTTTGTAATAATGTTATTTGTTTACATTTTTCCCCTTTAGTCTTTAAAATACCAAAATTTGCCCATAACTTCTTATTTTTTGTCTGTTTGATGTCATCATTTAAAAAATATTAGATCAGATGATACTCAGTACTCAAGTAGCCTTCTAATCAGATACTTTTCTACCCTTACTTGAGTAATAAACCCTATATCAGGAAAATATTGTCCTCGGTTTGTGTCCTTCCAGTGAGCTTTGTAGATTTGGGAAAATGTCATCAGGCAGTAATCATTGTTAAATTCACAATTATTCTTGGAGAGATGCCAACTCTTATCTGCCTCTGGGAGCCCCGTAACGCATAGCATCATTTCAACATGGGGGTGTATGCGACACGGTTTATATGCAGGTAGCGGCGTTGCGGCTGCTTTATATAGCGACTCGTTGCATTCTCCCTCAACCCAAATCCTCGGATCACACATTTTAGCTAAAACGCTAACGTTAGCTTGCCTTGCGTTGACTGTAGAGTTGTGGGTGATGGTCACGCAGATGTGTCATGAGATTTGAAGCGTTGCTGCCTTTCACAGACACTTCTTCCTACACATGCTGCAAACAGGATAGCCGTCTTCTATTAACTGTCCCTCGGCATTCTTCAAATATCCAAAAAATGCCCATACTTCCCACTTTGTCTTCTTTGAGGGATAATAAATGTCCTGAGTGCTGCCGTCTCCTCCTTTAGCCATTATTTCAGCTTTGGCTTCAAGAAAGTTTTGGTTGTAAACAACAATGTGCGCATGTGCCGCCGGCAACTTCAGCAGATGATACGGTGGCTGGTAGCTGGTAAGGGTCACCGCGCTTACACCGCTGCCATGGTAATCCACTGAGATAAAAAAAAATTTTTAAAAACAATACGGTTATTATTATTGTCAACTTTTACTGGGGTTTACCACTACACCAGTTACCGTGACAAGCATAGTTATACACATGTAATATTTATACATCTGATACAATTCAGATCACCTTCAAAACTCAGTCACACACCCAGGGCCATTTCAAGGCATTTTGGGGGCCAAGGCAAAACGGAACACCCCCTAACCCTAACCATCGACCCTAACCCGTACATAATAGACATGCCATCATTACATTGTTAGCAGCAGAAATTAAATGTTATTACCATTTCCAATACAAATGCATGTTAATGAAATGCATTATATTTTACTGGATATATTTATGTGTTGTTTTGACTAAGATGAGTGTTATTAATACAAACCTAAAATGTTACTGAAATGCAGATCAAATATTTAAAAATATTTTTAACTATAAATGTCAGATGGGAAAAAGGGAACTAAACACTAATCTAATGCATATTATTGAGCCTTTTGTAATATTTTGCCTTTAAAAAAGTGAGGTAGTTCAGTTGAATGCACAGAATAGGCATGTGCTGGTGCAAGGTCAGGATGGTACCACCTCTGCCTCAATTTGAGCCAGGAAAAACCCTGCTGATGTTGATTTGCACGACAAATATGGGACTGTATCATTTAAAATACATTTATCATATTCTATCTATTCCCCTCCTTAGTGTGTGAAATTCCCAAATGTTAAAAAATCTGTTCGGCTGATTTATTTGCTACAGAGAAAAGCATTTTGTGTTTATTTAGCCAGAATTAATTCAAGATGAATATACTTGCAGGTAGAGCTGAAACAACTAATCGATTTAATCGATTATTAAAATAGTTAACAACTTTTTTAGTCATCGATTAGTTGTTTAATAATCATATTTTACCGCATAAAGTCTATTTTTTTACCACAATCTGACATCGGTTACAATCTGTGAAATTTGCCGCCAGTGTGTGGCAGTAATGAGCCACTGATCTACCAGTGGAGCCGTAGAAAAAGAAACGAGCCAATAAGTGCCCTCGGTTTTCATGACCTACCACATTATTGACGCTCATCTTGCTGTGAGAGATGGCGGAACAAGAAGAAATACGGAAGAAAAATAGAAGCGACAATACTGAAGAGAAACTCTGGACAAAAACCTCACGAGTATGGGAGCACTTCACTCTAGATGTCATGAAGACAGGTGACCTGCAAAATATGCAAAAACCATCTAGCATGGTACGGAAGCACGACGTCCCTAAGTGAACATTTGAGACGAAAACATGTGGGGGCTGATGCAGCAGAGGAAGAGCCAGCCCGGTAAGTATATAGTGGTCCATCACTACACGCAGATCAAATTTGGGACTTAGTGTTTTAGCTGAGTTCGAATGTTAAACATGTTTTTTTTGCCGCGTCAGTCTACGGTGTTCTACTTCTGATTGACTAAATGCAATTGTGAATCTCCGTGTTGTGAATCATGCGCTTGCCAAATTTAGCACGTCTGTTTATAAGAATGTTCTCGCTAAGAGAAAAACGGCACAAACCCATAACTATGTTCCTCATTCAAAAAAAAACAACTCCACGGAGAAAAATATACAGACGAGCTGTGTCCAGGTGAATATAACGCAGCATAGTTGTACGCTTTCAATTTTTAAATACAGGAGAAATTCAGAAAAAGTCTTTTTTTTTTACTATTAAAAGGCTGTTTTACTATCTAACACTGTAAAACGCCTCACAACGCATTTTTATAAAGATAAATGATCACTGTATATTGTTAATTAAAGCTAAATTAAAATCATATAAAGCTCTTAATAATCAAGCTCCATCATACATCAGTGATCTGATTGTTCCATACGTTCCTAACCAAGCACTTCGCTCTCAGACTGCAGGTCTACTGGTGGTTCCCAGAATATCTAAAATTAGGATGGGAGGCAGATCTTTTAGTTATCAGGCTCCTCTCCTGTGGAACCAGCTCCCAGCTTTAGTCCGTGAGGCAGACACTTTGTCTACTTTTAAGAATAGGCTTAAAACATTTTTATTTGATAGGGCTTATGGTTAAAATCTGATGTTAGCCTAAATCTGGACAAGTGGGGGAGTACAGGGAGGTGGAGTGTACAGTCGGTAAAGACGGCTCTCCCTTGCCCTGACTCCAACATGCCTCCATCTAAATTGGATAGATTATCCAGTTATCTCTGTAGTTATGCTGCTATAGGCTTAGACTGCTGGAGGACACACTGACCACTTTTCACACTCTACTGCTTTTTTCTACAGTCTGCTCTTTAACTGTACTATTTTCTGCAATTTCAGCTGTTTATTTTCTCTGTAAGTGTTTTTCTCCCCAGAAGAAGCTACAACGACGTTCTGCTGAGCTGTGGTGGCCTCATGGAGGGGGCCATCGACTAGCACATTGCTGCTAACCACTAAAACATTCTCCCTCTCCTGATAATGGCTTTTTGCTTTCCTTGACGTTGGATGTGCTAATACTAGTTTATCCGTTTAATTATAGATCCACTAGGATAAATACAATAAAGTTTATCTTTCACCAAATAGAATATTTACTAAGACATCACAATATAACTATAGACACATTACTAGTCTTTGTGAGTGTGCGTGCGTGCGTGTGTGTGTGTGTGTGTGTGTGTGTCTGCTCTGTCTTCTCGATCCCCAGTGAGTTGTGGAGGATGGCTGCTTATACTGAGCCAGGATTCTCTGGAGGTTCTTCCTGTTAAAAGGGAGATTTCCTCTCCACTGTCGCTTTATGCTTGCTTAGTATGAGGATTGCTGTATAGTCACTGACACTTGTCAGTGACTTGATGCAATTTGCTGGGTTCCTTATATAGGAAAAATTATTTCTGATTGGCCTAATGAACTGACCTGAATTGGAATGTTTATTATGTGAAGTGCCTTGAGACGACTCTTGTCGTGATTTGGCGCTATATAAATAAACTTGAATTGAATTGAATTAATTCAAATAATATAATATTGATTTAGTGTTATAGTGTGTGTGCTGCTTTATTTTATATGTGTACTTATATCAGTCAATTTGTGTTTCTTATGCAGAAAAAAAACAAGCAACGATGGACAACTACATGGGGAACAAGACACTTACCCCCCAGCAATGCATACCACTTACAAACTCTATTCTAGATTCTACATAATTTTTTATGGAATTTCCCTCTTATATTTTGATGCCAAAAAATTATTCTGGACTGATATTTTGCACTGTTTAGCTCATTTTACACCGCTGACTGTGTTCATGTGCAATAAAATCGATTGCAGTCAACTGCACAATTCTCCTATGTTTTTCTTTTTCTTAACTGAAATGTATTCATCACTTGTATAGGTTAAATAGCTAAACAATGAAACCGATTAATCGATTAATCGAAAAAATAATCGACAGATTAATCGATTATGAAAATAATCGTTAGTTGCAGCCCTACTTGCAGGAGAAGAATCATTTGGCTGAAGACACCCCAGAGCTCTTTTGTAAATACTATTTATTTTATGGAAGATATATTTTTTCCACTTATGAAAAACAAGATAAAGATGATCACATTTCAACTCCTTAAACCTTTTCTAAGAGAAAGTGAGTGACTAATATCTGGTTTGGAGATTATGATCCACTACTTCGTTTTCATTCAGTAAGTTTCAGTAAGTCCTTTGTGGCGCGACACACAAAAAAAAAAGAAAGAAAGAAAAAATAACGTTTGTTTTTGTCCCGATCGCACGGAATTTGGGCACTTTTACACCTAGTCCAAAAAGTAAATAAATCTTGAGGAGGCGGATGCACGGGGGGTGGGGGGTGGGGGGTGTGGTTCCATCTCACAGCGCTCCTCCGGGTTGCACACGTTCTGCTGCTGTTTCTCACCAGTATCAGCTGATGGAAGGTTCTAGTTTCGTTGCGCCATTTGTGTCAGCGGACACGGTAGGGTCAGGGGGGGGGGGGCAGGGCATGGCGCTTAGCCTGGCTTATAAGCGCTAGGGGAAACCCTGTTGTTTATACGTGACCAGACCTATCGTCGTGTTTGAGAGACTCTAATTCATTAACAATGGGTAAGTATGCTATTTATTAGAATATTTTAAGATCAATAGTACTTTAAAGTTATCAAAACTGCAGCTGGGTTTGTGCCGGCGGTTAGGTTTGTGCCGTAAAGCCAGTTACTATTAGAGATCGGCCTTTATTTACCCCTGCTGACAGTGAGACCAGCTAATGTAGGAGACCTGGCCGGTAATGGAATACAGGCCAATATTAGAGGATTTACGATAGGGTTGGGAATCGAAAACTGGTTCTTATTGAGAACCGGTTCCCAATGTTTCAATTCCCCTCATCACTTCCAGTTGAAGCAAATGATGTCACGGCGCTTGTTGCGTAGCTTACGGAAGCAGGAAACATGGCGTCTAAGCGGCATAAAAATCTCAAAAGTTTGGTTATATTTTACAAGACATTTTAGACTGGATATTTCATAATCAGGTGACTCAGGCTTTTCTCATGCCTTTTAAATTTTTTATCCACGATTCCTTATCTTAAACTTGTGTTACATATTCTGTTTTTAGTTATTTGTGTGTTTTAATATTTTATGATGCTTTGTTGTTTGTTGTCTATTAAATTTCTTTTATTTGTTTTCATTATTATTGTTTTGCAGAACTTTGGAGTAACAATGTTGCCATTAAAATTTAATAAATTTAAATATAAAAAATTTTCACTGATCACTAAGTCACAGGCTCAGTTACACATAACACTACTGCTTCTCTACAACAGCAGAGGAGAGCAGAACACCTTCTGTTTACCTCCCGCCATGTTTTTGACTTGTCCTGAGCGGCCACAAAGGTGGAAAGGTGTCATGCCACAGTCGCACACATGCGCAGTGGGCATAATTTGACTCCAAGGATCTAAATGGGTATGTACATGGACATCAATTGGAATAATGATTGAACAAAACCACCTCTCTCAATCCAAAATGGAATTTCATTCTGATCAGGCTGTATCAGATCAGAATATTCTGACTGACATGTTTACATGAAGAATTTTTGATCTGATAGGGCATTCATTCCGATTACTTGCACCCATGTAAACGTTGCTAGTGATCTCAGTGATTGCTGGTTAGAGACTTGACCAGTTTCATATTTGAGACCACTCTGCAGCCTTTCGCTGATCAAAAAACCACACTAGTTTTGTAGGGTGTGTAGGTGCCTTAAAAGGGAGGTCTTTATCTGCTTTACAGCTGTTAGCTGTTTTGCTAGCGGTTAGCATTTTCAGTTTGCCGATTTTCAAGAAAAAGCACAAGAGGAAAAAAGTGAGGAAGTTTGCTTTTTCTGTTGCCACCAGGGGCAGAAATCCCATTTCATTTTTGATTTTGTGGGGGACAGTAAACAGTAAAAATTCAGAGTAATTTTTTGGGGGGAGGCATGAAAAAAATGGCTGTCTCCTGCTGTATTGCAACTAGCAGGGTAGAACTCTAGCATGAGCAAGTTCACAAAGAAATAATGCAGATCAGCGGTGAGATATCAGCATATCAGTAAATAAAATAGAGCAAGACTCCAAATCCTACTCTGTTCTGCTCCCCTCTCCTCCAACTAACTTCTGGTTCCTGAAACAGGAGCGCCAGAGCTTTGTCCCCACAGAGATCCACTCAAGGAATTCTAGACAGATGAGGCATACTAGAGACCACTGCAGATGTGTTGAAAAATTAAAAACAAGTGAACTTGGTCTTTCAAAAAATTATGTTGGAATGTAAAGTCTAATGGTAAAGTACCACAACACCTCTGGAACCTTTTCACAATAAAGAGAAAGAGCGCCATTTAAAAATAAAATGCCAAAATATAAAGTGACTAAGCTACATGATGTGGAAGATATTTTTAAAAATCCACAAATTTTCATAAAAAATACTATTAATAATGGAAACTAGGGCTGAGAAATTAATCAAAAACGTATCGTTATCTAAATTTCTGACTCTTTGAGATAATTTTTCCCATGTCAATAAATTTGATAATAAAAAAATGAAAAGGTGTGTAGGTTGGCAACGTTCATGTCCCTTTAAGAAGCTGTTCTACCTTGAGTCACGTAAAGATGTGACTCAGCGTAATACATGTGACAGCCCCATCTAGTGGACAACTTTTGTTTCTGCGCATACCTGTAGTTATCGTCCTTTTATCGTTATCGAGGTGAAAGCACAATAGAAACAACATAAAAGGCATCTGGAAAGTATTAAATGGCGTAATTAGGAAAGAGACAGGGAATAATAACTATCCACAACATTTTATAGAGAGAAAAAATAATATTACAAACATGAATGAAGCAGTGGATGAATTCAACAAATATTTTGTAAGCATAGGATGTAAATTGGAGGAAAAAATAATAGTTGATGAGATACAAACGGATGCCACAGAGTATGTTGAAAGAAATAAAAATTCAGTTTTTTTAAGAGCAGTTGATGAGAAGGAGATTTATGAGATAGTTAGAAATATGAAGAATAAAACCAGTACAGACTGGAACGATATTGATATGAAAACACTGAAATGTGTGATTGAGGGCATTGTAAAACCATTAACACACATTTGTAATCTTTCTTTTCAAAAGGGGGTTTTTCCGATTAACATGAAAGTAGCAAGGGTAATTCCTATTTACAAGACAGGAGATAAGCATCAATTTACAAATTATAGACCTGTGTCAATACTATCACAATTTTCCAAAATATTAGAAAAGCTGTTTGTTAAAAGATTCGATAATTTTGTTGATCAATGTGAGTTGCTGACGGAATGCCAGTATGGCTTCAGGAATGATAGGTCGACAGTCCAGGCACTGATTGATCTTAATGAGGAAATAACAGAATGCATTGACAAAAAGAAGCATGCAATAGGGTTGTTTTTAGATCTGAAGAAAGCTTTCGATACAGTAAACCATGATGTATTGATGAGAAAAATGGAAAAATATGGTTTCAGGGGTATAGTATTGGACTGGATAAAAAGTTACTTATCAAATAGACAACAATATGTGCAAATAAATCAACATAAATCAGGACTAAGAGAGATACAATGTGGGGTACCTCAAGGATCAGTCTTAGGACCTAAACTATTCATAATGTACATAAATGACATTTGTAGGGTTTCACAAGTATTGAAGTTTGTATTGTTTGCAGATGACAAATGTTTTTTGCTCGGGTGTGGAATTGCAACAGGTCCTGGATGTGGTCACACAGGAAATAAATAAATTTAAAAAATGGTTTGATGTAAATAAACTGTCACTAAATTTAGAGAAAACAAAATTTATGTTGTTTGGTAATGAAAGTAGATACAATGAATTAGATATAGTAATTAATAATGTAAAAATTGAGAGAGTATATGAAATAAAATTTCTTGGGGTGGTCATAGACAGCAGGATCTGTTGGAAGCCACACATCAAATATGTTAGGGGGAAGCTTGCACGGGGCATTGCTATATTGGGGAAAGCTAAGTATATTTTTAATCAGAAAGCACTTTATATATTATACAATACGATGCTACTGCCATATTTGAGCTATTGTGTAGAGGTCTGGGGAAACACGTACAAAAGTAATTTACAAACAATAATGACAATGCAGAAAAGGGCTATCAGATTAATAACAAATGCAGGATATTTGGATCACACAAATGAACTTTTTATTAAAACACGGACAATGAAGTTCCAGGACTTGGTTAAATACAAAACAGCACAAATAATGTATAAAGTAAGAAATAAATTAATGCCTGATAAAATACAGAAACTGTTCACAGAGAGAGAAGGAGGATATAAACTGAGAGGGACACTAAACTTAAAGATACATAAGTTTAGAACAACATTAAAACAGATGTGTATCACAATAATAGGGGTTAAATTATGGAACAATTTAGAAGAAGAAATCAAAGTAAGTACAAATATAAATGTGTTTAAAATGAATTATAAAAAACATATTCTGAACAAGTATATAGTGGAAAATAGATGATTTATGTGGGTGTCCTTTATTCCAAGGAAAAGTAAATTGTATCAATTGTAAAAAGATGTTTTTTTTTCTTTTCTTTTTTTTCCATATAATTTGGTGGTTTTTTGGTGACTTGTACCATTTTGTTTGTTTTAATGTAGGTTTTGTGTTAGATTTAAGTAAACAAGTAAAAATGACTTGTATAAAGGGGTAGGGATATATAAGTTTCCACTTCAGCCTACTCCTTTTCAAACACAGATGGGATGATATGTATTTTTTCTGTTTGTGGTACTTTTTAAAAAATTATGTATGTTTTCTTTGTTTGAAATAAACTAAACTAAACTAAACAAAAATCCTCAATATATCGTGATATTGATTTTAGGCCACATCGCCCAGCCCTAATGGAAACTATCTGTAGAAATTCATAAAAAACTCCTGGGGTGACAGAAGCTGCTTTTATAGGACACACCATGCTGGCAAATCGGCGTAATATAGCCGCAATGGTATGTCTATTGTAAAGAAATTTGGCTGGCTCAGCCATATTTGTAAAGAAAAAAATTGACTGGCTCAGTTATATTGTAAGGAGAAACTGTCTTTACTCAGTTAAATTGTTAAGAAGACTCAAAGGTTGTTTTCATCGATAAACTGACGATAATATCTGTGTGTCTGTGTTTCAGTTCAATGAGGAAACCAGTTTGACAATTAAAAGTTTTAATTCTTCAAATTAAACTAATGATTTTGAAAATTGACAAACAGGAAATAACAATCAACATTGGCAACTTTGTGGGACAATCTTTAACAGTTGATATGCTGTTCTTGCTCAAATAGACCTTCTGTCAGTGAATGAAGATTGAGAGTGATATGATGTGATTATGGATGCGTGTGTGTGCAAAGTGTAGTGAGAATTGAACATGAGGTGAGATGGATGCGTGTGTGCATCTGATTTTGCTTCAGGAAGAAACAGGTGTCTGAGTGAAAAGTGATGGTTTGAATAAACTTAGGTTTAGTTGGAAAAGATGCATCAAAACGCTATCTGTCGTGTTTTGCCTCACCGAAAATCGGACCCTCTGTTGGACCCGGGACGTCACCTTAGGATGATGTTTCATCCAGGGCACCTTGGCTGGCAAAGAAGGCAAAGATGCGCCGCGAACCGGTCCAGAGTTGCCCTCGGTACACGTTGATGGTAAAGCGTTTTGTCGATGCGCTTTCTTAAGTTAATTCACTCAGAAATCAAAAGACTCGGTAATGAGTCTGCGTTAGAAGTCGCGATTCAGCTATTCTGTCTGGCTTGGCAGAACAGCGTGAGAAAGGGGGGAGAAACGAGCCAACCGGCTCCCCCCTTTTAGCGTTTACTCAGGTCCTCTATCTTTCGTTGTCAAGCACGAACTGAAATCATAAGACTGAAACTTACCAAAAACCTTTCTCCTCTCAAAGCAAACGTGTGCGTCAGCAAATGTGTTTGGAGTTTAACTGTGAGAATCTGTGTGTGGGTGTGTGTGCTTGAGTGTGTGTGTGTGAAGGTCAGCAACAAACACTCTCAACATTATCTAATTATGGATTCATTAAATCTCTTATAATTACCCCAAAGCATAATAGTCATTCATTTGATTAAAACACATTTATAATGAGCAAATTGATGATTAAACTTTTAACATTCAAAACAAGAAAAGGAAGTTTAAACTTTATGTTTTGACTTGTTATGACTACTTGTCCATGAGAGCTCCTTCTTCTGGTAGCGCAGGTGGCAGATGTTATGGTTTCCTCTCAGACTCGCTGGCGTTCAGGTCTTAATCTGTGGGTGAAAAGTTCTCAGCGACCCAGCTTTGACCCAGCTGAGTCCAACACCACCTTTGTGACAGAAAACCCATATTTCCTCACGTTACACTATAAACGCACCATGCCGGCATGGCGTTGCTTGAATTTTGCGGCATTCGTTCCGCCTCGCTTGGTAGTAATATTGCAGTAATGTGGTCTGTCGTATGCGCCCTGGCGCAACAGAGGCAGATGTCATGATGACGTGGGGAGTTATTGCTGAGCTCTGGCTGGCAAATTTATTGAAAATGAAAGTAAACACAAGCAATAAGGTTTGCTTTTTGAACAAAATCAGCTGAGTTGGCAAACTGGAGCACCGCAGCGCTCCATGAGCCTCTCTGTTAGAGCTGAAGCTCAGATCACCAGAGACTGCACAGGGACTGATGGGGACAGACACCTTTAGGAGCTGCTTGTTAAAAAAACTTAACAATCACGGCTTCAATCGCAATAAAAAGCAAGTTATGTCCAAGATAAACGGAGGTCTGCGGCAGTGCAGAGACCGCCCCCATACCCCCTTTATGCCGCCATCACCTATTCTTTTATAAAATTGCCATCCGATTGCGCCACATTACCGCCACGGTCTGATCTTATATACGACCTTTATCCTCCCCAGGCACAGCTCCCTGGGGGGCAAACGCTATGGTCCTATAAAAGCAGCCTAAGTTATATAAATTTAAGCTGTTGATTTTTTTTCTTTAGTCTGTCACTTTGGACCAGCTGTGATCAGCAGCAACACCAACAGATGATCAGACCAGCTGTATCACTACCACGTTTACATGTACATAATTAATCAGATTGAATGGCCAATCAGATCAAAAATTCTACATGTAAACATGTCAATCAGAATGTTCTGATCCGATTCAGCCCGACCTGAATGAAATTTCAATCCGATTGAAAGAGGTGGTTTTGTCCGATCATCATTTTGATTGACGTGCATGTACACAGCCATTCAGACTGTTGAGTAAAATAATGCCCACTGCGCATGTGTGCAACAACTAGCGAGCCTTCCCGTCGTCATTTGGACAACCGGACTTAAAAAATGACGGCCTACTGAAAGGAGCATGGGGCAGGAATTGTCCAAAAACAAAAAGTACATGTTCATTCTTGAGAAGCTTATGGGTGATGAAGCATTTTAAACTAAAAAGAATGATGAAACCAGTTTATCATTCCATTTTGTTAATCAGGCTTTGTGCTGCAAAATGCAAAACATTCCTGATCCGAATTTCCCGCGCTGTTTTACGGATATGACGTTAATTGACGCTTCAAGCGCGTTCTCGACAAGGTTCAAACCCGGAAAAACATTTGGAAGCTTGCTAGGTGGCGGTAACGCTTCTTTCACTACTAGCCACGTTAAAACCCCAAACAGAAGAGGAAGAACCCTGGAAATGGATTCTACAACTAGCAAACGACCAAGCGCAACTCAAAGCCCACTAAAGAGTGGCACAAAGAAGAAGAAGGTTTTATCAGCAGCATCTCGAGAGTCAAAAAGAAAATATGACAAAAGTCAGTCAGGGACTCGAATATCTATTGGTTACGCTCTGGAAGAATGGAGGCTGCTTCAACTGGATTTGAGCCTGAAAAAGGATGCGGACATGGCGCATTTTCTAGTGACCAGGTAAGTGTTTGTCTCCTTATTTCTGCTGTAGGTTTCAGTAACGAGTAGGTAAACATCAGAGCTGTATCTGCACAATTTGAGAAAATAAAATAAAACATATGGATTTAGATAATGCTGATTTAGGTAATCTAACAAATCTTTGTGCAGATGAACAAGAAACTTATCTAAGCTAACGGTGTTTAGCATATGGCTTCCTGATCAGTTTGAAAAAGCTAAAAGCAACCAAGGAGTAACCGGATCACTTCTACGTTTTGTGGACGATACGCCGCATGTGTTTGGAGATGAATGGATGTTCCGTTTATTCTGACGAGAAAAGTAAACAGAGCTTGATTTGATTATATGACGTCACCGCTCAGCCGGAGAGAGCTAGCGTGCGTTAGCATGTTAGCTGCGATCACGCTTCAGTTTGTAGAAGAGAACGGACATTTTCCAAACCAAAGATGAGTCTTTAGAATTATGTCATATTTGATCTACAGTCCAACCTCTAAGCAGGACTGTTACTTTAGTAGATAATGTTATTCGTGGGGTTTGTGTAACAGAACCCCATCGGAATATATTTCCCTAGCGCTATTGCTGAGAATAAATAAAATTAGGATTCATAAGAATAAATAATAAGTCAGCCATAACAACACGTTTGACTAAAAGTAAAGTTGTGCAGAAGTTTGTGTTTATTTTTCTAAATTTGTCCAGTTGAATGTAGGTCAGAATAAAATATGTTTGTGAAAATGATAAATCAATTTTTTTATAACTGACCTGCATTTTCATATTACTAGTTGTGCCACAGGTAAAGAAGCTTAGCCGTTATTGATCTATGTAAACAGAAGGTGTAGAGTCTCAACCAACTTGTTGACATTTTTGTTTAAAAATGTGTTTTCCAGCTACCGGAAGAAGCAGGCTCCTGAAACTGCAATTCAGGGAGAACAGCAGCTAAAATGTGGCATCGATTATCTCCAACTGAACCTGTGTCTGAGGGGTTAGTATCTTTTCTGTAAAACAAATATTCACGTTTTTGTGCTATGATATTTCATACATTAAATTACACCTTGCATATCCACACTTGGTTCAGAACTAACATCACACCACCAAACACTTCTGACATTATCTTTACAGGGAAGATTTTCTAATGGCTGGTGTTGAGGCGCTGATGACCTAGATTTGGATCCTTTTGAAGAAAGGTAAATTTGTTCATGAGAAGTATTGCCTTATACGCAGGAAATTACTGCTGTGCAAAAAAAGATAAAAACACAATAGATAAGCAAATATAGGTCATTATATATATTTATTTATGTTGTGAAGTGTCAATTCACACCAGATTGTTGTTATTTGCAGAAATAATTAATGACAGATGTATTAGGCTCCACATTTATCTCTTTAGAATCAGTACCATTTCAGGTAAGTTCCAGTATTTATCTTTACGTACAACAAATATTATTGTGTTGTCTGTAGTTTCAAATCCATGGATCTAGCTACGGATGCAGTCCAAATTGATGAGGACCAAGCAAACAACTTACACAACAGTGTGTGAGTTGCAATGTCTTCTTATCTAGGGGTGGGCAATATAAACGATATAAGGTAGAAATGATATAAAATTGGGTAATGATAGTTTTTGGCTATATCGCAATACGGCGATATTGTGATAACACATGACGTCACTAAGATGTGCACCCTGCTGACAATGGGACAACAGAATGGCGGTGACTGCAAGCATGGAGTGGGCGGAGGAGGAGGCCTATATGCCTCAAGTGGCATATATTTGCCACATGAGGATATCTAAAAGCATGTCAATTTGACATCTATAAACAGATGAAAAATTATATCGCAATATATATCGTTACTGCACATGCTTCAGATTATATCGCAATATAGATTGAGGCCATATTGCCCAGCCCTATTCTTATCTACACTCTTTTTTTAAACTCCAAAGTCTTAAAACAATATATTAATTCTACTTTTATTTATTGTTTTCATAACAGAATAGAACTGTTATGAAAACTTTGTCAGGCTGACGAAGTTTGCAGCCGCAAACAAAACGTTGCAGGTAAATAAAACCCTTCTATGTTTTAAAAAGAACTAAAAGATGGAATTGTTGTTTTTATCCTTGTTCACAGGCTGGGATCCTAAAGGCAATTTCCATCCTACTTGTGTGGCTGAAGGACATCTTCAACCAATTTTGGTACATTTGCCAGAAAGCACAACATCGTGATATGTTTAATGTAAGTATTGTGACATCTTTTGGACAACAAGACAACAATGCACATTGACATAATTACCTTTCTTTTCATAATAGTGCCAGCTCTCGTGTTTCTGTTGCTGAGCGCTTCTGTCACATGTAAAGTTTTCAAATAAAACTTATTTTTTCTGTTAGGACATGTGGGTGGGTGTGCTTCACCATGTCACAGGGAAGCATGAATGGACCCGTGGCAAATGTGACCATGGACCACTTGATGCAACGACCAGTGATAAAGAGCTCATGGTACCATGATCTCCACCACACGAGGCTCTTCAACGAATCATGTTCAACAGACGCTGGTTGAAGGATGTCACCAATCTGACCTTTAGGTATATTAATAACATTTTCATAAGCAAAAAAGCTAAAGTGTCAATATCAAAGCTGACAATTTACATATAGAAATTACAATTGTGGGTGAAAAGGCAATCAAAAGTGTGATTCCTAATAATCTATAAAGTTGTAGCTTTTGTTTTTTTTACAGGTCAACGTCAGAACTGGAGAGTTTCCAGAATTGCATTCTCATGTAATCTATGTATGATCTAATGCTGCTGTTCTCCTCTCCATAAAGGCCCCAGCTACGTGAAGCATCAAAAGACAGGAATGACTTCTTTCATGCACACAGATTTATTAGAAATTAAGAAAAAATACTATGTACAAATGCAAATAACAGAACTGTTTTTTATACATAAATAAAAATAAATATATTGCACAAACTGTTTGTTTATTTTTGGGTGAAAATGCTGTCTTCAGCTAAAGTTATTTTGAGGTATTGTGCTGTTTTGGAACTACTGTAGTTGTAGATAAACGGTTTGGATTTTTGGGTTAGGGTGCCCTCAGTCAGGAAGATGGTGTCCTGGCGTCTTGCCGAAACTCCAGGATATCCAGCATCACCCCTGGAAGACGGGTCACCACTCTCTCGAGAATATAATCTCTCTCCTCCTGGTTCAGGTGTTGTAAAGCTGTCTAGAAATTAAAGAGCATATGTTTACATGACTAGATTCATATCTCCAGTGAGTGATGTTTTTGTTTTTGGCATCTATCATTTTATTTTATTTTTTTACACAAATGGCTACAACCAACCTGCATCTCAGCTATACTGGCAGCTCTCAGCTGTGCAAGCCGGTCTCGGTCCTCTTCTCTGAAAGCTGTTCGCTGCCTACCCCGGCGCCCTGGTCCTCTTGAAGGAGCTCTGGACCTCAACCTGCTGCCCTCACCCCTTGAGCGTGTCCTTCCCCGACCCTCGAAGCGACCTTTTCCTCTCCCCTTTCCTTTAGCCCCTCGTCTCAAACTTTCCCACGACACATCAAAGTCTGTGGCAGGCTCGGGCACACTCCATCTGAACTGTCTTCCATCACTGCTTCCAATATGAATTCCTGAAAATCAATGACAGTAATGGAAAAATGACTGTATTACCCTGTAGGTCTTGTTGATATTATGATTTTATTTTGATGCATTTTTTGAACTAAACATTGATATTTATGTTCTTATTTACATTGTTGTGATGCCTGTCCTGTAATGAAATTGGTTTCACAAATGATGTCAGTGACTTGAAATTGGATGTTCTTACATGATGTATAAACAATAACATTAGCTTGTTAGTAAGCTTAGTGCAAAATAATAACTGTAATTTGTCTAAAAACATCAGAAATCACCTGCAGCCACAAAGCCTTATGCTGATAAAGTAGCATCATGTTACTGTCTTGCTCGCCAGTCACAAAACTGGCTTATGAATATTTCATAGGAAGGAGACATTGCTTTACATCACGAGTGTCATGGCTAAATTAAAATGCTAATGTTGTCATGAAATTTTACAAATATTAGACTAAAGTAACAATGTTACTTACTTCATCGCTCGACACCGTGCCTTGTTCGAGCCGCGCTCTGGCCGTACATCACTGTAACTTTTTTTTTTCTAGTGAAGAGTGTGCGCGCTCTCGTGCCGGGCTGCAGTTACTCACAGCGCCGAGTGCGTCGCTAATGAGTTTCGTTTCTTCATCCTGCCCCATGCTCCTTTAACGAGCGCCGGCTTTTAAATATGATGGCAAGCCGTCCCTGTTTCAGTAGCATCTAATCCATAACTTGCATTTTGTGGAAGTAAAATAAAAATCTGATTATTGCACAAATCATTCGACAAACGTGTTCAAATCTGAACTGGAAACATGCAGATTCATTTCGGGTTTGCTGCATGGATCCCCGTGTCTGTGAACGCAGCAGCTGTTTCTGCAGCAGGTGGATGGAGACGTGCTCGTAAAGAAGACGGTAACATGGTTACACAGACCTGGTTTGAGTTTAAGGAGGCCGGTGTTGAGTAGAAAAACATCCTCAGTTAAATATTTTGGGTGACTACCTGTGTAAAAGCAAGTTAACGCAGATAAGATGAGATGCGGTTCATTTATTAACATATAATGAACACAGGCTTCCAGACTTTCTGAACACCTCCTGTTATTTAATTTGAACCAGCTTTTCTCAACAGTTTCAGCTGATTGTCACATTTTATTAATAATAAGCCACAACAGAGCTAAGTAATTAAACATGAGTCTGAACCCCCTCCCACCCCCGCTCCGCGCAGCGCTGCGCAGAGCCGTCACGTCAGACTCGCGGACCAGCTGATCAAGAGGCAGAGACAAGGATAACCCTCCCTTATTTTAATATCATCAACAATAAAACGCAGAAAGGCATAAACCTACAGTTATTTATTGAAGAAAATGTAACTTCTATGAGCTAAATAAAATCATTCAAATTATTAAATGAATCAGGAAAGCAGGAAGTTTTTACATTTTTCATTTTGTTTCATGACGTTTGTTTACTTTTTTCCTGGGAAAGACAACTCTGTGCATGTTCAACCTATTTAATCTGATTGAATACTTGGTTCATATAAACTCACAGCATGATTGGATCATTTTAGTTAGTATTAGGGCTGTAGGTAAACGATTATTTTCAAAACGATTATTCTGACGATTATTTTATCGAATAGTCAACTATTCTGACTAATTACATGATTAATCTTATAATTATTTTTGCTGTACAATTGATTAAAACTCCTCCTTGAACCGTCACCTTATCGTGGTGGAGGAGTTTGAGTGCCCTAATGATCCTAGGAGCTATGTTGTCTGGGGCACTTAGTGCCCCTGGTAGGGTCTCCCATGACAAATTGGTCTTAGGTGAAGGGTGAGACAAAGAACGGTTCGAAGGATCTTTCATGGCGGTGAAAACGAAGAGTCGGAGTACCCGGCCCGGAGGGTTACCGGGGTCCCACCCTGGAGCCAGGCCTGGGGTTGGGGCCCGTGAGCGAGCGCCTGGTGGCCGGGCTTTCGCCCATGGGGCCCGGCCGGGCCCAGCCCGAACCGGATACATGGGCTCGTCCAACTGTGGACCCACCACCCGCAGGAGGAACATGAAGGGTCCGGTGCAATGTGAATCGGGTGGCAGACCAAGGCGGGAGCCTTGGCGGTCCAATCCCCGGACAAGGAAACTAGTTTTTGGGACATGGAACGTCACCTCGCTGGCGGGGAAGGAGCCGGAGCTTGTGGCAGAGGTTGAGCGGTACCGGCTAGATATAGTCGGACTCACCTCGACACATTGCATTGGCTCTGGAACCCGAGACCTGGAGAGGGGTTGGACACTCTACTTTGCTGGAGTTGCTCCGGGTGAGAGGCGGAGGGCTGGGGTTGGCTTTTTGTTAGCCCCGAGACTCTCTGCCTGTGTGTTGGGGTTTACCCCGGGGGACAAGAGGGTAGCTTCCTTGCGCCTTCGGGTCGGGGAACGGGTCCTGACTGTTGTTTGTGCTTATGGGCCAAATATCAGTTCAGAGTACCCACCCTTTTTGGAGTCCCTGGGACGAGTGCTAGATAGTGCTCCATCAGGGGACTCCATTGTCCTGCTGGGGGACTTCAATGCTCACGTGGGCAATGACAGCTTGACCTGGAGGGGTGTGATTGGGAGGAACGGCCCACCTGATCAGAACTCGAGCGGTGTTTTGTTATTGGACTTCTGTGCAAGCCGCAGTTTGGCCATAACGAACACCATGTTCGAACATAAGGATGCCCACCGGTACACTTGGTACCAGGGCAGCCTAGGTCACAGGTCGATGATAGATTTTGTAGTCGTATCATCTGACCTGCGACCGTATGTTTTGGACACCCGAGTGAAGAGAGGGGCGGAGCTGTCAACTGATCACCACCTGGTGGTGAGTTGGATCAGATGGCAAGGGAACATGCCGCGTAGACCTGGCAGACCCAAACGCATAGTGAGGGTCTGCTGGGAACGCCTGGCAGAAGAACCTGTCAAGACGGTCTTCAACTCCCACCTCCGGCAGAGCTTTGACCACGTCCCGAGAGCAGTGGGGGACATTGAGTCCGAGTGGGCCTTGTTCCACTCTGCGATTGTCGAGGCGGCTGTTGCTAGCTGTGGCCGTAAGGTGGCCGGTGCCAGTCGTGGTGGCAACCCCCGTACCCGCTGGTGGACACCAGAGGTTCGGGGAGCCGTCAGGCTGAAGAAGGAGGCCTACAGGGCGTGGCTGGTCTGTGGGTCTCCGGAGGCAGCAGACAGGTACCGGATAGCCAAGCGGGGTGCAGCAGTGGCAGTTGCCGAGGCAAAATCTCGGGCGTGGGAGGAGTTTGGTGAGGCCATGGAGAAAGACTATCGATCGGCTCCAAAGAGGTTCTGGCAAACTGTCCGGCGCCTCAGGAGAGGAAGGCAGCAACTCGCTCACACTGTTTACAGTGGGGATGGGGAGCTGCTGACGTCAACTGAGGCTATAGTCGGACGGTGGAAGGAATACTTTGAGGAGCTCCTCAATCCCACCAATGCGCATTCCGAGGAGGAACCAGAGCTGGGAGGCCTGGGGATGGACTGTCCGATCTCGGGGGCAGAAGTTGCTGAGGTAGTCAAACAACTACACAGCGGCGGAGCCCCGGGGGCGGATGAGGTTCGTCCTGGGTATCTCAAGGCTATGGATGTTGTAGGACTGTCATGGTTGACACGTCTCTACAACATTGCGTGGTCATCGGGGGCAGTTCCTAGGGAGTGGCAGACCGGGGTGGTGGTCCCCATCTTTAAGAAGGGTGACCTGAGGGTGTGTTCCAACTATAGGGGGATCACACTCCTCAGCCTCCCTGGAAAGGTCTACTCCAAGGTACTGGAGAAGAGGGTCCGATCGATAGTTGAATCTCAGATAGAGGAGGAGCAATGTGGTTTTCGTCCTGGCCGTGGAACTGTGGACCAGCTCTATACCCTTGCAAGGGTGATGGAGGGGGCATGGGAGTTTGCCCAACCAATCCACATGTGCTTTGTGGATTTGGAGAAGGCTTATGACCGTGTCCCCAGGGGCACCCTGTGGGGGACGCTCCAGGAGTATGGGGTGGGTGGCTTTCTGTTAAGGGCCATTCAGTCCCTTTACCAGAGGAGCGTGAGTTTGGTCCGCATAGCCGGTAGTAAGTCGGACCTGTTCCCAGTGAGGGTTGGACTCCGCCAGGGCTGCCCTTTGTCACCGTTTCTGTTCATCACTTTTATGGACAGAATTTCTAGACGCAGCCGTGGTGTGGAGTGTGTCGAGTTTGGTGGCAGGAGAATCTCGTCTCTGCTTTTTGCGGATGATGTGGTCCTCCTAGCTTCATCCAGCTCTGACCTTCAGCTCTTGCTGGGTAGGTTCGCGGCCGAATGTGAAGCGGCTGGGATGAGGATCAGCACCTCCAAATCTGAGACCATGGTTCTCGACCGGAAAAGGGTGGCTTGCCACCTCCGGGTCGGGGGAGAGGTCCTACCTCAAGTGGAGGAGTTTAAGTATCTCGGGGTCTTGTTCACGAGTGAGGGTAGGAGGGATCGGGAGATCGACAGGCGGATTGGTTCGGCGTCTGCAGTGATGCGGACGCTGAGCCGATCTGTCGTGGGGAAGAGGGAGCTGAGCCAGAAAGCCAGGCTCTCGATTTACCGGTCGATCTACGTCCCAATCCTCACCTATGGTCATGAGCTTTGGGTAATGACCGAAAGAACGAGATCGCGGATACAAGCGGCCGAAATGAGTTTCCTCCGTAGGGTGGCCGGGCTCAGCCTTAGAGATAGGGTGAGGAGCTCGGACATTCGGGAGGGACTCGGAGTAGAACCGCTGCTCCTCCGGATCGAAAGGAGCCAGTTGAGGTGGTTTGGGCATCTGGTCAGGATGCCTCCTGGACGCCTCCCTGGGGAGGTGTTTCGGGCATGTCCTGCCGGCAGAAGGCCCCCGGGTCGACCCAGGACACGTTGGAGAAGTTACATCTCCAATCTGGTCCGGGAACGCCTTGGGGTCCTGCCGGAGGAGCTGGTGGACAAGGCCGGGGAGAGGACGGCCTGGAGCTCCCTAGTTGGGATGCTGCCCCCGCGACCCGGACCCGGATAAGCGGAGGAAGACGAGACGAGACGAGACGAGACGAATTGATTAAAACCAAAATATTTTAAAGAAATACCACCAAAATTGTATAAATGACTTTATTACACAACGATTTTCCAAAGTCAAACATATTTTGCTTAAAACAAAATAAAAGCAGTATTATTATTGGAACTGTGTTCCAATAACTCTAGTTTAACTCTAGTTTTAGTGCAAAACAGAACACTGTGCAAGTCACAGCATGAACATCCCTGAGTGTTTAACACAAAATAAAACTGTTTAACAGTCTCTAAGGAAGAGCACCCAGTTTTACAGCCTGAACAGAAGTGGTGAGTGTGATTTTTGAGGACCTCTTCTTTATGTTCTTCTTTAAATTTCACCAGAGTATCTTCATATGTTTTTTCCATCTGGTTTGTGAACCACCACCTGGATGGACATTTGAAGCCGGGACAGGCGTATTCGACCATATCGATGAAGGCGTCACCCTCAACAAGAGACAAAGGCCTCATGTCTTTGACAATCAACTGTAAGATGAAGAAAATAAAAATATAGAAACAACATAGCATTTAACATTTAATTACTAGACAAATCACACAAGGACATGAAGAAAAAAAGAAGCCAACAAAAGCAAACATTGGAGATTAAAGACACTGGACCCTATTTTGTCATATTCGTCATCTGTTTTTATCTAAATGAGGGTGAATTTTTTTTACATAGTTAGCAGTTTCCACCTAAAAGATGCTGAAAGCAAGCAACAGTTAGCTAGTATTTATTACTTACTGTCAAGATCCTTTTATTCAGCTCGGCTGTCCTCTGAGTTGTGCATTGCATCTCTTGCCCAAGAAAAGATGACAAGGTTCTTTGCTTTGCTCTGGAAAACACAAAATCAATTCAAAGATTAAAAGCGTTTATTGTCAAATGCACAGTTAGAAACATGTTTCCCTGTTGCAATAAAGTCAACAATGTAAGCTACACAGAAGTATAGGCTTTGCAGAATGCAAATTAGAACATATTTGGAGCATATCAGAAAACAGCTATGAATGTATGGTATCTTAAATCTGCTCTTAGCCTTATTGCAGTGCTATGCCATGATTAAGTCATTTGAGAATGCTGGTGTGGCTAATTTTGTAATGTTAAGTCATGTTTTGTACAACAATACATTTTGTCATTGCCTAGCAGCAGTTACCTAGTTAGCGATTTGGGCCAGCATTATATGCTATCGCTAATTAACGTTAGCTAAATACAGCTGTGTTAGGCCAAACCAAACACGCCCTACCGAAGTGCGCAGAGCTCACGCACATGTTACACAAGCATGCAATCAATTTAGCAAATACTGACAATATGATATAATGTTACTTACTTCTGTTCGCGGGAGTCACGGGTAACAATGGGATGCCTCCGCTTCAGATGCTCCCTCATGGATGTTGTGCTGGTGTGATAAGCTAATTCCATGGTGCAAAGACTGCAAATAACGGCACATTCACGTTTTGTGCTCCGTTTAAAATAACCTCACACCTTTGAGGTAGGGCGCCGGGGTCCCTGAGACATTGCTGCTGAGTCTATCAGAAGAACAGCGTTTTGTTCTCCGCGCTGCTCTGTTTATATCACGTGGTGCGTCGACTTCCGGATTTGGCGTCGACGGTTTTTTAGAATCGAATCCTCGACATCATCGAGGCGTCGCTACAGGCCTAGTTAGTGTGCATGTAAACTGAGATTCAGGATTTCCGATCAACCAAGCAACTTGCAACCAGGCAACTTGCGAAGCAAAGCCCTAAAGCCAGAGTGAACATCAGTATGCCCTATGCAAATTTGAGAGAGCTAAAGAAGGCTAGAAAATCACAGACTGATGATAACCTGGCTTTGTTGTTACTAGACTAAGTAATTATGTTATTGTCCAACAGTGTGGAACTTGTTATTTTAAGGTTTATTTTAGTTGGTTCATCTAAGTGTTAGCTCATTGTTAGTGCCAGCTACAGCAGGCTGCAGCAGGGTTGTTTATGACCATTGTAATTTCACTTTCAACCTGTGCACCTGTACAAGAGACATGTTGATGTATGAAAATTTTTCTTGAGCTAAAAGCTGAACCTGCTGACATTCTCAGAAAATACCCTTGAGGAAAAAATATGTTGCAAATAGTGCTCAGTCAATACAGTTAGGCAGCTGATCCAAATTATTGGTTGCAGGTCATTTTTGAAAATAGAACTGAAAACAGATGCATCAGAAAGAAGTAGGAATGATCAATTGATAGCAAATCAACTCACAGCAACAATAGTTTAAATAAGTATAAACTAGTGATGCACCAATATGAAAATTCTGGGCCTATTACGATAGATATCAATTTCACTGTTAAGCAATGTCACCGATATTTGTCCAAATCCATATGCGGACATTAATGCTTCAAAAATCAGCTAAATGAAAATTATTAAAGCTGAATTTACATTATTATGTACACACACCACACACATTTACACTTCTGAGATGATTACAATCATTTTCACATGACTAAACAAATACACACCACCCCCTCACCCTCTGAAACTGGCAAACAAATGGAGACAAGATGGAAAAAACATTGGTTGTTAATATCGGCCCGGTTTTATTTATTGGGCCGATACCAATTTGTTGAAAAATCCCTAACATCGGCCGATACCGTCATTGATGCCGATATATTGTCCATCCCTAGTATAAACATATGAGTTGTTGCAATACTCTACCAACAAAATTTAGGACTGGCTAGTGCTCTGTACCACTTTATTGCTCACGCTGCTTCAAACCATAATAATCAGTGCTCATCAAATCTCAAATTAGCATTTAGAAATTGTCCTCAAGCCACACCTCCAATATCTCACGCTGCAGAATTAAACAGCAGCTCTAAATGACGTATTGAAGCTTTACCTCTATGTTTAAATAGAGCAAGGTGAGCAGCATAAACAACATTAGGTAATCTTGCTTAGTCACGTAGCTAAGTTGCTAACCAAGTACCGTTAGAGCATTAGCCAGGTTCAGTAAAGTTATTGTGGGATTTAAAAGATGATTGCTGGTCTAAATGAAGTAAACAGTTACTTACTTTTTACAGTTGACGGAAATTTGTCCATTTTTTTAAGTTTCTCTGCAAAAAAAACAAAAAATCTTTCACGTTAGCTTATTTCATCAGAAGAGGTCTAGGGTTGTAGCCAAACCGCTAACGGCCGCGAAAAAGAGCTCGAGCTTCATTAGTGCTACATTCGTAGACTGCTGGGAATCCTCAGACTTTCATTTTCACTGAAATCCTCAATTTAACAATTTTACCAATTAATACATGCGAAAGCTCCGCCAGTTTTTACATATGTTTTTTATCCTTTAATATTTTAAAGCAAGTAATATTTGCTTCATGAAAAGCAACAAAGCAGCGGTGATGTCAAGTTGTTTCTCCAAGTTATTTTCCAGATATTTTGGAAGTGAAAATTCAAGTCATTTAACGCTACAATGAACGCAACATTTTTTCTATTTTTATCTTGATTAATATAACACCAGTTAATTATCATTGAATATTTAGGCTTTATTTGTTTGACTATCAACTGTTTCAAAATAACCATTTAAAGATGACAATAACTACATTTAATCTCAAATAGCACGATAATTGTTTTCACTGTTAAGTAGTTTGATTTTGGATGGTCATATTCCCCATAAATTGCGCTTGATATCACCAGCTGAAGTTGTACATTGTGCGCTGTTATAAACTTTTATTTTCTGCATAACATGTATCTCATGCCGTGGAAGTCAGCTGCTCTGTTAGAGGCACGTTTGTAAGTAAACATTACAAATATTGCAGTTGTATTCACATGTGTAAATACATAATTAATATGATAACTGCATTTCTGTTACAGTTACATTAGGTAGCTTATAAACTTTCAGTATGTTTCAAAATATAACTATTTTACAAAATAATACTTTCATATCTTAGTTATGTTTCTCAGTGACAACATTAAAGTATTTATCTCAGCTTCAACTTCAAATAAACATGCTTTGGTTCCACATCTCACACTAGAGTAAATTATCACATAGTTGTCACATGTTTATTTAGAGAACATACTTTCTGACTCAAACTGTAAATGTAAAGATTAAATGTTTCATGTTTGACATTTTAAATAAACTTTTTTCTCTCCAGTTGCGCTGTTTTGGATGTTCACAACAAATCGTTCATGCAGAATTAAATTCAAGGATTTTAATAATAAATCATCAATAATTTTAATCCTGGAGGCCTAAACATATGCAGAAAAATACTCAGCAAAAAAAAATTCCCCTAAATTACAAAGTAATGTGAGGGTTCTGATATTTCTGACCAGTCTCTTTACACGTCTGAAGAAAAACCTTTCCACTGGTTCAGCTGTGTATACAGGAAAGCTCCTTGCTGTGTGTGTGTGTGTGTGTGTGTGTGTGTGTGTGTGTGTGTGTGTGTGTGTGTGTGTGTGAGTGCGTGCGTGTGTGTGTGTGTGTGCGCGCGCGCGCGCATGTGTGTGTGTGCGTGCATGCGTGTGGGTGTGTGTGTGGGTGTGCGTGCATGCGTGCGTGTGTGCGTGCGTGCGTGCGCATGTGTGTATGTGCATGTGTGTGTGTGTGTGTGTGTGTGTGTGTGTGTGTGTGTGTGTGTGTGTGTGTGTGTGTGTGTGTGTGTGTGTGTAAGACCAGTAAGTTCCCCGTAGTTTTGAAAAGCATCTAAAGCAAATGACTCCACATCCACCCTCTCAGTGAGGAACTTCCAGCAATTGTTCGTCAGGAGTCTTATCTGTTTCTAACAACTCCTTCTCTAAAGGCCTCATTGTGAAAACATGCTGCTACAATTTTGTCCAATTTTTTATAGCCTGTGCTTTCATGAATAAATTGTGAGTATATATGCATCTACGTAAATCTCAGTGTCATAAAAATACAGTTTAAAAGTAATTTTTACACTTCTGTTCCACGTCCCGTAAACATACAAGAAATGTAGTTTTATCGATTTATTTTATTTGCTCATATATACATATTCCTCAATTTTAAGGTTTAATATTTTCCTCAAAATTTAGAGCTATTCATTTCTAGTCAAGGAGGACTACAGTGGCAAACTAGACAGCCACCTAGGGTGCCCTCGGGGGGTGGGGGGTGGGGGGGGGGCTTCAAACTGCGCCCACACCACCACCCACTTGCCTAAAAAATAACGTTCTGCTGTCCATTTATAACTGGATTCTGAAGTATTAAAAAAAGATTTTGCTAATTTACTGAACTAAGCCAGTGATATTCCCATCCAGCTCTCTTTAATCCTACTCTGAGCTCGGCTGCCTGCCTTGTTCTGATCAGAACCTAGCAGTCCAGTGACACCGCATACCTACCCAGTGTCTCATTTAGGTCAGGAAAGTCCTGTATTTTACACCCCCCCCCCCCCCCCCCGCCCAGATATTTTGCCAGGAAATCTCCCAAAAAATCCATCACCACCTCCTCAAGGAGACCCGACAGACAGGAGTAACTGTGTTGCACTGTGACAGCGATCGGGGCACAGAGCCAGTAGCTGGGTTCATAGTGTTTGCTGTCCGGAATCCGGATAAAACAAGTTCTTTTACCACAGCCAAAGCTGCTGGTCAGCCTGCAGGAGACTGAGAAGAAGTTTCTTCTGTTAAAGAAGATGTTGACATGTTGAAACCATCTTCAGCACTGTGAATCATCGGTCTCGTGTAGGAAATGCAAATGTTAGAGCAATCCAAGTCACATGTGAAGAGTCCATTTACAGTTCCTGTCAAATGTTTCATTATATCTACCCCTATGTATTTGAATATAAATGATAAAAAGGAAGGATTTTAGCTGTTTTAACGTTCACTCTTGGCTAGGGTATTCCCCCAGATTTCCCCTGTGTTCAGTAACTGCAATGCAACTACATGTCACACACTTAAAAAATGAGAATATGGTGCAACAATTCATTTATGTGACTATTTCAGCCTAAACGGTGAAATTGACTCATTCCATGCAAAGCCAGATATTTCAGCCTTTATTTGGTATAACTGTGATGATTATGGCTTGCAGCTGATAAAACCTCACATTCAAAATCTCAGAAAAATAGAATACTACTTGAAATCAGTAAAACAAGGATTTTAAATGTAGAAATATCAGTCATCTTAAAAAGTACAATCATGCATTTATACATGGGGTACTTGGGGTGCTTTTAATGAAATAATGGACTTTTGCACCACATTGTACTTTTTTTTAAGTTTCACTGCTAAAATGTCAGAGAAGATAAGGATATCACCATGTGGACTCACAAGAGGTGCAAAAGCTGAACATGTGATAGTGATGAGCTGTCACACGCTTATATAAAGATGCACCACAGTTATGTTTACGTTTATACAGAGGTGTGCACACAGAGCTGTGAATTTACTGGGATTTATATTTTACATGAAGTGAAAAAGTCCAAATTTAAATGTTTTGCAACTTAATAATTAGATTTGAGAAATAAAGATGAGTTGAACATTGCTGATCATGTGCTTGTTTGTTACACCATCATGGGCTCACTCCTAAAATATCTGGGACAACCTGCAGCTGGATCTTCAGTCCAGCCACTCTCCTCAGCGTCTCTGCTGTACTCAGGTGAGTCTCTCGTGTTGGTAAACACTTGTTATGATTAAGTTTGGTTGACTTGTGTGAAAATAACATCATGTTGTGCCGTGACATTCAGATAATGTATTTCCATGGTTTTCTTATATTTATGGACCTAACCACCAAATAAGGTTTTACAAGAGCATACTGCTCCTCCTGCCACTAGCTGCTGCACCTGCTTGTTCAGGTGAGTGACCTCTGCTTTTATTAACAGCAACATTTATTCCACATTTGGTGTTTGGCTAATTAATGTCAAGATTTTAACGGAACTCACATTTATTTATTAATTGATGTATTCTTTAAAATATCAGGTTATAAATTGTGTTGCAGTCACACAATATATGTTCACATGTATGTTAGTTATTCTATATTTTGTGTACATGTGGTTAATCCATCTCATGTCAAAGATAAGAAATTGTGCTTCATTTGATCTGTAGATGCAGCAGAAGCAGCAGTCCATCATCAGTTGATCCTGCATCTATAGAGGACACAGTTGGTTTGGACTGGTCCACATCAGGTAACACCTGATTTGATTTTTCCTCTGAGATGATGGAAGATGTTTCCACTGTTACTTTAGCAGGACCTCAGTAAATGGTGAAGCAAAATAATAATAAGCACTGCCTAAGCTTGCTTATGGTGCCATTATGGTCTAGGATCACCCCTGGCCACTGCCCTGCATGTTTTAACTGTTTCCCTGTTCTAACACACCTGATTCAACAGTCGAACCACTTCTTCACCATGTCCTCAAATTAATGATCACCATTTCATTCAAACCAGGTGTGCAGGTACATGGACATAGAAAACATGTAGGTGGTTCCCAAGGACCTGCATTGAGCTGTTATAGAACTAACAGTGAGGCAAAACTGTTCTTATTCTGCTTCACCGTCCCGAGGCATGGTGCAAGAAATCTGGAGGAATTTCAGCACACAATAAAGACAAGAAGTCAAAGTACAACATCTGTGCTCTCCAAATCATCATCTGAGCACCGGGCAACAAATCTAAATCAAAAACTGACAAAAGTCACCAAACCCGCTCTGAACTTGAGACAGTTATCCACACCTTCATCTCCTCACGCTTTGACTACTGCAACTCTCTTTTCACGTGTCTGAGCAGAACCTCCCTGAACCGTCTGCAGGTGGTTCAGAACGCCTGTGCTCGGCTTCTGACCAAGTCCTCCAAACACACCCACATCACCCCGCTTCTCCTCCAGCTTCACTGGCTGCCAGTCAACTTCAGGGTTCATTTCAAGATCCTGGTTCTGGTCTATAGGGCCTTACATGGACAAGCACCATCTTACATTGGTGATCTTCTTAGTCCCTATACACCCCCAGCAGGTCCCTGAGGTCCAGTGATCAAAGCCTACTGGTTGTGCAGCGCACCAGGCTAAAGGTGACAGATCATTTGTTGCTGTGGCCCCCAGACTCTGGACCTCTCTCCCCCTGAGCCTGAGATCAGTGGACTCAGTGGTCCCCTTTAAAAAGCAGCTGAAAACTTGCTTTGGCGTGACCTTCATCACCACCCACGCTATATAAAAGATTGTTTTCTTTCTTTTCTTTCTTCATTGCTGCTCATTATTAGTGCAAAAACCTGTTTAATGTGATCACAAAGTGCCATGCATGTTTAAATCTCAATCTTTTACATCAAAATCTGGACCCGAAAAGAAAAAAATTAATACAAATTTGGACACAATAAGAAAAAAATCAGTTCTAGAGTTCACTTGGCTCCAAATTCCCCTAAAGCCTAAAAAAAGATCCTTATTGCTTAAATTCAACAAATTGTGTCCCATGTTGTCATGCCTCATAGGACTGTTTCTTTCATTGCTGCAGGGAATTGAAGAGGGAAAGCTCCTCACCACATTTCAGTCATGCTGAGCCTCACCCTTCAACTCTTCATCCACTCCCTGAAATGGAAGCTGCTGATTCCAGCGGTGGGCGGAAAGGTGAAGGCAGGATGTTCTTATTTCAAGAGCCTGCACTGTGACCCGCAGCAGCGTGGTTAATTGTTGTAGTGATAAAAGAAAACAGTCTGCGGCACATCCACACGCTGCAGGGTCCTGCTGGACAAAAGAGGATTATTTACTTTGATATTAAAAGTGGAGCATCCTGTTGGTGAAGATAAAAATAAAGCCAGCTTGTGTTTACTCTAATCACTTAAGCAGATAGATTCCGTCAGAAATCACATGAAGGGTTTGATTTGATTGTTTTTCCCTCTCAAAACAAGATAACATCCGTGACCTTTGACCTGAGCTTTACACTGATGAAAACAGAGGCTGGTTAGTTATCTGCTTCAGACTTTGACACCAACTACCCTTCACCCATGGGCCAGGTTATATTTATATTATTCAGGCGTTTGCAGCATTTTTGATTAACATTGACTTCATTTACTGAATACAAATGTAACTATGATAGAATGTAATAATCTAAAATGTTTCACTTCTGGGATTCCCTTTTCAAATTTACTCTAAAACATTTTAAATACCTTTTGAATTGAAAAAGACTTCAGGGATGAAGTCCAGCCTCTAGTAGAAGGGTTTAAATATCTCGGGGTCTTGTTCACGAGTGAAAGAAAGATGGAGAGCGAAATCGACAGGCGGATTGGAGCTGTGTCTGCAGTGATGCAGGCGTTTTACTGATCTGTCGTAGTGACAAGAGAGCTGAACCAGAAGGCAAAGCTCTCGATTTACCGGTCGATCTACGTTCTTCACCAGTGGTCACGAGCTTTGGGTAGTGACCGAAAGAACGAGATCGTGGATATAAGCAGCCAAAATGAGTTTTCTCCGCAGGGTGGCTGGTTAAAAGCTCAGTCATCTGGGTGGGGTTCGGAGTAGACCCGCTGCTCCTCCACATGAAGAGGAGCTAGTTGAGGTGGCTCGGGCATCTGGTCAGGATGCCTCCTGGACGACTCCCTGGTGAGGTTTTCTGGGCACGTCCAACTGGGAGGAGTCCTAAAGCAAGACCCAGGACACCCTGGAGGGACCATGTCTCTCACCTGGCCTGGAAACTCCTTGGGACTCCCGCGGAGGAGCTGGCCCAAGTAGCTGGGGAGAGGGAAGTCTGGGCCTCTCAGCTAAGGCTGGTGCCCCCGCAACCCGACTCTGGATAAGCGTTTGAAAATGGATGGATGGATGGACATTTTAAAGAAAACATGGAAAATGTATTAAAGGGTCAAACACTAATTCATTTAATTTTCGTTGAAAATAAAGTTGAGCAAAATGCATTTATGAAATAAAAATTATGAATCATTTATTCCTAATCAAAACCTGATTAACTTGTGTATCAGTTTTTGACTGATTGACTGACTGATTAACAGTAATTAAGTCATATTTAATATTATGATGTGCACTGATATCATCTATTTGTGTTTGACTGATATGTTTTCCCCCATGTGTAAAACAGCTGGGAGAAAAAAAACATCTGTTCTCTTCTGAGTGAAAATCATGTGTAAAACTGTGTTTATTTCACTATTGTACTCTGCTAAAACTTTTAAAACTGTAATATTTTTCTAAATAAAATTCATCCTTTTTGTTGCCTTATTTTAAATGTGTGCACCAAGGTCTAATAAATCATTAACTAGTAACATTTTACTAATGTAATCTTGAAAAAAAAATGAAAATGAACTTTAATTATAGCTTACACATTATTATTGCTTCTTACAACGTGACACCCTCGATTTATAAGATCAATGATTTTAGAGCTTTTTGTCATCAGTATTTGAATAATTATCTACTTCCGGTCCTCTTATTGATAAGTATGTTTTATATAAATATGTCCACGCTGATTTTTTTTTTAATCCAGAAGTGTCCAGTTCGGGGTGTCCTCCCAGTAAAGTGACGTGGCGTCCTTCCTCTGTCTTTATAAAACACGCGTCTCACGACCGGACTGAAAGTGCTGCACAGGAGCGAGAAGAGAGGCGCGCGTAAAAGCCAGGCACTGATTGATCCTTCCTTTCTAGTATCCCTCCGCTCACACACAAACGAAGAACTAAACTAAAATGTTGTAATTGTTCATGTTTCATCTCGTGGACACTTCCTGTTATTACTGAATTTGGTTGCACCTGCTGCTCGCTGGCACATCCGCCTCCTCTTCGCTGGAGCCGGTCTGAGCTGGAGAGTTCCCCCGCGTAACGCGTCATGGGACACTGGAGAACCACCGCAGCGCTCTGCTTGCACACCTGAAGCTTTTGTGGATTTATAGGACACGTTTTAAAAGACAACCAACATTATTTTTAAATGAACTCACACTGAAGGGAGACTTTGGTTTTACCGGAACTTAAAAAACAAAAACAAAAACAAAAACAAAAAAAAACTGATAGGAATTTTATCTCAACACTTTGACCTCGGTTAGGATTTTGGTGAAGTTGGCAGAATGACCTCGTTCATCTGCTTCATGATGATCGTCTCCTGCTGCTCTACATTCACAGCTGGTAAGAAATCAATTAGACCTTTTATTTGTGAATTTTTATTGGTACGCATGTCTGAAAATGACACAGTTGAATGAAATCGTCTCAGTGAATGAATTACCTCATACTTTTGTTGTAGTCAGAATTTTTTTTTTATTCTGAAGATAATATTGATTCTTCGGTTTGTAACTGATGCCTGAAGGTTTTTATATTGTTTGAACGTCCTGGACCTGCGGCTCTCACACACACCACTAGAGGTTGTCGTGTCTCTTTGAAGTTATTCTTAAAAAAAAAACTCAATGTATATAAAACTAAAACTTAATAAAAATTCTGATTCGTCTTGGTTTTGACTTTGATCTGATCAGGTTTTCCTCGGGTTTCTTCAAATTAAGTATTTATTGCTGTTTCTTTTAATAGATGACATGTTTATTCCAGCAATTGTTGGAAGATAAAACACTGGAGGAAAAATGCTTCATCTGACAGGAGAATCACCCTCATTGTTCCCGTGTTCAAGTCCAGCAAAACAAAGCAGAGAGTAGAAAACATAGATGTTCCTCCACCTTGTGCCAGGTCCACTGTACCACTGAGATACACACCGTAGCTTCCTCACTGCTTCCAAATAAACAGCCCATCCAAACAAAGGAAAGACTGTTCACATTCCACACACACACACACACACACACACACACACACACACACACACACACACACTTAGAGTGTATGAAGCTTTGTTTGCAGTGTTTTTAAGCAGATTTCCTTCACTGTCCACGCACAAAGCGTGGGAAAGACGCCCAGAGGAAGCGGATGCAAGGACAAGAAGCAGCCTGGAATTGTTCTGGCCAGTAGAGGTCACGGAAATGTGACACGCTACCTGAGCAAAGATTTCTTCCCGAAGCTTCTTGAGCTGATTTGCACTTATCTCAAACCTCACACACCAGACAATAGCAAGGAGGAAAGTGGGGCATTGTGTCTGCAAATAAACCTCTGACTGCTAGAGCCATTAGTTATCTTATGACGGGTTAGCTGGTAGTGCTGATATGTGTAGCAGGTTTGGAAAAAAACCCACAGATATGTAAAAAAGAAAATGATTAAATAAAATAGCTTCTTAAGGAACTAATTAATGAGACAAAGCAGAAAAACCTCATTTAAAGGATAACCTTATGTAGAACAGGTCAAGTGTGCATGTCTGTGACCTTTTGACACCAAATCAAACAAATCAGAATGACTCCAGAAGTTTATTGCAGCATGTTTGATGTGATGAAGTTCTTCAAGTGAATTTACTGGTTGTAAACTGGTCAAATTAAAGAGATGGGTTTGTCTCTGATATGTTTAATATTGTGATATTCAAGTGAGAATTTGGAAAACGAAGATTTCCTTCTACTTTGCGTGGTAGGGTTGATCCTTTAAAACTGCGGTTCTTAAACGTTTCTCCACGCGGACCCCCTTGCTTGTGTTCAAGACGGGCCAGGGCCTCCCCAGCCACAACTCTTACCCACATTAAAAGTGATTCATGACAAACTTTAAACAGACATACACAGTTATAACTCTTATACAGAGTCTTAATTGTACTATTGACTGTGTTATTGCTATTTTATTAATATAATTTTTACAAAAATAATTTTTATAACCATGCAACCTCAGTAAAGGCAATCTTGCGGTGGTGACCTCTTTGGGGGGTCAAGGACTAAGTTGGGAACCACTAATTTAAAATACTGTCAAGGTCATTTTGAAAGTCTTTGATTTAGAACAGGTGGATGCTGGGTTTCTTTTATGCTTTGAAAAGTTTATTTTTCCTCTTTGGACACTTGAGAAATGCTGTAAAACTGGAGTGATGGGCTCAGCCAAATGCGGTGGGAGACTCTTATCTCGCTGGTTTTATGCTTGAGTCCTACAGGCAGCCCCGAACAAAAAACAAATCAGTCTCATTAAGTATAAGATTTTGTAGTTTTTTCCATCCTTTTAAGATCATTGCAGCATATGATCCAAATATCTGGATGCAGCCGTATGATTTCTTTAAATCCTGCATGAGATTTCAATTTCAAGGAGCTTCTGTCTGCCTGAGCATCCTAATTAAACATTATGGAAAGGGAATTTACTGGATTTTGGTACTTTCATGCAGGAGATTCCTGTTTGTTGGCTCTGCTTGACTTTATATAACCTTGCATGGCCACCCATCATGGCCAGATGTTCATTTCATTTGCTTTTTTAAGAGGAGTCTGGGGCATTTTGCCTTTCAAACCTCCAAAGGCTAATATAGGGCTGGTAAAAAAGGTGCTCTCTACAACTGTTGTCTTAACCTTGCAGTTGCCAAAGAGAAGAGGTCCTGCAGGAAGCATCCAGAGCAGTGCTGACTGATTCCTATTATGGCAGGTGGTAGCCAGTTGTCTGTACTTAGCTTTGTTTTCAGATAACAAAGAGAAAGTTGTTTGTTTCATATACGACTCTAGTCTGGGTAGCTGCTGCACTTTGCTGGTAATTTGCGAGTGCTTCCCATCTTTCACTGCAGTCACACAATGCAGACAATGACTCATGCACATTTTCAGCAAACTTTCCACATTTTCAGCCTTTTGTTGTGATACAAATGCAGCAGATCAGTTGTTAGGATTCGACAAGGGAACAATAAAGCTGTCTGGTATTGTTACTTTTGCCCTTATAGTTCCACAAAAAGATTAACCTCCACCCGATTCTGAAGAAGGCTGCACGCTTTTGTTACCAGACAGGAAGTACGGGAACATGAATTATGCTCTCTGCACAAGAGATGGGAATTCCGCACATTATCGCCAGCTCTTGAAGGTCTGCAACTCGGGGTTTCCTGTTCAATTCAGAGCCTGTACAGTGATCTGTTACAGTAATAGATGGTTTTTATTATGCAACATCAGTCAGGAGCTACTGGCAGACAGCAACCTTCAGAACAAAGGCTCACATCTTTAATGCCAACTTCTGTTCTCTTCTGGTTTCTTTCTGCGTATTTGATGCGTGTGTCACTTGCTTCTGTGAGTTCTCATGATTTCAACTCAATTTTCATTTTTGTTTTTACAGAACTTTATTACATTTCTTAAACACTTTGTATTTTTGTCTTAGATTTGCAAAACATACCTTGCTTTCCAATGCAGGCGACAGCAAATAATTTCAAACACATTTACACTATAGCATAAATCTGCTTTGTATACGTAAATCTACAGTAGCCGTTGTAGACATATTCTTTACATTTTGGGTCATGTTTGTAATTTAGTGCTCACACACATTAATAATTTCATCCATTCAGCATAGCTTACCACAATGAACACTAATCCCCCTATTCTGCTCTATTCTTCCTGTGATGGCACCATAAATAATAGAATAGACTATTAATCCCACAGTAGGGAAATTTACTTGTTAAAGCAGCAACAACATTTAAGAGAATAATTTGAAGAAAAAAATAATAACAAAGGTACACATAGGCAGTAGTCTAGTATTGTAACCCTCGATCACTAAAAGCCATAAAAAAAGGAAAAAGCTTGGGCTCCAACACTATGCAGCATACTGCAATAGACAAGGACATACCATGTAAATCTGGTATTGAATGAGTATTGAGCACATACTGAGTATTGCATTGATGTTATTGGGTACCAGGATAATGCCAGTTCCAGTTAAACTGAGGAGTTATACACTCTTACTGCAGAGGGAATGAAAGACAAACGATAGTGTTCTGTTTTACATCTGGGATGTCGCACTCTGTGTTAAGATTGGACTTGGAGACCCATGAGGACAACCAGACACAGTAAGCGCTTTAAGTCTTTTATTTACAGAGATATAGCGTTACCAGAGACTGATGGGGCTGAGGCTGAGGCAGGGTGGTGAGGAGGCATGGGTCAGAGCCAGAGAGATCCGTAATAAATCCAAGGGGAAAGGCGAGAGGCAAAATCCAGAGACGGGTCGGTGTTCGGTAAACCAGGTAGAATGAGAGACAGAGTCACAGACAGGGAGCAGACAGGAGGCGAGGTCGAGAAGCAGATCCAAGGTCGATATACCAGGCAGGCTTGTAATCAAAGCAACAAGAGCCAAACAGGGGCGAGGCAAGGTTGAAGGTTTTAGGCGTTCAGTAATCTGGCGCTGCCTTGGTGTTGGTCCAGGTGTTTTATAGAGAGCGTTGCAGGTGGAGCTGATGAGGAGTTAATGTGAGACAGGTGGTTTGGATGAGGTTGATGGCGAGCTGGTAGTGGTTGCTGGGGAAACGGGGCTTGGCTGGAGCAGGGGCATGACAAGTCTGCCTCTGAAGGAGCTGTCCATGGTCTCCACTGTGGAATGCAGTGGATTTTTAAGATGAGGTCATCTTCTCCAGTATCCTCCTTTCTCACGTCTCCTCAAATGAATTCAGTGGGCAGCTCAGAACTGAGATAGCTTTGTGAACTAGCTTGTTCAGTCTCTTTTTGTCTCGGTCAGAGCTGCCTGCACCTCAACAGACCACAGCAGAGTGGGTAAAAGAGCCAACCACAGAGTGATAAAAGGATTTTAGCAGCAGGGAATTAACTCAGAAGGACCTCAGCCTCCTGAGAAGGTGGAGGTAGCTTTGGCCCTTCTTATACAGAGTATCTGTGTTGCTGGACAAGTTCAGTTTGCTGTTGAGATGAACACCCAGGTACTTAAAGGTATTCACTACCTCAATGTCTGCTCCCTGGATGTTTACTGGTGAGAGAGGAGGAGTGTTTCTCTGGAAGTCAATCACCATTTCCTTTGTCTTACTGGTGTTCAAGCGAAGTTGGTTACGCTCACACCAGTCCACTAAGTCCATGATGAGTGATCTGTACTCCAGCTCATTCCCCTCAGACACACAGCCGACAATGGCCGAGCCATCAGATTACTTCTGGAGGTGACAGCTGTCAGCTGTTGGTGTTGTAGGTGAAGTCCGAGGTGTAGAAGATGGAAGAGAAAGGGTGAGAGCACTATACCCTGTGGAGCTCCAGTACTGCACACAACCACCTCAGATGTACAGTTGTGTAGCCTCACGTACTGTGGCCTGTTGGTGAGATAGTTGATGGTCCATGCAGTCAGATGTTTGTCCACTCCTGCAGCCCTCATTAACTGCTCCTGGTCCACCCTCAACATCCCCTCATTTACCTCATCAGTGCTCTCGTTGTTAAATAATGTGCTAAAAACTCAACCAGCTCATCTGAGGAACTTTCTCACTGACCTGGTTGCAAAAGGACAAAAGATGATGAAAAGTACCACACTGACCAGTAGAAATAGCAGCAATGCTGAAAGTATGTGACTGAAATGGAATGTAGATAGAATAGAATATACTTCTGCCTTCAGACAAACAAAAAGAATGGTAACGCTTTACAATAAGGGTCCCTTTATTAACGTTACTTGGTGATCTGTGTGGATCATAAAATACATTTGGAACTCTCACCTCGTGACTTTGGTATTCTTCTAACTGAACTACAAAAATCTCAGTGAAAAGGAAAAATGGTGGATATGTTCTGTGTTTAGCTGGAAGTTCATGACCATATTTGGCAGTTACTGTGAGAATATAGAGAATAAAATGAAATAAAAAATTAAGAAAACTGAACAGGTTGAAAATATGACCAAAGCTTTATACAAAAACATCCAAAGACCACTTGGAGTGACTAATAAATTTTTTTTGCACATCTGGAGACCTAAAATGCACAACACACTGTATTTAAGGGCTATAAAGGCAGATTTTCCATGAAATGCCCTCTTTAAGCATTAATAAACTATTAAATAAAGTACTAACAACTGCTTAACCATATTAAGTAATGCATCACTAAGCAGACACCCCTCATGGCTCTCTTTCTAAACCTTAAAGAGACAATTTGTAGTTTTTACCATGAATCTCTAGAAATATCCATTTGAATTTTGTTGAAAGTGAAATTAATTATGCCCAGTTGTTGAAAAATTTTGCAGATTTTGTAACATATAATAATCAAAATCAGGTCTAAAATACATGGGGGATGTGCATAAGATGCCACGTTTCATTCTATGGGAGCCCATGAGGATAAAATGCTTTTGCTGATTTGTAACAAACAATTACAAAACTTTTGTCGATCTTAATTGTTGTTTTACACATTTACTTCTTCACTTGCTGCCAGTGATGAAAGTGAGTCTCATGTGCTTGTTATTTTGCTAAAGTTTGCACTCTCCAGGGCTTATTGGCCCTAATGGGCATCTGTTGTCTTGCTCCAACACAAAAATACTGCTTGCTTGCATATCTACTGCTCCCTATTGCCAGAAAAAAGTGCACTGTCACTTTAACATAGCAGACCCTTTGTTTATTAATTATGCACTAAACCCTTATTGTAAAGTGTTTTCAAAATATACATTTTCTCTGCTATAAATATCTCAGACTCTGGGAGAGTTGAGTCTAAAAAAACTGATTTCATTTTCTTTTTTTATTTTTTCATTTTTAATTTCCTGACTGATAGTGAACCTACCCACGAACATTTTTTTCCAAACCGTATATCCTGTGTCTTTCTGGTCAAATCAAATCCAAGTGAGGATGTACTATTTGACCCTTATCTCAGGATCTGAAAGGCTGAAGACCTGGTCGTGATTTGGCTCAAAAACCCCTGCTCCTCTCCCTCCCTCTTTCACTCTGTTTGTTCCATGCCTGTCCTTTTCTTGAGCGATTCTTAATGAGAACCAGCTTCAGGGCCCTTTGAACTAACAAAATAAGCGTAATTCTGGTATTTTTCAGGCGATATCCTGGAGGAATGCGTTGCACAGCTGTTACAGGGGGGTAAGAAGTGTGAGGATGCTTTCAGAGGTCAGCGTCAGACAGCAGCAGGAGGGAGTAGTGAGGGACACAATCACACAATATGTTTCTCCGTTTTGTTTTTATTTTAACTGGATGCTTAGGACCCTCATGGAGTCGTAAATCTGTAAAGAGTCATTAAAAAAGACGAGTTTACCTTCATTGTTGCTTTTGAATCTGAGTATTATTCAAAGAAACCAACAGAAACTTGTCAGGGTGATGCATTTCATTCCAATTTTATGATTCATTACATACGTTTCTAGAAACTCATTTACTTTCCAATGATTCAGTTTATCTGAACTCCCAAAGGAAAAGTAGCATCAGAGTGTTAATTGGGAAAGTTAAATTAACATCTACTAAACTTAAGACAAACTGCATGAAACTCTGTTGATATTTATGTAATAGCAGAAAGCATGTACTGTACCAACATGAAAGTGTGTGAGCCACAACCCTTCTCCTCCATTTACCCTTGAACAATAAAACAATGATGTTGTAATATTTTGAGAGGAAGTGGATCCCACTGCCAAAGCTGGCAGTTTCAGCTCATGAGCTAACAGCTGTTCTGAATAAGAGAGGAAAACTCAGCCATCATGCCTGAGTGAGCGTTTTTTTATTTATTTATTTTGTGTGTGTGTGTGTGTGTGTGTGTGTGTGTGTGTGTGTGTGTGTGTGTGTGTTGGTGGTGAATGTGGTGGCCTTGTCAGCGATTCCAGGTGGGCATTTGTGCTTGCACATGTGTATCCATCAGCTTATTTTTGTGTCTATTTCGTGGTAACACCATTGTCTTTGTCACAAAATGTGCAACAAATGAGGGTTTCCCTGAAGACTGTCATGTTTGGAGCACAGACCTAATAAAGTTGTTTTTTGACAACGAAAGCAAGCTGTTCAGGGATCTCACTGAAAAGACGGAAACTACATGTGGGACTGGGACACCTCCTGGGCTCTAGGGAGAGCCACACAGTGCTTCCTATGTAGATCTGAGTTATTGAGCCTCTCAGCAGATTCTGCTGGCTTGGAAACAACCAGAGGCCACTGTTGAATCAAACCACTCCATCACATCATGAGAACAACACTCAGGGTGCAAGGTAGCAGTGGATTAAGTGAGGGAACATCCAAAGATCCAGTCCACCTGTATCCGTTGTTGTTTCTGCTCATCCCAAACCAGAATCTGCTCAACAGCTCACCCCCTGATCACGGAGGGTAATTGCTTAAAGACACAGGAGCTGAACTAAACTAAACAAACCCACATAGCTTGCACTGAAATGATTCATGGGAATTTCCAGTCTAGTGCTTTAGCGTAACAACGACTAACATGCACCATTAAAGAAATGCTGTAAATGCACTTATTTGCTGCAGTGGCACCCTCAAGGGTTGGCCAGGGTGGCCATGGCCACCCCTAGAAAATGGCTGGCCCGCACAGAGAAGACCAATGTTCTTTATTAACTCATATTAATGTTCACACAAACCATAAATTCATGTTATTTAATCAAGAAATAAATGTAAAACCCACGTTTTTTTTTTTCAAATAACGAGTAGACAGTGGCAGAGTTTGCTGTGGCTCTTTCCTCTGTTCTAAATGACTCAAATGTCTTTAAAACCACAAGTAGAAGCGCTAAAAGCATTTCTTCTAAAAAAAAAAAAGATATTTTCGCCGTTGCCAGATGCCTTTTTTTTTACTACAACTAGAAAACTACAGCGTCGTGTGGTACAGTCGGGATTTCCGTCTTTTTTTCTGATTGGTTATTCTTGAGCTGGCTAGTCCCGCCTCTCATGGTTTCTCTGTGGAGAATTAAACAGAGGACAAGTCTGGCAGGCCAGGCTAGAAATCTCCATAGCTTTTTGTCAAGACAGCATCAAGCAAACTAAGCAACAAAAAGAAATTGAGTTCTGGAATAAAATTTGAAATAAAATTTCAAATAACAGAATTTTTTATCTGAAATTTGAGTTAAGTGTATTGGATGCATATTGTGCTTTTTAATGAAAACGAATAAAGGAGCATGCAGCTCTCCCAGAGTTTTCACAAGGAACAATTTGGCGTGCCACCCCAAAATCCTCTCTGGCCCTGTCTGGCCACCCTTATAAAAATTCTGGGTGTGTCTCTGGTTTTCTGAACAACTCCACTAATTTCCGTTCTTGGTTTTTGTGGTTCTGTGTGATTCAGAAGGACATAGGCAGAGATATCCTAAGATTGTTCCTTCTGTTGATCAGCTGGTTCTTCACAAGGACGATTTGTTGAACCTCACTTGCAGGTATGTGACCAAGTTGATGGATATATGTAGTTAGTCACAGTAAATCTAATTGTTCAACCACTCACTTTTGTGATTTGTGACAATCAACCCCATTTGTCTTAAATGTGTTTCTTCATTCCCTCTAAATGATCTATTTTGAACTCCTTTTGCAACTTTTACATGTGAACATTTGTGTTACTATCTAAGAGAAAGGCCAGAGGAGAAATAATCAGGACCTGACTGGGTCTCTGGCCACAAAGAAACAGAGACAATCCATGACAGGAACCAGTAATGGTGGTCCACAATTATCAGTCTCTCACCATTTCCTTTTGGGATGGTGGCACCCAAGTGGTGCATTCACATTTCTGGAGAATTTAGGGCATTGCATCATTTTACAGGCCTGCAAAGAATGCACAGAAACTAACATCTTTTTAATGGGATGCTTCCCTACAAGGCGATTTGTTAAGACACACAGAACTGAGTTGTTTTCTGTCATTGGCTGAGAACTGGTGGGTGGTTGACCCAAAATTTCTGCAGGCAAAGTCAGTGGTATGCAAGACATGTTTGATGTTCCTCTGGGATCCCTTTAATGAAGGAGTTTAAAGTAGGTTCTCCATGGAAAGAATCCATTAGCCAAGCAAATCTTTCAAGAGAAACATGTTCCCATGTGAAAGTTCAAGGTATTGGGTGACTCAACATTAACTCCAAATAAACTTAGGATGAACATCAGGCCAGAGAATCCCAGGGGTGGAAGCAGCAGCTGTCATCCTGAGCTGAAAAGATTGCAAGGCCGTCTGCCAGCTGTGACACTTGCACTAAAAATAGATGTAAACTATGCTGTGTTTTCTGCATGGAGTGGATAAATATTGTCATGTCTAACACTGTCCCTATATGTCTTCATTCAGAGGTCAAGGTATCTTAAACTGGACACTTGGAAATGCCCAACGCTCAATCTCATCAGAGGGTGTGAAGGTAGAGCAGTGTGATCCCAAACATTACTCTCACTGTACCAAACTTACAATCAAGAACCTGACTGCCAGTGACACAGGAAGTTACTTCTGCTCAAGAGCTGGTTCAGACCACAGCGCATCGGTCTATGTCTTCGTCAAAGGTGAGACCTAAGAAATTATCCTGCTTCCCCTCCTTGGTATTTCTACCAAGCCATCTCTGACAAAGTAGTCTAAACTGGTGGAAAAAAGGTTGAATAAGTACTCAATAAATGAGAAGCTGAAACCTTATTCATGCATTTTACTTTAAAGCCCTGCTGCCCTGCTTTGAAAATGGTTGTTTGGATGGATGGATGGATGGATGGATGGATGGATGGACGGACAGATGGATGGGTGGGTGGGCAAATGGATGGATAGATAGATAAGAGGATGGTTGGATGGTTGGATGAATGGATGGACAGACGGACAGGTGGATGGATGGATGGGGATGGATGGATGGACAGACAGATGGACAGGTGGGCAGATGGATGGATAGATGGATAAGAGGATGGTTGGTTGGTTGGATGAATGGATGGACAGACGGACTTACTTTGAAGCCCTGCTGCTCTGATTTGAAAATGGTTGTTTAGATGGATGGATGGATGGATGGATGGATGGATGGATGGGGATGGATGGATGGACAGACAGATGGGCAGGTGGGCAGATGGATGGATAGATGGATAAGAGGATGGTTGGTTGGTTGGTTGGTTGGTTGGTTGGATGAATGGATGGACAGACAGATGGACAGGTGGGCAGATGGATGGATAGATGGATAAGAGGATGGTTGGTTGGTTGGTTGGATGAATGGATGGACAGACGGACTTACTTTGAAGCCCTGCTGCCCTGATTTGAAAATGGTTGTTTAAATGGATGGATGGATGGATGGATGGATGAACAGATGATGGATGGATAGATGATGGATGGAAAGATGGATGAATGGATGATGGATCGATGGATGGACTGATGGGCGGGCAGATGGACGGATGGATGGATAGATGATGGATGAATAGATAAATGGATGATGGATATAGATGAATGATGGATAGATGATGGATGGATGGATGGATGGATAAGTGGATTATGGATGGATAGATAGATGAATGATGGATGGATGGATGGATGGATGGATGGACTGATAGGCAGGAGGATGAACAGATGGGTGGATAGATAATGGATGGATGGATGGATGGATAAGTGGATGATGGATGGATAGCTAGGTGAATGATGGATAGATGGATGGACTGATGGGCGGGAGGACAAACGAATGGATGGATAGATGATGGATAAATGGATGATGGATGGATGATTCTGTTAATCAGTGATTCATAATTATATTTATTATAATTATATAACAGGTAGTAGTATTTTAACATTCTGGGTGTTTGTGTTCAAGCTGAGGTGTTGTGAGTCTCCTCAGTAGGAGGCAGAGAAGACGAATAGTTTTTTAGTGCTGTGGTTTCATCCTGAAGTCAGAGAGTGAACCCTGATTATTCAGGAAACTTTGGTCAGTGACTGATTTCCTGCTTCAGCTACTGTTTCCGAAGGCTCCTCTGAAACCTCACAGGTTACAGTCACACACTTCTAACCGGAAACCAGAACTGTATGAAATATCAGCTTTAGCCCATTCCACTTACCCTTATTTGAAACTTTGAGTCTATGTGGACATATAGTTCTTAGATGTTAGTCCAGGAAATATTTAGCTTTTTGGTGAAGCTTGGTGCTCTTCATTTCCTTTCATGTTGCTCTGGAATGTGGCCCATACTTTTTCTGGCCCACTGGCTTGTGTTTAGTCTAGCACACTCTTTACAATGATCCCTGGTTATTTATTAGATTATGATCCACACTCATTGTTCAGATAAAAACAACCTAATCACACCACTAATGGTTGAGCTCACACCAATCACAGACTATTTGTGCAGCCCTTTAGTTCCCAGAGTTGCTGTTTGATGGCTGGCCGCTCAGTTGGAGCTGACCTAAAAGCTCGTTCTGGGCTCTGCAGCCTTATCAGTGTAGAATTAACTAATCAGCTGATCTTTGAGTCGAATGCCTCAACTTTTTCCTCATTCACTCCCGATTATCCAGATGATGGAACTATTTGCTGATCTTTAAGGCATCATGGGAAGTTGGAGTCAATCCTAGGACACTTTGAGCCAAGATAAGAATTTGCCCTAAAGGACTTTTAATCAATCACAGAGCTGAGACAGACACTATTTGCACCAGGGAATCTTATCAATGTGTTTTTCACAAGTGCTGCAGAAAGTTAATGTTAGCATCTCACTTGGCTGTTGGCAGCTAGTTAGAGACACAAAATTGAAAGAAAATGTGCAAAATTACAGCCGGATTCTGAACTTGTACCAGTCACGTTTTCAACTTTTGGCAAAATTTTTGTCATGCAAATATAACAAATATTGCTTATTTTAGTGTGGAAATTTTGTCCTAAAATAGTAATATATATTTGCCATTTGCCTACAGTTTCTTGCAATTTTGTTACAAACCCCTCCCAATTTAATCACACGTTTCTTTCACTTTGTAACATGTAATTTGCACGAGTCTCACAGCTGTTACAAATATTGCCAAACGTTATGGATTAACACAAACATTAATTGCAACAAGAAATAATTTTTGTGATGAATATTATTTGAATAATCTTCCTGACATGCCCAGATGTTTATAAAAAACACATATTTATCGTAATTGCCAATTTCGTAGGATTCCAAGTGTTGACTTAATTTTTTACACATTTGTGTCACCATCAGTCTAATAAGACAAGAGCAACAAACCACACAAAAATACACAAATTAGTTGCTGTTTGTACAATGCTAGAGGTGAACTATGCTGTTGCCTGGTGCTATCTGAATAAAAAACCTGATTGATTTTAACTGTAATAAACTTAACAAAATTCTAACTTTGATGCAACATCTATAGCTCAGTTTCCTCTAAATCTGCCTCAAAACATATTTTACTACAAAGAACAAAACAGAAAGCCGTAAATTATTCCAAATGCAGCTTTAGTCAGAAATCTACGATAAATGTTGTGAATATTTAGTGGCTTTAATCGTCTTGCAGATCCTGAGCAACCGTTTGTCAAGCCCTGTGACACAACGCCGTACGTTCTGGGCATCTTCAGGAACGAGACCAGCCTCGTGGTGCCATGCCGAACATCCTCACCTGATGCTGTTGTGACACTGATGGGGGTAAGACCTCACAAAGACAGCCATCACACCAAATCTACAAATGCCTTATCCTTGTGGGGTATATTGTTTCACTCCATGGTGATACCCAATGTCCCACAGACTTCGCTGGATGTAGACTTTGGGGAAACTCACGCTGTGTGTCAACTGAAAAAACACGATTGTTGTTAATATCCCTGCAGGGTGGATCTTTATTTGTCTTCTTGGGAAGAAAGAAGTTGTTTCCACAATGTACGCAGGGTGTCTCACTGGTTCTCACACCCTTTGTGCATTATGACCCTCAGAGACAACGACGGGGCGGTGCTCTGTCTGAGGGAAGCTCTCTGGCAGGGAAGGTAGTCTCTTTGTCTGCTTCCTGCTTGAGGAGGAAGGTGCTCCAGGAGTACTTCTCTCAGAATAGACCCATGGCCTAAATTTAGCCCCTCATCTCTTACAAACAGCCGGAAATGCAGAAGAAAAACTGCACGCAGTGTGTCCAAATGCAGGAAGTGACCGCAATCTTGGCTCATAGAGTCACAGAGCTGATCCCGGAAAGAAAACTTTTTACACTAACAACAGACATACTTTTTTTTCCGGACTTATTCATATTTGGTGTCATGTATCATCGTGCCTGATATAAACAAACACATTAAAGTGTGATGGCTATGCAAACTTCCTGTTTTGAGTAAATTTAAGACAGTCTTCCTTCCCATTTGTCCCTCACCTTAAGCCCCCACATGGGAACAAACAGGAGCAGGCACGTACATCCTTTTCAGAGTCTATTTGAGGCTCTCCATTAAGAAAACAAATAAATAAATAAAAAGGGCAGAGGTCAAGCTCCATAAACAATCAAAACTAATTAGACATTTAGTTCAATAGACGTGGGTCCCCAGGTGAGCTCAGCTAGGCATGAGTTACATATCAAATGAGGTTGAGTGCTTTCCCCTCACTTTGTCTGGCTCATTGACTCGGGCAACACAAGTGTTGTTTTTTAAAATTGTGTTTGCTTTTATAACTGCAGGCCCCAGCTCTGTCACAGGAGATTGTTAGAGGAATGGTGTGGGATCCTAAGGTGGGCTTCACAATCCCTTATGGTTCCTACACCAGCTACATGTTGCTCACCTGCAGCACCAACGTCAATGGGCACCATTTCCTGTCAAAGTACATCCCTAAAAGACAGAGTGAGTCCTGCTTCTATAGTGCAATTTCAAATGTTCTTGTCTTTTTAGCTAATAATAGTCTTTATATGTGTCTCCATTTAACAGCTTTGGTTCTGAAAAATGTGAAGATCACCCCAGAACACACCAAGGTGTTAGTTGGACACACTCTTGTCCTCAACTGTAGTGGAGAGACCACCCATAATGGTAGAATAACCTTCACCTGGGATTTTCCAGGATCGAAAGTAAGTTCATGGTTCAGGAGTGGTTTTGGAGGAATCAGGCTCTGTGGTGTTTACAGTAATGGCTTTGTCTCCAGGACAATCGACACTACATGAGCAAGTCTGTGCCCACACCTGCTAAGGTTCTTGTGATGAGCAGCACCTTGATGTTGCCAAACGTTACCATGGAGAATAAGGGAGAGTACCACTGCAAAGGTGAAATCGGACTCAAACCCCACATGGTTGCATCAGCAAAAGTCACTGTCTACGGTAACAAAAGTTCCTTCATTGGTGTAGAAAAGTTTCACATTCATGCTGTACTTTCTGTTTCTGTGAAGTTTTACTTCTTCATCTTTGATCTTTGTCTGCAGAGCATCCATTCCTCCACATTTCCAACAAACGTGACACAGTGACTGTGGTAGAAGGCAGGAAGAGGCTTGTGTTGGAGCCCAGGGTCAACGCTCTGCCGCAGCCAGACATAATAGCATGGTGTGTAATGATTTCAATGATAATTTTAAATAGAAATCCAGGAATTTATATTCATATTTTTATCTGATAAACAAAATTCAGCCTCACATGGACAAATATAACATAAGCAATCAAGAGTGATGGAGCAAAGATTTTAAATTAGCAACATTATTTGTTTGACCTCCACTCCTTATAGCATAAATTATAAAATAATAATAAAAAAATATTCAACCTGTTTTAACCTTTCAATGTCCACACCAAGCCAAGATAATGTTCCCGGTCTTGCATTATTTCTAGATTTTATTTTAGTTTTATACACTCTAAGAAATTAAATTTACGTAACCAAGCTACATTAACAGGCTACTCTAAACCTTGTTGCTCACGTGTAAAGAGTAATATACAGTACATGTACTATTAACACAACAGTGTTTCTTATTTTTACATTTGGGTTTAGTGGAACCAGTTGGCATAACTTGGTTAAGTAAATTCAACATTTCCTTTCTTACAGTGAAGTTTTATTAGTTAAATGAGCTATAGTGACTTCATTGTGCTTTTTAAATTATTAAAATTATTCAACTTTAGAATTTGTTTGTGGGTTTTCTTAAGAAGGTTTTGCACTGTTAAACCTTTCTGCACTATTCATTCAGCTACTATGATCTATAATAGCTGAATTATTGTTAAATGTTGTGTTTAAACATACGGTACATAACCTTAAAGCCGTGGAACACTGAAAAACAATATTTAAAATGTTATTTCTGATTATAATTGGTCACACTGAGTTTTTCATGCAGGCTGATCATGAAAATAGTCTCCTACACCTATCTCCTGTGTTGGTGTCTGATAGAAAATGTCACACTGTCACTTAACATTCATGGACTCACCCATCTTGGCTCACAACAAGGAAGGCTGTTGTTGTTGGTTTAGTGTCCAGGAAACAACAGAGAACATTTTGGCTAGTACAAGCTAACTGTTAGCATTAGCAACTCCACCACACGGCAGACGTCCTCCAGACTTGAGTTATTTGTGGAGATAAAACATCAACGTTGGAGTCAGTGGTACAGTCACATTGCTGTTAGCCAATCAGAGGTAAGATCTCCAAATATCAGGAGTTCCTGGAATTTTGCACTGGAGCTTTGTTTCCTCATAGTGTGACTTACAAGGCCTTCATTCCTACCAGAGACCACTACAAATGTATTGATTAAACAAGTGAATCACACCTTTAAGAACTCACACAATATTAAGAAAAGGTTTTGTTAAAATGATTAATGCACTTTATTGTAACTTGACTATAATTTTTTTATTCAAATTTCAGGTATAAAGATGGCGACCTAATTACGAAGAATTCCACATGTTATAAGATGTCTGATTACAGACTAATCATCACTAGGGTGGAGGAGAAAGACGATGGTGTTTTCACTTTGAGCCTGGGCAACAGGCTGAAGGGCCTGCACAGGAATGTGAGCTACACTCTGGTAGTTCACGGTAAGTCAGCACCCTTTACCTGGTAGTCACAGCTGATTTGGAGTAAGTGAAGCCTTTCTTTGCTTCCCTGCTGCAGCCGCTCTCAGTACAGTTTGCTGGATTGTAGGTAGCAGCTCTAGAATGAGAGGAATCTGGGGGCTTGTTGTTTCCAGGGCTGGATTGACGTTGCCTGGACAGCTGTTGTTGATTTTTGGGGCTCTTTTGAAGGGGCTTGGCTCGGTGTGTAAATGGGCCGAGCTCTATTGTGCTCTTAGACTCCAACCGCTCAAAAATGCCTCCCCCCAACCCCCTGGTTCCTTACACTTTCTTGCATCCTCACCACGTGTATACACAGAGCAGCTCATATAAACACGTTCCACACATTAGAAACACATCTGGCAAAAAACAAGGCCTGAGCATGTAATCACAGTTATGATGGTTGCTGATATCTGTTCACGCTCGAGGCTGTAACCTCTGAACAGAGTAGTGTCGCTTACCATTCATTTGCATCAAATTCTTTAAACATTTCTGAGAAACATTACTAGCGTGTCAAAAATAGGGGACCCCCCCACCCCCACCCCCCTCCGGCTTGTATAAACTTTATTTATGAACCTTGACTGCTGTGCTTCACACGACTTTTATTTATTGGAATGACAAAAATAAAACAGGCAGACACAAATAAACAAGAGTGATTCCTGGGAACAATTACAGAACTATTTTAAACTTTGTTCATATGTGTTGTTTGGGTTCTGGTCCATGTTATGAATGTGCTCTGAGGGATGCTGGGTGTTTTTTTTTCTCAGTTAGAAAATGACTGAATGATGTGGTCAAACTCCAAGTATCTTGGTCTGTTGTTCATTACAGCACACATGGTTGAATCAGTGAAGTGACCTGGGCATCGCTCTCTGACCTAAAATCTAGGGTCAACCTGTCATCCGGCCATTCTTCTTCCACAGAAAGTGTTTAAAGGACAATTGGTGTCAGTGGCTCCTTTTCATGGCTATCCATCATGAGTGTCGCCCCTCATTAAAAATACATTATCAAATACCACAATAAACAGGATCAGGAGAGTTGATTTAACCTGCTCCTCTTTGATTCTGCTTGTAATTATGTGAACTCTTTCCTCACAGTGAAGCCGACCATCTTGGAAGCGGAGCTCGCCACCAAGGACGTGCAGCCCTACCTGCTCGGCAAGCAGTATCGACTAACCTGCTCTGCTTATGCACGGCCCTTACCGAAAATCACCTGGTTCTGGCAACCGTGTAACTCAGACAAAGCACTTAGCAAGTGAGTTACCGTCTAGCTAATTTAATTTAGAATTTTTGAGTCTAACCTGTTTCACGGCTTATTAACTTCTCCCATCTTGGAAAACAAAAGACGAAGATGACTAAACAATTTTTTAAAAACAGCTTCTATTTATCTGTCAAGATAAACATCATGAGGCACTTCACAAGAGCACAAGCGTGATATGTGTTTATGTTTATGTATTTGGCAGACACTTTTGTCCAAAGCGACTTACAGGTGATAATTATACCAGCAGGTTGTCCTTGAGGCTAATAACAAACACTATTCAGTCGGTCCTAGGTGGTGGTGAGGCAGCATAAAGAATCATAGAGGGAAGTGAACATAGAGTGTGCAGTAGAGTGGGGGACCGGTGCTGGGAGCTAGGGTGCTAGTTTAGAAGATGCTCTCTGAAGACCTGGGTCTTCAGGATTTTCTTGAAAATTGACAAGGGAGCCCCTGTTCTGGTAGTGCTATATATATATATATATATATATATATATATATATATATATATATATATATATATATATCATGTTAAAAATATCATCATTGAAAATAAAAAAATTGGGAAAATGAAAACATTTAAACTAAAAAATGAGAGGGAAAACAAAAATAAATGAGGAAAGTTAAAGTCCCATTAGTCTAACCTGGCCTGCCACACTCGCCCTCTGTCTATTCTACACAGAGGATGAGTCTGGATACTTAGATGCAGAGAGCACCAAAGATGGCATTGGGCTCAAACATCTTTCTTTAGAAGAAAGTCTTTTAGCGCTTCTCTTTGTTGTGGTTTTAAAGACATGTCCAAGTCATTTAGAACAGAGGAAAGAGCTAGAATGCCAAGAGGGTTATTTGAAAGGGAGCTTTATCAGGCCCTTTGCTTCCCATGAGGAAGGGTTGGCATGGCTGACCAGCTACCATTAGCCATCACACTCTGGTGAAATTCATCTCCATATTTGACCCATCCCCATGGGGAACAGTGAGCTGCAGCTCTGGCTTCACTTGGGAACTATTTATTTGGTTTAAAAACCCCAATCAGACCTCTTAATGCTGAGTGTCAAGCAGGGAGGCATTGGGTACTTTTTTTAAGTCTTTGCTATGACTCAACCAGTATTTAAACCCCAATCTCCCAGTCCCATGGCAGACGCTTTACCACTAGGCCACGGAGAAGGTTATTTTTTGGAACGGATTAATTAAAGGTAGGATTTACATAAAGGCTAAATAACTGTTATTATTTGCTCTTTAAAGCTTGTTTATTGAATGTGTAAGTGCTGCTGACTGGATAAAAGTTAAAATCAATAAGAAAATAATTTAATTTCAAAGATAAATTCTGCAGAAAATGTGTTTTAATTCCATAACAGGGCTGTTATAAAAGTTTGTTTTTAATTGACATTGTTTCAATAGTAAATCCAGTTTAAAAATGTGTGTGAGAGAGAGAGAGAGAGAGAGAGAGAGAGAGAGAGAGAGAGAGAGAGAGAGAGAGAGAGAGAGAGAGAGAGAGAGAGAGAGAGAGAGAGAGAGAGAGAGAGAGAGAGAGAGAGAGAGAGAGAGAGAGAGAGAGAGAGAGAGAGAGAGAGAGAGAGAGAGAGAGAGAGAGAGAGAGAGAGAGAGAGAGAGAGAGAGAGAGAGAGAGAGAGAAAAGAAGGTACATTGTGAACATGACTAGTTAGTGTCCAGGCACCTGTTCAACAAGTGGAAAATTGTTGGAATGATTTCCTGAAATCATTTAGACTGCAGAACTGGATCAGCCTATTGCACATGGGCATGGACATGATTATTGTTTTGTGTGTGATATTGGACTTTGTCATTGTTCCTGTTTTGGTAAATAAAGTTAGAAATAAAATCTTGTGAACACCAATCCACTCAAGGAGCAATGGCTGCCAGAGAGTTTTCTTTGAGCTGGAATAGCTTGATCTTGAGGAACAAGGACGTTTGTTACAAAGAATTCAACCCGAGACAGCGGAGTCAGTGGAACGTCTGTCCACTGCCGCCGCTATGTTGTTGGGCCAATCACAGACGTGCGCTTTCTGTTGCGTTTGACGGATAGTTAAAAAGTGGGCTCTATGTCTGTCCTTGCGTACTTGTTGGAGAACCCTTCCACTGACAGATAATGGCGCTGCAGGTCTCCACACCTCCGCAGACGAAGAAGTACACACTAGGCTTGAGATTGGTCAGCTAGCCACTTCCTTTGCATTTATCAGCAGCACTGCCATTACCCAAGAAAAATCAAGAGCCAAATATATCTAGTAGCAGACACAGAGCAGATGGAAGAACATCTTGACATATATGACCATAAATGCAACCTTTATCGAAGGAGTACAAAGACATGCAGCAGAGTTTTTATTGTGGTGAAAGTGGCTTTGGAAGTGGTGACTGCATGAAGAGATGGAGGAGAATGAGGGACAAATACATAGACACAAAGTAAAATACTTTTTCATGGAGCGGGAACATGTCTTCAATGGTGGCAGAATCCCCCCCTCACGAAAGTGCTAGTCTTGTCTTGGCGGGGAACGCTCCCCAGGCAACTAAAGCGTTTGAAAGCAAAACGTCTCCATCAATGCGTGTGCACGACTCCGCCCCCAAACTGACAGCGACGTATAAACTAGGCTTTAGTGTAGACAACAGAGGCACCGGTCCGACCCAGGGATCCCACTTTCAAACCAATCTGCTCTGACTCAGCTGACCGTGTCCCCAAAGATAACACATAAATCAGCGCTCAGTAACTCTGTGGGCTGAATTGGGAACATGGGGAAAATATATTAATCTCAGATTCCCAGAGTGGATACAAACAGTGGAGTGACTCTGCATGAATGCTGGCCTGGTTGTGAACCCGCTAACAGAACAAACATTGAGACGTTCTCAGACATCCTGGGCTGTCAGTGGTAGCAGCAGACTTTTGAGTCTTCAGATCAGGAAAACAATGGACCATTACACTTGGCATTTCAAGCTCAGACTCCATTGACAAAATCAACACGGTGAAGTGAAAGAGACTACATTATGTTACACGCTATATCCACAAGTTTTTCACTGTAGTTGTACTCAGTCACTTTTCTCAGAGAACAACTTGTTCCTTCCAGATTTATGATAAATTACAGCAGTGCTGAAGTCTTTGAGCAGACCTAGAGATAATCAGAGCTGGCACCAGGAACAGTGGCTGCACTAATGAGACCAAGGAGGAGCCTCAGCCCAATAGGAGGCTAACTGTGCACCTCTCTGTACTTTCAGTCCGCTAAAATGTAGCAACTAGCCTTAATCACATCTCATTCTTTGGAGAAATACGTTTTGAACACCAAAGAAGTGAGAAGTTATCAGCTGAGCATCAAGGTCTTCGAATCAGTCTTATCTCTTCTGGACAGTGTGTGTGTGTGTGTGTGGGGGGGGGGGGGGTAATCCTGTCTGAGGTGACGCACAGCCCATCCTGTCACTGCTGCTGTTTCCTCCTTTGCCTCTTAACTCATCAGGCTGATTGTTCACCACCACAGGCGGTGAAGGGTCGGGAGGAGGCTTTCAGAATTGGATTCTGTCCATTTAAGTTTCCTGCCTGATGAGGGGCTCTTTCATGTCAGTGTAATATGTTGTTCGCAGGGCATGTTTTAAAGTTTGATGTAAGAAAAAAGTGAGTGTTGTTGCATCTTGATTGATTTTATTATAAGGAATCTGTGTTTTCTTTGCAGTTGTTCCACAAACACAGAGACGATCCAGGTCGGGCCCAATGACCGGGAAAATTATTCCCAAAACTGGATCAAGACCATAAATGTCAAATATGAACTGGTTAAAGGAAAAAACAAGGTATGTGTTATGCATTTTTATTGTAACACTGGTGACACTAAAAATGTGTGAACATGCATCAACAAAAACACTCCTCAAAGTTTCCTGATTTCTATTTCTCCTGGAGGTAAAACGATAAGAATCGTCCATCTCAATGTTTCCTTATGATCCATGATCAGAACATATTTAAATCCTTTCAGCAGAAACTCGCATATTGATTTTTACGAGTTTAAAAAGGATTTTTTTTTTAAAAAGCAACCAGGAAAACCAAAGAAAACAAAGCTTGTGTGTGGCTGCAAGCAGGAAGCTCAGCCAACGTGAACGAGCGTCCTAATGACTTTGTGATAGTTAAAGAAAGCAAAATATCTTCAGATCTTTCTAACGTCTGAGTGACTTTTGGTTGACTTCAAAAGCTGTTTATTGGCTCCATCTGATTCAGATGAAGTCTGACGGCTGGGACTGCACACACGCAGTTCAACTGCTTGTGAAAAATCACACTCTCAAACATATGTCTGCTTCGGTTAGTTGTTTCTGGTGTCATGCTCCAAAACACCAACCTTCAGGCTAAAATGCTGCTTCTCTGACCTCTACTTTACCCAACAGTGAAAACTAAACCTGGTCCTGGTGAAAAATACCTTTCATTCAGTTCAAAAAGTCTCTATTAGAGTAGCTGAGACGCCCGTAGTGACACAGACCATTTCCTTTAACTGGAGTGAAGGGTACCTCTGTGTTTCAGGATTATAAGGGGAGAAATCCAGAAAATGAAACCACTACAACAATTTTATGGCTCTTGCCAGAGAGGCAAATTTTTATTGTTAAGTCATATAATTTTTTTTTTGCCAAAAGCTGAAAGAACAAAGTCTGCATGACCTTTTGTATGATACAATCTGTGAGTTGTAGAAATAGAAGGTGGCACTATAATATGCAAACCAGTGACACCAAAACATTTTATTCTAAAAAACAACTCATTCATGAGTTTTCATGCAGCTGATTTTCATTTCAGTGCACAGATTTACATACCGAAAGAATGAGATCACAGATACCAGTGGCCGAAATGAGTTTTCTCCTCAGGGTGTCTGGACTCTCCCTTAAGCCGGGCGTACACTGCACGGCTTTTTCCCTTTTCTGAGCCAATTTTCCCCTCGTACAGGAATGTACAAGATCAGGGTGAGTTTAGCACTGGGCGTTGTGTAGTATACCGGGGTGGGGGTGGGGGGGGGGGGGGGGGGGGGTTAACGAGAGGCTATTAACACCATGTGACCAGCTACCAATCAGCATTCAACCCAGATGTTCACCGCTGTTTCCTGGATGCTAAACCAACAACAGCCTTCCGTCATCGGGGCAGCAGGTAGAGCGGGTTGCCTCGTGATCGAAGGGTCATGGGTTTGATTCCAGGTCCCGCCAGGGGTATTCTGCTGTTGTGTCCTTGGGCAAGACACTTCACCCAACTTGACTGTGTTGGTCAGAGGGGCCGACGGCGCCAAATGGCAGTCTCGCCTCTTGTCAGACCGCCCCAGGGCAGCTGTGGCTACAAAGTAGCTCACAATCACTAGCAGTGTGTGAATGTGTGAGTGCATGGAAGCATCTTTGAGTGTCCTAAAAAGCGCTATATAAGTTTGCTGTATTATTATTATTATTATTATTATTTTTATTATTATTATTATTAAGGTGGGTGAGTCCATGAATGTTAAGTGACAGTGTGACGTAGATCTGTCAGGCTTTTTAAATCCTGGAGTTTCACCATTTATTTTCTATCAGAAGCTAATGCAGGAGGTAGGTGTAGGAGACTATTCATGTTCAGCCTGCATGTTAAATTCAGTGATCGATAATTTTTTTTAAAAGTGAAGGACCTCTTTTACATTTTGCCAAGAATTTAAGGAAAATTGCTGCAAATAATGTCATCATGTTTTCACTAACACATTCGTGTTTTGTGTGTTTTTACCATCGACATACTGTTTTTACACAAATTTCAAAGGGGATAAATTATGCGTAACTCACCTTTTGCATCCTTTTGTGCTGCCATGTGGGTCTCTAATGTCCATAAATCTGTCCATCCATTTTCTGTCAGTGTTTGGTTTTAGGATTTATGTGCCTAAAAAAGCTGTTTCTAAAAGTCCCCGTTTGCCATATCAGTATAAGTAGAATAGACCCACTTCTCACACGTAAGAGAGAGGTGCTGCTGGAGGAGCAGCAGCTTTACTCCATGCCTCTTGCAGATTTTGGAGCTTCTCAGCTCATAGCAGCCTGAGTGGGGGCGTGGCCAACTCCAACCTTTTGTCTTTGTTTTACGTGTTATTCAAGTTAAATAACTGTTTTATCATATGCACTGAAACTGACAAATTCCAATCCAACTGTATTTACAAGGCAGTTTAAAAAAATCACACACACACACACACACACATACACACACACACACACACACACACACACACACACACACACACACACACACACACACACACACACACACACACACACACACACGCGCGCACACACACACACACACACACACACACACAACTAAAGTGCTTTACATCAAAAAACATTATGTGTGAACGACAAAATTGACAAAGGAAAGAGAAAAAGAAAAGACACAAAACAGCCCTTTATATTTTATAAAATCAAATAATTCTTTTAATTTCTGTAATTTATTTGTCCAAAAACAGCATTGTTGTCTCCTTTATGAATAACTGTGTTTTCAAAAAGACCGAATGTTCCTTGTTTAAAATAACCTCATAAAACTTTTTACCTTCTTTTAATTACTGATACCTCTTCTTTTAATGGGTTTGAAATAAATCTCTGCGTTAACCACTTTCACACCTAATTACAGTAAATTTGATTGTTTTCACATTGCATCAGCTCTAATAAGAGTCTGACATAAACTAGAGAGGCTCTGGTACTCGTGGCCCATTGCTGGTGTTTTATGAGGGTTAGGGCTCAGGGTCAATAATAACAAGCAGCCGTTTTAAAAGATGAAGGATTTGTTGGAAGCAAATTCCTCTCTGTCACTTCACATAAATTGTGCTGGTCAGTGAATTAGAACATAGTCAGGCCAGCCTGGCCTCTGAGCGGCACTCCGCAGGGTCCAGTAGAGAGGCAGACTGGTCCAGATCACAGTAAAAATAAAACACAAGCGGGGGGCTGAGGGAAGAGACGGCATGGGCATGAAGGTCGGAGTGTGTCTGGTTGGGTCTCCCCATGAGGGGGCATTTAGATAATCTCGTGTTTTGTCACTGTGAGTAACATTAGACTCTAAGAGCTCTTCATTAAGCCTTTACAGACGACAGCGTGAACTGGACAAAAAAACCCAACTATGTTTCTCTGTCTGGATGTTTGTGCCTCGAGTGTTTTAAATGGTTTCATTTCAGCTCAGATTTAACGCAATAGTCACTACCAGCCTAACAATATTCCAGACACCCACACCCCCAGCCCCCACCCCACCCCCATGCATGTGGCCATGAAAGTGAGACAGATCTCTGGTCTTCATCCAAGTTTTATTTAGTCTGTTTTAAACATTAAAATGTTTTTGCTGTAAATGGAGGTTGTCATTAGAGGTGCTGTCCAGGAAATAAGTTTACTTCTGATGATTTGAAGGAGACTTTAAAACTCCAGATGTATCCTTTCATTACCATCAGGCTCTGGCGATGATAAAACACACCAGGCAGGGGGTGCACGCTGCACCACAAGATGCTCTGTTGGTGATCCAAATACAAATCAAGTGCAGAATTTAGCTGATTATTGATTCAATCTTTTGCATTATTTATTTGCTTGTTTTAGACGGTGAGCACCCTGTTGATCGGAGAGGCTCGCGTTTCTGGAATCTTCTCCTGCATGGCTGAGAATGCCCTTGTTGGCACGAGCACAATGGAGATTCCTTTCTATGTTGACGGTAAGTAGAAATAAAATTTAAAAAATGACTAAAATCTTAATCAGACTGCATGGGGAAATAATTCTGTTCTAATTGTTAAACCTGCCACGGATTATTTCAGGAGATCTGCATTGCACGCTGTAATGACCTGCAAGAGCAGGGGTGGAATGTGCAGATTGTGTTGTGCAATAAAGAGTCCAGAGGGGGGCATTAATTGAAAACATCTTCCACTGTAGCTGAACAGCTTCAGGGCGGAAGAGAGGCGAGTGTGTCCTGAGCCATATGGAGAGCTGTAATGGCACGCGTTTAAAAAAACAACTATGAATAACTGCATTCCTGCTCCAGTGCCAGCAGATCATTCCTCTTCCTGGCTGAGCCTGTGTGCTATGAGAATTTACTTTTTATGTGCATCTGAGCATTTCCAAATGTTCCCCAAAGAAATATCTGTGAGACAGTTATGTAAAAACAGCGGGGATGAGGTGTCGCTGCGGATAAACACAGTAAAGTAAAACACATTTACTCTAAAACTGTGTGAATCACATCTCCTGAAGGGCGAAGGGCAGCGTTCACAGACACAAGGGGCTTTAGATAAACCTTTCATAGGGAGAATGGCAAGAATTATTCCTTCATAGTAAAAACAATCCCAAAAGGAATCCAGCTCCAGAGGTGAAGGCGACGGAGAGTGATGGAATGATTCAGGAGAAGGAGAAGAAAGAGGACAATTGTAATAACAGCTGTCATTTCTTACGGAACAGAGAATGCTTTCCAGCAAACTGAATAAACAAGCACAGTCTGGTTCCCCCGGGTCACACAGTCAGCCTCGCTCCAGTTGGAGCGCAGAAGCGCCGTCAGCAGCGCTGGCTGCCTACATGCTTCCAATTAATAGTGATTAAACTGGAAACAACAGCCGATCTGACATTCCTTCACCTCTGATGAAAAGTTTACATGAAAGACTTTTGTACAAATTAGAAACGTGCTGTAGGACATGTGTTAGACTGAGTATTTATCTAGTTTGGGATGTTTTATGAGGATAATGTGCTTAATTCTTCTTCTCTGTCACTTCAGATGACCCAGAGGAGGTCAACATCCAGCCTCAAACTGCTATAGAGGGCAACAACATCACCTTGACCTGTCGGGCAACGCGTTACCTCTACACCGGCCTTAGATGGGTGGACTCCAGGAATCAAACCATCACTTCCAGCGTGTCTCAGCTTCAGATCAGCAACCACTCCATTTCTCTTGCTTTATATCTGCACAACGTGTCTCAAAGCAGCTCTGCAGGTTACACATGTCAGGCAGATAAGCTCCACAAGGAGGTTAAATCCAAGACTGCGTCGCTGATTGTAAACGGTGAGTTAGCTGCTGGTTGCCACACCGTTTTCATCAGCTTCAGGTATTTTGAAATTGTTGTGTGGGTGCTCTGCAAGTTACTCCAGAAAATAAACTGGAAACATTGGACAGGTTACTTTGTAAAAATGAAATAGACTAAGCAACATTAATTCTTTTTTTTTTTTTTTGAAGAGAGAAAACAACCACACTTCAGTCAGAATCTGACAAATCAGGACGTGAACAGCAGCAGCACCCTGGTCATGGCTTGTTACGCCTCAGGAGTTCCTCAGCCTTACATCATGTGGTTCAAAAACGGTGTAAAAGTGGAAGAAAGTCCAGGTAACCTTCAGAACACCATGGTATACGATACGATATAATGTGAAATAATACAACGTGGTTCGGTTTAGGATACAATAAAATACAATAGGATGGGAATTAAACCAATTTTTACTTGTTCTTTTTACTCTGAGTTTAACATGCAGTGAAAATAGTCTTCTACCCCTATTTCCTGCATTAGCTGCCAATAGAAAATAGACAGAAAAACAATCGGCTTAAAAAACAGTCAGATCTACGTCACACTGTCACTTAACATTCATGGACACACCCATCTTGGCTCGTGACGAGGAAGGCATAGTGTCCAGGGAATGGCAGAGAACCTCTAGGCTAGTAGAAGCTAACTGTTAGCATTAGAAACTTCATAACAAGACAGAACTCCTTCAGGCTTGTGTTATTTGCGGAGATAAAACATCAGTGATGCAGAGTGACTGGAGGCAGTGAAGGAGTCGTGTTCGAATGGCTGGAACGATGCTAGGAGTAAATAAGTCGTTAGGTCACTTGTGTTGATGTAATCTACATAGATATGAAATTGCACTGCTGCAATAGTCTTTTATTTTTAAAATTACCAGTGATTTTACACTAAAACCATGTGTGATTTCCTGTCTAGCCCATGTTAACTGCAGAAATTGACGTGTCCCAGAAGCGACTCGCTGCCAAAACAAAACCCGATCCTATCTTTAGCGATGCGGTGCGCCGCTTCTGGGACACACCTGAAAATGTCTGCATTGTGGCTGGTTTGACTCTAATGGATTATGTTGGAAGCAGTGACGTTCTGTGCTGCTAATGCTTCCAGTGTGAAGTAGGGATTATACTCCAAATGCTGCCGTTTTCTGCTCCTCTCTTCCCTGGCTAACTACTACTTCCTAAAACAGAAGAGCTTTTTTATCCTCACAGAGAATGAAAGTGCAAACTGTCAAAACAACTTTGTCCAGCCTGCAGTTACAGTAGAAATCCAAATAATTCTGACCTGATTTCATGTCTCTGATGTCTGGGCGTCAGGTGTCAGCCTGCAGGAGGACGGGACTCTGATCATTGAGAGAGTGAAGAAAGATGACGAGGGTGTGTACGAGTGTGTGGCCCAAAACATGGAGGGATTCGCCAAAACGAGTGCTGTTGTCACGGTGCTCGGTGAGTCAATCTGTCAAATAAAAATTATAATAAATATATCAAACTGAATAATTAGTCCAAGCAGTTAAATGTTTTTTTTTCTTTTATAATCCTGCGTTTCTAGGGAAATCAAAGAGGCCCTTTTGGCCTTGTGTTTTCTTTTCATCACTACAAATTGCTCTGGTCTGAGACAAAAAGCTCCCGATGGAAAATTGGCAGCTGCCAGGAATGCCAAGTGAATTCCTTCTTGGGGTTTATGATCATAGCTTTGGCGGAGGGCCCTTTTGTAGAGGACATAACCTCTGTCAAGTGTTAAGAGGGTCTCTAATGAGTCTTAAAATATTGACTGCTGCTGCAGCCGCGACAGGCTGGAAACAGGCAGAGTCCATCGCTGGACACGAAGCTTCTCAGACAAATTGTTTCAGAAAACGCATAAATAAAAGTTCATTTCTTTCATTGATCAGAAACACTCTTCTCTTTCAGGAGATGATGGGAAGCCAAATATTGAGGTGATAATTCTGGTGTGCACTGGAGCTGCGGCCACTTTCCTCTGGCTCATGCTCATCTTGTTCATCCGGAAGCTCAGGAGGGTGAGGGCGACGTTGCTTTACTCCTCACATTATTTGTGAAATTCTCCATTTCCTCTTTTTAATACCAATGTAAAGTTTAGCTGGTTGTGAAATGCTGCTAAGCTGATAGATAAATTTAGAATTTTTTTTAAAATTGTGCAGCATGTCTGGAAGGGAACTCTATGTACTTAATCTCACTCGTGTGGGGAGCACAAGACAAAACTAGGTGTGATGAAAGAAGAATGAAAGTAATCCTTGTTTTATGTATCTGAACACATCAGCAACCATCTCATTACAAGATGGGTCCGTCTATCATCATTGATCCTGATGAGTATCCCCTGGAGGAGCAGAACGACCTCCTCCAGTACGACAGCAGCAAATGGGAGTTTCCTCGTGATCGCCTGCGACTCGGTGAGTGCAAGTCTTACATTTCCATTTATTCAGACCTAAAAGATCTTTGAGTTATTAGATTATCCTTCAGAAAAATGCATTTTTCAGAAGGATAATCTAACAACTCAAAGGTCGTTTAGGTCTGAGATGCTAAATAAACTAACCCAAGGTTAAAAGTTTTCAAACAGGACATTAAGATACATGATGGATGTGCCCCCCCTGCAGCTGCAGCTTTGGGTCATCATTTATATCTGACCTCTGCTGTCACCCTGACTCAAGTCAACCATAAATTTGTTTGAAAAACTGCCACATGAGAGCTCCAGTGGCCTCCTGATGGGAGGGGGTCACACTGACTCGTTTCTGTTGGTCTTTGCCCCAGAGAGACACACTTGGTGTCGTTCTATTTATCAAACTGTTTCCTTCTTCACCAGGTAAAATTCTGGGCCACGGAGCATTTGGGAAAGTGATGGAAGCTTCCGCCTTTGGAATCGACAAACTCTCCACCTGCAAGACCGTTGCAGTGAAAATGCTGAAAGGTAGCATGCCTGAACTTCAGCGTTTACTCCTGATGGGTTTATTCTTCTGCAGACCCATGAGCTCCAGCACCACATGTGCAATTAATATGTGCATGGCTTAGTAGTTCAAAGAATGCAATTAGACGTGTTTGATGCAAAGGGAGGAAGAAGTGAAGGCAAAGACCTCTAGCCCCGCCCCCAAATCCACTGAGTTCAAAAGTGTAAAAGATCCAAATGAGCCAGAAAAATATTCCTGTTTATGATGTCTTTAAGATTTTAAATACAAAAATAACTTCATAAACTTCAAAAATAATAACCTTTTTTTCTTTTCTTTACTGAAACTTGAAAAAAATTAAAAAACTTCTAAAACTCCAACTTCCCTTTCTTACACTGAACACAGATTTTTGCTTGTTTTCTGCGTTCATAAAGAAACAGTCAACACTCATCAGTGAGTATCGATATTGAGGTGGTCTGTTAGCCTCGGCCAGGCTTCCAGCTGCATCTGTTGTCCTATGATTTATTTATGTGTGTATTAATCGTGTTTGGATATAAATCATAGATTATCTGAGGAAAGCAGGTCGCAGGTCAAACTTAATGGAAAGCAGAAACTCTGTGACTTATCCCTGCTTTTGGTTTTCCTCTCAAGTATGTTTCAGAGCGATCTGCATCATGGCATCGTGCTTTAAGCCTTTCAAAAACAAGCATGTCGAGTCAAAGTTTATCACTCTAAATGTGGTTTTTCAAAATAGTTTCTGATACCTTTGTAAACTTTGACCTTTTTAAACCTTTTTTCTCAAATATAAGTAAACTGAGCAGTCACCTCCTTTTTAATATAAATGCTAAATAGGCTATTTTTCCCTAGAAGACTGGGCAACATTATTATATATAGAAAAACATTTGTTTTGCATAAACATAAAAAGATTTATGGAATCGTTTGTATAACCTATACTGTGTGAGAAGCTGGGATTAAACAAATTATGACAATGTTTTTAAGTTTTTAGCATTTAAAGGGATACTTTGCAACTTTTTCATATTTTCTAATCATTTTCTTGGCCCATTATATGATAAAATAACGCTTTACAGGGTTAATGAAAGGCCGCCGAGCCTTATCGCCCCCCAGCGGCCAGAATATTCGCCTTGCAACTTCAGATTTGCCGGTCCGGTCTGCGGGACTTGGAAAAAATGAGCTGACATACCTGGCGCTGCAGTCTGCTTCCAGCATGTTTTAGATCATGAACACAGCTGATTTGTTCAATTTAGTGATAAATCACTCTTGTAGACTCTAAGGAAGGCTGGGGAGACATTTCAGCTGTTCAGATAAAGGTGTTAAAAAGACAAACACACAGAGAGGAGATAAGTTTTGCTTTCAGTTTTACAAACGGACACTTAGGGATGTCAAAAGCAAGTCAAAACTGCCTAATCTCCCTTTAAAAAATATACATTTCATCTGTATTTGACCTATTTTTCCAATAATTTGATGTTACTACATATTAGTTTAAAATTTAGACTTTTGGTTGGGATTTTTGAACAATAAACACTAAAATTTGAGAAAAATGTACTTTTTACTAAATCTACATGTTTTTGCCAAATGGCCAAAAACTTTCATAATCATACACACATACACATTTTGCTGCTAGAGAAATCAAATCAAACTTAAAACGTATTCTTTACTTTCTTGTAAACATAATTGTGTTTGATGGAGTTTCCTGTTGTTGCAGGAGGTGCTACGTCCAATGAGCGTAAAGCTCTGATGTCAGAGTTAAAGATTCTGATCCACATCGGGAATCACCTGAATGTGGTCAACCTGCTGGGAGCCTGCACGAAGCCTGGAGGTGAGCATCAGACCAGCAGGCTGAATACATGACTGTAGGTCTGCGAAAGTGTCTGCTCAGGTATACAACTTTTTTTTCCATCTTTCCAAGGACCCTTAATGATGATCGTGGAGTTTTGCAAGTATGGCAACCTGTCCAACTATCTGAGAAGCAAGAGAGACGACTTCCTGGTGTACAAGGTGAGCTCTGATTTATCATTTCAGCTAAAGGTTCGGTGGTGTGGCTGTTTTAACACATTATTTGTGTGTGTGTTTAACCTCCTCCCATTTATCCTGATGTGTGTGTTCCTGACCAGAGCCCAGACGGTAAGGTGGTGTCGGCCGGGTCGGGCTGTGAGCTGAGCGAGCTGATGAAGCGCCGCCTGGAGAGTGTGGCTAGCACCGGAAGCTCTGCCAGCTCCGGCTTCATCGAAGATAAGAGCTACTGCGACTCAGAGGAAGAGGAAGAAGGTAAAGGCCAAGCTCTAAAGGCCTCCCCCTCCTCCCTCTTTGTCCCTCCTGTTCCCTGCAGATTGTTTTTAGGTCTGATGGGATGTTTCCTCCTCCTGTTCAGAAGCAACAATCTCTGCAGTAGGAGCCACTGTCTCCCCGCTGAGTCTGGGGAGGCATCTGCTTGCTTCCTGTCCAAACCCAACGCGCCAGCCATGTTGTTTCTGATGTGTTGTTTCAGATCTGATTAGCTGTTTACTCAGGTGGGGAGGTGGGAGGACTCCACACGTTTCACCTAAAACACAGAAGCACCCACTCTTACGTCTCGTCTGTGACGGATGCTTTAAAGACAACCCCCCCCCCCCCCCCCCCCCCCCCCCCCCCAGCAGGATCACTTTAGTTTCATTTGATCTGAGTTATCTGACAGGTGTAGGATGATCACATCCACGGCTTTTAGAAGCACACCGTAAATGAGAAGAATCACTGGATTTATGAAAACACTTCATCTACTTTTCTCTCCACAGAATCAGAAGATTTATACAAGCGAGTGCTGACTCTAGAGGATTTAATCTGCTACAGTTTTCAGGTTGCAAAGGGCATGGAGTTCTTGGCTTCACGCAAGGTATTCCTGAGACAAATTCCTACATCTTATATTTATGTTTATTTATTTAGGAGACGCTTTTATCCAAAGCGACTTACAATTTATAACCTATAGGGCGTGTTGTGATGTGTGGGGGAAACCGGAGTACCCGGAGGAAACCCACGCATGCATGGGGAGAACACACAACTCCACGCAGAAAGGTCGCGGCCGAGTTTCGAACCTGCGACCTTCGTGCTGCGAGGCAACAGTGCTAACCACTGCGCCACCATGCATCTTGTTTCATATTATCATTAAAAAATAATAAATCAACACTCAGTACAAAGCAGAATTTAAAAGACGCTGGATCCCATCTGATTTGACCCACTGTAGTGGTGTTTGTTTTATAATCCCCTCCTGTGGTTTGTAAAGGATGTCAACTTTGATCTCATTCATCCCTTTAAGTCATTCATAGTTTTGAGGAGACCGGATGAGACTGATTAGAGAATAACCCATTGTTATAAATTACCTGCCACAGACTATTTCTTGTTCTGTATGTGAAGGGAAAAAATATTTCCTGTGGTCCTTCTGCTAACAGATTGACCACATGTGTCTCCTGCTCGGTACCGTGTAGAAGTGCACTGACGTGCAGAAAACAGAAGCTGTAAATGTTAATATCTAATTAAACATGATTGATTTCCCATTTTTCCAACAGTGCATTCACCGGGATTTGGCTGCACGAAATATCTTACTGTCTGAGAACAACGTGGTGAAGATTTGTGATTTTGGACTTGCCAGAGACATTTACAAAGACCCAGATTACGTGCGCAAAGGAGATGTAAGTTGCATAAACCCGTGTTAGGTTTTTTTACTCATCTGTTTTGTATTTATAGCATCGCAAAAGGCTCCAAAGATTTTACATTTATCAAAAGCAAGAGAATCTAAACCTGACTTATCAGGAAACAAATGATCCAATCCAACTGAGTCAAGCTCTTGCCAGAGGTTTTTGCAGCTTTTACAAGGTCATTGGTGTTTGAGGTGAAAAGAGTCACCTGATCTCAATACTTGGTCTCAGGCCCGGCTGCCGCTCAAGTGGATGGCTCCTGAGGCTATTTTCGACAAGGTCTACACGACTCAGAGCGACGTCTGGTCCTTCGGGGTTCTCATGTGGGAAATCTTCTCTCTGGGTAAGAGTCACAGAATGCTTTTCTGCAGCATCATGTTCTGGTTCATGTTACCTGAAGCAGTTCCTTCTGTTAAATATGTTAGAAACTTTTTCTTGCTCTGTTTTAGACCAGAACACAAACAGGCGTTGCTGTAAGGGAAAGAAAAAGCTAAATGATGGTTAAGATGCGTTATGTACAGGTTTTACACTACATTGTGTTCCTTGTAGTATGGATGCAGATTATGGATTTCTCTTTATTAACACTACATTACAGCTTTTTTGTCTTTATAAAATACATAAATATTAAAGAAAACTTTGTAAATCTAAAATTATTAAGCCAGCTTAAGTCACTCAGGGTTTAACAGATGTTTTGAACTTTAGGGATAAGTTTGTCTTTGAGGTGCAGGAGGCCTCGGTGACCATCTCCACATTTTATAACACCTTTTAATCTTATGTAAGATCCACAAAGTGTTTTACAATCTGTTTCTCATTTGCTCGCTCTCTCGCTCTCTCTCTCTCTCTCTGTCTCACACACACACACACACACACACACACACACACACACACACACACACACACACACACACACACCAATACAGCCCTTATTATTTTTATTGCACTTTATATTATTCGTTTCTCACATCCTGATGATCCTGTGCCTGGCTGAGCCTGAGAAAATCCAACGAATCCAGCAGAAAATAGAATCAGGAATCATGCCTTGATTGGTCTTCAATCTGTGGCTCAACACGCTTCAGAAAATACTGTTATAGGGACACAAGGGGACACAAGGGGATACGAGGCGAAGGGCAGAGTCAGATTTTTTGTCATATAGTTTACTTTGTGATATAATTCTTGACTGACAAAAATCACGCTCACATCACATAAACATCAGGGTGGACTGGACTGACTTAGAAAACAACAATTATTGGGAGCGTTGGACTCTAATTGTGTTTGATTTCACGGCTTTGTGAATAAAAATGGTATCAGCTTTGTTTTGTGGGAGGTTAGATCTGGTTGGTTTTGCTGAGAGAGTTTGATTGGGAGATATTTTCACTTACTGTTGAACACAAACACGCGTCGCTGCCACCTTTCATGCCAGAGTTTTAAAGACCAAGTTCACTTGTCTTTTCAACACATTTGCAGTGGCCTCTATAATAGCTGAATACCTCATGAGTCGTTCTCTATGGGGAAGAAAAAAATCTGGTGCTCCTGTTTTAGAAACTAGTTGTGAGCCAGGGGAGAAAGTAGCAGAACGCAACAGAATTTGGAGTCTCATTTCCTGATATTCTGACATCTTTTCTGATTGGATAACAGCAACGCGACTCTACCGACTCCGTTCACTCTGTTAATGTTTTATCTCCATCGATAACACAAGCCTGAAGGAGTTCTGCCATTTTGAGGAGTTGCTAATGCTAACGGTTAGCTTCTACCAGCTGAGACAGGCTCTGCTGTCTCCTGGACACTAAACTAACAACAGCCTTCCCTGTCATGGGTGAAGATGGTTGAGTTAATGGATGCTAAGCTTAGCAATGTGACGTAAATCTGACAGGCTCTTCCAATCTGAGTGCTTCCCCTCGGGTAGAAGAGCCTTTTCACATTTATCCTGCATGTTAAACTCAAAGTGAACATTCCAATTTCAAAAACAAGTAAAGTAAAAAATATCAGTGAAATTGGTCTTTAAATAAGTGTCATACCTTGAAAAACTCAAGTGATTTCTAAATGTTTGAATTAGAAATTCAGTTATTTATTTTGTTTTGGAAGAAAATGTCTTTACCTTCACTTGGCTAGTGATAGATCTGGGACATTTGTTGGACGCTCTTGTTAAGGACAGTGATTTTCTGGAAAGTCTTCACTGTTTTAACCAGTCAGTGAAATCTTTCTTATGAGAGTTGGACCACCTTTATGAAGCAAGAATCCACATCCTGTTGCTTCTGTCCGGTCACTGACTGGTCCTGGTTCTGGAGGGTTTTTCCTATTAAAAGTGGGTTTTCCACTCCCTGGTCTCCCATCATAAGGCACTTGTTCAGAATAGAGGATTGCTTTGAGGTGAAGATTCGGTGCAGTTTGCAGGTTTATTTAGATAATTTATTATTAATGAACTTAAAATAATCAGATTACATAACAGTTGACTTCAAATCTGGACCAGTTTTGAATTGACTTTGAACTAGAACCTTGTTTTCATACTGTTCTTCAGGGTGACGTTCTTTTGTGCTGCACAAAAATTTAAATTGGCATCACAAATTAACTCAATGAAACACTAAGATTTGTTCTTTTTATTAGACCATTAGACTTGTTTTATGATACACACTCAGCAGTTTTTTCTCATAGATTTTCCCCTGAATGTTGTCTAGTGGAGGATGGTGGTTATTTTATCTCTAGGAAGTGTTTTATCACCAAAAGGACAGTTTGTGCAGGTTAGTTAATTAGAATCACCAAAAATATTTAAATATAATGAGATAAATAATTCAGAATACCTTAACACTTTTTTCTGTCTGAAATTATGTATTTAGGCACATATTTGGTCCTAATGTTAAACTGACATAAAGATAAAAACTTTGCATTTTCACTTTAAAACACTCAATCTTCATCTTCTGGTGCTATTTTTGATAGCTTATTTTAATAACTTCAATGTTTGTTCACTCACTCTGATTCAGATTAACTTTTTAAAACTCTAGCAGCTTCAAATAAATCCGAATAATTTGTTTAATGGAAACTTTAACTCTGAGTTCGGTTCAGCTCATTCTGTGTTTTTTCACACCAATTTTCACCTTTTAAAAACCTGAGTTCACATCAACTGCAGCTGGAAATCCGACCTGTGTGAACAGTAACTCCTGGAACTGAATGGTTTTTCCTACACAAATATCAGATTGGCTTTGTGAGATTTGGATTGCTACAAAAATGATTAATTATGTTGTTCAGGGGAATTTAAACAAACAAAAATAATACCTAATGTGTCGAAAAAATGTGAAAATAAGCGGAACATTGCTAAACCAACTATTTCAGTAGTATTAAGTAACAGTAAAACAGCAGATTTAATACTACATTTTTTCTTGTATTGTTTTCCCATGACGTTCACGAGGCTCTTCAGCTCTGCATTAAATCTTTATTCCCCACATTAATGGATCAAATGTAAATAAACTCAGCGGAGGTTCCCCTTTCGGCCGGTGAGGGATGAATTAGACAGATTTATGTCCCAGCTGAATGAGAATAACAGATATATATTTTACTGTACATGCAGAATGAACCAGATCTTCATCATCCAGCTGTTTCTAATCTGAACTCCTTTATCACAAATTACATTTCAGCAATCGGGTAGTTTATCATGTGATTTTAAAGTTTTGCTTTAACTTTCATGAAAACATTCTTACTTTTCCACTCATTAAAGTTAAACTAAGTCATCATTAATGCCGTTACTCCCCGTTTTCCATATGTAGAGTCCCATACATTATTTTTTATTGCCTGTTTTGCTGTTTGCTCATCTCTGTAGTGTTGGAAAAGTGTGTCATGAACCACACTGGATGTTAGAATTTGGGGTCAAACCTGTTTGAGAAATACCACAGCTTATTGCCTCTGCGACAAACAATGTAGCTCTGTTTTAATCAATTCTACAGTTTTTGAGCTAAAATGTGATGTTATGATCACTGAGTGTTATTTCACACTCTGAATTCACCAACAGATTCCACATCTGTTGTCATTACAATGTAGAGTTAGTAGCTCTGTCTGACTCACAGAAGTCTTGCAAAGGGTCATCTGCTCCTCATTCTGCTCTTTCACCCAAACAGCACCCGTTTCAGTCTGCAAACATTTAAAATCGGCAATATGCACATACTATACAGAATTAAACCAGCCCATGTTTTTGTAAATTCCTGCTTTTTGTTTTTAAAGGTGTAGTTCACTGAAAAGCCCTTTTTTAATGATTATTTTCTGATTATAATTGGTCACTCCCGAGTTTTTCATGCTAGTTGAACATGAGAATAGCCTCCTACACCTACCTCTTGCAACTCTTAGCAACTTCATCACACAGCAGAAGCTCCTCCCGGCTTGTGCTATTTGTGGAGAGAAAACATCCTTGTTGCAAGTCAGTGGTAGAGTTGCTTTGCTGTTAGCCATTCTAAGGCTAAATAAATAAGATTTAAAAAACCTGCCGCTGGAAGCGCAGCTGTGATGTGTCAACTTTTAGGTCAAAGAAATGTTGCAGCGATATATTATTTTCCTTCGAGAAAGACTTACAAGGGATACATTCCTAATATAGACCACTGCAAATGTATTGAGTAAACAAGTAAACCATTCCTTTGAAGCTGCAAATTAACCAGTGACCTACAGTCTAAAGTCTGACCTTGTTCTTCATCCAGTAAGTTGCGCAGATCATTCAAAGAAAACAGCTAAACGCTTCACCCTGCTGCCATTCATGAGCATGTTCCTATGGCATAGTGCTGTTTGCTTTGTGTGTGTTCTGATGCTGAGAAGGAGCTGATAACAGGAAGAATGAAAACACTAAGTGAGCGTGAGACAGGCACAATGAAAGTGAACGTGTCTGTCTGAGTGAATGTGACATTTTGTGATATTGCGTAACATTTTTATTCGCTTTCGTTTTTATGTTTTTCACTATGTGTGATACAGTTGTCTTCCTCTTTCCTCCTCCAGGTGCCTCTCCTTATCCTGGTGTGCAGATTGATGAAGAGTTTTGCTGCAGACTAAAGGAGGGGACTAGGATGAGGGCACCAGATTACGCTCCCACTGAAATGTGAGACTTTATTTATTTAAAACAGCAAATAAAAAGTTAAAACTCTGTTGCACACATGTTCAGCACTTCTAACTTTACTTGCTCTGCCCGTTTTCTATCATACGTCATTCCAAGCAGCTATATCTCACTGTTCATTTTCCTCATTGGAACTACAACAGATAAGGATCATGGGTGATCCTGCTCTGAAGGTTACAGGATGAAACATGCTGATTAGTGACACAAGCTTTGACTGGCAGTGATGTAGATGTACCTGAGCCTCCTGTGTGTCTAAAGGCCAAAACGAGTTTTCTGATTAGAAACTGGAGGACTCCGTGCCTGCTGCAGAACACAATCCTCTGCCTTACTATAGTTTCTGTCAGGCAAACCCTTGTAATCCATCTGAGTCTCAGTATGATGTGTGTGCATAATTTTGTGTTTGGTCCTAATATAAAGTGACCGACAGTTTTTGTTTATTTTGAAAGCAAAACAGTACCTTATGCTTAATTATATTTTATCAGAAAGTGCTGAATTTCCAAGTGTTTTGAGTGGCAAAACTGACATTTATGAGTTATGCAAAAGAAATGCTGATTGGGACTGATAAAACGTAACCCAGACTGTGGGTTTCAGTCAGTCAGTTCAGGCTATCTATGACGGAGCTGCCAGATCAAATACTTCACATTCTAATGGCAGAGAGGTCTGCCTTTCATTTAAAGCCCAGATAAACTCTGTCAAAATCAAACAGGGCGCGCATCTATGCACTCAAACCCAGTGGGGTGAACTCTTTTGATACCCTCTGCTGTTTATCTCAGGTGTGCTTAAGCCCAGGCTCTGACACCATGACCCTGATCCTGAACGTGGAATAGAAGGAGAATTAAAACCACATGAGGTTACTGGCAATGTCACTCACTTTTTTTTTTGGCTCAGCAGCCATGAATTCATCTGGAATGTCATCTAGCCCCTGTTATTAAGATCCCCGGTTGTGATGCATCGTGGAGGAATTTAGCGGATGTTCTGCAGAGAGGGTGAGCACAATAAAAGGATGCTCATTTCCCATCCTGCCACACTTAAACCTCCATAATTTTAAGTCTTGTGCCGAATCCATATGCCATAGGTCTCTGTGACCATGTGGAGCTATGCTATTTATTCCCATTAAGGAGTAGAGAGGAAGTGTGATTAAAATGGCACGGTCATACAATGTGTCTACTTCCTGCTCGGTGGAATGTGTATGAGCCGTTGGAAGAAAAACCACCTGGACACGCTGTTCATTTAGATGGGAGCTGCAGCTGCTTGGCCTCTTTAAACAGAGTTTGACAGTTACATATGTCGAGGTGGTGTCTACAAACCAGGCTCTGATGATGCAAAGGGAATCAGAAAGGCTATTTTACTGACTGCTGCAGATGGATTGCAATCAGTGGCGTGCTGTGAATGTGATTGAAAAGAGCAGCGGTGGAGCTCTGTTTCTAATTTTCCACTAAAGAGAAGCGGTGCCTGCATTCACGTGAAGGTACTGAATCCTTCCACTTAGGTAGAGATGCTGACAGCCTGTCAGAAAGCTGACAGAGCTGCTTTTTTGTTTTTGAGGAATAGAGAATCTGAAAAGAAAACATGATGTAGAGGTGGAGCAGATGTGGTTTTTGAAGCAGGGGATGGGATGAAAGGGCCACCAATCCTGAGGTTGTTCTTCTCGTCCTGATGAAGCTCCCAATAAAGAAGGATTCTTTACTCGTAGATACCAGGCCATGCTGGACTGCTGGCAGGGCGAGCCGCAGCAGAGACCCACTTTCACAGAGTTGGTGGAGAGACTGGGGGATCTGCTTATGGCCAGCGTGCAACAGGTACAACACATTCAAAAACTCTAACGAAATTCTTAATTCCCACTCCAGAAGTAAACATGTTCCAGTTCTGCAAAACAATTATCAACAGTTTTAGTCAGAAACACTGATTGCATTCAGGAAGCAGAGATGAAGACCAGAGAGTGCAGGATGTAACTTGGAATAGAAGAACTGCAGTTTAAAACAACATCATCTGTCCCATAAGGAGCCACACTTACTCCAAAACATGTGCCGAACATGTGTAATCCTTATTTATGTAACGTTCGATATGAACGCTGTTCAGTGTCATTGTCCTGCTAAACTAGATCAACAATAAAATACGATATAACCCCTACTGCACACTGGAAGCAAAAGCGGCGTGGAACGGCAGCGAAATGGAACCCCTTCAAATAGAATCCATTATAGTCTATGGAGTGTCACAAACCAGCAGCGAAGCGGCAATTTTCAGACGCGTCCCAGAAGCGAGACGCCGCACTGCTAAAGTTTGGATCGGGTTCTATTTTTTTTCCATGAGCCACTTCTAGGAATGTGTCAGTTACTGCAGTTAACATAGGACTAGACAGGAAATCACACATGATTTCAGTGTAAAATCCCCAGTAATTTTCAAAATAAAAGTATTGCAGCAATGCAATTTCATGTATATGAAACTTACATGTGACCCAATGGTTTATTTACTCACAGCATCGTTCCAGAAGTGCAGCAGTGTGTTTTCATGGCTTTATTCCTGGAGGTGGAGAGGAAAACCCTCATATGACATCAAACAGCTACATAAAATGTGATTTCCTTATTTTTGGTTTGATGGCAAATTGCGTAAACAAACCGTAACCTTTGAAGTCCCAAGGGATCGTGTGATGTTGCGAGGAGGTTGCCGGAAATCTCGAGGGATTTTGTGCACTTGAGTGCTGTGATTGTCTCGAGTAAACCATTAAGCCGTCGTTCTGCACTGCTTTTGCTTTCAGTGTGCAGTAGGTGTAGGAAGACTAACCACTTTACTTTTAAAGGGGACATATGAGAAACTTATCTTTTGCATCCTTGTGTGCTGGAATGTGGATCTCTGCTTCTATACACACTCCAAATGAGAAATAAATTCATACATCCGTTCTCCATCAGTGTTGGGTTTTAGGAATTATGTACCTAAATCAAGCTGTTTCAAAAAGTCCCTGTATGTGATTTCACAAAGGGGAAAAGTAAATAGACCCACCTCTCACTTGCAAGAGTAGAGCTGCTGGAGGAACAGCAGCTCTACTATGGGCCCCTCCCAGATGGGTTGTGAAACTAGAGGATGGATGAGCATGGCCAGCTCCAGTTTGTTTTCTTAAAGTGACAGAGCCCTGAAACGGCTCATTTTGGAAGGTATTGAAAACGTCAAGAATAAAACTGTGAGGAATTTTATGCAAAGAACCGAATGAACATGGTTGGTATTGACCATAGAACTTACAGTAAGAGGCACATTTCCTATGATTTTCTTTCACTTTCTGCTTGAGAGGAAAGTTCCTGCAAATGAATGTAGATTTTCCAACATGTTAAATGAGATATAGACAATAGACTGCATTACATTCCTATAATAAATTATTTTAAATGAATCTGTAAAAGTGAGCTAATCAAAAAGCAATTCTAGTGCAGGAAGTCTGGCCGTGAACTGTGCCACTGCCTGATCCAACTTTATGAACTTTGGATTTATTGAGCATGACCGTAATTTCTTTGGCTGCTCGCCACCTTTAGATGGGTTTGTTTGCATTAGCATCTGTAACATCAGCCATGAATCTCACTGTTTTGTTGATTTAGGAGGGCAAACACTACATACCCATAAACACAGCCTTGCTGGTGAAGATGGGAGACCAGACTGCTGCGGTGGAGACAAGGGAGACACGCTCACGACCCGTTTCTCGCCGCGATTCAGGAGGCAATTGGTGAGAGATGGATGCAGCTGCACCAAATCTGCAGAGTGTATCTCCTCACTCAGGATACACCATTACATCTAAAGCTACCTTAAGTTTTTAATTCAAACAAACTTCAGCTCAGAATGAAAATTTATCTCATGTTTTGCCTCATGGCCAAACTCCTGCAGAAGCAGCTCTGCACAGAGCTGGTAGTTGTGTTGGCTTGGATCTGCTGCCTCCATGTTTGTGTTAGGAGGAGTAAATCATCTTTCACACACACACACACACACACACACACACACACACACACACACACACACACACACACACACACACACACACACACACACACACACAGTAAATCCTATGCCTGTTGCAGGCAAACAGAAAGAATTCAATAATTTTTCCATTCTGTGCTGAAAATGATCCAGAACAACTATTGTTCCTGTTGATCCCGGCCTTAGTTCAACAGAGGAGTGTTTAGCTCAGACCCAAGGACAATGAGAACTAGACTGGTGCTCGATAAGACACACACACACACACACACACACACACACACACACACACACACACACACACACACACACACACACACACACACACACACACACACACACACACACACACACACACACACACACTACTCCCAAGCTTTTGGTAATGTGGCTCTTATCAGGAAATTCCCCATAAAAACACAGAGCCAGCTTTAAGATTTAAGCTGCCTAAAATAATATTTGTGGAACTCACGGGTTTTCACAGCTCCTCAGAGTGTGTTTATAGAGGAGGCGCTGAGACGCAGAAGTGACAGCTACCTCTGAAGTTAAACTGAGCTTCTGTTTGAAAGTCCAAGTGTTGAATTGTAAAGCAAACAGTGTGTGTTTTCAGAGTACAATGTCATGGATGCTGCACATTGTTGGCTTAAGTGATTAACTTCCTGCAGCTCTGTTGCTGAACTCCACTCTGGTGAAATCAAAGGATTCCTTAAAACGATTTAAGGAGATCTCAAATAAGTTTTGAATTTTTGTTTAAGGAACATCAAGATCCGTCCTGCTAGCGTAAAAACCTTTGATGAGGTCACCATGGAGGAGGGGACAGATGAAAACCTTGAGGTGAGACATTCTGGCTATATCTGGATCAGAAACAGGCGCAATATGCTCAAACCGCTGTTGGGTCTAACTCAAGCAATGCATGTGTTTTAAGTTCTAATGAAACTTTTAGAAAGTTATCATTAAGCCCAAATCACACAGCAAGAAAATCATGCCAATTTTTGACCAACCCACCCCTCTCAAAAATCTGAAAGTCTTGCACGATTGCATGATAATTTTAAAGACAATCTTTTCAGATAATCCTACCTTGTGTGGTGTGTTAGGAGCGCTCTGCTCTGCTTGGATACAGATTGGGTTTGCTCTGATCATAAATTCAGGCTTTGAAACATGTTGGATTGTCTTGGTCTGATGTTGGGGGACAAACGAACGTGCTCGCCTCCGCCTCTATGTTTGTTTACATCAAAGTCACGGTTTATCTTGTGAAATTTTCCACCTGTGTGGGTAATGTTTGTGAATGAAACCAGTTTGTGTGTAGTGTGTTGTTTTTGCAGAATTGCTGCACACCACACACGCACATGCATGCATCTGGGACTTCAAGGTGTCACAGATCACCATGTGTGGTTTCTCATGATTTTAAAATCAGCCAGCTATTTAAAAATCCTGCTCTATGAACCGGGCTTAAAACATTAGCACAATAAGTGCTTTCTTGGTATCAAAATGTGTCTTTAAAATTCACAGACATATGTGAAATCTGTGGCACATAACTAGCAGAATTAGAAAATAGTGTTTTTACCCCCATTGACTTGCATTCAATTTTTCGTTCCGGGGACCCGTGGTCCGGAAGTCGATGGGCGTGGCTTAGGCTCTCTGTACAGAAAAGCTCCTCCAGGCATGAGTTATTTGTGAAGATAAAACTTCAGCTTTACTAGTCAGTGGTATAGAGTCGTAATGCTGTTATCCAATCCACGGTGAGATGTACAAATATCAGGAAATAAGACTCTAAATCTTGTTGTGTTGCTGCAGCAGACTTGTCCATGCTGATCCAAGCAATTATTGGCTTTTTTTGCCCAAAGTACGGCTTGTAATGCATTGATTCCTACCAGAGACCACTGAAAATGTATTGATTAAACGGGTTTCCCACACCTTTAATGAAAAACACTTTTAATGAGCACCTGAAAGAAATTGTAAGAAACTCTAATAGAGTTCATTTATGTCACAAACTCCTCCCGCTGACTTCATTCCAATCATTCCTGCCACCAACGTGGCGGCTGACGTCATCACGCCGACACTACTTAAGGAAGTGCCGGCGTTTCATTCATTGCTCAGTCATCGTTCTCACCAGACTTTGTTCCGAGTCTCCAGGCTTACCAGCCCTCTAAACCTTCCAAATAAACCTTCAGGAGATAACCACGCTGGTTATTCCCATCACTCCGCGTCTGGGCAACAGATCCTCTCAGTCACGCTTCAGATCTGCCAACGAACCTGACAATTTACAAATCATTTACAAAACACAGACAAATCTTGAATGTCAAATCACTTTTTTTCATACATTAAATACATAAAATGGTTTAAATTCTTTATCTTTTCATGTCTTCATCCTCCTCAGGGTCAGTCGGACAGCGGGATGGGCCTTTCCTCTGAAAACATGAAGACACTGATGCGGTTCGAATCGTTGGCAGGACGACCTCTGAGCATCATGGCTCTGGCGTACGTATACACTGCGCAGAAAACACTCCAAAGGCCCCGCAAAGCAGCACAAACACTCCAGAGATGAGACTACAAAGTACCTGCTGGGAAACCAACCCACTGTGCTGGAATGTAGACACTATAACCTTCACACACACACACATACAAACACACACAATGTTTCTTCTGCCTTAGTTTTCATCTTTTGTCTGAACGTGAGGCGCGACGGGGATGTGGGAGGTGGAAAAGCTTGACAGTGACTAACCTAAAAGCTGAAAACAAAAGCAGAGTGAAGTTTGGCTGGTTTCAAGAGAAAACACTAAAACTCTTTGTTTTCACCGAGGAGCATCCCGAATGAGAAACCTCCCAGTCTGAGGCAGCAAAAACACTCAAACCAGTGACGTAGAGAGACTCAGAAATCCTGCGGATTCTTTATGACTTTAAGATGTGGATTCTTGAAAACACTCAAAGCTGTTGGGAAGGAGGAAAATGTGAGACAGTATGTTCTCAATTTAGAGGATTTTCTATGAAAAAAATAGAGTCAAACGTGAGGAGGATGTCTGTAAATCTTTCTGGTATGAAAGCTTCTATCTGAAGCTTTACATGTTAGGTTTATAGCAGCTTGGTGGTATGGTAATTTAAAGGGTCAAAACTCTGAAATTAATAATTATCTTCACTGTTCTGCCTCGGCTGCACGAATGCACAATTTTCTGTGCAGCTGTAAATCACTTGGAGCTCAAATCTCAGTTCAGCTGAAAATGAAAGAGTCTAAACTTGAGAAAACAACAAAAACACTTATAAATTACTGAGACCTAACATGTAAACAACTGCTGGGAGAATAACATGAGACGTGCTCTCCGAAGCGCTGCAGTAAATTTACAGCTCGCCGAACCTACAGCCGTGCTCTCACGGGGTCTTTTAGATCTCAGAACTAACCGTGGAGGGCTCGTTATGGGCCTACTTGTCCCATCAAGGCCTCAGACTCAGACAAAGAATCAGGCCCAAGCCTCCAGAGAATGATCTTTGCTTCAAAGGGAGCACTTTCTCGCTGTGCAGCCACTCCATCACTGCCACTTTTAAAACTATAGAGGGTTTTACAAGGACCTCCCCTGCTGTAGCTGCTCTGAATAACGGTCCACCTGATGCTCCTCCAGCTTCAGCACTCCTCTGACTTCACTTATACATGTTTTAGGTTTAAATCCTGTTTTATACAAGAGGGTTGCCCAGATATAGCCTACACTGGTGATAAACGAATAATTTATTCTTAAAGAAAATCAATTTGACCCTGATCCTTTAAGTGTAGCTCCACTTTTCCTTTTGCACTGTACATGAGATCTTTTAAAATCTCGTTAACCAGGTAGTTTATTAATCCAGACTAAAATTCCAGTACAGCAGCCTGTCTTCCTCCTGCTGGGAACTGACCCTTTACCCCCCAGAGCGAAGCTCTGGAAACCCATGGCAACGCCCGACACAATAAGACTCAGTTACTCATATTCTGGGAATCTAATGAAGCAAAAAAAAAAAGCTTGGGATGATGGATAGAATCATGGGAAAGGGGGACAGTTTATGTGATTATTTGGCTTTATTAAAAAACGTTTTCAAAGGAAAATAACAGGCTTTTGTCATATTACAGAAACAACCTTTATTTTAAAAAATCCTAAACGTTTTCAATCCATGAGGAGCCAACTATGACTCTTTAGATAAATAAATATATTTTAAAAAATAGATATGTTGTTTTAAAGTGCAACAGTAATGACAAAATATTTAAATTATTCAGCTGAGAAATACACAGAGGATTTTTAGAATAAAGGATTTTATTTAATTTGTACTTATCAAAAACAAAATATTTATTATTATTATTATTATTATTATTATTATTATTATTATTATTATTATAGAACCAAACAGAATAGAATAAAATAGTCCTTTATTGTTTGTGGAAACCACTTTGCATTGACAATAGAGTTATAAATGTTACTGTCTTGTTCTGCATCCAGTGGTTACCTTTTTCATTTTTATTTTTTCATTTTACACTTTTTATCTAACGTCTTCATTTTTCTCCCATTTTCTATCATATCTTTCAATATATATTTTTATTGTTTTTGTTCTTGTGAAGCGCCTCATGCTTTTTATCTTGAGAGGAATTATGCAATAAATCGTTTCTTCTTCAAGTGAGGTAGAAAAACACGCCATCAACATGATTAAACATTGAAAACAGTACAAGGTGGTAGAAGACAGTTAAACACCTTATGTAGGAATATGTGTGCAGGTGGTTAATGTGCAGTATTATTGTTAGTATTGTTGTTTGTTTCCTATTGGACAATGTCATGTAATTCAGAATCAGTTTTTGGTGATTTTCAACTAAATATTCACCATTTTTAGTTTATTTGAAATCATCCCTGCACATTTTCATCTTAAACAGCCATGTTTAAGTCCTGTTCCTGTGTGTTTTCAGGATGAAGGCAGTGAGTAAGAGTAAAGAATCAGTGCTGAATGATGCAGAGAAGGACAAGTTTCCTCCCACTGTTCCACCTTTAGACTTCAGTCTGGATGACTCGGCTCTGGACGACAGCCTGGAGTGTCACAGCCCTCCACCTGACTACAACTACGTGGTGCGCTACTCCACCCCTCCAGTGTAAAACCTCCCGTCTTTGACAAACTGGTAGTGACAACCTTCAAAGCCTTGGTTTCCTCCTCCAAAAGATTCTCTGTAGAATCGCTTGAGAGGAAAACCTGAGATTTCCTCATGTTCTGTAACCAGAGCTAGTGTGATGCAAAAGGAAACCTGTGGACTGTTGATTCCTCCAGCTTTCATCGATGCTGCTGGCCCATTCCACCTTCACTGTGACACGTCAAACAGCTGAAAACAGGCTCAGGTATTTCTTTGATCTACTGTGAAACAGCTTCAGCACCGATCCGAAAACCCAGCAGGAAAAACGAGGGAAAGGTTACACCTCACAAGGGAAGGATCTTCATTATTTTAGACCCTCTTAAGGAAAAAAAAAACTATTAATTCAATAATACGAGCAAAAAGCAGAGTAAAAACTTTCAACATTTATTGTTAGAAGATGATTTTTTTTCTATCAGTGTTATTTTTTATAACAAACTCAGGTTTACCCAGAGGGAGATAAAAATGAGCTATTTTAATTTCTGTGGGTTTTAAATCACAGGATGATGAGGAAACAGGGTTCAGATTTAACAGCTTGACCATAAATTGCATCAAATGCAAACACAGACCACTCATGTTAGACTGGTGTCCAAATAAAAGGATTTTTTTTTGCTTCTTTTTGTTTTGTTTTTAGGTCAAACCTGAAGAACAACAGAGATTGTGTAGTAATTTGTATACAGAAGCAGTTAGAATACACATAAAATACTGATAGTTTATTCAAAAAGCACGTAAAAAATGTGTTTATATACCTATAACTACATCTGTTGTTACACTGTCACTTATTCACCTAGTCTAATCCTGTTTAAAAGCTAACCAAAGTATTTTTAGCATGGTTTTCCTGATTATAACTGTGTAAAACTGTGTTTTATTCCACACTGTTCATGCTGCTGTACCGAGAGAGCACCAGCCTGCTACGCATCACACGCTCCACCACCATGAAACTTCTTTACGTTACCGTTTTAAACATTTTAATATAGGATGCAGAACCTTCAGTCACACCTGTTTTCCTGCCTGTGTATATGTGCACACCCTGCATAGTTGCAGCTATCTACTACTCATCAACCACTAAGAAAATGTGTTTTTTTCCCAGATGTTATTGTGTTCCATGGAAAATGAGTATGCACTGATACTACCAAGTAAACTTTGTTTTGTCATATTTTATTGAGATAGTGTTGTAACATTTTGAAAAGATTTCATATTTTCTTTTTTTTACCTCGTATTTAACTGTTATCTAGTATTAGTAGGAAATTAACATTTGCCACTGTTGTTGTATTATAATTTTTAACATCTGTAAGGATTTCAAGCTTTATGTGTTTAGTTGAGAGATTTCAACCTCACAGTAACATTTGCAAACATTCTGAAAACAAAGAAAAATGATGATGTTTTGCATTACTAAAACAGAAGTCAACCCTGCATGGTGTGAGAACTTTGTTTTAAGAAGAATGATGCTTTGCAGCACTGTTAACGGTGCTTATGAAGTAAATAAATAAATAAATATATATTTGTAAGTCACTTGCACTCCTGACTTGCTTTCTTTTTAAGAGTTCAAAGGCTCATGAAGTAAGAATGACATCCTGTGATCAATGTGGGTACTGCAGACCTTATTCAACACATACAAGGCACTCCTCACTACTGTTCAGTGAGTTTCTTGACAGTTGCCAGTTATGGATCAGCACCAGAAGATTCTAGGTGACAGAAGACGAGTCATACACAGTAGGAGCTAAACACATTTCACTGACATTTTGAGTTGTTGCTTATTGAAAAAGTAGCTTGAGATATTATTAGAGTGACTATTTGTTGATAATTCCCCATTAGCATTGTTAGCTCAATGTTAGCCTCTAGCCTGCTTCACCTGATATTAAAGTAAAAACAAAAAGGTGACTTCTTAGGGGTACAAGAAATAAGTTCTGGGTCACTACTGGTTTAGGATGGGTGGGTGGGTGGAGTCTCTGCAATCCAGCGTCTCACAGATTGTAAACAAAAACTACGTCCCTCATTGGCCAATTTGAAAGGAGAAAAACTGGCAACCCCCGAGCAGTCTGAGAAGGAAATCGGGTTCAATGTAACCTCCCTTCCAACATGAGACATTAGACTCTTTTGCATTTATTTTGCTGGACAATTCTTACTTATTGTACCTTGAAAATGTAAAAATTTCCAATGGACCTTTGAGATGAAAATTTTAAATCTTTTGTTAATCCAGCTGTAAGTTTTTTTTTATTTTAAACCCAGATTGTCCTTAAAATAGGATTTATGGGCAAAACAGAGTTTAAAATAAAACAGTACCAAATTCAAGTGTTGTTCATTATTTACTCAGCTTCCTGCTAAACACTGCAAAGGGGGAAAAAAAGAAACCAGTGATATAAGAGCAAAGGGCAGTATTTCAGCAGAGAAATGCACCACTGCAGTGGCTCAAAATAAAGATGGATTTGCGTGTTAGTGAAAACTGAAATAATTTCAGAGGAAAGTTATCTGTTCATCCCTCACCTGATCCTTGTTTTATCTAGCAATCCCTCGGGGTCTTTTAGACTAGTCATTTGTAAATCAAATGCTTCTGAGTAAGACCTAGTGATGTTTGCTTAGATTGGAATGTGCCATCAGCCTGGCCCGTGCTGAGAAACACCCACTTCCCGCTCGTGACAAGGTGTCGGCAGCCTGTCTGTTCCCGGGGACAATGCCCCCTCCGGTCAGGAGAGGAAGGAACTCTTAATCATCCTCATCAGGACCAGAGGGCGCCACACACGGGTCTTCCTATGGGAGCCCCTGGTTACCGGCACTAGGTGTGTCCGAGGAGTCCACGCACACAGCAGACCTGGACCGTCAACCATCTCTGTTTGGCCTTTACCGTGTTTACAGTCAAGGTGAGCGCCCGGCAGTAAATTTGATTTCTTGTCAACAACTTCCTGTGTGGACTATTTCAGGAATACAAGATGCAAACAAACAACGGAAGGACGTCAGGAGGGGAGAGGTACGTTCATGGCATGCATTTTTTTAGGTGTTGTGTAACTGTTCCTTTACTGTATTTTTCCAAACTTACACAAGTTTCTGCTCTGGTCCTGAGTCAGCGGAGACATGATCTGTTTTTTATTGCAAAGATCCAATGCTGCTCATCTGGACTGGAAACGTTTAAATTACCAGATTAATTAAATACAACAATATCTGACATAAAGTTGCTTAGGATAAAACTTGTCCATCTTTACTTGTAACTTTTCTCTTGCAGAAATGTGAATTTTCTAGATGTAGGACTAATAAAAGTGTGAAGATTAGTGACTTAAAAGTCAGGTGGGGTAGGGGAGCAAAAAAAGATCATTTGGACCAGTAAAAACATTAATTACAAAAACATCATAAAAAATGTGACCACAACTCACTAACACAACATGTTCACATTTTTATGGAAACAGAATAAATGAGTATTTTATTTCTTCTGAATGAATAATCTTACTTTTATTTATGTATTTATTTTGCTTGTGTCTTACTTGTGCCCTTCAATAATACAAGGGAAAGTGATAGGGACATATAGTATAAGGCAAGGCAGCTTCATCTGCATAGCACATAGCACAAACATTAAAATCAACATGACAGCTAAATTAAAATACACAAATAAATTTAGACCAAATTAAATACACAAATTAATCTCACATTTAATGATCAGAAAAAAGACAAAGTTAAAGACTGAGCAGTACAGGTGCAGAATGTGCTGCATAAGAGACATTCATTCAAAGGCTGATGAACACATGGAGGTTTCAATTTTGATTTAAAAGTTAGTTGGGGCACATTCTAGGTCATGAGGAAGCTGATTCATCTGCGTGCAGAATAGTGTGCAATTTCTTATGCTGCATCGTCTCCACTAATCTGTGATGTAATTGTTCAACCTTAATTCTGTCTTTTCTTTTTAGCTTTAAATTATAATTTTACCTGTATATATTTTTATTTGTGTTCTCCTGTTTATTGTTGTGCCATTCCATGCTAATTGCAAAGCACACTGAATTACCCCTGTGTTTGAAATGTGCTATATATATATAAAGCTGCCTTGCCAAAAGCAGCTTCACCTGTATGGTTCTGACCCGAGGTTCTACCGGCTGTCTACGTCCTAAGGATCCCAAAGCCCTGCTGGGCCTATATACTGGAAGGATATCCAACATGTATTTTGGCTCCATGCCACTGAGTGATTTTTAAACTAGTAGAAGTACTTTGAAATCGATTCTGTAGTTTACTGCTAACCAGTGCAGAAAACAGGAGTGATGTGCTCGGTTCTCTTGGTTCTTGTTAAGACTCTAAATATAAAGAACAAGCAAATCAAGAAAATAAGTGCTCTGGTTAAAGTGACAACGTGTGTTTTCCCCATCAACATAGAAATATAGGGACAATGTCTTTCCATAGGCTCCAATAACACATTTTTGAGGGGAAATGGGAGGTGGCCTCCACTGCCATTTTGACCGTGTCACAGGTTCCGTCAAGCCCAGACAATTCCACAAAAGGGAAGAGAGATGGAGCTGAGGATGGGGCTGTAAGGCTGGGATCAACTGACGGCACCTGGTTGAACTAGCTACAAGCTAACCTGAAGCTAACGCTGAGGTGGGAGCTAAGCTAACGGATGTAGCTATCGAGCTACAACCGGAGCTAACTCTGTGGAACAACAGAGACCTGAAGCTCACATGGAGTTTAAGTGGAGGTTTGCAGCACTTTTTCATGAATCTTTCTGTGAATAAAAAAATATTAAATCGGTAAGTTTATAAGTTATTTCTGTAATGAAAATATATTTTGCTTTGAGCAAGTTTTCAATATTTTCAACATACCGTATTTTCCGGTATTATAAGTCACTCCGGAGTCACACCAGCCATAAAATGTATAATGAAGAAGAAAAAGACATATATAAGTTGCATTTTGGGGGGAAATTTTATTACTTTTTTACAAAATCTGAGACCAAGCGTTTCACATTGCAAGACAAGTACCGGTAACAATAACAGAATAATGCACTGCAGCAGCGCGCCACGGTATCCAGCAGAGGATGGCGGTGTTTGAAACCCTCCCAGCGGGACAGGGGAACTCATTCATGGGTCGGAGTCGGCCCGCAGCAGCGCGGTGTAGCCTACATATTTTGTTATATAAGTCGCTCCGAGTATAAATTGCAGGACCGGCCAGACTATGAAAAAAAGTGTGATTTATAGTCCGGAAATTCTGGACTCAGTACAATTCACCAAAAGTAAAGAGACATTATGCAGATGAAGTAAGCACACGATAACTTACTGGAAGAAACAGAATTATCATGAGAACCAGAACAAGAGAGCCTGATAATAGTCATGTGAAAACAACAGTTTAAAAGTATGTATGTATAATAGAAATAAAATATATTAGAATTAGTGTAACTCACTGTGATCCAAACAATAAATCAGCCATAGCTGATTAGCAATCATGAAATGAGGTCTGGGAGTTTTTAAGTTTCATTCTTTTATTACATTTTTTTACTTAGATCTGTAAAAAGGTCACCATGGCAGCTTGTGTGTCTTCAACATCGGCTACACAAAGCAGCAAGTGTAAGTACCAAGTACCTGTCTTGACCACTTTATGTATGGTTTTGTACTTTAAACAGCTAGGCCAAACCTGTTATTTTTTTCTCCATAGCCATTTGGGTAATTGGAGACAGCTACGTGAGGCGCGGTGCCCAGAGAGCTGCAGAGACCCTCGGAGACAACCTTGGCCTCCCTGACGTCTGTGTCTCCTGGTTCGGTTGGGGCGGACTGACGTGGAAAGACCTTCTCCCCTTCTTTTTCCACTAAATGCGAGGAAAAGCAGCTCCAGGTGTCCTCATCATCCACTGTGGCGGCAGTGACATGGGGGTGGTCAGCAGTGTGAAGCTGGTCAACAAGATGAAGGAGGACCTGCACCGGCTTCACCTTATACAACCTCATATGATGATCATCATGTCATCCATCACCCAAAGGTGTAGATGGAGGGCAGGTGTAAAACCTGCTAAAATTGAGAAGGCAAGGAGGTTTGTCAACAGTGTTATGGCTACACTTATTTCTAGCTTAAATGGTGCAGTTGGTGTGCATCCTCCTATCAGACATGACAGTCCAGTGACATTTTTGTCAGACAAAGTTCATTTCACAAATAGGGGAAATGATATATTTTTAACTAATATTGCCAGTTGTCTTAATGGCCAGCTCCAAAAGCAGTGAAAGACTTCCAGGTGGGAGTCTCGTTGCTTTTGAATTTGGCCTTTAGGACAGGTTTATTTTCAGGCAAACAGGATAAACATAGGGTGAGGTAATGAAAAAATAGAAATATTTCAATAAATTAACATTAAAATTATTTATATGCATAATTAAAATAAAAAAACATGTTTTGAAATATATAAAGTGCACCAAACTTGACTCAGTCCATTCAACAATTCTAAATGGACAATTATGTAACTCATCAATTAATTATTTGAAAGGATAATTTGTCAATTAAATGCTGAAAAAAATAAACAATACATTAATGAGGCAAGAACTTTTTAAACTTGAACATACCTACACCCACAAGTCTATTTTTACCTGGTTAAAACCATCTAGCTTATGTGCACTTTTTAAAACACTGCCCAGCAAACATTCGGACATTTAATGACAGTTGAACGGTCACAACTGTAAAATAATTTCACAGGAATTAGGAAAGAATAATGACATCAACTCTATGTTCCTTGGCCGGACTCAAACCTGGATCCTCCAGAGTGAGAGTCACCCGCTCTCGCAGCTGAGCTATGACAGCAACTGCTGACTCTCAGATTTTTTTATATAGATAGGTAGAAAGTAAAGTGCGGGGTAAACTAACCAATCAGAGGACAGGGAAGATCTGCCACAGGCCACGCCTCCAGAGTGCCAAAAGCCCTCACAGCCGAGCAAGCGGAATTAGAAACTGAGCGCGCAGAGAGGCTGCCGCGCGCACGTTTTCCTCTGCCGTGTGCTCGTTGGCAACGCGCGCACGCAGGTTTGTCACTTGTGCACATTCTTGTGCGCTCACAGACACAGTTTGCTCCCTCTCAGTGCACAAATGACCTCTCGCCATGTATATTTTCGCTCGCGAGTCCCGTTCACGCGTGCGCTGCCTTGTATATTTTCGCTCGCAAGTCCCGTTCACATGCGCGCTGTGGACCCAATGCGCGTGCACGGGTTGTGGCACGGGTCTGACGCGATAAGTTTTCCCCAACAATAAGGGGCAGGACATACCTTGCAAGCGTGTTCAAGTAAGACCTTAACAACGGATGGCCATTAGGGTCAAAAATCCCTGGGATTGCAATTTTTGAACGAGTACTTCATCAGATCGTTCAACCTCCAGCAAAATGACAAACTGCCAATATTTTTCAACAACTGGAATTAATTTAATTTAATTTCAACAACATTTCAACGGATATTTCCAGAAATTAATGGTAAAAACTACACATTGTTTCTTTAAATATGAAAAACAAAACTAAGTAAAAATCATTAGGTTTTCTAGTTATTTTAGTGCATTTGTTGCAATTTAATATGAATCGTAAATGATGGCAAGCACAGATTATTAAAATGTAAACCACAACATGCAACAAGCTACTCTTCCTCTGCAAAATGCTATGTTACCATATAATTATTTTTTAGGGAATTCAGAAAACAAAAAATTTCTGTAGCAATTTATTTATGCACTCAAGCTGTTTATAAACAAGTTTAAAAATATTAGATGCTTGACAGAAAATTTTAAGCTAATAAATTGACATGTTACCTGAATGTAATGTTAAGAGAATTCTAAGTGCAAAATGTAGTTTGGATTTAGGAATTATCATAATTTATTATAACAAATTTATATTGTTTTTAGGTGGTTTTAATTGAAAGAATCAAATGGTTCCTTTTTATCTGATCCTTTTTTTTTTGCCCTGATGGTCCATTTTTCTCCTCAGCAAATAAAAAGTTAAAAACATTTACACCAAAATGGATCAAAACATTTTAATACAAGTTATAAACAATAATCTGAACTAAAATAGCATCTCACTTCAGTTTGGCATCAAATACAAATGATGCTAGCAATTAAGTCATTATTCAAGTTTTAATTAGTATCCTGTTTATTTCACACACACACTAAACTGGTTTTTTTTTTGTTTTTGTCATATAACAACTGAACTTGTAATCCTCTTAACCCCCTCCGACCATCCTCTGACCACTTCCACGGCCCCCTGTCAAAGCAAACAGAGTTGCAAAAACACTCATTAATCACTGCAAAAGAGGAGCTGATGAGTTCAGGGAACATCTGAAGTTGTGACCAAAAAATATCTGCGTGACAGCTTGAAACCCCATCATACAGAAGACCTCGACTGAACCATATAATCATGCAAGGAAACATGAAAATAGGAAGAAAGAAAGAATACCCCCCCCCCTCCACCCCCCTGGGAAATCTTTGACCAAGGCCAGGCTGCAGGTTAGCTAAATGGCTAAAAAAAATGGAGAACAGAAGCCTTGTTAGAACATGAATATTGGAACACGCCTTGGCGGTTCCTGGTGATGTATCTCCTAGGCAACCGGGGCGGGACCAAGACATCAAGGTGAAGTTCCTTGGTATTGAGAAACACCCTCTCACTCCTGCAGTTGCACGCCACACTGTAAAATCTGGTTTGCTTTGCTTACTTGAAAAAAACCAATGCACTTAAAATGATAAGTACACGAGACTAGATAACTGTATTGGAGCTACTAATACTGACAAAGTAAAATCAACTACAACTTATTTTAACCAAGTCAAACTAGTACAAAGTACTCAGCAATTTGTTTATTGAACTAGTTTTTCTGAGTTGTATATACTTAAGCAGCAGTAAACTAAGAGATTTTTTTCTGTACATTTTACTAGTTTTACTTAGTAATACTAGACAAGTGTATTTTACTTTGTATACATTAGAAGCTCCAACACATAATTACCTAGTGTCGTGCTCTTTTATTTTAAGTGTACTTATTGTACCTTTAATTTAAAACCAATTCAGTACTGCTAAAAATAAAAGTACGTTTCAATTTCTTCTGTTTGTGCGTTTTTCCCCACGTTTAAATGTTTTACTCAACAGATTTCAGTATCAGATGAAGGTAACCTGACTAAATAATAAAGTTAGGTTTTATAATTATTATTATTATTTTGTTATTATTATTATTATTACGGGGAAAACACTGTCCAAAGTAACAGGGCAATGTGGAAAAAGTAATTGACCCCTAAACTTAAGGTCAAAGGTTATCGTTGTCTAATGAGTGAATTTATTTGCTGATCTGAAACATTTTAGTGTGACAATAAACGCAAAGCAGAAGACATTTGCAAATACTTTTTCAAAATAAAACACAACATTTTGTGCTTCAGATCCTAATAAAAGATTTCCCAGTTTGTGACTCAGTGCTTTTTTATTTGAAACGTCTGCAGATAATTTGTTTTTTATTGGCAACTATGTCAGTGTACAGCCGAAACCACCAAGATATTGATTCTAAGAAAAATTGTTGCTTTGATATTCCATGAATGAGCCACAGCTGCAGCTCTTTTACTTAATCAACAACATTCACACTGCAGTTTATTTTAAGCTCCAATGCAACAATCCACATATAAAATTATTTTCTTCAAATAGTTTTCTTTGATAATAGTTTTTCATGGGTTAGTTTGTTTTATATTGTTCTCACAGCCAACTGTTGGTTCCTTTTTTAGAATTTGTTTATATCTTTGTTATGGAAAATACTTGTATTGTTGCTGAAAGTGAAGAGAAGCTGTTTTAATAGAGGTTTTGCGAGTTTGCTTTGTTTTGTTGTTGTTGCTGATGGTAAGACTATTCCTATTTTATTCATTACATTTTTACGGTTAGTTTTTAATTCTGTCGTTGCTTTATTGTATTTATCTGAAATGTACAAACACATCTAAATATCTTAGTGGAAGCATGCTGAAAACACCAAAATCTTAATTTTTATGTCTGACTATCACATTTAACTGCAGGATTTGATCGCTTTATGATTGAAAGTTTAACTGTTGTTTTGAGGCATGTCGTGGACTTTATTTACTTTAATTACAACTGGTTGGATGAAGAAAGCACCTTCATGTGCACTTGTTTTACAGTTGCTCTAACAATGATTTGTAAAAACAGTCCCACGACATCCATGTTTGTCATAACTGTCTTTGATGTCCTTCTGCACAGATGTTTGTAATTACAGATGACAACTCATCACTGGTTCCTGCCTGCATCGACCATCTAATAATAACTGCAGATGTTCCTGACCATCCAGAGACGAGCTGTGGTCCCTTCGCTAAAATCTTTGAATTATTTTTCATTTGAACATTTAGAGAAATAATGTTTTTACGTAATCCTCTCAGTAGATTTTGAAAGTGCCTGTAGAAGTGGAGCTGTTTGTTAACAGAAATGGGGCAGATAACCAGAAGCACACATTGTCTGTGAGGGAATGACTCCTGGAAATTAGTCACGGTTAAGAAAGCAGGCTGTTGTTGCTGTGGCACAGATTAGCCTGACTGGTGCTTCAAAATCTATCCAGATGTTCCCAAAACAGCAGAAGTTAATGACACTTCTGCTAAGTTGTGTAATTTTATCCAGTTTCTAGACATTCAGCAAACACTCTTATGCTACGAGTCACAGAACTCGAATAGTCAAAATAAGACATTGTCTGAATAAATTCCACGTTGTATTTTTAGTAAATGAGGATCTGAGCTTGTGGTTCCGAAGGTCTTTAAAAGGACTCAGAGATGAGAAAACTTAACAATATACAGTCAAATTTAACAAAACTGTGAGAAAAATCTGGCTTTTACCTGCAGAGTCTTGATTTCTCTTGAAGGCAGACAGGCTCACAGGGCAACTCAATGGCGCCATCCAGTGTCAGCCCAGTTGGTGCACATGTGCAGATTAAAGAAATTGATTTAGTTTGTTTAGCAAAAAATAAACATAATTTCTTCTAACTCACACATTTTTCTCAAAGGGGTGTTCAGATTTTGTTGAGTATGTTTCTGGAGAAAGGTTACGATCAACTCATATCTCACCTGCAGCAGATAACCAAATGGCCTTTGGAGAAACTAGGATTGGTTCTCCCTGGATTCATAATGTGACTGTTGATCACAGCGGGGTCATTTACAAAGGTGACTTCCTTAAATGTCTCAGTCATCTTTACACAGCTCTAATTTAAAAAAATGTTACAGCAGTTCATGTGAACACCGTTTTTGTCGGGCTACACAACTGGGGTTGTGTTGTAGCATGTGTTTTGAGCCAAGCATGGAGATACTAGCCATGATGGGCAGACTGACACGCAATTTCATCTAGGGACATCAGATGAGTCATGAAGGGAAACAGGATTGTAGGGATGTTCCAAAATAAAGAAGACTGACTTAGACAGAAGTTGTCGGAAGATGTACCTGGGAGCCCAGAACTCGGAGCGTGAATCTCTGAGTGTAGAGAAGAATCAAATCAAATCAAATCAAAGCTTTATTTATAAAGCGCCTTCCACAACCCTGTCAGGAAGCCCAAGGCGCTGAACATGGAACAGTACAAAGGTAAATAAAGTGAATAAATCAGAAAATAAAAGCAATTCAAATTACAGATTACAAATTACAAAAAGGTGAAACATTCTAGTAGAAGACAAATGTGTAAAACAAGGGAAAAAGTGAACCAATGAAAACTGTGAGATAAAGTCAACATAAAAGAGGGCCAAATTCAAACATGTTCAGGAAACGCCAAGCGGAGGAGGTGGGTTTTTAGGCGACTCTTGAAGACTGGCAGAGATGGGGACAGCCTAACGGAGAGTGGCAACTGGTTCCAGAGTGGCGGTGCTAGGACTGAGAAAGCCCGGTCCCCGCGAGTACGACACCTAGAACGAGGGGCAACGAGCAGGCCTTGGTCAGTGGAGCGCAGAGCGCATGATGGGGAATGTCTGTTCAGGAGCGTGGCCAGATAGGGGGGAGCACCACCCTGGAAGAAATTAAAAACAAAGACGAGGAGTCTGAAGTGTGAATGATAGCAAATCGGAAGCCAGTGCAGGGAGGCCAGAACCGGACTCATGCTGTCCCGTTTCCTGGTCCCAGCCAGGAACCTGGCTGCGCTGTTCTGCACAACCTGAAGGCGACGCAGTGATGACTGACACAACCCTGCATATAGAGAGTTGCAGTAATCAAGCCTAGAAATTACAAAGGCATGGAGTACCCGCTCCAGGTGGGCTCTTGACAGCATGGGCTTGATTTTTGCAAGGCGTCTCAGGTGAAAGAAACTGGACCGGATCACAGAGTTGATGTGAGCATCAAATTTAAGTCCAGCATCAATTTTCACCCCCAAACTGGTCACAACTGGTTTTGAGTATGGAGAAAGAGGGCCAAGATCAACATAACGATCCACATTCCTGCTGTTGGGGTGAAAAACAATGAGCTCTGTCTTTCCCTCATTCAGATGCAGAACGTTGGCCATTAGCCAAGGCTTCACCTCATTAATGCAGGACACAAAGGACTGGATAGAGTGACCTTTCTCCTGACACAATGGAGAGTAAATCTGGCAATCGTCAGCATAGAGATGGAATGATAGGCCATGTTAACGAAAGATTGACCCCAGAGGTAGCAGATAAATGGCAAACAAAAGAGGACCAAGGATCGATCCCTGCGGGACCCCCCAGCGGAGCCCCTCCCAAGAAGAAAAAACATCATCCAGTTTAACACAGAATGTCCTGTTGTGGAGATACGATTTAAACCAATCCAGAGCAGACCCTTTGATCCCAACCCATCGTTCCAAGCGATCGAGTTGAATCGCGTGGTCAACTGTGTCGAAGGCTGCTGTCAGGTCTAACAACAGAAGCACCACAGATGTACCTTTAGGACCCTCAGTAGAGCCGACTCTGTGCTATGGCCAGACCTGAACCCTGATTGGAAAACCTCAAAAAGATCAGAGTCAGCTAAATGTGAGACCAGCTGCTGATGAACGACTTTCTCAAGCAGTTTAGATGTAAAAGGCCTGGTAGAGATAGGCCTGTAATTTTCGATCACAGAGACATCAGCACCAGGTTTCTTCAGGGTCGGCCGAATAACTGCTGCTTTCAAAGCAGCTGGGACAACACCTGTGCTGAGGCTCCCATTGATAATCTGACCAAGTGAAGGGCCAAGACACGGAAGAAGCGATCGACTTCCATTTATAGAGGACTTGCTGACGTGGTGGGGGCGTCACTGTCTGTGGACTGAAGGGAGTTGGTGTTCTGACTGTGAGGTAGCGGGTTCTAGGACTGGTGAGATCTGGGGTTTGTGACAGGTTTCATGTTCACATTTCATTACTATTCCAGCAGAAACAGAAACTTCTGACCAAAAATGTCACAGATGTTTGTCTGCTTTAAACAACTGCAGTTTTTTTAAATAACCACACACTGAAATAAAAAAGTTTATAAAATAGTATCACTGACTGCCATGAAGATTTCTTAGACTTGGGAGTTATCCAGTTACTAATGAGCTTTTGGCAGAATTAATCTCGGTATCTCCAAACCAAGGCTACTCAAAGATCTGAATTATTTAATGTCACTGAATCAACTCGCTCCAGAATATTTTAATTAACAGAATAGAATAGAATAGAATAGAATAAAATAGAATAGAATAGAAAGCCTGTAGTTATTGTTATTTACCACATTAATCAATGTGCACACAAACATGCAGCTTCATGAATAGATTTGTGCACAACTACACTAACAAATGCAACAAATCCAAAACTTTAATTAAAATCATGTGGTGCATCAGATTAAAATAGCATAAAGTGGACAGAAATTACATTTATTTATTAGTTTTTTAATGTATAAAACAACGTCCTCCAACTGCCAGTTTTATAAAACACGATCCTTTGGCTGCTTCTCAGTGGTTGGCTGAGTAACAGTGAGTGAGTTTTTGAGGCTCTGTTTACTTTAGTTCAGGGACAGACACCCTGATCTCAGGGGTGGTGACACCTGGAAGGAGGTCAGAAATGTATGAAGAAGCATCACATTGAGGTTAAACTTGGTGTGTGTGTGTGTGTGTGTGTGTGTGTGTGTGTGTGTGTGTGTGTGTGTGTGTGTGTGTGTGTGTGTGTGTGTGTGTGTGTGTGTGTGTGTGTGTGTGTGTGTGTGTGTGTGTCGACAGTCAGGAGGCTAACGTCTGTGTGCGGTTTTGTTCTCTCCCACAAGGGGGTGTCAGTGAATTAGTTTCCGCCAACGTCCTGTTCAAAAGTGATTGGAGCGCTGATTCATCACTAAGCAGTGAGATGGTGACATAACGCACTGGGAACATAGAAACATCATTTCTAGAGGTGATGTTGGAGAAAATAAAAGCAGATGCTTATTTACCCTTTGCTTCTTAGCCCGTTTTGAATGAAAACACATTTAATGCTAATGAGCTGACACGTTTTGGTTCTTATGTTTTAATTTGAGTCTCTGCTCATAAATCCTGTGTTTGAAAAAGCTGCAGTTTTAATTTTTTCACCTTCCATCACCAATAAATCTTTTCATAAGTAAACAGATTGAGAAGAGCTCTTTTTTAAATATTTAGGAGGTAACAGAGTTGCTTCAACTGTCTCATAAATGGTTTGTGACCAATAAACACCTAATTCGGATGGTTTTACTGACAAAGTTCAGGCCTGAAGCGGATTATTTCTCATTATTTATTCAGTAGGCTATCAACAATCAAGCACTGAGACACGCACAAAAAACGCGGAGCTGCGCAGCAGCTTCGTGTAAAGTCACAGATAAAAACTCCTTTATTGCCGTTTCAGAGGGGAGCTGTGTCACAGGCCGCTGTTTGTCTCTCAGAGGGGGTTGGAGGAGTTTCCTTGTAACCGGAATTAGCTGTGAAGTGCGACCTTGAGGTGTGAACGAATACGAAAGCTCCGGCTTGCTGTAAGGAAAAGTCTCCCATACTTTGCACCTCGTTTGCAAGTGAATATCTTAACAAATACGTCGGGATATACGTGTGAAGCGTGGTCCGAGGCCCTGAATTTTCCCACGCGTTTCACACAGAAGCATTTCTAACATCTGAGTTTTAATTAGAGGAGTGAAACTATGAGTATTTACCTGATTTATTCAATATTAGGAAAAAACAATATAGAGAATTTCTCTCTGGAAGGAGAACTATTTCCTTATTTGTGATTAAACTAATCCGTTTGTGATTACGCACAGGCCTCCCGTCCAAAGGTGTAGCCCGGGTTAATTACTGGTTAGTGCAGCTGATAGGTTGCGGAGATAATTTATTCATGGAGAGGACAATTCGTGCTCGGGATAGGCCCGCTCTCAGGTGATGACGTGCCCGGGGACAGTTGCAGGGGCCAGCAGGGCTGGCGACTCTGGTCTCTCTCTTTTGGATGCAAATCCACAAGAGTCGAGGAGCTGCCTGACGTTAGGCAGGCCTCAGTATACCTTTAGCTTCTTGTCAACTAAGACACATCATGTGAGGCTGGAGACAAACTGGAACTGCGCCGTGCTTCACTCTGGGAACCCGTTTGGACTATAAACTACGCAGGGATCGTTTATTTAACATCCGCAGGGTCACAATGTCGCCTTAAATCTGGCTGCATTAACCCTCTGCTGCTGAAAAACAATTTCATAGCGATTTTACAAAAACATGTATGTTGGATACCTACTGGATAAAGACAGCGGGATGTATCATCAAGGACCAGTGAGAAGATCGAGCATCAATCTGCCACCACAGAACTTTGTTTCCACGCCACAGTACCCAGACTTTACTGGATACCATCATGTGCCAAACATGGATACGCACACACAGTCCGGGCCCAGTTGGGGCCCTTCTTACGGCTCTCCAAGGGAGGACTGGGGAGCATACAGCCTGGGACCCCCTAATACTCTTCCGCCCCCCATGAACAACTCATCTGGACCGGTTCCTTACTGTACACCAGAGTATGGTCACATGCATCCTCCCGGGTCCGCGGTCCTACAGCCGCCGCCGGACAACGTCACTGTTGCACAACTTTCTCCCGACAGGGAAAGACGCAGTTCCTATCAGTGGATGAGTAAAACCGCACAATCATCCTCCACAGGTGAGATCCCCATTCGTGAATTCCAGAACACGCGATGCGCGCCTGAGCGTTTGGGTTTTACGCAAACACGCCACTTCATCCTAAAAATACAAAGGTTGAGATTTTGTGTAAAAATAAATAAATGCGAACTAGAAGGTGGCGCAAAACAAAGACTAAATTATCCCAAGTCAAATGTTATCTGCTGTGGTGGGAGAAAAGTTGGAGGAAGAGAAAGGTGTGAGGAATCGGCGCCATGCCCATGTTGTGATGTTAATGCCATGATTCTGGGAGATGTGAGGATGGCTGCCCTGTTACGTTGTTTGTTGTTGGGAGCGTGATCCGTCAAATCCAGGCTGCGGCCTTTTCGCTTTCAACACCTCCCTACTTTGATATGCGCCAACCTTTCTTCCTTTCCCAGAGTTATTTTACCAGGAAACGCGTCATTTCCACAACTCCATAATGCGTCGATGACGTTGAATGACAAAATCATTTTAATCTAGTATTTAATTAGCTTAGTTCTCGGGTAAGAAAACAATAAAGTTGGCGTTTGCGTAAAGGCGCTCATAACCGTTTGTCTTTAATTATCTGGTCTCTTAAAGTTTTTTCTAAGGATCTGGGCTTAAAACGTTGAATTATTTCTGAACGAATCGAGCCCTTTTAGCTTTCTGGTCGGCCTTTACGCATATTCTGCTCCTCTGCCGATTTATTTATTTTGTCTCAGCGCTTTTGTTATGGGTTTCTCTGGTGTGAGGAGGATCCGACTCGTAGATGTTGTAAGTTCGCTTTCATCCCAACCAAATCAAAAAGCTCCATTTGCGTATCTGATGGTGGAGACAAAGAAATGTGGATTTTAGACGCTGATTACAAAGCCGCGGCGCTCGGTCCTGTGGGCTTCGTGCTGGGTGGAATTCCCACCGTCTTGGCTTCACGCGGACTATTAAAGAAAATAATAAAAAATGCATTTGAAGTAATGATAAAAGAGGATCGTTATTCTCATGCTGTGTTTGTCCACGTGACAGGTAAAACAAGAACGAAGGAGAAATACAGGGTAGTGTACACAGACCACCAGAGGCTGGAGCTGGAGAAGGAGTTTCATTTCAACAGATACATCACCATCAGGAGGAAGTCTGAGCTGGCTGTCAACCTGGGTCTGTCCGAGAGGCAGGTAGGAACAGTAACGCTGCACTAACCCACCATCACCAGAATAAAGCCGACAGACTCCCGGGAAAACGACTAAACATAAAGCGTAGTTGAGCTTTAACAAACTGTCTTCACTGTTTGGTCTGGGTGTTAATAGAAGGTGGCTCCAAAATCATTCATGTGATCAAGTGTGTGTGTGTGTGTGTGTGTTTCCATGTTTTGGGTTGCCAGAATTTTTATTTAAATTCTTGTCAGCATTTTTCACTTGATAATTTGTTGTTGTTTAAAAGTTAGAATAGAACTGAAGTATTTACTGGGGTGGGGGGAGAAAAACATAAAACAAAAAACATTTCTTTATTTATTTGTTTGTTTATCTTTAATGTAGCCTAATAAATGAGATAAATGAGGGTGCACATTTGTGTATATGTTGTTTTTGCTATTTTATGATGATCTATTCAATTTGTCGTGCAAAATCTAGATAAACAAACTTTAAAGAAATGCAGTAATAACGGGTTGTTTGTTACATCTGCATTGTTTTATTTTTAAGGTCTGTTTCAATGCATTCACATTTTCAATGTGATTCTACATTTTCATAAGCTTTGTTTGTTGCATCTAGTTATTATTTGGGCTATAAATGGAAAAACCAAACATTTTCCATTTTTGTGCCTTTTTCAGGTAAAAATCTGGTTTCAGAACCGTCGAGCAAAGGAGAGAAAGTTGATCAAGAAGAAGATGGGCCAGTCTGATGGTAGCAGCGGGTCTGTGCACAGTGACCCGGGTTCTGTGAGCCCTCTGCCGGTACCGGGATCTCTCAGTCCCACAGAAATCCACAGCTCTCTGTATCCTCCTCCTGGAATGAACACCTTGCCATCAATCAGGAATATACAGCAAGTGACTGTGATTCAGTAGTTCACCTGTGGACCTCCTCTCCTAACTGAGCACTCCGACACACTCACAGAACACTTGACAGGCAGCTAATGGATCCAAACTCACACAGGCTGTGGAGAAACGTTTGATTGATAGCAGCTGAATGCTGGAGGCTCTTCAAATAGTGGTTTTATAGAATAGTTCAAAACGATGTGGGGATTGCAAAAGGAAAGAAAATTTGTGTTTCTAAAGTTTTAAATTGTTTTTGAGTTTATAAGATATAAATTTCCTGTTTTTATGAGTTAATGTATGTGTTTGTGCAAAAAAATTGTAAAAAGGTCACTCCTGTGGAATTTGGAAATGGAAAATATGCATTGGAATTCATTGCGTTTACTTGACAAATCATTTACACTGTTTGTTCGTTTTTGTGCATATAAGAGCAGCTAGTACTGATGCAGGTCCAATGGCAACATTACACACGTACATAAATAAAGTGCTTTTGTAGTAATACTCTTCATGTATTTGTTTTCTAATTTAATTACCTTCTTTTGAGGCTGCAAACAACCTTTTAGTCAGGCTGAAATGATAAATCAGATAAAATCAGCTACGTGTGGTCTAAATAGGCTTTTATTTGTAATTTTAGCTATAAGTAGGTCATTTTAAATGATCTTTTTGGCATTTTTCAGCATAACTCTGTTCTCCTTAAGAAAATGTGTCCTATTTTAATAAATGTAGGAAACTTTAAATTAATTTAATTTACAAAAGTAAGAGCATAGGCTAAATGTAGGGATTTTTGTAGAGGCATAATCAAGTTTTGGTTGTTTAATTAAAAAAACAGTTAAAGATGAAAGCAACAATATTACCATAGTCTTTTTAAACTGGTTCTCAATTAAGAAAATGGATTTTACTGAAGGTAAACAATTTATCTGTTGTCAAATAGAACTGGTTTGATCTCTGGGGATTAAGTCAGACTGTGTGTGTGTGTGTGTGTGTGTGTGTGTGTGTGTGTGTGTGTGTGTGTGTGTGTGTGTGTGTGTGTGTGTGTGTGTGTGTGTGTGTGTGTGTGTGTGAGATCATAACAAGTTAATTTCTATACTCTAAGAGTCAACGCTATAATAGATGCACTGCCTTTTATCCATAAAGTGCCCATTCGCAACCTAAACTTTGACTCCTTCTTAACAGCAGACAAATTGGTCATTTATTACAACAGGTTTTACTCAAATAAATTGTAAAACATGAGTCTTTGTAAAAAATTTTTTTAAATTATTTCTTGTAGCATCTTGATTATAATCTGGAGAGACTGAATTTAATCCAACAAGATTGATGAACTAACTGCTAGTTCAAGCACAGCTAAAATAAAGGTGCATTGGAACAGCTCTGATCCAGTTAATGTATCAATCGTCACACCCTTTTTAACTTTTGCATTACAGTTCATCTTAAAATCAATTTATTTACATAAACAGAAACGGTCTTAAAATAAAACTTGGGCCTTTGCTCCAGATATCGACATTTACATTCTTTCTATCTTGAATTGATATAATAATGTTTTATGGGGGGGGGGGGGGGGGGGGGGGATTATATTTAGATACCAACCCGTGGGTCTAATTTTGGCATCCAGAATGAAACCCTTTCCTAAATGCTATGAATAGAAAATTTTACCTCCAAAACAAAAATACTCTTTCCAACTATTCTCAGCAGTTTGCAGTAACACATGTTATAAATATGCAAAATTAATGATACTGGTAATCACTGCCATTCACAGCAATGACTGAAAATGACAGCTTATTGTGTCATAGAATAGAAGAATAGAATAGAATAGGCTTCATTGATCTCACAGGGGTGACATTTACTTGTTACAGCAGCACAAACAATAACAATGCTGCAGGTAAATACACAAAAGCAAAAGCTGTTATTGTAAGCTTCAATCACTAAAAACGATGAATAAAAAGGAAACTTGTATTTAAAAAATATGCAGCGTTACTGCATTAACTGAATACAAGTTTAATACAAAAATACTCTCAGATGTCAAACATTGATTTGATGTCACATATGAATACCCCAAAATAACACACAACTGGGTTTTCACATGTGTAGTTGGTCCACTGAAATAGCTCATCAAGATAATCATGAGTGTTTAAATTAATCCATGAGCATGTGGAAAATAATATTTGTTAACAGGAAGAATCATGGATAGCTGCGACACATTTGTAAGTTCATTGATGCGAATCTTAAAATAAATCTAGAAATTTTTTTATGAATAAAACTATAGCTACATACTCATTAGATGGACAAAACTTACTAATTATATGTAACAACGTCTTGCCATAACCCTAGGCCGCGTTGTTGTGCGTCATTGCGCAGCCGCGCAGGATACGTCATGAGCATCTTACTCCCCAACATGTCGGACTTTGATACCATTTATGAGTTAGAAGACGAAGAGGATGAACACATAGTGAGTGAGGGGAACTTGCCCAGATACTGCCCGGAGCCTGTGGTCATGCGAGGTGCCGGACACATCACTGTGTAAGCAGAGCCGTGTTTCTACTTCCTGTTTGACCTGGGGTTCGCTTTGTTATTATTAGCCTGCTTAGCCTGATGCTAGCCTGCGTGCTAACGTGAAAATGACAACGAAAAAAAAACTGCTTAAGAACTGTTCAGTTCGGACTGTTTGGATTTTTCCTGTTCAGAACAACAAAAGACAACTCAAAGTAAAGATGCGTTGTCCCCATGGCAACCGTAAACGTTTAGCCCAGCAGTCGATACTAACGTTAGTTGTGTTTACATGTGATTAACCGTTAGCCAGAAGTCTTATCACGTCCTTCCACATCAGTAATGTTTTTACCAGTCATCTTATCAGTGTCCCTGCCTTGAGCTCTGCGTTATACTGGATGATTGCTCATTTTAGTAAGTTTAATCATTGTTTACGCGTGAAGGTCAGCCTCTCGGGGGCAGACATTAAATGCAGACTGGAAATCATTGATTGGAAATCAACCTCCCCAATCATCATCTTCATCGTGTGAAGGAAATTTGTCCCTGTTGGCAACTTTCTTTAACTTGACAGGAGGTGATGGAGAACAGAGACGTGAAAACTCAACCACACCGATGTTAGCTTGGATCCTAAAATTGCACAAAGTTGCATTAACGGAAAACAAGAAAATACCTACACTATATTATCGTGTTGCTGCTTATATAAAAAATAACTGATCTCTAAAATACTTCATATAAAAACAATGCAGATTGCTAAATGTTTAGTATTTACATTTGTAATTGTTATTGTAATTAATAAATTACTTTAAAGACATAGAAAAAGTTGTTGAAAAGCAACCATCCATCCATTCATTCATTCATTCATTCATTCATTCATTCATTCATTCATTGTCTGAACCAGCTTTGTCCACGTAGAGTCGCTGGGGGGGGCTGGTGCCTATCTCCAACGGGCAATCAGGCGGGGTACACTCTGGACAGAGAGCCAGTCCATCGCAGGGCAACACTGAGACACTCAGGACAAACTATCACACACACACACTCACACCTAAGGACAATTTAGACAGACCAATTAACCTAACAGTCATGTTTTTAGACTGTGGAAGGAAGCCAGAGCAGCTGGAGAGAACCCACGCATGCATAGGGAGAACATGCAAACTCCATGCTGAAAGATCCCAGGCTGGGCAGCGAACCCTTCTTGCTGCAAGGCAACAGCTCTAACCACCTCGCCCACTGTGCAGCCCGTTGAAAAGCAACCATTACCATTAATTTAACAAAAAATGTATTTAACACAAATGTATTTAATTACTGTGTTAGATAGTTTACTAGTGTTTGGTATAATAACAGCAATGCCAATCTAATCTATTTAAGTTCCTCTTTTTTTTTTCTTCTAACTCTGATTTCCTAGCAGTCTATATTTCAAGATCTACTAATATTCATTCTGAGGATGGACAAAGTCATCTGTTTTTATTTGGGAGTAACACGTACTAGATAAAAACGATTTAATGAAGTCCAAAAACGTGAATGCAATAAATATAGAAACAAAAGTTTCCTCAAAATTAAATACATTTTAATTCAGTCCTTTTGAAAGACCTATTTTTTTTAGACAGAGCAATAATATTTAAGTACATAAAAGTTGTATAAAAGAGCGTTTTTTTAATTATTTTTTTGCTTAACAAGATGAGTCGACTGAGAACTCATTCTCGTTTACGACGACGATCTGGCCTTTTCAAGATCCATGCTAAAGTGCTGCTTAGAGACTATTTTGTTTTTGTTGCACCAGATTTCAAACGTGGTTTTATAAATATTTTTTAAACCATGTTTAATGCTGTTTTTTCCCTTCAGGTTTGGACTCAGCAACAGATTTGACACAGAGTTTCCCTCGGTTCTCACAGGAAAGGTACAGATGCTGTTTTGTTTTTGTATTTTCTTGCACTCCTACAGTTATTTTCTGTTCAAATCCAGGCCGGAAGAATCGAGCAATTAAAGCTGCAGTGATTCTTTTGTTCCATCGGGTCTTTAACAGCCCCAACTTCCCCAAACTCCCCATTCAGACTTCCCTGAGTGTGTTTTGATCTAACGGAGATGCATTAGGAGTACTGCTGTATAGAAAAGAGCCTGAATCCAGCTCTGTAAATGAGTAAGCTGCGTTTGGGGCTCGGTTGGTGGGGACCCCAGTGTTTTGGAGGGTCCGGCACCAGGTGATAAAATAATGAAATGAGGACTGTGCCGCAGACAAGAAAGGGAAGCTTCCTGGGTCGGACGCAGAAACACAAAAAGGCTGTGGGGGTAAGAGTAGGCCGAGGGAAGTCTGGAGCAATAAAAAGTACCTTCAGCATTGTGACCCAGGGTGACATGTGATGGATGAGGTCACAGTTATGATGATTGAAGGGTGCAGATCAGACCCTGCTGGGCTTTATTCTGAGGTCTTTTGCTGTTTGCAAAGAGACCTTTGCATCCTGTCATAAAAGATTACGACCCTCGTTTTATGGCGTACAGACTCGGCAAGGAATGAGCATCCATTCAAGTTGTTTGGCCAGCACGGCCACAGGCACTGAGCTTATCTCTCCCTTTGACTCCCTCCTCGCCTTGAACAGTCTAAAGCTCGGACAGCGAGCTAGGGACATAGAATTTGAAGATCTCACTCTGCACGTTGTTGGTTTCCTACACCTCTTTGATCCCTCTGCTCTGTCAAACATGTCTTGCATCGTCCCACTCCTCAGATGTTTGGTTTCGTTCTCTTTCAGGTAGCACCAGAGGAATTCAAAACCAGCATCAGCAGGGTGAATGCCTGTTTGAAGAAGAACCTGCCGGTGAACGTGAAGTGGCTTCTGTGTGGCTGCCTATGCTGTTGCTGTACAGTGGGCTGCAGCCTGTGGCCTGTAATCTGCCTCAATAAGAGAGTAAGCCTGAGTCCTTGCTGACAGTTTAACTCTCCCTCACATCAGCGCTGATCATTCAGGGCTGTTACAGCAATTCAGACGCATTTGTGCAAGTGCAGAGGGTAATAACGACCTGCGTTGGGTTTGTGGCTCTGAAATGACGCGTTGCACTCCTTACCAGCTCAAGGGTGTGTCATTTAAAAGGCTGTGTTACTTCAACAAAGTGGAAATTACTGGCTGGTAAATTGGGAGTTCAGTCCATAAATCCTAAAAGTGCAGCTGTTTACTTTTACCTGTTAGAGCTGAGTTATGAGTAAGTTGTTTCTTCTAATAAAGTCACATTTTTTCCCCTTTAAAAGACAAGACGGTCCATTCAGAAGTTGTTGGAGTGGGAAAATAATCGGTTGTACCACAAGGTAAGAAGGATGTCGGGTCTTGTGAAAGTGTTTAATTAGTTTGTGTCAGCGTGTGTGGTGTGAGTGGAACATGGCCGTGATGGATAATCATCATTAATCTGTTCTGTGAACTCCAAGCTGCCATATTAGATCCTCAGAGCTTTTTCAGGGCCAGATCCAGAAGTCTGAGCGGACCGTGAGGTCGGCAGTAAAAGGCCGTGGTAATTTTGTTTTGTCTCGCAGCAACAAATTACAACTAGTAGCTTTGCAAAGGTACAAAGGAAGCTCTCCAGGGTGTCTGGCCACAGTTTGACCTCTGTGAGACCAGACAGCCCTGCTGCCACATTCCCCCATGCTGAAGGGGAGATTTCAGACAGATTTTCTTTTCTTTGTGTGTGTGTGTGTGTGTGTGTGGGGGGGGGGGGGGGGGGGGGCTCTTTGTTTCTGTTTAAGAGCAACTGGGATGTTGATTCATTGTGTTTGTGTCTTCTGTCTTTAGCTGGGGCTGCACTGGAAACTCACTAAAAGAAAATGTGAGAGCAACAATATGATGGAATATGTGAGTATCCTGCCACAAAACAGCATTGTAAGTGTGAATACGTTTCCATTAGTTTATATTAGCTGATACACTTGTGAAAAATGTTCAGTATAGTATTTTATGAGGCAACAGTTTGAAAGAATTATTTATTTTTATTTGTTTAGCAGTAAAAGACAACAATATCAAAGCATTTTATTGTAAATGAGAAATGACACAAAAACAAGATAAAAATTGCACATTACTGAAGCTACATTGGGGCATCAGCTGCTCAAAATGTTACTAAAGTATCAGGTTGCCATGATAGACGCAGATTTAATTGGTTAATAAAGTTTTATGGTAAAGTTTACAAACTTCTCATTGATGAGATCAAATTTACTATCCACTTTGAAAGAAAACTATTAGAATACCAAAAAACACACAAACCAGCTGTGAATAAAAAGGTATAATCTATGTAAACAATACAGTTATGGGTTTATCAGAAATAATATATTATTTACTAAAAAATAAAATGTTCTAGTAGGTAGGAAACACTTAATGTTTTGAATTATGTGTTGATGCGCACACATGTGTGTGTGTGTGTGTGTGTGTGTGTTTGAGTCTAACCTGTTGCAGGTGGCTTCTTGAACAGCCTCTGTTAGGAGAAATAATGTTTTCTTTCTACAGGATCAACAGTTGTAGCTAACGGCTAGTTCTAACATGGACATAACCAAAGTTTTTAACTGTCGTATGAAAATGACTCTAATCTTGTAAACTTCACTCCGGTCCATGAGGTATTTTATAACCCTCACATTAAAATGTCAGAAATAATAACATAATTAACATTTATTAAGGGACCTGCTGCTGATAGCAGCGCCCTTACAGTCCACTGGAGGATTTGATCTCTTTATTATTATTCTTCCGCGGACGTTATTGCAACTCGAACGGCAGCGTGCACCCCCACAAATCATACATCAAAACGAGCGGCTCGGCCGTTGGAGGTGTTCTTTTACTTTCATAAGCGCTCCGATTCTGCATGGCAAAATTATTATCAAAAACATTTAAAAAATTCTCTTTTTGGTTGAGTGCATGTCTCAGTCTGCCTAGCCAGTTCAAACTCCCACGTACGTGTGCAGCCACTTACTCTTCATCACCGGAGAAAATGATCTCTTGATTAGGAGTGTGCAACTCCCCAAATGTTACATCAAAATGACCGGCTCGTCCGTGGGGAGAGTGGTATGGCACCCTAAAATCACCCAAATGTCATGATCTTGGGTTTCTCACCCCAGTGTCACTCAAATTACATCATTTTGGGTTTTTCAACCCAGTGTCACACAGATACCATGATTTTGGGGTGATTACCCTACAGTCACCCAAATACCCTTTTTTTATTATGAGTGTGTGCCACTCAGAGTTTTCATACAATTACAACAATTAGCATAATTATCAACTGAACATGTGCATAATTAATTGATTAATTAGATGGCAGGCCCTTTAAAGAGGCATTTTTACATTATGCTTGAACCAGGTGGCAGGTCCCTTTTTAAACTTTCTTCAGGATTTTTCTAGTTAAACATATTACTGTTTTGGGTTGGGCGATAAAACAATAGCAATATATATTTTGAAATAACTTTTCTTAAATAGACATGTGAACAGGTCGATAGAACTTTAATATAAAGAAAAGAGCCACATGGCTCAGGAGCAGCCAGACGGACACGCTGCTAATGGCTAATGTTAGTGTAGCTTTAGCCCACTCCAGTAACGGGTTAATTGGCTGGTGAGAATTGAAAGTACGAGCGCTCCGAACGGAAAAAGAGATGGAGGACATTGCGAATGATGACTTTCAAAACAAGGGACAGTTGTGTGGATGTAGTCTGGTTAGTAGCAGTGCTGCAGCACTAAATGTTGTGCGCAGGTAGTGACAAAATCTTATTTTAGAAAACAATGCCACCAATTTGCTGCAATGCCGAGCCGGCATCAGGGAGCCTTTGGTTGTTTATAAGTGGTCAGATCGTGGTGGTAATGTAGCGCAATCATGTCCTTTTTACAAAGATTACGCAATTGTGTTATAAAAGGGGGTATGGGGGTGGTCTCTGTGCTGCTGCGGACTTCTATTTAACTTGATCATATCTTGCTTTCTGTTGCGATCAGAGCCGCACATATTACTGATTTTCACAAGCTGCTCCTAAAGGCGGCTGTCACTCACAGTAGCCCTGAAGGGCCAGGTGAGCTGAGCTCTAGCTCTGAGAGAAGCTCATGGGGCTCTGCATTGCTCCAGTTTATCATCTCAGATGATTCAGCTCAAAAAAGCTAAACTTTTACTTTTTGGTCATTTTATAATAGTTTCCTGCTGGAGCTCAGCATTGACTCCCCACATGACACAACACCACCCTCTGTTGCACCAAGACGCAATATGCATTCACAAGTACGCTGTTGTGGCAATATTACTACCAAGCATGGCGGCACAAATGCTGCAAATTTTCTGCATGCCGGCATGGTGCGTTCATAAGACACACCATGGTGGCAGTATTATTCTGATTTGCCGACATGGTGTGTCTTCTAAAAAGGCTGGTTGGGGGAAACCACCCGCTGGAGCAGGGTGTTTTAAACCCAGATGAGAGCAAGATTGAAGAGATTTACTGTAAGCACCATGCATGTAACATTTATTTCACTATTCTACACGACCCAAAAAGCACAGGCAACGTCTATTTTATTGTTTTTCTATGGTTTTTTTGGCCCTATTTTTGTTTTTATAATTTGTTCTTAACTAAGCTATATTTAAAACAAGAAGAGACATTTGAGAATATTTCGATGCCTGTTTTACTGAGTTTTCTCCTATATAGAGCTCCGGGAGTTGACGTCACTTCTCCCGGCATGCAACAGTTCAAATCAAAACGGCGCCATTAGGCAGGCAGAAGCCGGCAGCTAGGCTATTTGTTATTGTCAGAAAATTCAATCAAACGGGAAATATGGTAGATTCCTGTTGTGCCCCAGGATGCAGAACAGATGCGGACAAGATAAGGGAAGAGCCTTATACAGGATTCCCCAAGATCCGGAACGCCGTAAACGTTGGATCATTGTAATAAAACGCGCTAGTGACCGGGCTAAAATGAAACTGTGGGATCCCGAGAGTAAAGGTTTTCGCTTATGCAGCGACCACTTCATATCAGGTACTTAAACCAACGTTTCCTCAACTGTGTATGGTATTTATTTTAAATGCATTTATTACGATTCTTAGTGGGCTTCCTAAACTTATTTTGACGTGGCTTTTTCTGTCTTATTGCTCACAGCAGCAAGTAAACGTCACGTAAAACGTTGCCTCGTGATTTCTGCGTGCTGCCGTTTACATGTCTTATGATCACAGCAATTAACCGGCTAAGCTGTATTTAATTTTTAAGCAATGGTTGATCAATTGTCAGATCACACAAAAAGCACTTTGGATTGCTATTATCTGTCTCACCGAGACAGATCTCAGACAGATCCTGAAACGCTCCTGCCTGACATTTATTTTATTCACGGGAAAAAATCAAACTAGTGATTTCTCTTGGCGTTCAGTTTACACATTCAAACAGCACAGCACTCTATATAAACTACTTACGTGTAAATCTGTTATTTGTCCATCCATCCATCCATTTTCATCCGCTTATCCGGAGTTGGGTAGCGGGGGCATGTAGCGTTGAGAGGCCCTGACTTCCCTCTCCCCAGCCGCCGGAGCCAGCTCCTCCGGGTAAATCCCAAGGGGTTCCCCGGCCAGGTCCAGTAACAAGTCCGCTCCGACAGCTTCTGGCGTCGGAGCAGGCAGTAACGTCGAGAGTCCCAGACCTCTCCCCAGCTCCTCCGGCCGGGGGAATCCCAAGGGGTTACCCCGGCCAGGTCCGGTAAGAAGTCCGCTCCGACAGCTTCTGACATTTTAAAAAAGTATCCCAGGGGCACGGTAAGGGTCGGAGATGTTTAGTCTATTTAATTTTTGACTATATAAAACAATTTCTTCGGTTTTAAAGTGTGAAGTAAACTCCGACGAAGTAAAATCCAAGCGGATCCCGTTCATGTTCATGGTTACATCCGTGTTTGTTTACCTTTTTTTTCCTGCCAAAATGGCGTCTACTGAGAGTCACGTGGGGTCCGGAGCTCTATAGGTTAAAATAAAACTAATTTATTAATCCAAACAATTATATAACGTTTCATGATATGTTCAGCTTTTGAAAATAAATCTTTAACATAAGAAATAACCTTCTGATATCTTCAGATCTCATTTTGAAATACCAGAGAATGTTAAAGATCGACAAATATAGCAATTTCCTTTTTATTTTGATATATTTATGGATTTTGACCAATGCGAAAATTAATATTGTGATATGATTATTTTCCATATCGCCCAGCCCTATTACTGTTTAAACACTTTGTATTGAAACATATTCCTTTTTCTCTCTCTGTACAGGTGATTCTTATAGAATTCTTACCCAAATATCCGATATTCCGACCGGACTGAGGACTGTTGTAGGACCGGATGCGGGGCCCTCGAATCTCCTCCGTAGTGCCTTGTATATACAGTCTGATGGGATAAGGGTCTGCAGGGGCGTCCCTCCGGATGAGCCCGTACATCTCCCAGTACCTTGTACATTAAGAGTTAGCAACACTGTCACTTTGCTTTAGAGCAGAATTTGCACATTTGATCCCCAACAGAACCAGACATGCTCTCCACCTCCTCGTTGTTGCACTCTAATGTGTTTTTATTAAATGTGTTGAAAACAAACAAAACTCTAAAAAAGTGCATTTACCCCTCCAAACTCACTCACACCTGTTCTGTCAGTAATTCCTTCAGAGGAATGTGATGCCTCCACCCTCCATAAGTACCCTTGCCTTATGTATTTAGAACAAAAATAAATATATGAATATATCTCTACGTGTACCGGGGGAGGAGGGGTGTGAGCGATCTAACAGATCTGTTGATGTAGAGGTTGCTTGTTGGGTTTCTGCACTTTGAATCCAGCTCTTTACAAGTAGATTGGATGGTTGAAGCTGCCACCACCACCCTGGCTTCGGTCTTTTACATTACCCTTTGTACAACTCACTCATACCAGAACTTGACCTGTAAATACCATGTTAGGATAAGCTGTACATTGGTGTATTTTTGTTTACATATAAAGTTACATATAGCTATTTAGTTGTTTTTTTGCCAATATACTGCTGTACCATAGTTTTGATTAACGAAAGATGTCTATATGTACCTTCCTAGTTTCTAAGGACCTGTTTACCTTGTAAGCCATATAGTGACAGTGTATCTGATGCCAGAGTTAGGACTGATTATTGCACTTGAGCCCGGAGGAGTCAGTTTTCATGCTGCAGTGCATCCCAGCAGCAGTTTAAGTTGTGGTTTTTGCCAACAAGTCCTTTGTTAAACGTTGATGTTTGAATTTGTATTCTAATTTGAACTCTACACTGTTATTTTTCTTTATTATCCAACTTTGCATTGTTTTTGTAGTTTTCTACTCCCTTTGTGCCGTGTCAGGGCTCTTTTGAGGCTAAGAAGCACCTCCTTTTACTATACTTGATGTGTTGCCGAGACAACTCCCCTGTTCCAGTCATCCTCTCAAGTGGTTGTGTCATTTTTCTGGAGTCTATAGTCAAGGGAATTCCTGCATTTCACTGTAATAGAGTGCCTCTGGAGTAGTAAAGAACCACAGGCTGAATTGTTCTCTGCGAAGCAGACTTTAAATCCTCCTCCCATTATTGTTACAGTTCATGTAAATGTTTATTATAAGGACCTATTTCCTTTGGAGAGAGAGAAAATAAAGGGTTCATTTTGATTTATCTTTTACACTGCTTTGTTTTGATTTAAACGCAACATGAGCTGATGTTCCGAGCGCAGTCGGCTGCCCTGAAACCACTGCAGAGGGCTGTTTGTTACCTTTAACAAGGTGCTGAGTCGTTAACTTTAACAAGACTAGCTGCAATTACCATCCATCCATCCAATGTCTGAACCCGCTTGTCCATGTAGGGTCGGGGGGGGGGGGGGGGGGGCTGGTGCCCATCTCCAGCGGTCAATGGGCAATCAGGCGGGGTACACCCTGGACAGAGAGCCAGTCCATCGCAGGGCAACACAGAGACACACAGGACAAACTATTATGCACACACACACACACACACACGAGCGCGCGCGCGCGCACACACACACACACACAATTTAGACAGACCAGTTAACCTAGCAGTCATGTTTTTTGGATTGTGGGAGGAAGCCGGAGCAGCTGCAATTACCCAACATTTATAAAACTCAGGAATGCTGTTCCTACTCTAAAGGGCAGATCAGTGGTCAGAGCATCGACATAAATGTACAGTCAGAGTGAAAATATGTCGTCATGCTTCTACTGTAACCCCGCCCACCTCCGTGAGTTGAGCAGCAAGCTTCACTTCAGGCTGGCTGCTTCTGTTTTCCCATCTACTTGTAAGCTTTTAGTGAGGTTTTACAGCAGCAGAGGTTTACATTTGTCACCAGAGTTTGTGTTTCATTATTTTTAAAATGTGCAATATACATTTAAAAAGTCAATACATCTCTTAATATTTATTGAACTTTAAATATAAAACAAACTCAAAACTGTAAAAACAAAAACGGGGTGTTGGGGTCCTTTCTTCAGTCTAGTAGTGGTGGCAGTTGGCCACACAGATGCCCAATCTTTTTTTTAAAAATCGGCTTTTAACAGTAATTTCGGCCATTGGCTGATATAGGAAAAATTGAATGTATCGGCCGGCCAATAATCAGTCAGCCTCTAATGTTTACACATAGGTCACAGTTGACCAAAAACTACATTTCCTTTTAGCTATTGATTCTTTTTGTGTAAAATCATTATTCTGAAGATGTCCTAAAGTCCAAATAAATTATTTTAACTAGGGATGTTTGATATTATTGGTTTACCATTAATATTGTTTTCAGTCTTTTAATGTCACAAGTTTTACATACCATACACATACACCACACTCTTACGCTACTTCTCTCTCAAATTTTAAAACTAACAGATCTGAGGTAAAGTTTTGAGACATTTTAGTTTATTTGGTACAACTTGTGAAGTAGAAATTTGCCCTGTGTAGTGAACTTATGATCTCCTCACAGCACGTAGCTATGTGTAGCTTGACAGCAAACAATGACTAAAACAAGAACCTTCACTGAGGCTCGCTTTTATCTGAAGATCTTTATAAATGTTTGATTGCCGTAGATGCAATATGCAGAAAAAGAAAAAAATACATTAACTAGTGATACATCTCATCATCACACTTGCTGGAGACAAAACCAATATGCCACTTTTCCTTCACTTGTGATTTTACACATAAAATGTTTAAAAATTTAGATGTGCATGATATATTTGTTTTTCGTTTTATGAGAGGGGGACCCCGAATATATCAGTATCTGATATTAAGAGTCAGAAAATATCGAGCATCCCTACTTTTACCTGAGTTAATTTGAGCTTTTTCAGCATTTTTCTTACTTTTGCAGGTTTGTGGGACTTTGGCTGCTTGGATCTCTGTTCAAGTTTCAGTGAAGCTCCAGCTGATGGATTATATTTTTTAATAATTTGTTGTAGCCTGCTGAGGTTTTTAATATCTCTGGTCAAATTGCACAATGGAAACTCATTTTTAAAATAATTTATTCATCACTCTCATGCTGGTTTCCTTTGAGATTTTAAAGCAGTGAATGAATTTCTTTTCATGTTTGAGTGTTTGCATTGCTGTCGCACCAACTTGTCTCTGATTTAACAAATCAGTGACAGACTTTTCTAGAATGAGGAGAAACATCTTTAAAATTTTGGGGGAAAAATACTTGGATTTCTGTTTAAGATTTCCATAGTACAGAGACGTGTGTGTGTGTGTGAGTGACCAGTCCTGTCACTGTCATTCATCCTGAACACAATAATAATCAAGCTTTGTATCATTTTATTTGCATGTCATTCTTGCAGAACTATGAAACACAAAGACATTTTAACAATGAATAAGAGTCAAAACTCTTGAGATTTTGGGTCCATCTGACCACTAGAGGTCAGAGTGAACTGTCTAATAAACTGTACAGATCATTGGACACCTATTAAAAACATCTCTGGATAAAAACAGAAGTAAATTAACACAAATAAGACTTGATAGAACATAATTTTGTATGATTTTAATTGAACAAAATGAAACAGATTAGATTATGTACATATAACCAAAGCTACTTGTTGAACAGGTCCTGCATGTATAAAGATGCAAACAAGGCCACTGGTAATGGGCTCTCATTCATGTTCCACACAAAGCACATCTTTAAGGCGCGTCTCCTTGTCCACCAATCCCTACAAGGCACCTGCTTCTTAAAGTCTTTTAAAGTGGGACATTTAATCATTGGGATGGGAATAAATAAGAGTGTTGAGACTGAGAATTGAGTTAAGATGGCCTGTGTGAAACCTTTCGTGTTTGAGAGCAGATCTGTGATTCTGTTCTGATTCTGTTCAGTAATTTCACTCACCTTGTTGCATGTTTTTAAAGTGCTGTCATTTCAGATTAAATCCCACAAACAACTGAGCAGTTTGGCATCTGTAGATATGTTCATCAGCCATTCAATCAACGTCAACGAGTCCGGGTTTTAACGTTCTACACAGAGCTCTTCACTTTGCACTAAGAAAATGTTAACTGCCTACTGACGCTAACATTAAACACGTAACGTATTGAACAGAATCAGGAAGATCAAAATCCTTCCAGTTTGTATTTAGATTATGAACCATTATGTCGTCATTGGTCCACCTTGATAAAACCAGATTAAAACCCCAAAGAATCAATGGAATTAGCTTGAATTTAAGTACACTTTCATGGTACAGAGTGCAGCTGAACAGGGCTACGTGTCTGTGTGTCCCATTCACCACGTATGAATAAAATATGTTTAGCTACACTAGACTACCCGGCCAGGACACCACGGTCAGCGTGACTTTATTCTTCTGTAGCTTGAGCATGGGGATGAGGGAGGAGTTGTTCATCCCCACAGTCGTAACTCCGTTCACCGCTACAATCTCATCACCGCACCTGCAGGGAAATGCATGTAGTTATCGTGAAATCTGGTGAGAAATGGCAGGTTAACACAAGTAGACAATTAAAACTTACTTGAGGCGTCCGTCAAAATGAGCGGGCGTACCAGGGACGATGGTTTTGATGAAGAAAGGCTGCTGCTGCCCATGGCTCTCCTCGTAGCCCCCAACGATGCTGAAGCCCCAACTCTCATTGTTGGTCTTCTGCAGGACGATGTCCCGGCACCAGTGCATGTGACTAAATGACAAAGAGTCTGAGTGAGGACTTGAGTGTAAAATGGAAAAGAACAGAGATGCAGTGGACACAGCTGTACCTTGGTAAACCCAACCACTGAGTCCAAAGCGGAGTCCAGGTGTGGGCGTCATCTCGTTGGTCCTCCATGAAGTCAAGCTCGTCCCCGTTTCCTCCCTCCGTGTCCTCCTCCGAGTTCTCAGAAATGGTCTGTATGACCCGTAAAATCACCTGGGACTGCGCTGTTTGAGTCTTCAGAACAGAAACCGCCTCGTTGTAGGTCAGCTGAGTCAAGTCCACACCATTGATGCTCAGCAGAACATCACCTGAGGAAGCGAGGAAAAACACTTGAGAGCTGTCACTGCTGCTCTCTGCAAAACAACGCACAAATATATGAGGTGGGTCACTTTCTGCTACTACGACACCAAACTGTAGCCTATTTGTTATGTTGATCAAAACAATCTTGAACTGGGTCGATTTCAATGGTTAATCAGTTTTTATCAAAAATACACACACACACACACACACACACACACACACACACACACACACACACACACACACACACACACACACACACACACACAATAATAATTTAGATTTATAGAGTTTAAAACAAATGCATCATGTTTTTCCCAATGATTTATAACAATGGTAAAAATAGGATGAATTACATCAAATTTCATTTAAACATTTATATCAGAATGGAGGCCTACCACTACCAAGGTTTTAGACTTTAGCCTTCTTTGTTCTTTGTCAACTTAACCCTGATTGCTGACGCAGTCTTTCCACTCTGCCTTAAAGTGGTTTCCTCATCCTGAAGGTTCTCTCTCTCTCCCATCCTGTGCCAAATTCCTTCAGCCACCTATTGTTTGCCATAAAATGACCAAACTGTGATGCAGCTTGGGAAGATCCTGTCCCCAGTGGGCATGTGTGTTAGAGACATTTTCCAAAGAAAACAAGCAACATTTCAAACACCAGAGGAGTTAATTATTCGCCACAAGATCATGCCTGATCAGCCTTTTTAATCAATGACAGATAAATAAAAAACTTTCAGCTGGATCCATTTTACTTTTATAAAATGATTGATTTCAGTTTGCTGTCACTAACTGGATGAATTAAAACTGAAGAGGATTGGGAGTTGACACTTCAGAGAAGCTCAGGTTTCTTTAGCACACATCCCCTCTGTTTAATGACCCTTGAGCAACACATTGTGTTCCTGAATGGAAGCAGGACGAGAAAACAGAATAACCCTTTTCCTATTCAACCAATTGTCATTTCTAACCCTTCTTAGACAAAAGCAGTTCAAGGACCAGTGTGGAGCCAGTGTCCAGTCTTTAAACTCAAGACATTTAAATAACCAAAGAACGCTCCCCCCCGAACAGAAAACGGGTTTTAAAAAAGCTCAAATACTTTCACGGTCCAAGACGGATTAATCAGAGTAGCTCTATTGTTTTATCAGATCTCAAATCATCTGCTGATCAATAAGTGTACAAAAAAAAATTTTACTTTAAAGGTGCGGTTCACTCGTTTAATAATTACAGTGGTCTGGAGTAGTTATGAATGCCTTGTAGGTCTTACTCTGGGTGAAAAAATCCCAGAAGAGCCTGTGCCAACAGGGAGAAGTCGGCTGGACGAGAAAGAAACTTCAGACGGCAGAATTTTTGAGTCTTATTTCCTGATACTTGGACATCTCACCCCAGATTGGATAAAAGCAACATGACACCATCACTGACTGGCCACATGGTTGTTTTATCTCCACAAATAACAAGTCTGGAGGAGCTTCTGCCATGTGGTTAAGTTGCTAATGCTAACAGTTAATTTCTGCTAGCTGAGACATTCTCTGCCATCTGGAGGTTAAACCAGCAACAGCCTTCCCTGTTCCGAATCAGGATCAGCGAGTCCAACCTACAGCTTGATGTAGTGTAGAGGTCAGGCTTTTCTAAGAGTTTCACGGTCTATTTTCTATCAGAAGCTAATGCAGGAGATAGGTGTAGGAGACTATTTTCATGTTCAGCCTACATGAAAAACTCAAAAGATAGATTATAATCAGAATTAATCAATAAAGAAGAAGAAGAAGAAGAAAATATCATTTCTATAGCGCCTCAAAATAAAAATCACGAGGCGCTTCACAAAATCAAAAAATTTTAAAATATAAAAAGAATTTAGAAAATATTTAAAAATATATTTAAAATGAGCAAAAATAGGCAATTGTGATAAAAAAAATGTTAAGAAAGAGAGGGTGTATAGGAAAGAGGGAAATCAGTGGATCCTGAGGAAGGTGGAATAGGTGGGGAGAGCAGAATAAAGAGAGAGTGGTGATGAAGGTCATACAAAAGGCAGCTTGAACAAGTGAGTCTTCAGCTGCTTTTTAAAGGAGTCCACTGATCTCAGGCTCAGGGGGAGAGAGTTCCAGAGTCTGGGGGCCACAGCAGCAAATGATCTGTCACCTTTGGTCTTTAGCCTGGTGCACTGCACAACCAGTAGGCTTTGATCACTGGACCTCAGGGACCTGCTGGGGGTGTAGGGACTAAGAAGATCACCAATGTAAGATGGTGCTTGTCCATGTAAGGCCCTGTAGACCAGAACCAGGATCTTGAAATGAACCCTGAAGTTGACTGGCAGCCAGTGAAGCTGGAGGAGAAGCGGGGTGATGTGGGTGCATTTGGAGGACTTGGTCAGAAGCCGAGCACAGGTATTCTGAACCACCTGTAGACGGTTCAGGGAGGTTCTGCTCAGACACGTGAAAAGATAGTTACAGTAGTCTAAGCTTGAGGAGATGAAGGTGTGGAGAACTGTCTCAAGTTCAGAGCGGGACAGAATGGGACTCAGCTTAGCAATGTTCCTGAGATGGAAGGAAGAGCGAATAAGAGAACTGACATGAGAATCCAGGGTGAGAGCTAGGTCAAAGGTCACACCAAGATTCCTGACCAGAGGGTTTGGTGTGAGAAGCAAGCTGACCAAGAGAGTCTCTGACTTTGGGAACCAGCTTGTCTGGGGCACAGATGAGGATCTCAGTCTTATCTTCATTCAGCTGAAGAAAGCTCCCACCATCCAGGTTTTGATAGAGTCTAAGCAGGTGTGTAACAGCTGCAGCTTAAGACATCTCATGGGGCTTAAAGGAGATGTACAGTTGGATGTGTCTGGACAAAAAATGAGTTTTCAGCGAATCACACCTCAACAGATATGACCCGCTTTAGACCATCTTACTCTTTAATCCAACATTTGCATCTATTCAGTTTTCCCCACAGACCTTAAGTCTCCAGCAGCCACACCTGTAGGTGAGGAAGAACTCCACGTAACAGTGTGTGGTTAAAAGGATGGTAGCTGCACGACTCATTGCTTTAAAACGCTTCTACTGCGGTTGTGTCGGTGCCGACAAAAAATGGCTTCCATACTTTGAACTACCGTAACTCTTCAGCCGTTTGCAATCAACTTAATTCCAACAGATTCTGAAAGTTGAGCCTCTACGCTTTCCAGTGGTATACAACACATTACGGTAATGTTACGCAAGTCCCTGCCCAAGAACCAGGAAATGATCACACTTCCTAGAGGAGCGGAGGAATTGTTTTCAACGCATATTTTCAACTTCTATCTCTTCTGCTGATAAAAATAATAAATATTTCCAGTAAATATCTTACTTTGTTTGTATATAGTAATTTTAGGATCTATTTAGTAATTTTTGACATTGTTTAGCCGTGTTTGTACTCGTTTTACCAACCATAGTTTTTTTCTCAAATATATTTCTAGCTTTAGTTCAGTATTTTATTTTATTCAGTTTTCATTTTCCAGTATTTACTGCTTGAATAAATGTTATATAATTTGATATATTTTTAATTTTAGAGATTCTTCTGATGAAGAGTCATCCACCATCACCAGCAACAGGCAATGTCAGAGACAGGATCTTGCTGGAGATGCTCCACATCTTCTGGACTCCTGGACAACAAAGTCAAACCCAGGTACCGTCGACTCACGCCACCCAGATTTATCCCCAGAAGAACCCCTGGCTATCAGCTTCCCCTCATGGATGAAACAGGTACACTCAGTGCAACAAACACTCCCTGGATGTGCAAAGAGTGCAAGGAAGGGTTCTGTCTGCAGCAGGACAGGAATTGCTCTGCAGAAGACCACAGCAGCTAATACGCCTGAACACTGACAGACAATATCACCTGAAACTCAGACACTGAAAGTTGTACATGTAAAAAAAAATCAATACAAGGTTGTAATCCATGTTAGGTTACATTTATGCCATTTCAGATTTTTTATTCATGTACATTTGTATTTTCTATCCATAAATTTCTGAAGAAAAATCAAATCCGTTTTTAGTTTTTTCTGTTATTACATGCTATTTTGGGTCATTTAAAACAAAATAACTGCAAAATCTTTACAGATATCGCAAGCTAAGCTTGTCCTGAAAATAAGGTAAATGTTTTTATGCAGATAGGACCTTTTTTGACCGATTTAGATAAAGATAAACATGGCCAGGAGGACTTGAACAATGGCAGTACTAGTGACAACCGGACAGTAACGTCTTACCCCTTCTTTCCACCGGAGCCGTCAGCAGCCGTCAGCAGCGCGAGTCGGCCGCGTCTCAGGAGCAGCATGTCGCGGCCCTTACGCGCCGGTTCTATTTTCTACGCGCTACACCTCTGAAACGGGTCAAGTTCGACATTTTTGGGGGAAGGTAAGACAGGAAATCGGACGCGGAAACGGAGCGAAGCTTCCCAAGATTTTCAGAATTAAGAAATGTACTGCTTTCCGGTTGCTTTACTTGAAAAAAGTTACAAACTGTGCTTCCCCGTGAGAAGTTATCACCTAGCTAGCGGTCTCCTTTGATTTTCAGGTCCGTATTGGCGATTATAAAACAGACAGAACATAAAACACAAACATTTTGGAGCCATGTTGTAGTTTTCTCCTGCTTGTTGTTGTGTTTACTCGTGTGACTTCGTGCTCTGTCGGTGACAGCTGCTCCCCTGCTGCTACGCGTCTCTGGTGGGAAGGGCCAAGCAGCAGCTTACGCGAGCAAGACATGCTGCTGCAGCAACGTGCTGCTGACGGCCCCGGTAGAAAAGAGGGGTAAGTTTCTACCGACTCTTCAGTGGCTCTAAACTCTGTAGCTGCTGCTGTGCATCAGAAATGGCAGAAGAGTAGATTCTTCATACAGCTGTGAAACAAAGTTTCAGCTCATCCGTTTTCCGTTGTGAGTTTTCAGCAGCTTATCATCTGTAGCATCTACAATGCTTTTATGTTTTTGTTCAGTCGTACGGGTGCCTGCAGGACCAAATCACTAGAAGTCTCCATGTAATCAGCAGCTTTGCAGCTCGTGTAAGCATCAGAATGAGAATACTGTGATTTAGGATAACATGGAAAATTATAATGTTGTAAATGTAATCGCTGTGTGTCTTTGCACCGTGACACAATTTGTTTATACACAAATGTGTAACCATTGAGCTTCCTGTATGATGATTTAACCAACTCACAGGGACTAAATCTTCATTTAGCCACAACTACAGTAAATAAGGTTCACCTTTTATTCAACCACAGGTGAGGAAAAAGCTTTTTACCAATTAGCTAATAATTAAAACTGGTCAAAAACCAAAATCACCTTTACTATTTCTGTACATGAGATTATTACAATATCAGTATTAAAACATATTAACCTGTTTAGATCAGATTATACGTTAATTTATTCCTCAACAAGCAAAAATAATACAGATTATTTTTCTGTATTAAAACGTTGCTTTTGTACATTATTATTTATTCTGTATTTTTCCACTTTATTTTTTATTCTGTGCCCTATTGGATTTTGGTTACACATTTTTGATTTTGTGACCCATCATTTTTCATCCAAACCCTTCTGAGGCCGAGTAGAGGGTGTCAGTTCATTTCAGATGTAATTGCGTACCCTTTTTGATGGTGCCATCTCGATGCAGACAGCCAACAGGCTGCACACTCGTGATGTAGACGGGCAGCCGGCTGCGACAATCCCTCCCTCCGGCGATGGTGATGCCCAGAGAAGTTCGAGGCTCCTTCTTCAAGCTCACGGTCTTCTCCTGACAAAAAAAGCCACCAGAAGGATCCTGGACAAAGAACAGGAAATATTACAAAAAAGGTTCCGTTAAGTAGTAATAAATGACTTATTATCTAAATCATGAAGCATAAATTCATAAATGTCCTTCTTTGGTGAGAAAAATGAATCAAGTCTGTGCTGCTAATCAGTTTCAGAATCTGTGACCTAATAGATCCCTCCCTGAGGGCCACTTGTAGAAACAAATGTGAAACATTTGAGATGGAGCTGAGAGGCAAGGGTAGAGGCCACGTGTGAGGATCAGCACTCGCTTCTCGTAGTGGAAAAGATGTGTGGAAAATGACGACTCCAACCAGCCTCCTTGATGCTCTCTGGGGTCTGTAAACTGTCAGAAGGGAAGCTTGGGGGAGGTGGAGGTCTTCCTTCCCACAGCAGGGCGCCCATCCCCCCCCCCCCAGCAAGACGAAAAGCTTCGACTCCACAGGCAAAAGCTAACTGTTACAGCTTTGATCCTCTTGCCTTCCAAAGAAACAACCGAAACAACAACAAGACAGTGGCCCCGTAGCGGCAGAGTGAGCAGCTCTGGGGAGCTTTCATCTCTGCTCATTAACGCAGGTGTCTGCTCTAAAAATCTCACCCCCAGCTGTTCGTTTTACTGAGCGTGTATGGTTTAACAGGACAATACTAAAGCAAACATCAGACTGACCTAACAGAGGTACTTCAGCTCCAGCTACCCACAGCTACAGCCACTGATCATCATTTAAACAAGTGGACAATAAAAGGCCAGAAATGTAACCACCATCCAAGATTTCTTAGTTTGGTTTGATAACCCGATAACCCGCTCAGCCATGGGCTACATGATTTCCTTTTAAATAAATATTCCACCAGGGGGCGCACCTGAGGACTAGGGTTTGCTTCAAGGATGTTGACTATAACACACTGCCACATTAGATGGCTTCTGCATTGAAGTTGGTATGTAAAGCTCCTTATTTCAAACTGCAAGCGTAAATAAGACACCTACATCTGCTGAACCATGAGGTGGATAAAGTGCCACTAAACACACAAAAGACCCACACACGGCAGGAATCCACTTATTTCACATCACATGAGGTCACATTGGACATTTTTCCACAGATGACTCAATCTTATGACCATCTGCATGTGACTTTAGGTGGAGAGCTGTAGAGTTAACTTTATGCATTAAATACGCTGCTGGTGTGAGCTCGTTTTGACTGAGATCTGTACACATTTGCACAGCTAACATCACAAACAAGAGAAATGAGTACAAACAGGGATGTAATCACAAATACTTGGTCTCGGAGTAAATATTTCATTAATACCTTTAAGTAGGTGGACTGACGCCTGTAGTACTGCGGCTCTGGAGCCCGTCGAGTTCCTCTGCTGTGTTGTCCCTCCCTGCTGCCGCCTCCTTCCTCCTGAGTCTCTGCAGGCCGCATTACTGCAAAGTTCACACACTTCTCACTGACCTACAACACATAGGGTCATAAACAAATAAAATGAAATGACATCCACCTCATTTTTACAAGCTTACACAACAAATGCAATTTTCTGAAATTCTTATTTTTAGTTTGAAGTTTTATTTTGTGAATTTATGAAGACCTTTGTCTACCCAACAGACTGATTAAAAGCTTGTCGTTTGTGGTAGACCACCTTTTAGTTTGTCAGATTGATGCTACTAAAAGCCTAACCCAGTAAGATTCAAACCAAAGACAAAGCCTGTTTCATTGTAATGAGTTGAGGACATTATTGCTGATTTAGTTGATGCTGTTGGCAGTTAAATTGATGCAAGCTGAAAGAAAACAATAACAAATGTGTTGTTTTTTGCTGCATGCTGCAGTGGGACTTCACACAAGACCTTGCATAATCTGTTCGTGCATTTTTAGCTAAATTTCTGTATAACTGACTAAGTTTTGATCATTTTTGCGTGTTTAAAGACTAGCTGCGGTGGCCATCTTGAATCAGGTTAACTCCAAATGTAAGTCAGCTGTTGTCAGTGATTACGTTCTGAGGGTTTCATTTTCTAATAAAACAGTGTATCAGGAGATATTATGGCTAAAGATCATGTACGCACGGTGACACCATTATCTTACCTGTATGATCTGGGCAGCGCTCTCAGGTGTACCGTGCATCAGGTCATGTCCATTGATGGCCAAAACTTTGTCATTGTTCTTCAATTTTCCATCTTTGGCAGCCAAACCACCAGGTAAAAGGTCCAGAATAAAAACACCGCTTTCCTCAGACTTGCGTATGAGTTTGATGCCAAGCGGTTCCGTGCGGTGAGTCTTGGTTAGCATCACATGCAGGACTTTGCCCATGTTCAGAATGGATGGAGCGCTGCCCTGAGGACTGTGAGAGGACTGAGGGGCAGTGGAGGTAGACGGCTGTTGATCGGACCGCTGATCTCTGATTTTAAACCCTTTCTCCTGCATGACGGTGAGCCTGAGGAGGGCAGGCTGCTGCAGCACGGTGATGGCCCGGGCGTGGGGAACTGAAGCCAAGCTGACGTCATTCACCTGGAAACGAGACACCTCAGAAATGAAACGCAGCGACTAGAAAGGCAGCTCAACACAAACCATCACACATACTGTACATGGATCTGGTTGTTTACATGAAGGATCGTTTAGTAAATAAAGCCATTTTGTAACTTCATTTATAGCAGCACCACTAATATTTACATTGTTAGTAACAGGTATGTTTGTGTCTTCTTTGGATAAAAACATTTTTATAGAGTTTATACTTTAAACAGAAAGTAAAGCCTTGCAAAAAACTAATCTGTTTGTTCCAGGGAAGAAAGGGAGATTCCAGGATTCAGAGCTCAGTCATGAAATCCACAATCATCTCCAGCATATTTCATAACTCTTAGCTGGCGGGGTTTTATCTTTCATTTCCAGTTTGGGGATTATTTGGCTTTAGAGGGGAAAAGTAGCTTCAGAAGACACTGTCAGCCCTGTATGCATCTCCTACCAGGTCATCCTAAAGTTTAGCGCTGAGAATCGAGAGGGTTTCTGCAATTTTACAACACATTCTCAAAAATGATCTTCAATTTCTCATCAAGAGATGAACAGAAAAAGCTTACAACATTAAATACTTACACATCTAAAAAAAAGCAACCTTTTTTTGTTAAACAGCATATAGAGAAGCTCAGTGTTTCGTCCGGACATGTTTGACATTTAACCTTCTCAAAGCAAAAGGCAGTAAGTCAGTCAGCAACAGCAGCCAGTTACAGTTGCTCCCTGTGAAATGACGAATGTTTATGTGCCTGGTGACCACACCCCGTCGCCATGGAGATATAACATGCTCATCTTGAAAATCTTCTTTCTTCTCATTCCCGCTGAAAACCACCTTGTTTACAATGAGAAAGCAGCTACTAGTTTGTGTGTGTGTGTGTATGTAAACTGATGAGGTTAACCGTGTCACGCCATGCTGTTTTCCCACACTCTTGGGGGAAAAAAAAGAAATCAGGGCGGGGCAGCAAAATTAGCCAGGTGGGTTTATTCACATTTTGTAGATTTACTGTGTGTGTGTGTAATCTAGTAGAATCCCAATGTTGCATCAGATTTTCTTGCTAAATTGTGTTCCTGCATCCTCATGTAAAACCTTTTGTATACCTTTATAAGAAGACACTTTTACAAAGAAGTCAGATATTAAAGTTGTGGTTCACTTGGTTTAGTCAATACCTTTGCAATGGTCTCTAGTATGAATGAATGCCTTATGAATCGTACTCTGGGGAAGAAAAGCTCAGATGTGCTTGTTTAAGGTACAAGAAAATTGCCACATTAGAGGAGAGCTTCAGAAGGCAGGATTTGGAGTCTTATTTCCTGTTATTTGGACATCTTGCCTTGGATTGGATAACAGCCACCGACTTTGTTTACTCAGCAACGTTGATGTTTTATCTCCACAAACAATACAAGCCTGGAGGGGTTCTGCCATTTTGTGGAGATGCTAATGCTAACCGTTAGCTTCTATAAGCCACGACATTCTCTGCAGTTTCTTGTGCACTAAACCAACAACAGCCTTCCACGTCGTGACTCAAGATGGGCGAGTCCATGAATGTTAAGTGACAATGTGACGTAGATCTGTCAGGCTTTTCTAATCCTAGAGTTTCACTGTCTATTTTCTATCAGAAGCTAATGCAGGAGGTAGGTGTAGGAGACTATGTTCATGTTCGGCCTGCATGAAAAACTCAAAGTGATTGATTATAATCAGAAATAATAATTAAATGTTTTTTCAGTGTTCCACACCTTTAACAAATAGGTCATGCTGCTGAATTCATCTAGACACACTCAAAAATGTAAATGAGGAAACATGACAGCTGCCTGCTACTTCACATGATCCTGATCAGAATCATTTTATTTCACTGAACATGAGAGATACAAGCTGTTTCTTTGGGAGCATTCAAACCTTATTGGCAGGTGGTGTAATACAGACGATGGGGATACATCAAAAAAGGGTTAAAATTATATATATATATATATATATATATATATATATATATATATATATATATATATATATATATATATATATATATATACACACACACACACACACAAATAAATGTGTGTGTGTATGTATATACATATTTTTTTTCCTCAATGAAAATGAATTATGAATAAAAGTGTGATTGTGCCCTGCAGGGACGTAGGATTTGCACTTAGTTGGCCCTGACGTGCTTTGTGCTGTCTAGTATTAAAAGTCAGTTTTGTTGAGTGTAAATATGAAATACAATCTTGTGCTAAAGTCATTAGCAACACATTTTTCCATTACATTCCATGCCAAGACAAAGATGTTTTGGTTGATAGTTCCTGCAGTTTTAAAAATATCTTTCCGTAAACACTGGCTGTTACTTAAACTATTCTTATGCAAGATGAAAAGGCAACAAAGACGCACCAAAACAGTTCAGTTGAGTGTTTTTGTTTTTCCTGGTTCATTGTTTAAGTTTCAATCAGACTTAAAACATATTCTTTTTAAAAGGACTGGCCTAAAATGTTAGTAGCTGCCAAAGTGCTAACAAAAAAATTCAAAGGCCTTTCAGAATGCCTGGAAAAAAATAATTTACCACGTTTAAAGACTTAGAAAATCAAGCTGCTTAGAAGAGAATCTGACAGGTATACACATAGTTAGGCAAACAACCTCCTAGCCTAGTTCCATAATGATTCAATGGGAAACCTTTGAAACCTAGCACTGTGGGAGCATAGCCTAACCCTTTCTTTTGTCTCACCTCTAAAATGTGGTCCCCTGGAGCCAATCTGCCATCACGGGAAGTTATTGAGTCTCGGATAATCTCCTGGATAACAATATTTCCAAGAGGAGTATCTCTTCCCCCCACGATGCGAAGACCCAGATCCTCCTCAGGTTCTTCTCTAAACAGCTCCACCACGTTGGCCTCGGCTACCAGACTGGACCTCTGGGGGGTGTTGTCTGAAAAAGACGACCACCAAAATTTCACTTTACAAAGCATCCTGGGTGTCTAAAGACAAGTTGCTGAGGCAAATCTAGAAGACCCATCTTGATAATTATGAGTAAACAAAAACAATGGTATCAGATTTTAGAAACAGTTAAAAAAAAGATATAAGATCAAAACAAGCAAAAAATCCTTGGAAAAAAAGATTTACCAGGTATCTAATGGTCAGTGAAGTTTACATGCACAGCTAAGTCAAGCTACGTAATGATCAAGGCAAAATTGGTAGCCTTTATTCTGTTTATGTTTATGTATTTAGCAGACGCTTTTGTCCAAAGTGACTTACAAGTGATAATCGGCATGTTGCCCTTGAGGCTAACAACAACAATAACAACAACAACTTGACATCAATCATGGAGAGGAGGGAACAAGGAGTGGACAGTAGAGAGGGGGGACAGGTGCAGGGATGGAAGATGCTCTCTGAAGAGCAGGGTCTTCAGGAGTTTCTTGAAAATTGAAAAGGAAGCCCCTGTTCTGGTAGTGCTTGGTAGGTCATTCCACATTTGTGGAACGATGCATGAGAAGAGTCTGGATTGTCCTGAGCGTGGTGTAGGCACTGCTAGCCGACGATCCTGTGATGACTGGAGTGGCCGGGCCGAGACTTAAGCCTTTACAAGAGGGCTCAGGTAGATGGGAGCCGTACCATCACGGGCTTTGTATGCTAGTGTTAGGCAATTAGAATTTGATGCATGCTGCTAGCGGTAGCCAGTGGAGCTCAATGAACAGAGGGGTGATGTGTGCTCTTTTTGGCTGATTGAAGACCAGACGCGCCGCTGCATTCTGGACCATTTGAAGAGGTCTCACAGTACTGGCTGGAAGACCAGTTAGAAGGGCATTGCAGTAATCGAGGCGGGAGATGACAGTAGATTGCACCAGGAGCTGGGTGGCATGTTGTGTTAGGTATGGTCTGATCTTTCGTATGTTATACAGCGCAAAGCGGCATGAACGAGCAACAGAGGCAACATGATCTTTAAAGGTCAAGTGTTAATCAATCACGACACCCAGATTTCGAACTGCCTTTGAAGGAGCCAGAGATAGGAAGTCATTTTGGATTGAGATATTGTGCTGTATAGATGGTTTTGCTGGGATGACAAGTAGTTCAGTTTTAGAGAGGTTGAGTTGGAGATGGTGGGATTTCATCCATTTTGATATGTCAGAGAGACAGTTTGATATTCGTGCAGAGACAGTGTGGTCGTCCGGTGGAAATGACAGATAGAGCTGGGTGTCGTCTGCATAGCAGTGGTAGGAGAAGCCATGTGATTGAATGATCTCACACAGTGAGGTGGTGTATATGGCAAAGAGAAGAGGTCCTAGTACAGAGTCCTGGGGGACTCCTGTGGCAAGATGGTGCACGGTACAGGATTGTCCAAGCCAAGATACACTGAATGATCGTCCTGTGAAGTACGATTCAAACCAGGCGTGTGCTTTCTCTGTGATGCCCATGCTAGAGAGTGTGGATAAAAGGAAGCCATGGCTGACAGTGTCAAATGCAGCCGATAAGTCGAGCAGGATAAGCACTGAGGATTTGGCAGTTACTCTAGCTTCTTTTAAAGAAGTCACTGCTAACAGAGCAGTTTCAGTGGAGAGGCCCTTTCTGAACCCAGATTGGTAAGGGTCAAGCAGACAGTTTTGTGAGAGGTATTCTGTGATCTGCTTGAAAGCCACCCTTTCAATGATTTTGGACAGAAAAGGGAGGAGAGAGATAGGTCGGTAGTTCTCCACATGATTTGGAGGAAGAGATGTTTTTTTTAGCAGATAGGCAGTAAAAAACGATTAAAATTATTGACTGAAGTGCGTTCCACTCCTCCACAGTAGGTGGCGACATGTATCCTTTTGTGTTGGTCCTTTTGTGTTCTTCCAGTATAGGGAGCCTAACGCCGGGGACACACCGGCCGCCGAAGCGCTGCATACATGGGCCGCAGAAGCGCCGCATACATGGGCCGCAGAAGCGCCGCAGACATGGGCCGCAGAAGCGCCGCTTGCCGGCGCTCCAGCCCGCGCCGTGCAGCGATCGTTTCGGCGTCTGCTCTATTTTTTTCGCGAGCCGCGGGTGAACCGCATCAATTCTGGCAGGAAGTCAAAGAGGCAGGCCGGTAAATTTAACAAAATAAAGCATTTCAAAATAAAATTCTGCGATAGCCAAATGTGTTCGTAAACAGACACTGAATAAAAACCACACAAACACGCACACGTGTGTGCGTGTGTGTGTGTGAGACACCCAAAACCACGTGAAGGGGGTGTGGTTTTGGGTGTCTTTCAACCGGAGCAAACAGGACAGAGAGGCAGAAAGTCGTAGGCCAGCTATTAACAACTGGCTCACACCATAGGTTCACACACACACGTACAAACACACACAAACAGCAAGGGGGAGAGGGGTGTAGAGGAAAAGAGCAGAGAAAAGGCAGAGAGGAAATGGAGGACACCAAGTGGTTAAAAGAAAAACTACGAGGCGCGCCTCGACCGGAGCGGAGAAACAAGCGTCTGGTCTGAACTAAGCAGCGAGCAGCGGCCGAATTTTGTGAGCGCTTCGCCTCCCGGTGCTTCGGTGGCCGGTGTGTCCCCGGTGTAAGTCACTTCCTCATCATGGGTCCCTGGAAGAACGAAAAAATGAATGCAAGTCAATGGGGCTAAAAATGCTATTTTCTATTTCCACTTGTTTTGTGCCATGGATTTCACATATGATGTCCGTGAATTTTAAAGACGCATTTTGATACCAAAAACTCTTTTATTTTCGAATGGAGGGGAACGATATTTTAGGTTGTGTGTGAAAATAAGTCCAGGACTACAAATGCGCTTCACGAAAATGACGTCATCAAACCAGACACTGAGAAAACTGAGGAAAAAGGGCTGTAAGTTCAGCTAACTTCCCACAGGAGGAAAGAACCACCATAAATCTGGTCATTTGGTAAGTAGCAGCTACTTTGTGGAGAGGAGATTATGTGGAGATGTCACATATGCGACGTGCCAATTTCTGGTGTGTAGTCATGCCAATTATGAACTTTTACAAGCTAATACATCTCAAAGAATGTGACTGGCGTAGTCGAAACACCCATCATTACTTTTCATTTAAATTGCAGTACAACATATATGTGATCCAGGGCATGAGGCTAAGCGGATTAGGAAATAGCGTTTTTAGCCCCAGCATTCATGTTTTCGTTCTTCCGGGGACCCAACAGCTGACCGGAAAGGGAGGAGACTTAGGCTCCCTATTGTACTGTACTAATTGTAGTAATTGATGGTGATACATGCAACATTGTGGCGATGACATAATCAGAGGACTGCTTCCACAGTCTCGTCACTTCCAGAAGGAGTGCCCAGTCACAGCTTGGTTGAACCATTTACATTCAGAGAAATTTGGTTTCATCTGATTGGGCGGTGTGTGCGTGTGTGTGTATGAGCATGCATGCTAGTTAATGGCTCATTTCTCCAACTGAGAAACTCAAGAGTGGCGGTGGTGCTGTAAGTCACTACCTCAGCGCTACTCTCTCTGTTCGCCAGGCGGTGCCTCCTTTAGGTACATTTTTCAAACAGGAAGTTTGGGTGACATAAGACTCCACCTAGGGTGACCAACCCTTTTAAGGTGCAGTATGTAAGAATATTGTGTGAATTGTACAATGAGAAGATCCCGAAAGAGTCTGATGTTTCAGTCATTTTGGAAGGAAGGTTACACTGAATCATATTTCATATCCATCTGGCTGTGGGGGATTATCAGTTTTTCTCCTTTTAAAACAAAGGAAGGAGGGTCATAACGACGGTTTACCATCAGTGAGTGTGGGGATGCCGTGTCTCCTGTAAGCTTATACTGCAGCGGCCACAACTGTAATTTGATGATGGCTGGCAGAAAGCTCAAGAGTTGTTTAAAGCAGTTGCAGTAACCAAATTTTACCACAGGATGTCACTTTCACTTCATTTCTACATAATGCATCTTTAATGACAAGGATATCGGTTCACAGTGTATGATGGTTTGAGAAGACAACTCTGGCTTTTTTTTTCTTTTTTTTTACCAACTCACCTCTACGCATGTAGTCGTTATCACAGGAACTCGCGAGCAATTTTCCAGAGACATTCAATAAACAATTCACAGTCAGCAAAAACGGCAGCTTTTGGTCCACTTTTGTTCTGTGCTTGATGTAGATGAGGCCTAACTTTGACCCCGAAATGCTTCAAATTTGGAATCGGGTTATAAAACGTGAGTCCATTTCATGAACACACCAATAAAAAGCAATAAAAATAACTTTTTCTTTTTTTCATTAGGGGTAAAACGTGAGTTCAGAAAAAGTGAAAAAACAAAGTTCTACAGCTGTTTCCAAAATAAAACACTTTGTTTTCACAAAGCTAGAAGATGCCTGATAGGAGAACATTCTTCAGCCAGATAAGGTTAAGATGAATTTTTGGTTAACTCTTTCATGATACAGATCTATGGAGGAGGCCTGAGTCTGGATATCAACAACATTAACATTAAAAAAAAATTGTGGCTTATTTTGCATTTATTTCCCTGCTTTGATAACTAATTTACTTACATGTAATGAGGTGGAACTTTTGATCACATGACCTTTTGATTGCTCTGTAATGAACATTAACTTTCTATTTCATTTCAACATAAACTGGTTACATAATCTGGTTAATTTTTAGATCTTTACAATCATCTGACCTCTTTCGACAAATCATAAGTTCACTGAATGTTTGTGAAAGAGGTTGAAGTTCAGATTTGTAAGCGCTCTGGGGTTGTTTTAAACAGACTAGGGACATATTGTTCTGCATTTTCAAATGGAACTGTATTTTCTGTTGGAATTTAACAGAACAGTGTGGAAATCCTGTTATTTTTTTCTGGTGGTCATGTAAATACCTATTTCATGGACACACCAAGAAAAAGCAATAAAAATACCTTTTTCTTTTTTTCATTAGGGGTAAAAAGAGTTTATTATAATGTAGGGTATCATTAATGAGAGAATATTAGTAATATTTAAGCAATAATGATGTAAGGTATTTGTTTAAATTATTATTAGTAGTAGTAGTATTATACCATTTTTAGTTTAGGACTTTTTACAGTGCATGTCTGAGTCAGATACAGGGACTAAACTGTGCTCTAGTAAATGGGGTAATGGGTTAAAAGGGCCTCTCGTTATGAAAATTACACATAAGGTTGCACATGGGAAGAGTTATAAAAACATATCTGGTTTGTGATTGGTTGAGCAAATGTTTAACTTCTCTTTTATAAAAGCAAAAAGGATCTTCCCAACCTCTAACTGCTGACCAAAGCAGGAAAAAACATTAACATTAATAAACATCAACTGGAAACGTGCAAAAATTCCCCACTGCCGTGTCAACCAGTGGCCTGTTTTTAAGCCTGATCTACACATGTTAGTGAATGTGTGTGAGTGTTGAGGTGAATGACTGTGTTGTTAAGTGCCTTGGGGGGGTTCTAGGACTCTAGAAGGCACTGCACCAAACACAGGCCATTTGCCATGTTCCTCTAGCACATAGCAACCTATTTTACCCATCACCTCAAACACCTGGCCTTAATACATCTTAGTTGCACATCCATGTCATGTTTGAACACACAAGATGGATTTCCTGGTTGATCTGCCACAGTGTGTGTGCATGCATGCATGCGTGTGTGTGTGTGTGTGTGTGTGTGTGTGTGTGCGCGCGCGTGCATGTGTAAAAGAGGAGGAAGTATGTGGCACAGACAGATTTAATCAGCAAAGCTGGCGTTAACCAGGTGATTCAGGGACAGCAGTGTGTTGTATGCAAGCAAACACCGACAGGGCACTGACTTGCCTCTGTAAATGTGTGCGTTACCAAAGAAAAGCAGCGGCATTAAAAGTTGTGTTGTTTTTGGGTTAAAACTGCAATGGCAAATTTGGAAAACAACTTAGCTTAAAAAATGTTTTTTCATGCCTTTTAAACATTCTAGCATAGTATAGATATACATTTATTGTGAAGATTAAAAAAACAAACAAAAAATTTTTTTAAAGTTGTTTTCTTGCATTTGCGCAAAAACCTCCAACAATAACTCGTTTTGGACCGAAAGCAACTATTGGACCGGATGTTGGTCTCGCTGAACCACCGCACTTTCCTGGGACAGCATCCTCTGATCGCTTCTCTGTCAATAATCTTAGTCTCATGGTCTTTAAACACATATGTATGCATATTTATTAATCATCTATGATGATGACAAAAGCACAAATGCCCAAGAAGACACTTCTTATCAGTTGCATGGCAACCGTGTTTCAGTGGACTTTGGTTCATGGTGTGGGTGATCTGAAGCTTACGGGGTTTTTCCGACACTGAAGCTGGTTAAAACATCTGTGAGCTGGTACATGTTCCTACAGAGAGACCGACGATTCACCTCAGCTCGACAACATCGAACCCTTCAGGCTTCAAAACTTAAGTGTCTGTTTCACTCCAGTAAGGAACGCGTTTCCAAATAAGCCAATAAAGCTCTACAAGTATCAACACTCAGGCTTTCCTGTTGCAACACATGCTCTGAGATAATCATACATGAGTAGGGGTCTTGTTTTGCTGTTATGAGGATAAAAAGGCTTCATACCATCCTCCATTTCCTCATAAGCAGGATTAATGAGACCGGGTTCAGACGGATCTCGGGAGGGATTTCGAGACAGAGCAGCTGAATGCTTATCATCTCCAGAAGACTCCCCATCATTCTTACGTCCTTTCAGTTCATGCCAAGAGGGCCTCTTCCTCTTCTCTGCTTCCTCCCGCAGCCTCCTAAAAACAGGACATCTGAGAAAAAACAGACATGAAGGGCACGACCATTATTTCTATTCTCAAGAACAGCACATTAATATTAGACTATAAATAAACAGAAGTAGATTGCTCTGAATGTGTCAGCAATCGAAGATCTGTGGGAATGTATGAAGATCAAACAGCAGAATTACAGATAGATATGATGAATATTTGTAAGAAAAAAAAACTCTTAGCAATACAGAGTATCTGCTGAGACTACAACTGGTCCCTGGTCCTTGAACTCTGCATCCCTGCTGTTTGCTCTGGGAGGCGGCAGGAGAGCAACTCGCCACTGACAACTGAGTAATGTCTGACTGCCAGGGTGAAAAGAAACACTCTGTCCATGTGGAAAAACATAAAACAGTCCTGCACCTTCCCTCAGCCTGGTACTGATAAGGCTGTGTGTAGCACTCACACCCAGAGGGGTAACGGTCACAATAGGTGACATATGAAAGGACATGAAGAAGAGGCACATGCGATTCTGATAACCTGATCGGAGGAACTTTAGGGAGATTTCCACTATGGCGTTGGTGCACGGAGCTCTTTTATCTGTGATATAGTCAGTGGGGTAAATGGTTTTACAAAGCTGGTGTTTGAACCTTCTATGCATTCTCTGCATCTCTACTGTAATATGGACAAAGAAAGGGAAAATTCACAGTTCATTTGATCGTCATCTACCACTGCTTCAGCCCTCACAGTGATGACCGGACTTTCTTTTCCCCATTAATCTCTACTGGTGGGACCCCAAGGCATTCCCCGGCCAACATAGAGATATAATTCCTCCAGCATGTGCTGGGTCCACCTGGGGCCTCCTATTGGTGTGGCACGCCAGAAACACCTCATCCAGGAGGCTTACAGGAGACATTCTGACCAAATGCCCCAACTACCTCAGATGGCTCCTCTTGAGGTCATCCAAGGAACTCGAGTGAGCCGAACATCTCTATCTCCAAGGCTGCATGGGACCAGCCACCCTACAGAGGAATCTGATTATCACTATCATGATAATCACCATCTAAAGCTTGGATTGATGGGTAAATGAAGAGCTTTGCTTTCAGGTCCTTTCAGAAGTATGCAAATGCAGTTATATCATTTGGGAAAACACCTATGAACTCTGCGTTTCAATGATATTGAGCAGAAATGAGCAAAAAAACTGCATTTTTCTGTACTTTTAATTTTTGTTCCATCCAACAAAACCATAAAATAAACCAATGGTGTCCAATCCTGGTCCTCCAGGACTACTGTAGGTGTTTTACAGGTTTCTTTGCTTTGCTGCACCTTTCAATGGGTTATGAACAGGCTTCTTCACATGCTGAACAGGTGATTCAACCATTTAATAAGGTGTTAGAGCAGGGAAACATCTAATCTGTGGCTCTTGAGGATGAAGACAAACAACAGTTTAAACTGAATAACAGTTGGGAGAACTTTGATACAAAAAATTATTAATGTATTGAAGAACATTGTTGTTTTAAAAAGGCAGTGTGTAGTTTCCTGGTGCTAGGGGGCAGCACATACATTTAAGAATAGTTTTACACAATTTCACCATGACTGTCGCTAGTTTAAAAAAACATTACGTTAAATGTTGTTGCCCGTGGAGCAGAAAGCATGCAACCTCGGCGTGACTCCTCAGATTTGTCCTTCAGTAAATTCCATGAGAGAATGCAATGCCGATTGTAGTTTTCTGGCACTCAAGTTTCCGGATCTGCTTGGGGTCCTGCGCCTGCTGCTGATGTCATCATACTACGGCAAAACAGCTCGACCAAAATATATTGCATCTCTTTTTTGATTCTGTTCTTTCATGTATGTTTTGGAAAGAGTTTAGCAGTTTTGTTATTAAATTCGTGTTTCTTACTGCCTAAATGTTTTGACCATGGTAACATAATTTCCAACCAATCATCTAGCGTGATGTCATCAAACAGGCGCATGACCCCTAACCAGCACGCTATGTACTTTAGACCTGTTTTCATGGTTGTGTGTTATAAAGCCGCCAATATTTTTCAACTGTTGAATTATTATTAATCCATCATAATAAACTAATTCAGGTGAACATTTGTGATTAAATCATAAATATGAACTTGAGAAAATTGAAAAATTGAAATTGGGAGAAAACTGAGGTAAACCAGTTAAAAACTTTTCCAGTGTCATGTGTAGAGACTTCTTAAATACATGGATGTTTTAAAATGTTTTTGAATCGCACACCTCCCATGGTATCAGATTTTCTACGGATATCCCCTGAAGCCACTGTGATGAGTTATCACCATCTTTCCCAAGAGTCTTACCTGTTGTGCAGGTGAGGCTGCAGCTCGCAGCGCTGCATTTGCTGCTGGCACTCTGCATAGTGGGGACACATCACATTGAGCTTGTCCAGCAGGTTCCTCACCAGTAGGCTGGAGGGACGGCACTGGTGCAGCTGCAGACGCAGCCGATCCACGGGGCAGAAGTCCTTCTCTTTCAGGAAGTTACTGAGACAATGAAAGCAGTATGTGTGGCCACACGGAGTATCCATGGGTCTGATCAGAGGTTGTAGGCAGATGTGGCAAACCAGTTCATCGTCCACCTCATCCTGGTACTCGTACAGGTGGGTGTCCTGACCCTCATGCTGCTGACCGCACTCTTTACACACGCGTGCCCACGACAACGCTGCAGGACTGCTGGAAGCTTTGATTTCTGTCGTAGCCATCGTCTGAGGAAGTACAGTTCAAAGCTCCACCAGAATCATCTTCTCAAAAATCCTGGCTGGTAAAGTTCAGAAGTTTATATCGCCATGCTCAAAGTTCAGCCTGCTTCACTGGTGAAATAAACATCCATAGTTAATGCTATCTTGTTGTCTTCATCTTGATGCTCTGTAGAGAGAGAGAAAGACGCTGTGAGGTACACAGCAGCAGTTGAACTGTTCGCACTCGCACTGGCCGGCACCACAGGAAATCACAAATCCACAGAGGAGCAGCAATATGGCAGCAAGCTACAGCTGCTTCCTCTCAGTAGATTTCCTGTGGGACAAAAGGAATTTTACTAAAAGTCACGACTAAATTCTGTGAAACAAGGCAGAAAAAAGGGCCGAAGTTAAACTGCTGTTCATGGGAAGAACAAACGAATGGTCCTGAATATGTGTAAGTTAATTGGGCAGAAATGCAACTGCACTCATGACCCCTTCAGTACTTCAACGCCAGCGCTCCCCCTCCCATGCAGCTCCATATCTCATAGTACATTCCTCCCAGATGGAGAAATTAGACTGGGCATATCGTCTTTGCAGAAATGTTTAGAAACATGCATAGAAATAATTTAAATCTTACCAAAAGGGATCCCCTAATACGGTGAGTTAGCAGCAAACAGACTCAAAAACCAACACTCCGAGCAGGACTTTTTACAGAGTAGAGAAAACATTTTTTGCATGGAGCTTCATGTGGAAAAAGTAAAGAAAAGGGTCCCTACCTTCCTACTCCAGCTTGATGATCCCAGTCTAGATTTCAGACACACTAACAAAATAAGAGCTTTATTCTCAGCGTCACTGAAGCGACCCACAAGAGATGGTATCTGCAGTGTTATGCATGGAGAAGCCACTGCGTGCAAACCTGAGACTCTAGCAGTCGCCTGAAGCCTGAATGAAACTAGAGCTCAGCTTCACCAGCAGCAGACCATCAGATTAATGGTTGTTTGTCAGAGGTTGTGTGCAACAGTTTTAATGTGTAAGAGCTCCAAAAGCGCAGCTTTGAGGAATGCAGAATGGGTTTAAAAAGGCAGCTTCAAAAGGAAAGAAATGTTCTTGCTGCCCCTGTTGCCAGTGCCAATAAATATGCGTGTGTGTGTGTGTGTGTGTGTGTGTGTGTGTGTGTGTGTGTGTGAGCTCATACTGCTGCTGCTGTACTGCCACAGGTAAAGGACTGTCAGTAAATGATTGACAGCAAACACAAAAGCAGTGTTAGAAATGTGTTTTTCCATTTGACTTTTCTTTCCACGGGCAGCTCCTTTTATTTCAAAAATAAATAAAAAACAGATTCTTGGTTAACTTTGTCTTTAAAAGGGGTATCTGGGCCATTTTGAAGTGTGTCGTAACTTTTACAGACACTTCAAAATCATCAAAACATCCCTTTTAGGGAAAATCAAAAATAGACGTTATAATGATGTTATGGTGTTAAATTTTTATGAGTTTCTTTGCTAGAGCAGCTCATAATCCTTCTTTTGAAGTGTGCCCCTGAACAATTTCTATCTGAAGGGTTAGCCACCATCTTTGGACCTCCCCTCGATGTTACAAACACATCCAACACCTGGCATGAACACAGAAAACGTACATAGGAGCTACGGGGTAGAATGGCATTCAGCCTGAAGCAGAATACGCAGCTCCAAAGAATTTACAGCTAATCCAACACATGACTTCATCAAAGCAGACGGCTGCTTCACATAAGACATCCAAGAAATCTCGATACAGTCAAGAATTGTAGCATCAGAAAGTTTCAGGTCCTGAAGCCATCAGATATGGATCAGTGCTCGTTAAATTTGAAACAAACACAGCTGCTTTGCTTTATGTTTCCCAAGAATACAACAGGAAATTAATCCATGTACTTTTTCTGTTTTGTAATCCTTCGTGTGAACTGATGATTTCTGGGATTTTAGCAGCTGGTCAGGTATTTATAATAATGTAATAATGTAAGATCTAAACAATTAAGAAGATTAAAAGACATTTGTTTTGTTAAAAATTATTCCATTCGATTTATTTATAAAGCACCTTTTGTACCAGCCAAGGAAGACTAAAGTGCTGTAAAAGAAAATCAAATAAAGTAAAATCACAATAAGAGAGGGAAACAAAAAAAAAACCATTTAAAACCAAAATACAACAAAAACAAGATAAAACACTGAATCAAGGGCTTTCTAGCAACAGGATCTAAAGCGCAGCTTCAAACTTGCTTTAAAAATCCAGAGGGACGTGCGAGTTGGTTCCAGAGTATAGGGACCAACACTGCAAGTACACGGTCACCTCTGGACGAGGAGCCGCTAACAGATCCTTTTGTGCCGAGCGCAGTGACCTTGCTGGCGCTTACATAGCTAAAAGTGAAGCCAGATAGGGTGGCATTGTTTCTGACAGACTGGAAAACAAAAATCTACATTTGTTGGCATATTAAGCAAAGATTTCAAACATTCACTGACCTCCCACCTAAACCTGGTTATTTTTCGTTTCACAACACTCAAACACCAAATATGTTCCAAAACCACTGTGCACTAACGGGCATCAAGGGGAGAGTCTGCTGGATTAAAATGCAGAGTCATGTCACTTGAAAACAGTCTGTAGTGTATCTCAGGCTACGCTCTTCTCTGTCATGTTGCTACTATGCACATTGAGACTGTGGCAACAACAGCGCAGACACGTTGTGTACCCTAAAGCGAATCCACACTAGTTTGACACTTTTTTAACCAATAAAAAATATCAGTTGATCCCAAGAAGTTTGATTAACCAAGAAGACAAGATATTATCCTGTAAAACAGGAAAACAAGTTTTTATCATGAGAAATTCAAAATCTCTTAAAACTGAAAATATTCAGTGGGAAAGAATTAACATAATAAAATGTGGTCCATTGTAGTCGCTAATGCTAACAGTTAGCTTCCGCAAAACCAAGACATTCAATGCTGATTCTCGACGCTAAAACAACAACCTTCCCCGTCGCGAGCCAGTATGGGTGAGTCCATGCGACCGGTTGACGTAGATCTGTCAAGATTTTCTACCTCTATAATTTCACTGCCTATTTTCTATCAGAAGCTAATGCAGAACATAGGAGTAGGAGGCTAGTTTCATATTCAGTCTGCATGAAAAACGCAGAGTGACTGATTATGATCACAAATAATCATTATAAAAATTTTTTCATTGAAACACACCTTCAATGAAACAGAATTAGGTACATGATGGAGGCTAAGAGCCTGAGAAAAGCAGTGATTTACAAATAAAACAAAAGTGACTTAAAGGAATTAATACGAGTCAAGATGCAAGGAAAACTTTGGCACTGACTCAAAACGTTCAATCAGAAAACAATGTCTGTGATAAAGTCAGGTTAATCAAGAAACATGGCCTGCCATGACTTGTACAAACCTAAAAGGCCTTCCACCATTGTTGTACTCCAACAGAACCCCATTTCATCAAATACTTTTTCTATGGACCATTTAAATCAAGGATGCCATAATGAAAATACTCCTACATTATAAGCAGCTACACCTTTCTTTCACAGGGGTTTAACTTCAACTAAAACAATGGCTGAACTAGATTGTGAAGCATCTGAATGTTTAATAAAACTCACCGTTTCTAAATGAATTAGGGGTATGTTGTCTTGGTTCTATCAGAATATTCTTTCTCTCACATGAAGCCTCAACAAGAGGGAACTTTATCCATATGAAGGGCTTTGTAATCACGTGAGAATATAAGCTTTCAGGGGGAAACGTCTGGCCCGGCCGCGTCCTCCGGGCTCCTAGAGGATTACCGGAGGTAGGTTTTCTTCAAAGCTGGATTGAATCTCTTGATTTGAAGGCTGATATGAATGAGTCACATGCGCTGCAGCCGCACCCTCCATGAACACAGGTGAGGCCTGATTAGACAATCGTTTTTCCAACCTGCGTGGCAGGAGGACTAGAGTCATCCGCTTTTATCGCTAACCACCGTCTGGCATTACTAATAACAATAAATACAACACACAAAAGAGAGACTAATTAAACGAAAACCCAGCCATGAGCAACTCAGACATCAGTGTTTGGGTATCAAAATATCGAGAGAATGTCTCAAGCATGTGAGACATCAAATCTTAAATACACATGTAGAACCAAGAGCTTAGTGCATAAAAACATGTGCTTTAGTTTTTTCCTCAGTACAAAGCCTGGATTGTTCCAGAGCTCGAGGTAACTTCAGATAAGTGGGATGTTGAGCCAGAAGTAAAGAAGTCTGATAGGTTACTACGATGTGAGTTTTTCATACGGCTTCCACACTTCTGTGCTCACATGGGAAGGAACACTTTACTTTTGTCTACTGTTTCACTTGTTGATGTAAAGAGCAAATACTGATCTGCACCAGTTACACTGTTTCCATCACCAAAGCTAAAAGTGGAAATAATAAAACACACCACCTTTTGTTTGCCTGAGATTAAGGCATTTACATGCAAATTCCACTGCTTTACATACAATCACCAATGTCTAGTTTGCAGTTTCCGGAAACACAAGCATTTAAACACATCGTTACCCAAACGTTGTGTCTAACGTTTATAAACTAAAATTACTTAATACTCATTCTTCTACCAGACTGGCACAGCATCTTAACCACTAATTACACAGCTGTAAACTATGACCATGCCTTCCATCTTGTGTATCAAAGACAGCAGCGAGGCAACAAGCAACAACCTGTCACATTTTGAACAGTCAGTGTAAACAGGACCAGTGCCAATCATTAGATGTTTTCTGAAATTTCTAATAAAGCTACGATGCCGATTTTGAAAAACAGTTTAGATTTAAAAATGTTTTCATGTTTTAATGCCTCTTGACAATGTTTTAACATAGTACAGCTATAAATATATTGTGAAGACTAAAAAAGTAATAATAAAGTGGTTCTCTAACATTTATCTAAAAACCACCAATAACACATTTTGGATCAAAAGCAATTAGACCATCCAAGTGTTGGTCTCACTGAACCGCCGCACTTTCCTGGATCCTCCATTCATCTCACACTCATGTATCTAGCAGGAGAAAACCAGTGGTGTGAGAGGTCCTCCGCTCAATAATATCAGAGAAGGAGAAACAGCCGGCTGCTACCACTTCAGTTTTAGGACAAACTATCAAAGTCCCAAAAAGCAAAACAGGATTTGACAACAAGAGAAGCTTGGACCTAGAAAATTGTGACCGGTGTTTAAAACTACAGCGCTCCCTTCGTGGCATAGCAGTTTCGCAGATGATTTTTTGCTTGTTTGTTTTTTACGGCGCTTTGTGTTCTGCGTTCAAAGGTACAAAGGTTTGAACTTTGAATGCTTTTACACGAGAGAAGTGTGAAAATGTCTATGTCTGTCTGAGAAAAGTGTATAAACGCTTGTAGTGAGGGGTTTTACAGCCTTAAACCATTGTGGCGGTGTGTGTCTGCAGGGGAGAGGGGAGCGGCTGCGTCAGTGGGAACGCATTAGTAATCAGCGCTCCTGTGTCCTTATGGTGTTTTCGACTTGTCCTCTGAACTTGGACATCCCGACTCCTGAGTAGGAAAGATAAAGCAAAACATCCCCAAAGTCGGACCTTCCAGTTGGAAACTCAACATTCAAAATGGCAGCTCTCCTCATCAACAACAGTAACTTTTGTGTGAAATGTGTTTATTTTACAAAATAAGAGTGCATTTAAAATGAAATGTTACATTTAGTGCTTTCAACTCTAAATTGAACATTGTAGCCCATGGTTATTTAGACATTTTTTATAGTTGCTCTGGGTAGTTTTTCCCAGTTAATTTTACTCTTGGTTTCAGGTCTGGTAAACTTTCATGACTTTGTGAACGCTCACGGGATTTCCAGGAAATCCCATGAGAGTTCAGGGAGTATAAAAGGGTGGAGGACCCAAAAGTTTGGGAAGCCTGTGTGAACAAAGAAGTTCACGGTTGCTGCAGGTATGTGTCTTGGTTTTCGCCTTTAGTATAGACTGTCATTCTTTTCCCTTGTTGCCATCTCATATGCTGAAATGTTTTGCAGCTTGTGGATGTGCCTTGGAGAGACTCATGATTTGTATGTGACTGTAACCTGGGAAATGGTGAGTAGCTGTTTAGCTGTTAGCCACAAGCTAAAGCTGGCTAACAAACAGTGCTGTTGGGTTACTACTTTTTTCTGGTTCAGTTGTTTGAATAAGAGCTCTTGCTTCATTTTTCTTTTATTTTTCTTGTTTCATTCATCTTATTACTTTTGATTGTGGATTGTTTTGCCTAACCAGTTAAGGAATGCAAAGTTAATCATGTACATGTGAATTTGTTTGAATTAGATTAGAATGTATTTGACTACGTATGGAAAGGTTAAAGGGTACCATGAATGTTAATATGTGGTCCTGTTTATGCAGACCAGGTCTTTTGGCTGCGATCATCGATTAGATGACCCGATGCTGTTCCCTTTCCACTTGATGGCGAGCTACCACTAGGCCGAGCCCAGGCCTAGAGAACCTTATCATTTCCTGCTGGTGTGGTAGGAGTTGCTGTTGATACAAGCTAACCGCTTTGGAGACTTCACACAGAACTGGTTTGATCTTTTGGACTCCTTCATATCTAATGGACTCGGTAACGGACAATGTCTGAAATCTGGAATAACCTTGGACAGATATGAGTACAAGCTTAAGACTCTGTTTCAACTAACTTATTGAACTTTGAAAAGGTTCAATCCTGGCAACATTGACTACAATCATGGTATGATTGTCAGAGCTGATGAAGTCCGTCTCACTATAGAGAAAATGTCGTTAAACAAAGCTTGCGGCCCGGATCAACTATCAGCAGAGCACATGAAGTATGCTAGCTGTAGAGCTCAGGTGTTACTTGCATTGTGCTTTACCGGCTTTTTGAAGCATGGAATCTTGCCTGACCATATGTTATCTGTTCTCTTAGTCCCTATAGTCAAAGAGAAAACTGGAAAAATCTCCTGTATTGATAACTACAGGCCTATTGCTATGGCAAGTGTGTTGTCCAAGGTGTTTGAGCATATTTTACTGGAAAGACTGCAGAATTTTATAACTATGACAGAGAATCAGTTTGGTTTTAAAGGTAAACTTAGTACTGACTTGTGTATTTATGCTTTAAAAGAAACTGTAAGCAAATACATGAGGCATAATACTTCTGTTTTTATGTGTTTTTAGACACCTCTAAGGCCTTTGACAGAGTCAATCATCAGAAATTATTCATCAAGCTACAAAACAGAGGGGTCCCTTCTTACCTAGTTAGGATTTTGCACTTCTGGTACTCTCATCAACTAATGCAGGTAAGGTGGGGGACAGAAGTGTCTGAACCTTTCTCTGTATCGAATGGAGTCAGACAAGGCGGGATTCTGTCTCCTGTCCTTTTTAACCTGTACCTTGACGAGCTGTCTGTTACTCTGAATGCTAGTAAGACTGGATGCTTGGTGGGTGACCGACTGGTAAATCATTTAATATATGCAGATGACCTAGTCCTCATGTCTCCCTATAGCGCAGGCCTGCAGCAGCTGCTCAGGGCATGTGCTAAGTATGGTGAGCAATTTGACATCCTGTTTAACCCTAAAAAGAGTGTGGTTATGATTGCTGCTACTAAAGGGGACCTGAAGCTTAATTTTCCATCTTTTAACAAATCAGGTCCTCGAAGTGGTAAGCAAAGTAAAATATTTGGGGCACATTTTAAGAAGTGACCTCTGTGATGACGAGGACATTAAGAGGCAATGCGGTAAGCTGTACATGCAGGCTAACACTCTGGCACGTAACTTTGGCATGTGCTCAGATCCTGTTAAAGTGTCCCTCTTTCGTTCCTTTTGTACTCCTCTCTATACAGCCCACTTGTGGTGCAACTATAGTAAGGTAGTAATGAAGAAGCTTCAAGTGGCTTATCAGGATGCTTTTAGAATCCTCATGAAGCTCCCTAGATGGACTTCGGCAAGTCACATGTTTGTTGTGAGTAACATCCCTACTTTTCATGCGCTTCTGAGGTTCTTCATGTACAAATTCATCTGCTGACTGAGTTTGTCAGCTAACGCGGTTGTTAGAGCGCTGTCATCTGTAACTTACAGTGACACGAGGTACTCCTCAGTCCTTTTTAAACATTGGAACAACTGCCTATACGGTTTGTAATTAGAATGTGTTTGTATTTTATTTTTATTTTTTATTTTATTCTTGTTATGGACATATCCCTTGTCTGAAATAAAGTTTTTGAATTTGAAAGTGCACTGCTGTGAATATTGTAATAACAAGGGAACTAATACAACACATTTGGTTGCACAGCAAGTCTTGTTCTCTTGGTTTTTTTAAGCACAACTCAATGTAAATCTTCCCTGAGTGAATTTAGTCTCCTGATCATTAGTCTCTCTACATTACAATAAGGGTCAATTAAGTAATTCATATACATATATGTTACAACATTCTAAAAGTTGTTTGCATGTTGAACATACAGCTTAAAATGAAATTAGGAGTCTACAAACAATTGCTACTTGGGAAATGAGCATCGCCATGTTGGAATTCTGACTTCTCCGACTATTGTAACCAGAACACGGTTAACTTGAGTGTGACCCCCATTCCCAGTTCCGACTTTCGAGGTAAATCAAATGCACAATTATATACAGGAGGAGGAGAAATGAGTCTGTACAACCGGGGTATTCAATTGCGGTCGTGGAGGACCGGTATCCAGCATGTTTTAGTGGTTTCTCTGCCCAAACTTGATTCACTGGTTAAATCACCTGTGCAGCAGCTCATCAGGCTCTGCAGATGAGTTGCTGCACAGGTGATTAATAAAGTATCTTTGAATTGAATTCATTACCTGCTGATTGAACTCGGGTGCATTGAAACGGAGTTAAAAACTAAAACGTACTGAATACCGGCCCTTCAGGCCCAGAACTGAATACCCCTGCTCTACAATGTGACGACCAGGCAGCGAGAGCCTGAAATGCGAGTGAGTGTGTGCAAAATAAACTGTTCACCCATGCATGCTGGAAATAAAAATGTTGAGACATAGACATAGACATTCTGGTGGGTGTGTGTGTGTGTGTGTGTGTGTGTGTGTGTGTGTGTGTGTGTGTGTGTGTGTGTGCGTGTGTTCAATAGTAGTTGCGTATCCTACAATAATTGTAAAAACTGAAGCCGCAGATTTTGCCTATTGCGGGTTATTTTTAGAACACAACTCCCACAATTAACGAGGGACCACCGTATCTTGTTTAGTCCGGCATCGCGGATTTCCGGTTCCTGCGGAAGCGTGCGTCTCAGGAAGATACTCGTGGGGAAGGGTGAGTGTTGCATGATCGTGTTTGCATTTAAAACCTAGCTAGTTTGCAGATTCGCCATTACAGCTTTAAAAATTGAGATGGCACAAAAAGTCCAACATTCTCCAATTAGTGCTACTCTGTTGCAGTTAATCAGTGTTGCAGAAGGTTGGGTCAAAACTACGAGGCCCCAAGAAGATCCCTGGATCAAACTAATGCCCCAATAACAGTTATACTGTGTCTTTACTGAACACACTAAGCTCAAACGTGTGAATCCCTGTGTTATCTAATCATTTTCTTGTTCTGCTAGAGAGGGTGCAACTTGTGGTGTTGGTTTTACAATACTATAACTATCTCTTATTACATATGCACTGGAGACACAAACTCCATAATTTTGGTGGCAGAATTAGCTAAAAATGGCAAGAATCTGTTTACCTTTGATTAGTGTTACTGTTGCACTCAGTTCTGTAGCTCACTTCCTGTTTTGGATTTTTGGAAGTTTTGGAAACTAAAAAAATAAAATAAAATATAACACATATCACAATGCAACTTAGACTTGTGGATCTATACAGAGTAGTGAATGGTTTTTAAACATTTGATCTTGATTTTAGGTGTAGATTTTGTTGGACTATAGAAATTATTTTAAGCTGGGTAAATGCTTCCCCTTGTTAAGGTTGGCTTTAGACACCTGAATTAGTCAGAATAGGTTTATATTTTGTCTTGAGATTATCCCAAAGGTTGAGTCTGGACTCCACTGTCTGTCTTAAAATAACAAGTGTGGGGTTCAGCGACGATCTCCAGAAATTCAGTTAAATTTATAAGATGCACTGAAAAAAATAAGCTGGAGATTGGAATCAGCCCATATTAAGTGTGATCAGCCTAAAATTTGAAAATAGACTTTTTTAGCCATTAATGTATCAAAGGCAAGCAGCAAAACAAAAATTAAAGGACTCGCACTCACTACGCGTAAACAGTACTGGTTTTCCAAATTGCTTTGTTTCCATTTGAATTTATCAGAAATGGGAAAGACTATATTCTGTTTATCTGAGATGAATTGTAATAGTTAAAAATCTGTGCCAGCCAGTCTGAACTGTAGAAAATTACAATTTTGTATAAGCTCTAATAACAGAATAGGTGCACCTCTGCTCTTATTTTAATTATGTTCTGTTGAATGCCTTCTTAAGCATGGTTTTAGTTCAACCAGTGGTATTTGGCATCAGAAGCTTCTGCTGGGTGTATTTTGGAGATCATTATGTTCAACAGTTTGGGAATTATGATTATAATTTATAATGCTGGAAATACAAATAATACATATAAGAATCCAAATATATATTCTAAATTTAAATGCTCTAAATGAGTTCAGTTTAGCTCAACATTTAATCAAAAACACATAATGAAGATCTTATGATCCGTAATAAAGATCTATGACGTAAATAACTTACCTGAAACACCCCTTTATTACCACTAACCAGGGCTTTCCACCCTGTCAGGTCTGACCCCATTAATAACCCTCTGCCCCGCGTTTGACAAGACCCTACTCCTCTTCTCTACACCCCTGTGACAGATCCCAGGGACCGAGGAAGCAATAAAAGTTGGGTTTTACTGTTATCAGTGGAATGTTTGAGGGGCATCGCAGGTAGCTGGACGACGTGGCTTCACCTTGCTAACAGCTACACACCTTGAGCAGAAATAACTCGCTTTTCTGTCACCGACTAGACTTGTTTTCTGACAAAAACGTCGTCCTTGTTGTTTTAAAACCAGAATGGTCTCGTAACCCTGTTAGTTACCAGGAATAAAGCTCGTTTTGCCTCGAGTCGACACTGAAACTCGTCTTACCTGTGTGAAGGTTGTTTTCCGGAAGTGGCTAACGTGTCGCTGGCTAAAACAAAGAGCTCCAGGTGAAACAACGAAATTTAAACCACCACGAAGGGTCTGGTCGGAGTCTACACCACGTTCGGTCTCGTTTTACCTCCGCAGCTGCCAGAGAGAGAGAGATCACAGCCTGCTGCGGTTTCCTGGTGGAGTTCAACCTGGAGGCGAAGTCTGGGCAACTTTCCCAGTTTCGAGCAAATAGAGCCGATCAGCTCAGGAAGAAGTGTGTCCAGGTGTGTGTGAGAGCACACAGCACAGTGTCTCATAGCTGCAGCCTGCTGGGAGGATGCACACAGCACTGTGTGCTCCGTTTATGTTATTTATAGAAACGTATGTGGAGCGTTTTATTTCTGTAGCCTACATAGAGGTTTATACCTGTATCAGAAAAACTGGTGTAATAATTTTTCTATGTCTGATTTCAAGGTTGTCAAACCAAAGGTTTATTTAAATTCTGATTTGTTTTATTTCTAAAAAGTATTCATGCATGAGTTGTTAAATGTTAGAGGACTTCTCTTGGCTGTTAAGGGGATCCATGCATTTTTATAATCCAAGGTCGGGACTCTGCCGGCTGCTGGTTGTGGACCCCCGGGGCTATCCTTGTGCAGGGGCGGGGGCTTTTCTGGTTGCAGTCTCCTTTGGGTCCCTGTGCTCTGGGGCAGCTCCTGGATCTCTGGGACTTGGAGCTCCCTCCACCTCCAATGCATCTTTGGGGGACAGATCTGTGGCCCCTCACACTCTCTATTGGACGTTCCTATAGAGAAACCTTACATAAACAAGCGCGAGTACACACACAGGTGCTCACATGGTGCTCTCATAAGTATGGGCTTGGGCACGTTCAACACATGTCTTAAGGCTGTGGTTGGCACTAAATGCACTGCGATTTATTATCGTGTGATTGTTCAGTAAGACAATGCTGATTTTATATTTCCTCATCAGGTTGATACAGTGAAAGCTTGCTCCTGTTATACTGTTGTGTATCCCTTTTCTGCAGGTCTAGAAGCAGACTCTTGTTCATCATTGATTGTTTTATTTTTGTGGACCCCCCCCCCCCCCACACCTTTTGTCTCTTCCTTTCTCTTTCACCTCTGTCTCCGTGTCTGGTCAGAATTACAAAGCATTCAAAAAACAATAAAGTTTTAAGTATCAGGCGTGACATTAAAAGCAGATGCTTTGATGCTCCACCTGAAAGTAAATCTGTAAGGCTTGTCACAGCATTCAGACATTAATTCTGTTTGCTTCACAGCCAGACAGGACACGGGAGAAAAAATAAAATAAAAATAATATATAATAAAATGTACTATATATATATATATATATATATATATATATATATATATATATATATATATATATATATATATATATATATATATATATAAATAATCCAAGGTCAGGTCAGAGAGGTAACAAATGTAGGAGGGGATATATCCTAGCCTAGAAAGCTAGACTAACCGTTGCAGTAGCAAAAGAATTTGCTGTGCTGCTGGATATCCATACAGACATCCATCAGCGCAACAACATTCCCCAACTCCCCTTGTGGCATCCCACATCATTCCCAGGCCAGAGAGGATATATAATCAGGGGACATGCTTACAAAGAACATCCTAAGGAAGGAATCAGTCACATGTCCAGAACACCTCTGTTTCATTTTGATGTGGAGGACGAGCTGCTCTACTTCAAGCTCCTCCTTTGACCTCTACGGCTGAACCCTGCAGAAGAAGCTCATTTCAGACTCTTGTACATGGGATCTTGTGTTTTCGGTTACAAACCTGTAGTGTAATGGTTTATGCTCTTTTATGAAAGATGAATGCATCCTACATATTAATTCGGAATATTAATTTTAATAAATTAATAACCAAATTTGATAGGGTTAAGAAGACTCAAAGGTTGTTTTCATCGATAAACTGACGATAATATCCGTGGTTCTGTGTTTCAGTTCAATGAAGAGACAAGTTTGAAAGTTAAAAGTTTTAATTCTTCAAATTAAACTAATGATTTTGAAATGACAAGCATAGAAAATAACAATCAACATTGGCAACTTTGTTGGACAATCTTTAACAGTTGATATTTTAAACTTGCACACAAAGACCTTGTGTTGGATGTGTGAAGATTGAGAATGATGTGATATGGATGCGTGTGTGCGTCTGAATTTGCTTCAGGGGGAGAAAAGGTGTCTGAGTGAAAATGATGGTTTGAATTAAACTTAGTTCTTATTAGAAAAGATGCATCAAACGCTATCTATTGTGTTCTGCCTCACCGTACGAGGACCCTCGTTCAGATCCGGACCTCAGGAGGATGTTTATCCAGGTCACACCTTGGCTGGCAGAGGAGACAAAGGTGTGCGACGATCCGGTCCAGAGATGCCCCCCGGTACACGTTGTTGAAGTGTTTGCAGATGCGCTTTCTTAAGTTTAATTTACTCAGAAAATCAAAGACTCTGGACGAGTCTGCGTTAGCGGTTGCAATTCAGCTATCCTGTCTGGCTTGACCGGGAGAGCGTGTGGGTGGGGGTTGGGGGAAGAGCCGGTGGGCTCCGTTCCCCCGTTAGCGTTTATTCACACGTCTTCTCTCTGTCGTTGTCAAACACGAACTGAATAACATGAACACTTACTTACCAAAAGCCTTTCTCTTCTCAAAGCAAACGTGTGCGTCAGCAAATGTGTTTTGAATTTACTGTGAGAGTGTGTGTGTGTGTGTGTGTGTGAGTGTTTGAGTGGGCGTGAAGGTCATTATAACATCTTCCAACATTATCTAATTAAGTATTGATTCATTATAGTTCATTATGATTACCCAAAGCATAATAATCATTCAATTGATTAAACACATTTATAATGAGCAAAATGATAATAATGATTATTCAACATTTAAAATAAAGAAAAGGAAGTTTAAGACTTTGTTTTGTTATGACTAGATTTCATGAGAACTCCTTCGGCTGGAAGCTGCAGGTGTGGGATGTTGTGGTTTCTGTTGAATCTTGCAGACCTCATGTCGGCAAAGGTCTTAATCTGTGGGTGAAAGTTCTGAGCGACCCAGCTCTTGACCCAGCCGGGCAATACAACCTTTGGCACAGAAAACCCATATTTCCTCACGTTACAAACCTAATCTCATGACTGGTTAGATTTGAAAAGAAGACAGACTGAGCTCAGTCTTTATCACAACAGATCAGGGCAACAATCCAAATCAATCAGTCCATTTTGCTCCATCCAACCATCTCTCACAAGTAAGATCCCATGACAATTTGAGGCATTTCACCTCTTTCCACTCTAGAACCATGGTCTCAGAATTGGAGCTGCTGCCTCCAGCTCTGTGAACCAACCATGGATTAGGAAAATGGATGAATCACCTTTTCAGACTTTTCAGTTTTTTGGGGGGGGGACAGCAGCTCAGAATTTAGAGCGAGTTGTCCAGTAATCAGAGGGTTGTGGGATCAATTTCAGCTGTCGGTGGAGACCGCTGCTGTTGTGTCTTTGGGCAAGACACTTAACCCACATTGCCTGCTGTTGGTGGTCGGACGGACTGGTGGCACCAGTACTCCGCAACCTCGCTTCCACCAGTGCGCCACAGTGCAGCTGTGGCTACATTGTAGCTCATCACCAGCGTGTGTATGACTGAATGTGTTGTGTGTCATGTTGTGGGGCAAGAGTCTAACCCAGGACATGCAGAATCAGAGTCAGAGTCAGGTTGCTTGAAAATAATATTTATTGACAAAACGATGAACTAAGAGCACACTGGAAAACCAGCGGGTGCAGAAACGGGAAGCAGCGTGGCTTAGAGAGACAAGACGTGTGTGGGAGGGGTGAGCCGGGGTAAGTCCAGGGAATGAATGTAGAGCGGTTGAGGTGAATGGTGAAGTTGGATAAGGACTGGGGTGGTTCTGGAGAGGGAGCGAGAGGTGGAGGAGATCGGGTCGGCACTTGGAGGAGGGTGAACCAGGAGACGAACCAGAGAATAATCCAAAACGGCGTCGGGAAAAATCCTGATAGTAATCCAGACCTGAGGTGACAAAATCCATAAAAAGTATCAATCCAAGTCATGAGAGAAAAACACACTAGAGAAACTAGAGCTAGAGATAGGCAAGGGCTAGAAACTACCAGTCAGTGGCAATCATCCGGGGCCGAGTCATGTCCACCTTCCTCCTTATAAACCGGCCCGCTGATCAGCTGATTAGAAACAGCTGTTGCTCCCTCTCCTGAAACCAAGCACTCAGAGATCGTGAGAAGATGAGAAGAGTACCTACCCCGGCTCATAACATTGTGAAGCACCTTGGGGGGATATGACATCCTAGAAGGTGCTATGCAAATACAGGCCATTTACCACCATATTAGAAGTCCTCTGAAGTTGTAGCTGTGAAGAGCACTAGACTTGAAGATGCTAACAGAACCACATAACTTTAAGAAAAGCAAAGACGAGACTCTGAGTTTCCCAAACCAGACACCATTCCTCCAGGAATCAAGATACTGTCCATGACCATAAACAGGACCAGAGACGTGGTGGAATCCAACCAACTCTGGAAAAGAGCTTCACTTAGGTCTGGGTGGACGGGGGCACATGACCCCCCCCCCCCCCCCCAAAGACCCTACACACTTTTACTTACTTTTTGTGTAAAAATATGTGCAGAACTACAAATTTGCATTTGTCATCGAACCAGACACGGAGAAAATCAGAGGAAAAATGGCTTTGAATTCAGTGACTTCCTTCAGGAGGAGAGAACCACCATAAATCTTGCCAGCTAAGTAGCAGCTACGCTAGGGAGAAAGATTCTGTGGTGACGTCATTTATGCAACGTGCAACATCTGATTTGTAGTCATAATAATTGCAAATTTTTACAAGCTGATAAATCTCGAAATACGTGACAGGCGTGGTCGAAACACACATAATTACTTTTCATTTAAATTGCAGTACAACATATGTGATCCAGGGCCTAAGGCAAAGCGGGTTAGTAGCTCTTTTCCTTTGACTTGCATTCGTTTTTTTCATTCTACCAGGGACCCATGAGCTGAACGGAAAGGGAGGAGACTTAGGCTCTTTATACAATATGTGACTTACATCTTTGATGACGTGACAGATACACAGGGCTTCTTCATGACTGCAATGCTTTAACATGCTTATTAATTTGGAGTTTCGAAGTTTTTGAAAGAGCCTGAATTTTCATATTGAATGTATTGAAACTTTAACTTTTTTTATTTATCCAGGTGAACTGTTTGAGAACCACTTCTCATTTACAAACAAGACCTGAAAGTGGTTGAAGCTCAGTGCCTTTTGCATTTGATGGGAACAATGAAGTGAAATGTATGTTTGAGCATTTTTGTTATGTTAATGTGGTAATCATCACTCCTATAAGGTACAGGGAAAACTTATAAACTTGATTACATTTCTATAATTCATGTATTTGTATTTGACATGTATGAATGTGCATAGCAAGTACATAGTGTGGTTAATGAAATGAAAAAAACATTAAATTCTCCACATATTGTGCCAGAGTTTATTTGTCCTCTTCTGACTTTTCACTTTAATTTGCTTTGATCTGGCCCTTCACCTGAAATGTCCTAAATGGATTTCTCACTATTTTTGAGTACAATAATATCTGCTTCATTCAAATTTCTACTCCCTGACAATCACAGCAATGGAAACTGAAAAAAAAAAGTTTTTTTTCAATGAAACGTATCAGCAAAGGTGTCCCTTTTATAATTTGTGTGATAAAATAAAAAATGCAGCAACTTTCTTTTCAAACATAAAGTCCAGTTACTACACTACAGAGGTATGGTATTTATTTATTTATTCATCCATTTATTCATTTATTTTCTTTATTTTATTTTATCATTGAGATCCTGATTAGCTCCCACCATAGTGTGATAAATGACAAAGCTTTTTTTCCTATTTCACAGAATGGTTCTCAGGTAAAGTCTAAAATTAAATAAAATTATTCTTTTCCGAAGACAAATCTTTAACAATACACAGATAAGTTCCAAGTGTCATCACTGTACATTTGAACAGGTTTATTCTAGTTTACCGTAGATAATAACTTTCATTTTGGTTTTAAGTACCTTTGTAATAAATTAGAAGACTGTGTTGTCTAATAAGATTCTTACTTGTTTATTAAATACACGAGGGCTCGGTGGAAATGAAAATAACAAATCTGCCCAAATTTGATTACCAGTGATTACAAGAATTTAAATACCCAGGTTTCACATGTTTTAAATGAACATTATATTCAAAATATGATCAAAACAAAAAACTACAAGGATGAATATTGGTATGCACCTGATCTCACTCACTTTGTGTGCACTCAGTGGCGCCCCCAAGGGGGCTAATTGTTACTAAAAAACATCTTCTGTTATAACTAGTTTTAAATGCCATAGTTCCCATCACTGATCTCCACAGGCTAAATGCTCCCAGAGATACCACAAGGGCCAACTTGGTGTTCTTCCACAAAATTGCCACTGGCCTCAATAACCCCCATGAAAATATTCTGGGGGCACCACTGTGTACACTCTCAGGCAGGCAATGTTATAAAACCTTACTAAAAAACTCACACATAAAATTAGGTTTTGCATCTTCACACTTACCTTAAACTACATTTAAGAGCTTTGGGTGTAAATAACTTTGCAAATTTAATATTGTTTTTCTTGTAACATCAAGCATTTATTAAATATAAATTTCTTATTTATTAGGTAGGTTGCAATATAAAATAAAAGAATCAGAATATTTTTTACATTTTTTTCCTATATAAAATGTTTCTGCTTATTCCCCCCCCCCCCCCCCCCCCTATTTAAAGATAAATTAGTGTGGTGGCACCTGGGGTGGCCAGTCAGATTCCAAGGGTGGTATGTGCTACCCCAGGCCACTCCCTGGACATGCCCCTGCACCAGGTGTGGCAGGGGGAGGGGAGGCGATCACCATCACCGGTTCCAAGAGTTCGACCCTTTCTGCTGGGGTGCTGATGAGCAGGCTCCCCCGCCCAATGCTGAGCAAAGCAACCCACCACCCCAGACCCCAACTAGACGGCTAGATCTCCCTCCTAGCCTCCAGCCTCGGGAAGCCAAGTGACAACAGAGGTATGCTAAGACTCCTAGTCTCCTTCCGCCTGCTCCAATATAGTGTTAGTGCGTGTTGATGAGGTGTATTCCAAGGATGTGGTGAGCGGGCAGTGCGGGCATTGTCTGGCCTATGCCAGCTGATGCCACCACACTACCCCACTTGCACCCACAGCCCTCAGTGTCTAAGTACAGTTTAAAATTGGAAGTGGGCACCGGCCTTCTGGATGAGGCTGAAAAATCCCCCTGCCAAATGCCGTTGAATGTGTTCACTCCCAAGGCCCTAAGTGTGTGTTTGCGTGGAATATCTTTGGTGGAAGTATTTAAGGTGCAAATAAAATTGGGGGGCAGGTTGCCACAGGAAGGAATGGCTGGTTGGATTTAAGCCCTCCAGGGAGCCAGCTCCCCCACTGGCCCCAATAGGCACCTCTGTTGCCAAAATGCCATCCAGGACATGGAGACCCCAGCCCATCTTGCCAGGGCCCAAAGCAGCAGCATTACAGAGCCTCACGGAGTCCGAGGGCACCAACCCAGCCCCACCCCAGAAGAATATCTACTCCCATCCCTGCATTTGCACAACTTCCAGAATACATAAGACATAGGACATCCAGGTAAGGTTGGGTCCTCCCCTTCCTGGACATCCCCCTCCCCTGTGATGGAACAGCAGAGGAGCCAAGGTCTACCCGAGGCCCCTTAGCCTGGGCCAGGCACTGCCGCATGTTCCTGCCTTCTTCCTGGCAGCATACATGTCAGGACCCGACCCCCAAGGCCCCGCCCAGATCCCCACACGGGGCCTGCCACCCCCACACCCCGAGCCCCTAGGCCCCCACCCAGACCCGCTCAGAGGCAATGCAGCTGCCAGGCAGCGACCCATTGCCACTGCCAAGACCCCCAAGGGGCCCCACTCACAACCGCCAGTAGTCCATCCCTTGAGGCAACCCAAGCACCTCCAGAGTCACAGACACCCCCCAGTGAACCCACCTCCAGGGAACGTCCGGATAGTCCAAACTCAGACCCTCCACCCCATCACCCACATCATCCCGCAGGACAATACCAATGATCCCCCATCATCGCTATGTGATTGAACCGATCAAAGGAGCCCAGAGAGATTGATTTGAAGTGGAAGCAGAGGCTATAGAGCTCCGCGAGTTGACGTCACTTCTCCCGGCATGCAACAGTTCAAATCGAAACAGCGCCATATTGGCAGGCAGAAGCCCGCAGCTGGACTATTTGTTATTGTCAGAAAACTCAATCAAACGGGAAATATGGTAGATTCCTGTTGTGCCCCAGGATGCAGAACAGATGCGGACGACATAAGGAATGAGCCATCTACAGGATTCCCCAAGATCCGGAGCGCTGTTGGATCATTGTAACAAAACGCGCTAGTGACCGGGCTAAAATGAAACTGTGGGATCCCAAAAGTAAAGGTTTTCGCTTATGCAGCGACCACTTCATATCAGGTACTTAAACCAACGTTTCCTCAACTGTGTATGGTATTTATTTTAAATGCTTTTATTACGATTCTTAGTGGGCTTCCTAAACTTATTTTGGCGTGGCTTTTTCTGTCTTATTACTCATAGCAACAAGTAAACGTCAAGTAAAACGTTGCCTCGGCCCTCGTGATTTCTGCGTGCTGCCGTTTACGTGTTTTATGATCACAGCAATTAACCGGCTAAGCTGTATTTCATTTTTAAGCAATGGTTGATCAATTGTCAGATCACACATAAAAAACACTTTGGATTGCTATTATCTGTCTCACCGAGACAGATCTCAGACAGATCCTGAGACGCTCCTGCCTGACATATTTATTTTATTCATGGAAAAAAATCAAACTAGTGATTTCTCTTGGCGTTCAGTTTATACATTCAAACAGCACAGCACTCTATTTAAACTACTTACATGTAAATCTATGTTATTTGTCCATCCATCCATCCATCCATCCATCCATCCATCCATCCATCCATCCATTTTAATCCGCTTATCTGGAGTTGGGTTGCGGGGGCAGCAGCCTAAGTCGAGAGGCCCAGACTTCCCTCTCCCCAGCCAGGGGCGCAGATAGGATTTTCAAATTGGGGGGGACAAATTTTCAATGCACTCTCCCCCAATTACACACACACACACACACACACACACACACACACACACACACACACACACACACACGCACATGCACACGCACATGCACACGCACATACACATACACAAACTATTGCTAGCGCCTTAACTAGAGCTCAGTCAGTTTGTGTAATTTCATCCAATGGTTTACGTAAAAACTAACACTATTATGTACGTGTTTGAAGCCATTATGCAATGGAATGCTGGCAACAAAGCTCTACCTGATCAACATCATAAATAATAAATGATCCGCACTTGTATAGCGCCTCTCAGAGTAAGGACTCCAAAGCGCTTTACACTACAGTGTGTCATTCATCCATTCACACACACATTCACACGCTGATGGTGATGAGCTACGATGTAGCCACAGCTGCCCTGGGGCACACTGACAGAGGCGCCCCACTATTTAATTCAGTCATTTGTTATTCTTCCAATCAATTACAAACCAAAACCTCATGCTTTATGCAAAACATGAAATGATTTTCAGCATAACAATCTTTACAGAAAACATAAAAGCCCTAAAAAACTGCACATAAAATATATCTAAAAAACGAAATTCACTTATCACTTAGAGCAGTAGTTCCCAAACTTTTCAGCCTGACCAACAGATGTTCCTTCATATTTTTATGTTATTTCGAAATTTTCATTATATTTGGAAAGTTTTTATTTATACATAAATATATTAATCTTTTAAAATTTTATATTTTACTTTTTTATGATTATGTGGCACACTTGACTTCCATATTTAACGCATCGGCATCTGCCCCTTTTTCACGGCTTTTTTTACATTGTCGCTACGTCTGTCATGTTAGCGGTGTTTTACCATCATTTCTACATCCATCACGTCCCAGAGAAGGTTCAACCAACATCAAACCCAACGTTTGGAGCTTGTTAACTCCACACACCTCTTGTGCAGCACCGGCTGTCTGATGCTGCAGCAGCGTCAATCTTACCGGCTGGATGAGTGAATTTCTTCATCAGAGTCAATATTCTGCTTCATAATCAGAGTCAGTCAATACCAGACAAACTGATCAGTCAACAAAGACCAGACCTGCCGGTAATTATAAGTTTTATCTAATATTTGTGCTCTTCATGTTGCACATATCTCCTCCTCTCCCTGACTGGAAGCCTCTCAGCGGGAGGCGATTTTCAAACTCTAAAAACTCCAAAACTTTGCTCAGCCTGAAGGTTCCGCATCTCCACTATCTTCTGGTGTAAAGTAGTAACTTCATGAGGGATCATATTTGTAGATGAGACTTGTTAAAGTCAGCAATGAGGCTTTGGCACTTATAACGAGTAAGTCCCAACACTGACAACAATGTACTGAAACTAGAACCAACATGCATAAACAGGTAGATCGGTCCCGCCTACTTACATTGTTGGTCTTTTTTAAATACGCAGTAATCGTTGCTTGTCTTTTTCGCTTCATCCTGCATCCTAGCAGCAGCCACATTGGCACCACTGGAGTCGGTGTTTGTTTACGTCATGCTGCATTCATTGTAATTGGAAAAAGGAGCTTCAAGCGCTTAACCTCCAATTTTGTTTTCTTTCTGGCCTTAGTTGGGGGGGACGGATCGGGGTCGATCTGACTCTGGGGGGGGGGGACATCCCCCCGTCCCCCAACCTATCTGCGCACCTGTCCCCAGCCACTTGGGCCAGCTACTCCGGGGGAATCCCAAGGCGTTCCCCGGCCAGGTCCGGTAAGAAGTCCGCTCCGACAGCTTCTGGCGTTTTTAAAAAGTATCCCAGGGGCACGGTATGGGGTCGGAGATGTTTAGTCTATTTAATTTCTGACTATATTAAACGATTTCTTCAGTTTTAAAGTGTGAAGTAAACTCCGACTGAGTCAAATCCAAGCCGATCCCATTCATTTTGTTTACCTTTGTTGCCTGCCAACATGGCTTCTACTCTCTGAGAGTCACGTGATGTCCAGAGCTCTATATCAAGTGTAATATGATCTAACAAAATATTTCTATACTGGTTGATGCAAAGAGTATCTTTATTTTTCCAATTCAAGAGGATAGTTTTCTTAGCGATGCATATGGCAGTCAGAACCACGTGAGCCACAGATGTTTCAATCGGGACATCGTCCAGGTTTCCCAGTAAACAAAGAGAGGGGGTGGTTGGGATATGACATTTCAGACACTTTGACAGATCCTCACATACTCTACCCCAAAATTCCTGGACAGGTGGACAGGACCACAGTGCATGAATGTAATTGTCAGGAATGTTGTTTGTGCAGTGTGTACAGGTGTCAGACGACACAAACCCCATCTTGAACATCTGATGACCTGTATAGTGTACTCTGTGCAGAATTTTGTACTGAATTAATTGTAAATTGGGGTGTCTGATCATTTTAAAAATTTCTAAACAAGTTTGGGACCAGAAGTTCTGGTCAAAGCTGACTGATAGATCCACCTCCCATTTTTCAATAGGGATTGCTATTCTATTGTCTATTTTGGACAGTGTCTTGTATACTTTAGACAGTAGTTTGGGGGGGGTTGAGATTATAGAAGTCTAATACCCTTGGTGGTGTTTTTAATTCTATTTTATTGAGCTTAAATTTTTGTTTGACTACAGATTTAATTTGGTGGTATTCTAAAAAGCTGTTTTTATCCATTCCAAATTGGGAGACTATTCTATTAAATGGGATGAAGTCCAATCCTTCATATATGTGTTCCAGGTATAGGATTCCTTTATTTTTCCAGTCCGGAAGGTTCATCATTTTGTTATTTTGCAAAGTATCAGGATTATTCCAGATAGGTGTGCGTCTGCATGGTACTAGTGAAGACTCTGTCATTTTTAGATACTCCCACCATGCTGTCAGAGAGGTGCTGATACATATACTTTTGAAGCTTTCATGTTTTCTTATGCTTGAGCTAATAAATGGTAAGTCTGAAAGCTCTATCGTATTGCAAAGTGTCTGTTCTATATCTAACCAGGACTCGTCTAGTGGGTTATCTTGCAACCATCTTGGTATATATTGCAGCCTGTTGGCTGAGAAATAATAAAAAAAGTTGGGTAGATCCAGTCCTCTGTCTTTGGTCTTCTGAAGCGTTTTTAAAATAATTCGTGGAGGTTTATCCTGCCAAAGTAATTTAGTAATTGAGGAGTCCAGAGATTTAAACCAGTCAGCTGGTGGTTTGTTTGGGATCATTGAAAATAAGTAATTTATTCTGGGTAAGACCATCATTTTAACTGTAGCAACCCTCCCCATGAGTGATATCGGTAAGGATTTCTATCTTGCAAGATCATCTTCCACTTTCTATAAATGTGGGATGCAGTTTAGTTTAGTTAAATCTGCCAACTTGGGAGAGACATTAAATCCCTAGGTATGTGATATTCTTAATTCTGTTAAGAGCTTTGGGTGTAAATAACTTTGCAAATTTAATATTGTTTTTCTTGTAACATCTAGCATTTATTAAATATTAATTTCTTATTTATTAGGTAGGTTGCAATATAAAATAAAAGAGTCTGAAGATTTTTTTACATTTTTTCTATATAAAATATTTCTGCTTATTTCAATCACCATTCCTGTGGTGGAGGTCGAAACTTTAATATTCATAGATACGTTTTAAAACGATAAGAGACAGAAAATACAAACTACTAAAGCTTGTTGTGGTGGTTTATTTTACTTACATGTTTGAGTAACTAAACCAATTGTTCAGCATTTCTAGACTGAAGCGTCAACATCTGGATGCGGAGCAGAAGATTTGTGCTGGTTTTGAGATTGTACTAGTTAAAAGGACAGTGACACATTAACGGTGTAAAGCCCTCAACCCCCTGCAGAATGGAAGGGAAGTCTCTGAGCCATAAAAACTCTGTGAAAGCCCGTTCCTATCAAGATTTATAGCTAAAGGAAACCCTCAATACAAGCGACATCTGCTGATACGATCACACAGATTAAAAATCTCCTTGGAGGCATTGCAGCTGTCAACTGGTCAAGACACCCAGAAAAGAAAGCTAGAAGTGTTTTAAAGGTACATGAAGGTTTTGCTGAATTTAATTGCCCTAATTTGTATAAAAAGCACAGAATAGACATTCTTATTGGTTAAATGTCATTTATTTATTCTGGAATCAGAGAAACCTGAACCTTGGAGCAAATTCAAGGACACAATCACTTAAAAAATAGCAGCTTTGAACAGTTTTTAGGAAATAATTCATAAGTATGCACAATGGCTGCTTTTTGAGTGTAATTTTGTTAATGAGTAATTCTTTACATTAAAATGTCATAAATGCTAAGGTTTGAGTGACACAGACTGATTTGTAAATGCATATTTACTTTGTGAAATTATCTAGATGTCCACATCCAAAATTATTGTGAGGAATGTAAACAAATCCAAGACCAAGGAGGGAGGGTGGTCCGTGAGCCAGGAATCCTGGGAAAACAACATCATCCATTACATCATCTGTACATTTTTTCCATTTTCAGTTACTGAAAATGCTGAAATTCAGTAAAAGTTTCTCATTAAAAATCTATAGTTTTGATAATTAAAAATGTATTACAAAATGTATTAAGTTTCCTAGAACCCATTATTTTATATTCTTAACCCTCTCAGGCTCTAAATAAGGTTTGATAAAAGGACGAACAACTAAGTCCTTCAGGGGTACTTCTGACTGAGTTAAAAGATGCTCATGAAATACGTATGTGGAGTAACCAGGTAGGTAGGTTTCAACGTTGCATATCTGCATCGCCTGCCTCCAGAGGGTTTAATGAAAGCACCCATTCCCTACAGCAGGAAAGCCACACCAGTTATTACAAGAGGCCTGCCACATATTGATGGAATTCTGTATACAAAAGAACAGTGCCACCCCCAAAGAAGAGCTGAAAGCAGGACAGAACAGATGACCCTTGTGATCCAGTGTCTTAAAGACATCACAGGAAGAGTGTAAATGTGAATTTTAGGACATGAAAAGTCCTAAATGTAAGAAAAACAAACAAAATCTAGATCCCTTTTTTGTTTTTCACAGATGTTTCACTTTCCGTCCACGTAACTTTCTCAGTTCTCCATCTGAGAGGCGAAACATCTTCAAAGAACAAGAAAAGAAGTCCAGTCACTTCAAAAGACCTCCTCCGTTGTGTAGAGAGAGACGAGGCAGAGATTTAACTTGGATGGTGTCACAAAAATAAACTGAACTCAAATAAATGAATAAACTGAACTGACAAAAATTCAATGTTGGGATGAATATGGAAAGAGCTGGAGAGTGAGATTTTCCTGCCAGAGCCGAGGGTTGGATGACAAAGGGTGACACCATGTGTTGAGTTCATTCATTTTTTAAATAAACTGTTGAGTGGGTATGAAAAGCCGTGATTTTTATGTAAATTATCCATTTATGTTACAAAGAATGAACAAATGAATAGCGTCCCAGCATTAAATTTGGTGGGTGATGGGAAACTTGGATGTGGGATGAAGAGAGACAAGCTCACCAAAGGTCAAACAACACACAACATGTCCTAAAGCGCAGCTTCGCTCCTTCTCTCATCACACGGCTCCATGTTTGAGCTACAAGTCTAACTAACAAGGAACGGGGTGTTTGTCTTTCCTGGGATCAGTAAACATCCTCAACACAAACACGTTCCTCTGCAGCGACAGAAAAGAAACTCGCACCGTGGAGGCAGCTGCACTCTCACTCCCCTGGGCCTTTGATGTTCCTCAGAAAGGGCTGATAATGGAGGCTCCTTACAGCTGAACTCTTGTAATTGGAGTGTGGATGTAACAGGACGCTGACACCTTGAAGTCATTGTCCAATGTGGACTGTGGAAACTTAGAATGGAATTTCTCTACCTTACCTTAAAGTCTGGAACGAAATGAAGGAACATAACTCTCCATCTTTCCACAGTACGTTCCAGCTTTGACATGATTGTGTTGAAACAGAGAATGTAGTGAAGCAGGTGCTTTCAGGCATTACGGCTGATGGTGGTGTGGTTGACATTGTCACAGATCTTTCTGTGAGGAGTTTGGATGTTGTCCTCGAGCATGTTCTTCTCTGAGCTAAACCTTTGAGATTGGAAAACAGCATAGAAATGAATCATTTTTGTTTATTTAAACTAAATATTTAAATACAATTTAAAGACCTTTCTTCTCTGCACCTTTATTATTTGCAACAGACAGGCTTGTATCTCCTCATCTGCTCTCTGTTTTTAATCGTTACTAAGGAGACAGGTGGGATGCTTTCATTCTGCAGCAGCTTGCTCACCCCTCCTTCTGGCCACTTGTGGCTAAATAACGTCCCACCTCCTCTGTGCCCTGGGCGAGACAGCGAGGCATTTGGCTCAGGCCACAGCTTGCACTGCAGCCCCGGGTCTCGTCTGGCCTCCGCAAGACAGCTTTTGATCAGTGACTTATGGCTCAAAAGACACAGACCACACTCTGACAGTCAAGCTCCTTGTTCCGTGGGAAATAGCCGGGTCACTTTCATTTTACCGCCATTTTTTGTCTCATTCTGATGAAGCAGAATGTTAAAGTTGATATTTAGAGAATAGACTGCCTTTTTTAAATTTACAAAGTAAAAATGTTTTTTTTTTCATTTTTTCAAATAATCAGAGCTGACGCAGATCTGAACAGAATCCACTGTGTGTGAATATTCTCCATCCCCAGATGATCTTCAAGGACTTGCTTGTTTGTACCTGCTGTGTCATTCTGCTCGTCCACTCAGCATGACACCCTGTAGCCCAGGATCAGCCTTTCCCAGATCAAAAGACTTCTGTGGATCTTATCAGATAATATTCTTGTCCGCCTTCCCTCCCCTTTGAGTCCAGTCTCCTCTCACTGCTGACCTGGAGCGTGCGCGCTGTTTGTTACGGCCCTTTGGCCTTTCCTCCTCTTATCACTGTGATGGCCAGGCTGTGATAAGGCAGGTCCAGCCTCGGGACAGAGGGAGGGAGCTGTCCGCTCTGCAGCAAATGTATAACTTCAAAACCTTAGAGCTGTTCTCTCTTCTCAGTGTGTTTCACACAAAAGACACGATCTCTCGACATGTACGTCAGAAACATATTTAAACGCTTCATTTTCACGAGAACCGAACCTGCCCTGCATCCTTTTTATATTTATATATTTGAGGCTTTTAAGGAATTTGAAATCTTCAAACTATTTGCTGAAAACAACATGGCCACGCGTGTCTTATTGGAGATGTTTTTTGTGGAGCAGACAGAACAACAGGGGAGACTGGTGTCCAAAGTCACGACCCAGCCCTGACCTGCGTGAAGGAAATGGTCGCGCTGCTCAAGACAAAGCAAGGCAAAGGAGAGTCTGAGGGGGCTGGCCGCTCGGTTTCTAACAATGGGGTTCGTGCTTTTAGACTGTGGGCCACACAAAGGCCAGAGAAACACCCTCCTACCCACTCCCACATTGCAACAGAGCTGGCGTTTCACACCGCTCTGTGAACAACCATTCAATCAAACTACTGTTTAACCTGGCCTCTGGCCTGCACTGAAATCGAGATGAGTCTGGCGGGATGAATTTAGCTACCTGACCTGCATGACCCTCTCGTTGTTTCAGTGTCAAACTGCAAGATGGGCTCCGTTTTGTCATTATTTCTCCAAATTCCTTAAAAGTGTGTAATCAATAGACCACCCAATAAATAACATGTCTGCTGAATGCCGCATGGCTCCCTGGGGAACCAGAGACATGACCAGGCCCTCCGTCTGGGTCAGCTACCCTCAAGCCAGGGCTCCTCTCAATGCCCTGCTCCACCTCTCTACCTGTAGCTCGAATCAAGGTGTGGGGGGCTGCATATCAAACACACCCGAGCCTTTGATGTGGATAGAAACACAAACACTGATTTGAGCAGAGTCGTAACAGCTTATTTGTTCCCTTTAGTCATTCATTGAGCAGCTTGCTGAATGTGTGTGTCTTCAAAGGAGTGCTGTATGCAGCGGTGGTACAGTAGCCAAGGAGGCCCTGAGAGCCGCCTGACCTGGAGAGGTTGAGGAGAGGCCATCTGGCTTCCTGTTCCTCGGATTCGATATTGATTTATTGATTGTACGTAGGCAGATAAGGGGAGGGCAGCTGCCAGAAGTTCTCCCCTCAGACAATGGGCCTGCTGGTCATCAGCTTTCTGACTATATATGGTTAATTGTTGGAATCACTGAAATTGTAGGGAGAAAAATAATAGTAATAAACTACTGCATCAATCTAAGCTTGGACTGAAAATACAAAAAAATCAATTCCAAAATTTGCTAAATATTTTTAAAATCCTAAATAAAAGTATGAGTTGTGATCATTTGATTTTTATTTTGAAGAAGAAAAAATGATCTTTTATATTGCGCTTCACAAGATAAAAATCACAAGGTGCCTCACAAGAACAAAGGGATTTTTAAAAAAATATATCAGAAAAACAAGGAAAGTAAAAATATTTGTGATTAAGAAATGATTTTCAGTATTGAAGCACATTCACAGGCCTGTAGAGCGATGAAACAGTGGATTAAACTTTTTTGTAAGAAACATTAATGACATGCAAATTCCCATTAATTGTTCCTAACAAAACACAATGACTTCTCACAGTTTGCATCATCACTGGATTCACACAATTAAAGTCAGGCCTCCATGCAAAGCAAGTCTCCCATTCCTGTTAAGTGAGCCAGGCATGGACATAGTTTGTGGGGGAGAGATGTCACCCTCACTTTTTCCAAAGTCAATATTTGACCATCCAAAAACAATATTACGCTATATATAATAGACAATGGTTCATCACTAGGACCAAACGAAAAACAAATGTTTGTGTTGAAGCCTGTTTCCCATTACAACTTACTGTAAAGATCCCCCCTTCCCCCCAGTCCTCATGCTGGTTGTGTGTCCCCCACTTCTAAAGTCAGAACTACGTTCATGGAGCCAGGAGCAGTTTGGCCTGAGCCTTCCAGTTAGGGGCGTGAACTGCATTATTGCCTCCCTTTTTTCTCACAAAAAACCTCCCTTTACCCTCTTCTTTACAAATAAAGACAGGCTAACTCTAGAGTCTGCTCCCCAAAGTCGTCCTTTCCTTTCCCGTCCCCTGCCAACTCAAGTCTGATGAGACTCTGTGAGATGGAAAAATAAGAACAATTTAAGGCTCTCTGGCATTGGGCGCCCTCTGTTGATCGTTGTGAGCTCACATCCAAACAGAGGTCCTGCAACGATGCACTTCAAAGTGGGAGATCAAGGCTTGACTTGCGCATGACATCCAGAGAATGACAATACCACAGCCAACCTAGAGCTACAACAAGCTGCAGAGACACAAAGGCATGCAAGCAGCTCCCGCACTATTTTTCCTTGTGAAGGAAGTGTTCATTCAGCAGAGGGATGTTCATTCAGGAAGGAGGCCTTGCTTAGTGTGTGATGGGCAGAGGCAACATAAGGAGTGGAGATAGGAACAGTGCAGGAGACAGAGTGGTGGCCACAGACTGTTGGAGGCTCCCTGTTTGATTGTTGAAGCATTAATTGATAAGGAACAGAGGTAGGCAACATCATAGAACTTATCTTTAGGACATCAGATTGTCACGCACATGTGAGAGTGAGATCAAAGAAGTCCAAAAGTGATTTTCTTCTGTTGGAGCACAGCAGTAAATTACAACTTCTCTCATCAGCCAGTGATCCAGCACCCGTCCGCCACTCCAACACTTTAAAAAGTAAACAGTTTGCATTTATAACACATTAATACATATAAGTTTCAATTGGTTTTGACATTTTCCAGCACTGACAGGCACTATCCCATTCCCGCAGGGGGATCCACACACCCTTCGTTCTCAGCTCAAAGGGGGAGAGCAGGGAACCTCTTGTGATCAGGATGTAATTTCCTCTGCTTGGCTCTGTTGTTCCTGAAAGCGTCTGTGAAGTAGCCAAGTGGCCCAGGCAGAGACAGAAGGTGGGCACCTCGAATGGATCTGAGGCCATCAGCCCGGCAGGGGAGGGAGTTTCTCCTGGTGGGCCGAGATGAGGAGAAAACAAACACGAGGATGAACCAAGACAGGCAGCTCAAATCCCTGCTGGTGGATACACCTTACAGTGGGTCAGACATGATTTAAGCTGATGGTGCAATAAGAAAACAAGTTTAAGGATTATTTTTGGCTGGAACATGAAGCTGAAGCAAAACGTTTAATCAAGACATAAAATGTTAATAAGAAAAATATCTGCTTTAAATTCTGCAGACTGGAAAAATAAAAGGCGATATGTTCCATTGAAAAAAATCTGTGATTTCAAAGTTGACATTTAGAAGGTCCATGAATGTTTTTTAAATCTTTACTTTCTTTGCGATCTTTTGTTGTGTCCTGTCTGTGCTTTCATTCTCTGGAAGGTTGAGTAAAACCTCTGGGGCACTAAACCCGATACAGGGGTCTTCATTTATGACAACTTTGAGGACTGACCATCAGCTCCCAAAGCTTAAACTTAGACGGATATGACTCACGAGTGACGTTTGTCATATCAAGTTTTCCAAAATAAAAACAAGTCCAAGCAGGTGAATGTCATCTGAGAGCAAGACGGTCCAGGCCTCATGCATGAAAATATTGCAACACCTGCAGATGGAGTCTCCTGTCAGATCCCAAGACTCAAAGGTCAGATATAAATATTAATAACTTACAGGTGAAACTCAAATAATTAGAAAATGGTGCAAAAGTTCATTTATTTTAATAGTTGGCTTAAAATGTGAAACTAGTACATCAGATAGACTCATTCCATGCAGAGCCAGATATTTCAGGTCTTTATTTCTTATAATTGTGATACAGCTTATGATACCCCACATCCAAAAATGTCAGACGATTAGAATATTGTGAAAAGGTTCAATATTCTAGACGCAAAGTCAGTCACTCTAATCAGCTAATGAAACCAGAACACCTGCAAAGGGTTCCGAGCCTTTAGATGCTCTCTCAATCTAACTTGGGTTACTGAAATAAATGGAATTTTGCACCATTTTCTAGTTTTTCAGCTTTCACTTGTAAGGTTTTCCAATGTCGTTTACTGAAACAAAATATATCAAGTTTCTCTTCCTCTTCTGTTGTCACAGTAGGAAACTAAATTTATACAAAAAAAACTACCTTGGAGAAAAGGTCAAGACACGTTTTTCTTTTCTAGCTTTTACCACACCAGTCTCAACAAAATGAAAGGAAGTAAAACCTATCCCAGATTTTAGGTCTATTAAATGAAACATGTTTTCCCACAATACATAAATGTTGTTAACAAAACACTTTTTAACTGAACATATATCTACAAATACATCAAAGGCACGCTTGACCACTTAGAAAAATACAAAATAGGACAAAATAGGTTTTTACAATATTGGCAGGAGCAAAGATAGCAAAACAAAAACAACAAGAAAACATCTGTGCACAATACTGAGGAAATGCTGTTTTTTAGTTATTGCAATTAATTAAAAAAAAACATCCTATGTCAAAAATGTGATTTTTGTTTTGGTAAATGATGAACAGTAAGGGTTAGAGTAAGAATTAGGGAAGGATTTGTTTATTCTGTGCTGTAATCAGCTTTCCGTTTCCACCCAAGATTCTAGAAGATAATATTTGAAAGAAAAGCCATTTTCAAAACCAAGGCCAGATTCAGCTGTCATGCCTTCAACTTAAAAGTCAAGCTGTACTAACTTCTGTCAGTATCTGCTTGTACTTGTGGCAGTAAATGATAAAATGAGCCATCCAGTGATAACAATCTGCAACATCAATCAGTTTTAAAACACAAGGGTCATTAAATGTGGCCAGAAGTTTAAATACTTTATTATGAGTTGAAAGTTAAAACTAGCGGAAACATTTCACAAGATTTCCCATCCAATCATAAAATCCTGTACTTTTAAAGTGACAACACCCGTTGCTTATAAGACTGTTAACATACTCTTGTCCCTATTTATAGGGACTGTGTAGCTATGTTTCTAAATTGTTTTGAATGTGTGCTAAAATGTTCAGTGTTGACATTTGCTAAGGTTTTTTTTTTACTGGACTAGTAAAAACAAAGGGTTAAAAACATTTCAGCAAATTATCTACATATTGACCATGATTGTATTAAACATAGCTGATCCAAAAGGGTTCGAAGGAAACCAACTGGACTTCTTTAGTTTCTTAAAGTCCAGTAGCCTAAATTAGAAACCTTTTGGATTACCATGACCTGGATGACTAAGCAAATGTAGCTGATGTTTAATTAGCAGTTTTCACATCAGGCAAGTTATTTAATATAGTAAATTTGTCTTTATTTGATTATTTATCAGTAATATGAAGATTATGTTATATTTTGCAATTATATAATCACCTGTTTTTAACCCAATGCATAAACCATTTAGGGGCACAGTTATAGGGATTTGAATTTAGGTCAAAGAGCGCCCTCTAGCGTCCAAAAGTTCCGTGTCCCCCCCCCCCCCCCCCCCGGGTACCGATCAGAGTCACGTGGATGTGTTGTCACACAACGCCACCGGTCAGGTCAGCAGGCAGGAGACTCCTGTCCTGGATGACTAAAATTAGATCTGTCCACGCAGAACTTCCCTGTAGGAACAGTGACAACGTCACGGGGGTCGTGAAGTTCAAAGTTCAGCCAAACAAACTGCGATGGCCTCGGTGAGAAACGACACCCGGCTGACCGCTTCTCAGAGCTCCCTGTGCCTCGGCTTCTCTGGTTTCTTCAGCAAAACCGTCACGTCCCCTTTGGAGGTGGTGAAAATCAAAAGCCAGGTGGGAACATTTCACAGCAAGCGCGGCTTCTGGCAAAGCTTCATCATCATCTACCAGAAAGAGGGACTTCGAGGGTTCTGGAAAGGAAATCTGGCTTCGTGCCTTCGGTTGTTTCCTTACACAGCAGTTCATCTCACAACATACAAGAAGTGAGTCCAGCCGTTGGGCATTTTATCCTCGTGTTTTTTGCAGCTGAGTGTGTGTTTATTTGTTTACATTGCAACTTTCAGACAAAACGCAAAAGAGCGGGTCTAACAAATAAATGCATGCTAAACTGTAAATTAACATTAGTTGCTAGTTTTATGGTATACTGAATGTCAAAAGGCGGGTTGTTGGATTTGTTCGTTTACTTTTTTTTGCAGCAAAACACTTCCTGTTTCACCGACCGAGAGACGTACCATCTTGTTTTCGACCAATCAGGAAGCCACATCTCCTCAGTCGATTTTTTAAAGTGAAATGTAGATTTTGTGCCCGGAGTTTTGCCTCACAGGTGGTCTGAGTGACCCAAAACGGCGTGGCGCTGTCAAAACTCACAAACACCCAACAGCTGTTAACAAATGGATTTTCAGGTCACATTTGTTAAAAATGAATATAAGGAAACAGCAATCTGCTGTACAGCCTTATGTCAACAACCACTCCTGGTCAAATGTGTCTTTGTCTTTCTCTTTTATAAACAGGCTACACAGATTAATTTCACTTGTTTGCAGCTAGAAATTGTGAATGAGAATTCTTGCCTGTGAGACTCAACAGAGGGCTTGTTAATCCAAGTGCCTCTCTAGGGTTTCTGTAGGTCAATACAAGCCAAAGCCCTGAAAGTAGGTCTATAAAGAGCCCTCAGGGCAACAAAAAGCATAATCCAGCACAGAATCTGCTTTAGGCATTTAGGTGTGTATGTGTGTGTTTGTAGCCTGGCTGCCAGACTTGTCCTCTGTTTAATTCTACACAGAGAACTGCTTTCCATAAGGAAGTATGGGGATGGCTGGTAAGGCTAATGTGTGTGTGTGTGTGTGCATGTGTGTGATCACAGCTATATATTCACCCTCTTCCTACTGAAAAACGTATTGCCATGTTTTGTACATTATGTTCTAGAAGGGGAAATGATTCCCCTTTCTGTCTCAAATGTTTTCACATATACATGCATTTTTACAGTCAAGGATTTTCTGCAGACGGCCTTTTGTTAATGGTCTTGAATGGAATTTTTAGGATTGTCTCAATATTCCATTCATCCTTCCATCCATTATCGTCCACTTATCCAGGGTCGGGTTGCGGTGGCAGCAACCTAAGCAGAGAGGCCCAGGCTTTCCTCTCTCCAGCTACTTGGGCCAGCTCCTACGGGGGAATCCCAAGGTGTTCTCTGACCAGCTGAGGGACATAGTCCCTTCCCTTTGAACTCCTCCCAGTTGGACGTGCCCAGAAAACCTCACTGTGGAGGCATCCTAACCAGGTGTCTGAGCCACCTCAACTGGCTGCTTAATGTGGAGGAGCAGCGGGTCTACTCTGAGTCCGAGCCCCTCCCGGATGACTGAGATTCTCATCCTATCTCTCCTATCCTAAGAGAGAGCCCAGACACCCTGCAGAGAAAACTAATTTTGGCAGCTTGTATCCGCAATCTCATTCTTTCAGTCACTACCCAAAGCTCATCACCATGGGTGAGGGTAGGAACGTAGATCGACGGTAAATCGAGAGCTTCGCCTTCTGGCTCAGCTCTGTCTTCACCATGACAGATCGGTACAACGCCCGCATTAATCCGCCTATCGATCTTGTGCTTCATCTTTCCCTTACTCGTGGAAAAGTTATTATTATTATAGTTTTCATTTAAAATCAATTCAATTATTTTCTGGCATCTTGAGCACAGCTCATGAGTTTCATGCTTGTTTTGCAGAAAATGGCAAAGAATAATATATATATGGCTTACAGTAGTGATACACCGATATGAAATTTTTGGGCCAATACCAATATCGGATATTAAGATCACTGTTATGGCCGATAACCAATGTTTGCCGATACTTATATACTGACATTAATGCTTCTATAATCAGCAGATTTTGTATAGAATGAAAATTATTAAAGCTGAATTTACATTTTTATTTACACACACCACACACATTTATGGTTCTGAGATGATTTCATTCACTGTTCGCATGACTAAACAATTACACATCACCCCCTCACCCTCTGAAACAGGCAACCAAATGGAGACGAGATGGAAAAAATATCGGTTGTTAATATCAACCTGGTTTTATTTATCGAACCGATACCGATATGTAAAAAAAAACTAACATCAGCCGACACCGATATCGATGCCGATATATAGTCCGTTCCTAGTTTAGAGGATCTGTTCCTGAGGTTGAGGTGAGAACCCAACTTTGGGTCATTATAACAATGTGTGAGGGTCATGATAGAAATGTTTGCCATCATTGTTACAACAAATCACAACGGAATCCACAAAGTGATTAATAATAGCATGAAGATTGTTGAGGCTGGGTAACTTTTTCAAACTGCTGTTAGTCATGTTTGAACCAAACAGCTTGGGAATCACTGATATATAGTATTTAATTAGCCTCCAGCCTCAAATACACACTATCCATGTGGAACCGCCGGACCCACCTGCCTTCTCAGACTTTGCTCCAGTACAGCTTGCTGACTTGATGAAACTGATTAGCTCCATGAAGCCAGCTGGCTCTTCGGTGGACTGCCTCCCGGCTAAATTGGTGCGTGATTCGGTGTCTGCGCTGAGCCCGGCACTCATGAACATTTTTAACATTAGCCTCAGCACTGGAGTGTTCCCTAAGGTTTTTAAGGATGCGGTTGTTCAGCCGATATTGAAAAAAACCTGGTTTGGATCCCTCCACTTATGAGAACTTCCGCCCTATATCGAAAGTCCTGTTTCTCTCGAAGGTCCTTGAAAAAATTGTGCATGGTCAGATCTCTGCCCATATGAACAACAACTCGTTGTTGGATGTGTTTCAGTCAGCCTTTAGACCAAACCATAGCACTGAGTCTGCTTTGGTTAGGGTGCTAAATGACATTCTGGTGGCATCTGACTCTGGGTCTAGGGTACTGCTGCTCCAGCTGGACCTTTCAGCGGCTTTTGATACGGTCGATCACCATATTTTACTGGATCGGCTTGGGTCTTGGGTTGGGGTGACAGGGGTTGCCCATAAATGGTTCCGCTCCTACCTATCAAACCGTACCATCTCTGTACAGATTTGGTGACTGTGCATCCTCCAGTCTTCCACTGCCTTGGGGGGTGCCACAAGGTTCCGTTCTTGGGCCATTGCTGTTCTCAATCTACCTTCTACCTCTGGGCAATATCCTGAATCAGCATGGCCTGAACTATCACATCTACGTAGATGACTGTCAGCTATACATGGAAATGGACGAGAAGAATGCGGGCTCGAAATTGGCTGCATGTATGGATGACGTGAAGGGCTGGCTGGCATCCAACTTCTTAAAACTGAATGAAAAGAAGTCTGAGTTTATTGTTTTTGACCCCCGTAACCACATCTTCACTGGCTCCCTGTCATTTTCAGAGTGCAGTTTAAGTTACTGACTTTTGTTTTTAAAGCACTCAATGACCTCGCACCTCCCTACCTCTCTGCTCTTCTCACTCCATATGTGCCCACCCGCACGATGAGGTCAACTGACCTTTTGCTGCTGTACACGCCATGGATGAGACTTAAATCGCGGAGGGATCGAGCATTTGTGCATGCTGCCCCAAAGCTATGGAACTCTTTGCCCGTTGGAGTTCGGCAGGCTCCATCTCTGGCGGTTTTTAAATCTCGTTTAAAGACCCATTTTTACACTTTGGCTTTTAGACAGTGACTCGTTTTAGTGTTTCATTGTATCATTGTTTTAATGTGTTTTTAGTATTCATCATGGTTTATCTGCCTTTGATTGAGATTTTTATCCTTTGTTTTAGCTCCTTGTAATGGTTGTGTTTTGTTTTAGCCTGTGCAGCACTTTGGGCAGCTCCCATGCTGCATTTTAAACGTGCTATATAAATAAACTATGCTATGCAATGCTATGCCATGCTATGCTAATTGTTGAAATAAGAATTGCTCTAGTATACGCCTACAAATGTGTAAAGTGGATCTATTTTGTTGCACTCTTCTGTCACCATTAATTTTTCAAGAACACACACACACTTCTTAGGGAATGATAAATAAAATAAAGTCTCGTTTTATATGTGTTTTCCCCAAAAGGAGGAAAGTTAAAAGCTCAGATGTGTGGCTGTTTTGTGTGTGTACAGGATAGTCCACCTTCATATGGATGAGTTTGGCTCCATCTCTCAATGGAGGGCCATATTTGCAGGTGGGCTTGCTGGTGTTGCTGCAGCATTTGTAACGTACCCTCTGGAGGTGGCAGAGACCAGACTCATTATTCAGAACTGCAGACAGCCCACTTATACGGGCGTAGCTCACACTGTCTCAAAGGTCTACAGGAACGAAGGGTTGCATGCTCTCTACAGAGGATTTTCCCTCACAGTTGTGGGTATGTATGCACATTTTTGTGAAGAAGTTGTTTTTTTTCTACATATGTTTACCTCTATTATTAACTATTAAATCATAATTCTATTTCTGCTTTACACATCATTAATGCTAAGGCATTAATACAACTAAAGTGATGTGGTATTTGTCCACAGGTGTGGTTCCTTTTTCTGTGGGATGCTATGTAGTCTACATAAATATAGACAAGCTCTGGCAGGAGCCACCTTCTCGCTTCACTCCCCTGCAGAACTTCATTAATGGCTGTTTTGCAGCAGGGGTGGCTCAAACCCTCTCGTACCCGTTTGAAACTGTGAAACGAAAAATGCAAGTAGGTGATCCATGTGTTTATTTATTTTGCATACAGATTTTAACTGTTTTATATTGTGATAATGTAGGGTTGAAGAGGCAAGGCAGTGAGTGGAAATTACAGATAAAGCAAAAAATGTAAAAACTGTAATAAATGGACAACACATATGTAAAGAAGAAAAGACAACCTAAGATGCTGAAATTATAATTCATAGTTTTCAAAAGAAAACGTCCTACCAACAGATCTGACATAATTATTCTATACAGCTACTTATCACGCTTTCTTCCTCTGCAGTTTTAGTTTTTGTTATAAAATGATCGAAGTTTAAGCAGAAAAAAACAAATATTTTAATCAACGTCCTTGTTTGAAAGGCTTATTATCTTATTCAGCAGTTACTAGTTTGTGTAAAAGTCAGTTTTTCATGACCTATAATGGTAATGTTTTCAGCTCCGGCTGTATTACCCCAATCATCCAGGAGAGGGCAGTAAAGATGCATAAGTCATTCAAACCAATGGCCCACTGTTTATCTGAGAAGTCATGGAGGTGTTTTTTTATTATTTTAAACATACTCTTGGGAGTTGTAAATACATTTAAATGAGTAAATTTTGTGGATTATTTAAACATTTATTTAAAAAAATGATGTTTCCTAAAATGAAGTTTGAGAATGTGTGTGTGTGTGTGTGTGTTACAAACAACACTCAGGAAACAATAGCTGGATACTACATCTGGGATTGGGTTGCCTAGACAGATGACACAAGGTTTAACAACAGCTGGGAATGCGAGTGTGCCCAACCACAGATAGAAGCCGACAGTACAAAGAGCTGTGTGTTTCCACCTTAAGAAACCTGCAGCACTTTTACAATAATGTTCTCATTTATTGTCCGTCGCCAAAATCTGGAAGTTAACCATTAACATTTAGTGAAGAATACATTGGAGGGTGTTTGAAGAAGCTTAGGGCAATGATCTAAGATGAGTGCAGTGTATCCAAGCTTTATGTTTCCACTACAAATGACAAAAGGCCCACGTGTGACCTCAGCAGTCCCATCCGCCCACATAGTGGCTCCACGACACAACCTGCATGCAGTCAGACACCCAAGGTGCTAATGGCCCCACAGAAGGTTAAATATCTGGGAATCCATCAGAGTCAGATGTGAAATGACGACAACAATCCAAAAAAAGAATTTCTGTCACTTGGTGTACTTCCAGTCCTTATGGTTATAATGAGCTGTGGGAATGATATTCTACACAGGTTTAACTGCAAATCAAATGCTCCCATTGAGAGCCTTCAGGCTTGTGAGACATGTCTGCTGCTGGCATGTCACATGACATTCAGTCTGCAGGGTAGTGGTTAGAAGCACATGTCATATAGTTTCACACTGACTAATGGGAGTTTTCCTAAATCTGTATAACCTGCATTCCCAGCCTTGCAACATTTACTTCTCCATAATTTCACTTCAGACTCTTTTTATATTTATTTCTTCCTTTAACTGTCACCTTATCGTGGTGGAGGAGTTTGAGTGCCCTAATGATCCTAGGAGCTATGTTGTCTGGGGCACTTTATGCCCCTGGTAGGGTCTCCCATGACAAATTGATCTTAGGTGAAGGGTGAGACAAAAAAACGGTTCAGAGGATTTTTCATGGATATACAATCAAAGAGTCGGAGTACCCGGCCCGGAGGGTTACCGGGGTCCCACCATGGAGCCAGGCCTGGTGTTGGGGCCTGGGAGCGAGCGCCTGGTGGCCAGGCTTTCGCCCATGGGGCCCGGCCGGGCCCAGCCCGAACCGGATTCATGGGCTCATCCAACTGTGGGCCCACCACTTGCAGGAGGAACATGAAGGGTCCGGTGCAGTGTGGATTGGGTGGCAGACCGAGGCGGGAGCCTTGGCGGTCCGATCCCCGGACAAGGAAACTGGTTTTTGGGACATGGAATGTCACCTCGCTGGCGGGGAAGGAGCAGGAGCTTGTGGCAGAGGTTGAGCGGTATCGGCTAGATATACCGTAAATCCTCTAATACAGGCCCGGGCCTGTATTTGACTCAAGCTCATCAAGCTCCAGGCCTTTATTGGAAGGAGGGCCAGTATTAGAGGCAGGCCTCTATTTCTATTTGAGCAAAATGAACTAATGGTTCGCTGGAGTTTTTGACAATTAAAATTGCGCCCACATTTTCAAAGTTAAACACATTTCTTTTAACAACGGTAGTTTCTGCTTCAGCCATCTCCCCCCTCCCCCTGCGCAGCAGCCGCAAACTCACGGATGCGCCTGCAGCCTCTCTGAGTTCCTGCTGCTCTAAACATTAAAATAATTATTTCATTTTCTGTTCCTCACTTCTGATGACCTTCAATGGTGTCTGTTTGTTGCAACACCAGGTACAAAAACTAACTTGTTTTTATTTGACTATTTTTCTGTCCTGTCTGTTTATTATCTTCCTGCATCTCCTCTCAATCCTAAAGAGAAACTGCTACCTGGGTTCATATATATTCACCTCATGAGTTACCTTTGAACTGCAGTTCTAATAGATCTACCAACCGCAAAAACAGCGGAGCGCTTGCTGTTTGGCGGCCGTATCAGTGATCAGTGCATCGGAGGACAAGGTGATGCCCGCAGCGCCCCGCTCCACAGCAGCGAAACGCATCAGGCGCAAATAAAAGACAGAAAACATTAAAGGAAATGAACTGACATGAACGATCACGTGTCAGTACCTACGGTCTGGCACAGCGCGTTGCTGATCACAGAGAATGTGATCATACGATAATTCAATAGGGAGCGTGGTTACACAGACGCGGAAGTGATAGCGTCGGTGAAACGCCGGCTGTTCTAGGAAACCCCCGAGCGTTCGAGCGTCAACGAAGTGACACGGAAATGCCGGGCTTTCCAGAAGTAAGTAAGATAACTTACTATGAGCTGATAGTTCGTTGGATTGATCGGTAGGTTGGAAACTCTGATCGTGAATCTGAAGAAACGATGACTGAGTGGTGAGCTGGAAAGGCGACTTCCGTTTATAGCCGCGGTTTGTGACGTAGGTGCGACGTGGAGGGAATCCCCGCGAGGGGCATGCTGGGAGTCCCTACTTCGCGGATTTTCACCTATCGCGGCCAGGTCTGGAACGCATCTACCGCGATAAACGAGGGATTACTGTAGTTCATACAACCCCTACTGCTGCTCTCCAGAGTGTTCTGCAGCATAATCAGCACGTTCTCTTTGAACTTGATAGTGTAATGACCTGGCTGGGGTTGTAAGCCAGGTGCATTCTGGGTATTGTGTTATATGTGTTTCCTATCGTTCTGCTAGTTCCTATGTGCTGATTTGCGTGTTGTGTGAGTGTTATGTAAGCCACAGGGAAGGTGATGTGTGTTCTGTGGAGCGGGTTGAATTAGCATGGTTAACTGACACCGTGACTCTGTGTGGTAGGAGCGTGATAGAGGATCGTGTCTGTAGCGTTACAAAGTGTTGAAGAAAAAGCCTCATAAAGGTCTGCTGAACACCTACTGCCTTCTGCTGGTTGATTTGGGGACTACCGCTGGGACGCTCTACTTGCTTGTTAATTCCATCCGGCCACAATAAGAGACCGGCCATTATTTACCTCCGCTGACTCTGACACCGGCCAAAATTGGAGACCCGGCTTTTAATTGAATACCGGCCTGTATTAGAGGATTTACGGTAGTCGGACTCACCTTGATACTTAGCATTGGCTCTGGAACCCATGACCTTGAGAGGGGTTGGACACTCTCGTTTGCTGGAGTTGCTCCGGGTGAGAGGTGGAGGGCTGGGGTTGGCTTTTTGTTAGCCCCAAGACTCTCTGCTTGTGTGTTGGGGTTTACCCCGGGGGACGAGAGGGTAGCTTCCCTGCGCCTTCGGGTCCTGACTGTTGTTTGTGCTTATGGGCCAAATATCAGCTCGGAGTACCCATCCTTTTTGGAACCTCTGGGATGAGTGCTAGATAGTGCTCCATCAGGGGACTCCACTGTCCTGCTGGGAGACTTCAATGCTCACGTGGGCAATGACAGCATGACCTGGAGGGGTGTGATTGGGAGGAACGGCCCGCCTGATCTGAACTCGAGTGGTGTTTCATTATTGGACTTGTGTGCAAGCCGCAGTTTGGCCATAACGAACACCGTGTTCAAACATAAGGATGCCCATCGGTACACTTGGTACCAGGGCAGCCTATGTTGCAGGTCGATGATAGACTTTGTAGTCGTATCATCTGACCTGCGGCCGTATGTTTTGGACAGCCGAGTGAGGAGAGGAGCGGAGCTGTCAACTGATCACCACCTGGTGGTGAGTTGGATCAGATGGCAGGGGAAGGCGCTGCGTAGACCTGGCTGACCCAAACGCATAGTGAGGGTCTGCTGGGAACGCCTGGCAGAAGAACCTGCCAAGACGGTCTTCAACTCCAACCTCCGGTAGAGCTTTGACCGTGTCCCGAGAGCAGTGGAGGACATTGACTCCGAGAGGGCCTTGTTCCACTCTGCGATTGTTGAGGCGGCTGTTGCTAGCTGTGGTCGCAAGGTGGCCGGTGCCAGTCGTGGTGGCAACCCCCGTACCCACTGGTGGACACCAGAGGTTCGGGGAGCCGTCAGGCTGAATGAAGAAGGAGGCCTACAGGGCGTGGCTGGTCTGTGGGTCTCCAGAGGCAGCAGACAAGTACCAGATAGCCAAGCAGGGTGCAGCAGTGGCAGCTGCCGAGGCAAAATCTTGGGCGTGGGAGGAGTTTGGTGAGGCCATGGAGAAAGACTATCAATCGGCTCCGAAGAGGTTCTGGAAAACTGTCCGGCGCCTCAGGAGAGGAAGGCAGCAACTCGCTCACACTGTTTACAGTGGGGATGGGGAGCTGCTGACGTCAACTGGGGCTATAGTCGGACGGTGGAAGGAATACTTTGAGGAGCTCCTCAATCCCACCTACGCGCATTCCGAGGAGGAACCAGAGCCGGGAGACCTGGGGATGGACTGTCCAATCTCTGAGGCAGAAGTTGCTGAGGTAGTCAAACATCTACACAGCGGCGTAGCACTGGGGGCGGATGAGATCCGTCCTGAGCATCTCAAGGCTATGGATGTTGTAGGGCTGTTGTGGTTGACATGTCTCTGCAACATTGCATGGTCATCGGGGGCAGTTCCTGTGGAGTGGCAGACCGGGTGGTGGTCCACATCTTTAGGAAGGGTGACCTGAGGGTGTGTTCCAACTATAGGGGGATCACACTCCTCAGCCTCCCTGGAAAGGTCTACTCCAAGGTACTGGAGAGGAGGGTCTGATCGATAGTTGAATCTCAGATAGAGGAGGAGCAATGTGGTTTTCGTCCTGGCCGTGGAACTGTAGACCAGCTCTATACCCTTGCAAGGGTGATGGAGGGGGCATGGGAGTTTGCCCAACCAATCCAAATGTGTTTTGTGATTTGGAGAAGGCTTATGACCGTGTCCCCAGGGGCACCTTGTGGGGGACACTCCAGGAGTATGGGGTGGGTGGCTTTCTGTTAAGGGCCATTCAGTCTTTTTTACCAGAGGGGCGCGAGTTTGGTCCGCATAGCCGGAAGTAAGTTGGACCTGTTCCCGGTGAGGGTTGGACTCCGCCAGGGCTGCTCTTTGTCACCGGATCTGTTCATTACCTTTATGGACAGAATTTCTAGGCGCAGCCGTGGTGTGGAGTGTGTCGAGTTTGGTGGCAGGAGAATCTCGTCTCTGCTTTTTGCGGATGATGTGGTCCTCCTAGCTGATCTTCAGCTTTTGCTGGGTAGGTTCGCGGCCGAGTGTGAAGCGGCTGGGATGAGGATCAGCACCTCCAAATCTGAGACAATGGTTCTCTACCGAAAAAGGGTGGCTTGCCAGCTCCGCGTCGGGAGAGAGGTCCTACCTCAAGTGGAAGAGTTTAAGTATCTCGGGGTCTTGTTCACGAGTGAGGGTAGGAGGGACCGGGAGATCGACAGGCAGATTGGTTCAGCGTCTGCAGTGATGCGGACGCTGAACCGATCTGTCGTGGTGAAGAGGGAGCTGAGCCAGAAAGCCAGGCTCTCGATTTACCAGTCGATCTACGTCCCAATCCTCACCTATGGTCATGAGCTTTGGGTAATGATCGAAAGAATGAGATTGCGGATACAAGCGGCCGAAATGAGTTTCCTCTGTAGGGTGGATGGGCTCTGCCTCATGGGCTCAACACACGGGAGGCGACATCGCCTCTCCTCCATTCATTTTCAATGAGACATGCGCGACAAAGCGATAATCGCAGGTCTCCCTCCTACCAAGCAATACGCGAAAAATGTGCGTGTGAAATTTTGCGCTCGTGCACGTGTCGTGCACAGGCGACCCAGCGACGCGATCCCAGAAAGTTGAAACATTTTCAACTTTTCATCGCTGTCGCTCAGACGAGGACCAATCAACGGAGGTTTCATTCACTGACCAATGAGCGGACAGGATGCTCCGTACATCTCCGAGCAAACATGAAGGAGAAGTTGATTATTATTGTGTTTTATAAAGTAAAATCTGAAGTAAGATTTCACATAACTCTAGCAGCACCTTGTGAAACATATCTACCACTTTTTTAACTCTGAACCGCTTCAATAACCTTAATTCCCTCCAACCTGACACAGCCAACCAAAACAATGGAAGTTTTGATTTCGCCATGGAACAGAACACGTAGATGGCTTTGCCGCTGGCTGCTGCCGCGGATCGCCTCCCGTGTGTCAGGTAATAAAAGCGACAGCGACAAATTTCGCTGATCGCGGTCGTTTGTCGCCTCACGTGTGTCGAGCCCATTAGAGATAGGGTGAGGAGCTCGGACATTCAGGAGGGACTCGGAGTAGAACCGCTCTTCCGGATCGAAAGGAGTCAGTTGAGGTGGTTTGGGCATCTGGTCAGGAGGCCTCCTGGACGCCTCCCTGGGGAGGTGTTTCGGGCATGTCCTGCCGGCAGGAGGCCCCCGGGTCGACCCAGGACACGTTGGGGAGGTTACATCTCCAATCTGGTCCGGGAACGCCTTGGGGTCCTGCCGGAGGAGCTGGTGGAGGTGGCCGGGGAGCGGACAGTCTGGAGCTCCCTAGTTGGGATGCTGCCCCCGCAACCCGGACCCGGATAAGCAGAGGAAGATGACGACGACTCATGTATTTTATTTAGCTTGGCCTCTAATGGTACACAATGTTTTTTCAGAGTGACTCGTCTCAGTACGTTAAAGATGGTTTGTTTCGAAGCAAACACACAACAAACACTCTTCACGCATCTAATTAAGCCTCGAATGTTTTCCAGAAGTGTGACGCTGCAAGTGAAAACGGAAATGTGTTGTTTAATTGTTGTGCACATTTTCAAGCCTGATTTCCAGTCGAAAAAAACGTATTAGATATAAAAAAATACCATTACAGAGAGTGATGCATTGATGTGAAATGTTTGGGCCGATACCGATTTCCGATATTAAGATCACTGTTATGGCCGATAACCGATATTTGCCAGTTCCGATATACTGACATTAATGCTTCTAAAATCAGCAGATTTTGCATAGAATAAAAATTATTAAAGCTGAATTTACGTTATTATGTACACGCAACACACACTTTTACTCTTCTGAGATGATTACAATCACTGTGACATGACTAAACAAATACACATCACCCCCCTCACCCTCTGAAACAGGCAAACAAATGGTGACAAGATGGAAAAAATATTGATTCATAATATCGGCCACGTTTTTTTAATCGGACCGATACTGATATGTTAAAAAATGACTAACATCGGCCGATACCGATATTGATATCGATATATTTTCCATCCCTAATTACAGATATTATACAGACACTTGTGAACTGATTACAGCTGGATTTTTTCTTACATGTATGCTGTTTTCTGATTTAAAAAAAATCCTAACTCAAATGGATATAATCTTTATCTGAATATAACCTTTTTAAAGACCATTACTCATTTAGGACCATTTTTTCATGTGCTTTGAACAAAATGAAGTGATTTCTAGAGCTGTTTTCTTCGTTTTTGGAGTTCTTTGAGTGAAAATGGTTGTAAAATTCCACAATCCTATTTAAAAGTAGCTAATAGTCCCCATCCATATTCCTAGTTTTAGCTTTTTTTGCTAAGCATTGTTAATAATTTTCTGATTCACCTATATTCGTTTCATATTCCTCCCAGGCGCAGAGTGCCCATCTTCCTCATTTTGGTGGAGCTGACGTCCATTTTACCGGAGTGATTGACTGTTTCATGCAAGTTGTAAAGACCAAGGGCATCCTGGCACTCTGGAATGGACTCACTGCTAACACAATAAAGGTGCGTTCACTCATCCCAAAAAGTTGTCAGTGTTGGATTAATTCATATATGGCTGTGCTATCATCCTGCAAGCCTGTGGGAATTGAAATGACCTCAAACACGGGTGACTTTTATGCAAGCGTGAGGATTGTAACCTGTGACCTACGCAGACGAGGGAATGGGGGCAGGGTGTGGAAAGTCATGTTGAGTGTGTGCACTGCAGGAATACCATGAGCAAGGTGGAACATTGTGCTCCACTCTCCAATGTCAGCTGCTAATGTCGCCAGAGCTGAACATTGTTTCTTATGTTATAATTCAAAATTTAAACTTTACCAGTAAATAAAGTGCTTGTTGGACTAAAAGTGCACTCCTTTCTCCTGATTTCTTTCATCTTTTTCCAGATTGTTCCCTACTTTGGTCTTCTTTTCACCTGCTGTGAGATGTGTAAGCAGGTTTGCCTTTACCATAACGGCTACATCGTCTCACCTCTGAGCTACAAGCGCACACCGGGGGTCGACCAGAGCCTCGGGCCAAATGAGCTGCAGGAGGTCCAACGCTATCTGAGAAACAGGAACTTTGGGTCAGGAGAGTCATCTTTGGGAAACCGCTTCACGTGAAGATGTCTGGTTTTTGAAGAAAAAGAAAACTCTTTACTGTGTTGCACAAGCGAAAGACGGAAATGATGTCACACAAGGACATTCCAGTTCTTTAGAACTGAATATTTTGTATCCAACAGTATTACTTGTTTAAGAACTGTCTGTTTAAAACTTTTGACCATTTTTATGCAGTACAACATGTGCCTTGAGTGTTATGCATTTATTTGGGGCTTATTGCAGTTATTACTGTAATTTCACACAGTGCCATGGCCTATGTACATGTTGGTTGGAAAAAGCTGTTTCACTGTGGAACAAAACTAATAAGTATGCCTTTATAGAATTGATAATATATATTTATAATGTTTGGATCCTTCAGATAAAATTGGACAATCATATGAATCTACCAACATGGATTTATAGCTGCAGTAATAGAGCATTAAATTGTTTTTCCTTTGATGGTTTTTTGTCTTTCTCGCAAATTTTCAAGGTGCACGAAGTAAGAATGACATCATGTGGTCAAATTTGTGTACTGCAGTCCATGTTTAATGATTTAAGTCCGTGTTGAGCTTTTGTTCCATTTCATCGGAACAGTGGTTGCATCTGTCGAAAATCATGGATCAAGAGGGCAGCCTGAAAGTTAGCGGATCTCTGCCGGCACGCATCGACAAAAACGGAAGACGTTTTTCACCTTCACGTGGAGACCTCCGCATCGAGATGCGCACAAATGGAAGAGATCAGAAATTAGATGTGAGTGAGGCAGACAGCAGAGGGGGACACTGAGAGGAACAACTAGCACCTTGCCTGCACCCGTCCCCCCTCTCTACTGTCCACTCCATGTTCCCTCCTCTCCATGACTGATGTCACTGTTGTTGTTGTTGTTGTTACTGTTGTTGTTAGCCTCAAGGGCAAAATGCCGATTATCACTTGTAAGTCGCTTTGGACAAAAGCGTCTGCTAAATACATAAACTTAAACATAATGTTTCAAAACAAATGGCTTCTGTCTGTGACCCAATTAGTACACTTACACAGTCAACAAATGCTCACACAGTAAGTTGATAAGTAGATAACTTCATTTCACTTTTTATCGATAATATTTAATATCTTTCAATTTATCGTTAGCACTGTTAGCTCGATTAGCCTCTGGCCTTCTTCATCAAATATGTGAGTAAAACTAGAAGATGCCGTGGCTTCTTAGATTACATAAAATGACTTCTGCGTTGCTCCTGTTACTGGCTTTGGTTCCTTAAACAACTTTGGTGCTTTTGCCAGCTGGTGTTTAATTACAAATGCTGGTACAGACTTGGCAACCCTGCAGGCTCACATAATGTAAACAGTGACTATGTTGTTCCCCCTTGGCCTTTTTAAACAGGAAAAAAACTGACAACCCAGCTAAGAAATAAATCCGTTTCAGTGTAACTTTCTTTCCAACAGGACTGAGACAGTAAATTGCTTTGTGGTTAATTTAGAATTCTAATCTATTTGTTGTTCTTTTCTTACACAGTTTAGTAAATAATATTTTTACCTGCCATGTTTCAGCTAGTATCTCTAGCCATCATCAGATACTATTTGAAACACGTCAGGTAAAAAATTATTTTTTTTTACTAAACTGTGTAAGAAAAGAATAATAGATTACAAATAAAAACACTGAATAAATGTACACAATATTTTTGAAATGTGATTGTTAAAATTAATTTTGGTTTGTGTAAAATTCCTACATATTGCACTTTTAACTTTATATTTTGAATATTAATAATGGGATTGCCACCTTCAAGCAGACCGAACAAAAGACATTCACTCATTTCTAAAGTGAACCTTAGTAATGTTTACTAATGTCTTTCATTTAACATTTCCTAAAGTACTTTTATTTTGAAAAAGCATTTTTTTGCTGTATTATGTTCACACTTTTCAGATTTGTGCTTGAACAAACACTGACTTCACAGAGTATTTTTATAACTAATCCATTTGCTCCCATGATAAACCCAGTAACTATAGTCTTTACTCCACCTTGTATAAGTGCTTTCAGGATATGGAGGAGTTTTTTTTTTTTCGTGGAACCGGTCAGCTGATTGAATCCTGTCCTTCCCATTGTGGGTAACAAAGTGACAGCTAAAGGACGTCAACAGATGGGATGACCTTTACCCACCATCATGTCTTTTAGGTCTCAGCTGTTTCACTCTGCACACGACCTTGAACTTTATTACTCTTTAAACCAAAAATGTACACAACTTCCTCTGAATCCTGATGTTTTACTCCCTAAAACTGCCCACAACTTGTCCAGTAACAGATTAACTCTTCCTCTTAAAAACTCCGTTTGTCCTTTTCTTTCATTGGTGACCATAGAAACCAGCAAATCTGACTGAGAGGACGTCATCACGCCCCGCCCATCACTCCCCCAACCGGCCAATGAGAAGCGAGAGTCCAAGTTCGCGTTTTTTCTCGCGCTCAGCCTCCTTAAAATCCCTTCCTCTCACCCTCGGCTTCGGCCATTTCCACTCCACCTGCAAACCCCACCGAGTGAGCCGTGGGAAGACGACTGATAACACCCGAAGATGAGCGAGCAGGCCATCTCCTTCGCCAAGGACTTCCTGGCTGGCGGCATCGCCGCTGCCATCTCTAAAACCGCCGTAGCCCCCATCGAGAGAGTCAAACTTCTCCTTCAGGTGGGTGTTCTCTACCTTCCTCACGTTCAGTTACACCTCAGCTGTGATGTCAGTGATGCGGCACTGCTAAAACCGCTGCAGCAGCACCTTTCCACACATAGGTCAAAGCTCCTAATGTGTGGAGGAGGACTTGAGATGATTTTAATGAAATATTCTGTGGATAATGAAGATGCTGCGCTGTCAGGAGCAGAAACTGAGCTATAAATAGTAAATCGCAGCGGCTCCGTCAGATTGGTGCAGACTCGGATGAGGAGAGGGCGCAGACCGGTTATGTAAGAGTCTGAAAGCTGCAATCCCTCCCAGATCGTGCAAACACGCTGTCCTCCACCTCATGAGCATCGTTAGTGTTTTAAAGGTGCTCCTGTGTGACATACCACCAGTAAGAGTTGGAAACGAGCAAGCAAGGTCACAGCAAGGGTTGCGCCATGGTTTGCTCTGCTGTAAGCCTGGATGCAGCAGCATGAGTTGGAGGAGGAGGAGGAGCAGAAGGAGGAGGAGGAGGAAGAGGAGGGGTTATGAATTCTTGAATGAATGCCTGAGTTGATGTCTCATGCAGCACGTGCATGCAAATGTGCCTGCATGACATGTTCTGGGAAAACCACTGAATTACCCAAATAAATGACAAAACATAATGATTTAGACAATGTTCTGATTTACAGGTGCAACATGCCAGCAAGCAGATTACCGCTGACAAGCAGTACAAGGGCATCATCGACTGTGTCGTCCGTATCCCAAAAGAGCAGGGCTTCGTTTCTTTCTGGAGAGGAAATCTGGCCAACGTTATCAGATACTTCCCCACTCAGGCCCTTAACTTCGCCTTCAAGGACAAGTACAAGAAGGTTTTCCTGGATGGTGTGGACAAGCGCACACAGTTCTGGAGATACTTTGCAGGTAACTTGGCATCAGGCGGCGCAGCTGGAGCCACATCGCTCTGCTTCGTCTACCCCCTTGACTTTGCCAGAACACGTCTCGCTGCTGACGTGGGCAAAGCTGGAGCAGAACGAGAGTTCAGTGGCCTGGGAGATTGTTTGGTGAAGATCTTCAGGTCGGATGGCCTCCGGGGTCTGTACCAGGGCTTTAATGTTTCAGTGCAGGGCATCATCATCTATAGAGCTGCTTACTTTGGCATCTACGACACAGCAAAGGGTGAGTTCTCACTGTTAAACCATCGTTCCTCAGTGAACATTTTTGAGATAGCAGATTAATCCCTCAGATTGATGTTTGTTACAGGCATGCTTCCAGACCCCAAGAACACACACATTGTGGTCAGCTGGATGATTGCTCAGACCGTGACCGCCGTCGCCGGTCTTACTTCCTACCCCTTCGATACAGTCCGTCGTCGTATGATGATGCAGTCCGGACGCAAAGGAGGTAATAAGCACGACATGTTTACACCATAAACTCTGTCTTTGTGGATTGAGATCTTCACCGTGCCGTTTGTTCCTCTCAGCTGACATCATGTACTCTGGCACCCTCGACTGCTGGAGGAAGATCGCACGTGACGAAGGAAGCAAGGCCTTCTTTAAAGGAGCGTGGTCCAACGTGCTCAGAGGCATGGGCGGTGCCTTCGTGCTCGTCTTGTACGATGAGCTTAAGAAAGTCATTTAAATTATCTGTTCACTGTTCATGTTGTGAAGTTTAACTGTAACATATCTTGTACATTTGGATGGACTTAAATACAGAGTTATGTTTATAGGGACCAACTAGTACTTTCTACTAGTTGTACCAAGGGAAATATGTTATGCACTAATTTCTTGGCCCATGGTTTTCTTCTTTCTGCCTCTCACAACAACCTCATTCCCTAACCACAAGAACTTTGCCAGAATAAGAGAAATAAAGGCAACCTACTGAGTGAACCTCTCACCTGGTTTTGAAATGTAATACCCAGTCCTGAAGAGTTTTATTACAGACTAAGTGCATGCTGTCGGTTGTGACGCTTCGGTCGGTTGTTTGGCACCCTCTAGAAACTTAAACCTGCAGGTTGTCTTTAAGGCCGAGCCTAAATCTGCTGAGAAAATCTGATCTGCTGACAAAATTTCAGCTGAGACACTTTCAAAAAGTTAACCTAGATGATTTTTGCTCTATGCTTTAATAGGGGACTTTTCCCGGGGGGAATAGCTTGGATTACCTGTAGTGAGGTGGATAATTCCAGCCTTCTAAATATACTTTGATCTCCTGCCAAGCCTTGTCTGACTCTCAACTGTTTGACTGACGGAGGACTCTGTCCTTGAACTGTTTTACCTTTTAGGACACTCACCGTCACGACCAAGAGCCCGGATGGCTTTCAGGACACGGAGGAACTAGCGTTAAATTAGCAGAAGGCGGTTAATGACTGTTGTAGCTGATGTGTAGATGATTGTGTCATCCTGCAGTCATGCCAAGAATTCCTCCTGATACGTGATCTTGTCTGGGGTCAAGAGGCGGTAAGCTGGTTGTGGCATTTGTAGGGCAGGACACGATGTACTTCTTGATCCCTAAACGGTGTGTGGACTGCCTCCTCTGCTGTCCGTATATGGGCCAGTTGTACAACACGTGGTAGTTGTAACACCAGCCCTCAACAGGTGAGGAGAAACAAAACTGAAATCCACACAACTTTTTATAATTGGTTTAAACTATTACCGTGATGAATTTTCACTGAAAACAATGTCAGACACCACTGTTCAAGCTGTCTCAACCCTTAATGAACTATTTGGTAATGAGGACTTTGGTCCTGCTGCTGAAAATGTCTCAAAATCGTTAATTTAAAAAAGAAGAAATTGACAAGACCCAATGTCATGTAACCCTGATCCAGAATGGAAATCAAAGCCTTTTAGTAACGCTTTCAGATTACACTATTTGCTCAACTGGATTCCTGTCTAATCCTCTCAGTAATTCACAAAGTCTTGAACGTGACCCCTTACCCAGTGAGACTGATCGATCCCCGAAAGCCAGTCTCAGCAGGGATCTGATTTAATTGATCCCTCGCTCAGCTTGAACGGGGAGCCGTTATACACATGTCTGTCTGGAGTGGCTCAGAAACACTGACATTAAGGGTTACACTGTCACATCACCACACTCTCAATCATCACCTGCAATGGCATGCTTGTTGGGATTAATGTTTTATCATTCATTCAACCTCTTAGTAGCGGGGTAATCTCCAGCAGGCATGGGGACACCCTGGACAGGTCACCAGCTCAGAGATGCACAACTATTCTCGTATGCACTCACTACCCTGGTGACCATTTAGAATCCTAAAATAATCTAGCATGATTGTTTTTGGACTGGGAGTAAAACTTGAGTACCCAGAAAAATCCCCCTCATGCATAAATGAGAACTTTCTATATCCTAACATGAATGTCTCTTGGCTATGCCCAGTGGTCATTCCTCTGCAACCCCTAAAATAGTAGATAACAGTTTAATGTTGGGGTTTTGACAACTAGAGGCATCTGTTTAGCATGGAGATCTAGACAGACAAACAAAAGCAAAAATGATTTTTATATTCACATAAATGGGATGGCTTGCCATTATCTCTATCTTTTACAGTTTTATGGTTGAGCACAAAATAGTGTGCTTTCAAACGTTGGCACTCAATAAACAAAACTGCTCATGTTTAAAGGCAAACATTCAATTTCTTACTTTTAGAAGAGCTATTCACTGAGTGTTAATACTTTTTGTTTGGAACACTGCAACTAACAGGATTAGTGAAAGAATACTACATTTGCTTTAGTTTGTTGACTGTAAATATCTAACTGAAAGTCAAGTATTTCTGGAAACACAATCATGCTTGAAACAACACCAGAATCAGGATGTGTATCAACATTCAGGACCACAGATCAGTGAGACTTCACTCACCAAGAGCCCTGTCAGCTGGGCTGTTACATAATCTCAACTGTTAGACTGAATTATGTCACAATATTGTGACCTCACAAGATTATCTATCTATCTATCTATCTATCTATCTATCTGTCTGTCTGTCTGTCTGTCTGTCTATATTTCTATCTGTCTGTCTATCTATCTATCTATCTATCTATCTATCTATCTATCTATCCATCCATCTATCTATCTATCTATCTATCTATCTATCTATCTATCTATCTATCTATCTATCTATCTATCTATCTATCTGTCTGTCTGTCTGTCTGTCTGTCTGTCTGTCTGTCTGTCTGTCTGTCTGTCTGTCTGTCTGTCTATCTATCTATCTATCTATCTATCTATCTATCTGTCTGTCTGTCTATCTATCTATCTGTCTGTCTGTCTGTCTGTCTGTCTGTCTGTCTGTCTGTCTGTCTGTCTGTCTGTCTGTCTGTCTGTCTGTCTGTCTGTCTGTCTGTCTGTCTGTCTATCTATCTATCTATCTATCTATCTATCTATCTATCTATCTATCTGTCTGTCTGTCTGTCTGTCTGTCTGTCTGTCTGTCTGTCTGTCTGTCTGTCTGTCTGTCTGTCTGTCTGTCTGTCTGTCTGTCTATCTATCTATCTATCTATCTATCTATCTATCTATCTATCTATCTATCTAACCCTCCCACTGTCCTAATGGGTGTGACCCCACGAGGAAAGTTGACCATTGAGCAGGGTTGATGGTTTATCTCTTGGGTCCATGTGGCAGGAGTGAGGTGTGAGCACCACCTCACCCCTGTCACTACCTCAATGGATAAACCATCAATCCTGCTCAATGGTCAACTTTCCTCGTGGGGTCACACCCATTAGGACAGTGGGAGGGCTAGAGATTATTTTCTCGCACCTACAGTGTTATCTGGTGGTCATAAATAACACTACACCTTGAACTGAAAGCACATGACATTGGTGCATCTGGTGCATTTTTACAACATAACCAGCAGCACATGTTGTGAGTTATTTTTCTACAGTCACTGGTTGTGATTTTAAATTGCATCACAGAACAGCAGACATCAGTTATACGCTAGACTCAAGTCGTTCTTGTACCTGATTTGTGTTTTCCAGAAATGTAAGAAATTTAAAACAGCACCAAAACTAAAATTCATCTTTACAGAAATGAAAGTGAGGTTTGAAAAAAGGTGTAAATGAAGTATGAGGTCAGTTTGTGCTTGAAGATTAGAAAAAGTTGTTCTTTCCTAATAAATATTTTTATGTAGAACAGAGAAATTTACAGGAACCTAAAAACTAATATTAAAATACCTGATCTTATACATCTCTCTCTCTCTCTCTCTCTCTCTCTCTCTCTCTCTCTCTCTCTCTCTCTCTCTCTCTCTCTCTCTCTCTCATAATTAATATTTGTGCCCCCTGAATTCATAGGCCACGTGAGTGTTAAGCAAAATAAGAATAAACTGTTTGGTTCCACACCTGAATTATATTTTTTTCTTTCTTCAGATCTATCTCTGTTCATCCCATATTCAAAAAAATGTGTAAAACAAGTTCAAGACAATTAAAAAAAATTTTTGCAGGGCTTTTAGGCAGGTTTTAATTTCTGTTTTTATCTCTTCTTCATACTGATGAGTTTTGGCAGCTCCACCATGCCCCCAATGTGGAAATGGGTTCCTTGGCCCAGAATTATCACAAACCTGGGGTCAAGGTGGACGCTCATCTTTAGTTTGACAGTCAAATCAAAGTAGTTGTTAAATCAGATTTGAGGCAGTTTACCAAAAAAAAGGCTATTTTGGTAGAAAAATTCACATTTTTGTCACCACTCAGCTGATTAATGCACATTATTTTACATCTCCAGAATGAAAATACTGCCACACACTTTCTAACTGGCAAACTGAAAATATGACCACATTGGACTAGTTCTGGCCTCACTCCACTGCTGCATGTGGATTCATATAAAGGTTCTTTTACTTGGGTTTAAAGCCTGATGGCCTTGTCCTGCCCTCCTTTTCCTGCTCACTCCTGAGTGTTCCTAGGACTCAGCAGAAGCTCAGAGGAGACCGAACCTTTGCTGCAACAGCTCACAAAACGCAGAAAGATCTACCTTTGGGCATCCGACAGGTGTCATGCTGTCTGATTTAAATTCTTTAAAAAATATTTCACTTTGGCTTTTAACACCTTGTGGATTTTTGGTTGGTTTTATTTAATATTTTATGTGTTCACCATCTTGGCTTCACTTATTTATGATTTGATTTATTATGTTTTATTTATCATTTGAAATCTTAAGTCATTTAATTTTTTTGCAAGGCACTTTGGAGTTATGCTGGTTGTTTTAAAGTGCTTTGTAAATAAAGTTGGGTTGGATTTGATTAGAAATCACCTCTTATGTCACCACAAAGCTACGTTTTGATGCCCCTAAAATTTTATCATGCCCAACAAACAGACAAAACTCATAAATTTACTTCAAGTTACGTTGAAACAGTATTAACATTTTCTGATGGTTTTTGATGGTAAATGACTCAGTAAATTGCATGAACAAAGTAAAGAGTAAATAAACAAAGATTTATTTAAAAGTAAAACTGATCTTTCACAATTAATTCTGAAATGATGGGAAGCATCGGAAACGGCATTAAGGATTAATTATAATTTCTGTGAAAACGCAGGAAGTATCTTTATTAGTATTGTTCTATAGTTGAAATCCCATGCACACATCATCACTTCAGGTACAAACATGACTCGGTTGACAAGGGGTTGTTTCAGAGGAGCCCTGAGCCACAGGTTGCAGACCCCTGAGGCTGGGCATCCATTAAATGCTTTGATCTTACAGACATGGCTGAATGATGGCTCACCAAAACAATATTGTTTAATGAAAACAAACTTTGGTCTTTCCATGTCCTTGATGAAAAATATGGAGAGAAGATACCATGTGTCTGAGGAAAACCTAAATGCTTAAAGGCCAGCATCACAACTGTCTGTGTGGAAGAGACCATCAATGGTGCACGATCAGTACTGTTAAATAGGCTCGGTAGTTCCTTGGAAAACCAATTTACCTCTCAAAGCAGTCCATTACAGCCCATCCACATACACGCTGAGATGTAACATAAAACATTTTCACATAACGTTCCACTAACAACAGCTTCTTATCCACATCTTCAGACTCATTTACTGCGTGTTTACACTGTTTAACATAATACAGATAAAATAGCTGTAGTTTCCTGGGGACTACCATCAGATCCACAGATGCCAACAGGCCTAAAAAACCTCAAAAATCAGGCTGGAAAGTCTTTGAACATAACCTGGAGATGTCGTGGAGGACGTGGGGTGAATGCCAGATAATCCTCTGAGGGCAGGGAGTGAATATGTGGACTTAACAATCTAAGAGACCTTCAGAGACAGAGAAGCTCTAGATTCCTTCAGCTCTGGAAAGAAAGACAGAAAGAAAGAAAGAAAGAAAGAAAGAAAGAAAGAAAGAAAGAAAGAAAGAAAGATAGAAAGACAATAAATCAAGACAAAACTCACGAGGCGCTTCACAAAAATCAAAAATTTAAATATAAAAAATAATTTAGAAAATTATTAAAAATATGTTTAAAATGAGCTAAAATAGACAGTTGTGATTAAAAATGTAAAGAAAGAGAGAGAGAGAGAGAGAGAGAGAGAGAGAGAGAGAGAGAGAGAGAGAGAGAGAGAACAGGAAAGAGGGAAATCAGAGGATGCTGGGAAAGGCGGAGTAGGTGGGGAGAGCAGAATAAAGAGAGAGTTGTGAAGAAGGTCATACAAAAGCCAGCTTGAACAAGTGAGTCTTCAGCTGCTTTTTAAAGGAGACCACTGAGTCCACTGATCTCAGGCTCAGGGGGAGAGAGTTCCAGAGTCGGGGGGCCACAGCAGCAAATGATCTGTCACCTTTGGTCTTTAGCCTGGTGCTGCACAGCAAGTAGGCTTTTGGCACTGGACCTCAGGGACCTGCTGGGGTGTAGGGACTGAGAAGATCACCAATGTAAGATGGTGTTTGTCCATGTAAGGCCCTGCTAAGGCCTCTGCTGTTATTTATACCGACATTTCGTTTCACATCAAATCAAATCAAATCAACTTTATTTATATAGCACTTTTCATACATAAAAAATGCAACTCAAAGTGCTTCACAGATTAAAATGGCCCCATAGATCCCATATTCCCACCCCCCCCCCTCCCCAAGTATAAAACAACTGACAATTACACTTCCACTCCCGCAACCAATTTCCAAGGTGAACATACACTCACCCACACACACGCGCGCGCACACACACACACACACACACACACACACGCACGCACACGCACACGCACACACGCACACGCACACACACACACACACACACACGATCAACAGAGTAAACAATAGGCTGAGTTCAGATGGGTCAGATAATGGACGACACATCATCAGCGGAGCCATCTGCCTCGACAGCAACAGATCCACGGCAGCAGCCAAGACACTGGCCCATGATGCCCAGGGAGGGAGGGCGGAGACCACCACCACTGCCCGGGCACTACCCGAGGAGTGCCCCGGCCGCCGCCGCCGACCACCGGCCCCAAGGCAGAGGGCTCTGCAGAGGAAACACTGGAGGATTAAAATATATAACATGTAAAATAACAAAAGCTAATATGGATAGAAAATAACTGATAAAAAGTGATTATACAGATAGTAAAAGAAAACATAATCATATAAAAACACTAAGAGGTAAATAAAATAATAAAATTAAGTAAAAGGATTAAAAAGGTACATATATAAATAAACAAATATGACAAGCGATACAGTTAACCAGACATAGACCTACAGCACAAAATAAATGGTTCTACTGACATAGAAAGTACATTTTTGTTATTCTTCTGTACCCTGCCATTCAACAGCAGCCCTTGTGCTATTTTATTCTTGCCTTTTTAAAATGTTGCTGTTAACATTTTTGTTAGGGTTTGTTTCTTTTTTGTCTAATTTCTGACATTTGCTGCGCAGTTCATGTTATTTTGATTAAAATAAAAAACGATACATTATTTATGTTTACTGTTTTTAGTTTAGGACGTACGTACATCACGTGCATTAATTAAACGCGTGCTCCTCAGGTGCAAGTGTGACCTGTAGAGGGCGCACTTTCACAGTCATCGCTGGGCGACTCCCATCAGCCAATCACAGCACAGCTTTGACCAGCTTTGATAAACTTCTCCTTTTCCGCTCTTGCACTTCGTTGGAGGAAAACAAACGCTCATCTTCTACATCTTGTCGGCTGTAGAAATGCGGCCGAGCAGGCCGGCTGTAACTTTATCAGACACACTTTGGCCCTCAGTCAGAGGGAGGAGGAGAGGAGAGGAGGAATAATGTCCCCGTGTCGCCTGTCCGTCGCGGTGACTTTCTGTTTGGTTTGGTATTTCTCAGACAGTGGACAAACAGCGGTTCAGTATCTAATATGCGTGCTTTGTTGTCTCATAACACCGCTGTTTGGTAAAAACGGGCGCGAGAGCAGCACTCAGACTGAAGAAGAGCCGAAGGAACATCCGCTCCAGGTGTCCACGTTTGGCTTTCATCCTTTTAATGTCATTAAAAAGTTGATTTAACGGCAGGTAAGGGTTCTTAGCTCCGTATTGTACTAATTGGTGGGCGCGTGAGCTGCGTTGGTGGAGCACGTGACCACATTTAAACAGGTACCACCTCAGGAGTCTGGTAAAGTCTTTGAATCAAATTAAACAGCTATTTAAGGTGTGACGGTAAAGGTTGAGGACGTGAGATGTCGGACCTGTTGTGTGGGTGTGTTTTTCTGCGAAGGCTTGATCAACAGGTTGTCTTTAACAATGAGATTAATCTGTTTTATTTTGTTTTCTAGGAAACTGCTAAGGAAGACGTGTTTGACGGACCTGATGAAGGATCCCTTGAGAAGAATACACCTCCGATTTCCAAGTATTCACATGCGAGGAAGTCTCTGCAGCAAGGTGCGATGCGAAAAATGTGTTTGAGGATTTATGCTGTTTTAGCTGTTTTGTGTTGCTTCAATGTTTCAGATCAATAAACAACTTTAATTATCGGATAAAGGATAACCCGAGTTAATACAAAATGCAGTTTTCAAAGTACATTTTCATTAATTAAGGAGAAAAAGCTTTCAGAATCAAACTGGTCCAAACTTAAAATATAACGAATTGTGCTTGAATGAACTGATTAAGCAGCGCATAGGAAGCTGAGTTCATTTCCACCAGCCAGGCCTGATTCCTGTCAGACTTAACTGACAACAGGAAGTTGACTAAAACATCTTGAAATGCAATTTTTAAATTCAAGAACAGGAAAAACCATAAGCATATACACAACTGCAGACCTCAGGTGGTTAAGATTGAGGTCAGAGTTCATGATCCATGTAGCAGTAACTCAGGAGGTAGAGCAGGTCTTCCAGCAATCAGTAGGTTGCAGGTTCGATCCCGGCTCCAACCAGAGAATGCTGCTGTTGTGTCCTTGGGCAAGACATTTAACCCACCTTGCCTGCTGGTGGTGGTCAGAGGGTCCGGTGGCGCCAGTGTTTGGCAGGCCTCGCCTCTGTCGGTGTGCCCCTGGGCAGCTGTGGCTACATCGTAGCTCATCTCCACCAGCGTGTGAATGTGTGTATGTGTTGTAAAGCACCTTGGGGGGTTGTGGAACTTAAAGAAGGTGCTATACAAATACAGGTCATTTACTGTTTACCATCCAACCCTAACCCTTTAAAAAAGAAAAACCAATTGGAGAATTCCAGGAAAACACCTCTACTGTGCAAAAAGAAGACAAAATATTGCATCACTTGTGTTTAGGAAAACATCTGGTTTATTCTTAAGAATCTGTGGGAAAATAATCTAGACTGACTAGACAAAACTAACTTCTGGAAGGTGGTCCTGTTCCACCTGGAGTAAAACAAACTCCGTTATTCAGGAAAAGAACATGGCTGCAACAGTGTAACGGTCTGAGGGTGCTTTGTCTACCAGGACCAGTTGCTGTGATTGATGGAACCAAAACTTGCAGAAGGAGAATGTGACCTTTGAACAGCCTGTTCATGCAGGAAAGCCCTGTTGTGGCTGAATGTAAGCAATTCTTTAAAGTAGAGTGGGCCAACATTCCTCCACCATGATGTGAGAGACCAGTTATCAAACGCAGACATCATATACATAGATGCCCCATGGACTGGCGCTGCCTACTAGCTGGCCGCCATCTTGGATGGGTCCCCATTTGCACCTAGTGCATTTCTTTCAACTGATATGTGAAATGGCATGATAGTTAAAACTTAGATGCAATAAAATACATTAAAAAAAATCAAAATCAAATCCCAACAGGTAGGCTAGAAAAGTCTGTAGTAATCCCACGTGATCGGTTTTCACTAGTAGGTCAGTTGTTCCTCACTCTTTGTTGACTCCAGTTGGGTTTGGCAAGTGAGGAACCCATCCAATGTGGCAGTGATGCTGTTACACTCTACAGCGCCCAATGGGGCATCTACATATTTGTGTCTATGGTCACATGTGCTTGATTACAACTTCTAACAACAAGGCAGTTACAACCAGTTGCTAGGTTTAGAGCAGGGGTGCCCAATCCTGGTCCTGGAGGGCCGGTATCCAGCAGGTTTTGTGGTTTTTCTGCTCCAACAGACTGTTAATTAGCTGCTGATTGAAAGCAGGTGTGTTGAAACAGAGTTCAAACTAAAACATGCAGGATACCGGCCCTCCAGAACCAGGATTAGGCACCCCTGGTTTAGAGGTTACTCACAAGTTTAGACTGGTTTGATAGCTTTTCCACTTTATCAAAGTAACATCATTTTGTTCACCCTGGAGCTGTCTTTCTTATTGACTTAAGTTTACTAAAATGAAATATTATAGACAAAATAGGAGAAATCTGTGGGAGTGGGGCTGTTTGCACAAGGCTGTAATTGCTGCTTGATTCCTGGAGATGTTGCCTGTCCTTGTTCTGCTCCTCATTTGCATGTGTTTTGTCATCAGCTGTGTTTCAACCTAACATAAAAAAAGAACATGGCTGCAGTTCCAACTCATGTTACATGCAAAAAGGAGGGACTTTGAGGAAGCAGAACATGAAGCACTCCTTCAGTGAGTCTATGAACTGCTGTGATGCCTCACACAGCTGGAGGATTTATGCAGCAGAATCGTGTGTGTGTGTGTGTGTGTGTGTGTGTGGGGGGGGGGGGGGGGTTTGACACGTAATTAAAATTGCGCCCACATTCTCTAAATTAACAAATATCTCTTCAGTGGCAGACGGGTAATCGGGAGACACGGGAGATTTCCCGGTGGCCTGGCCGTTAAACTGGCCTGCTCAGTGATTGCCAGTCATGACGTGCGTAATATCTACATGAGCAATCCGTCATGCAGCTCATCAGGGCATCTGCTGTCCTGATGCTTGCAGAAACTGAGCAAATTGGGCACAAAGACAGCCCCTCCTCTCACTTTGTCGGAATCTGGCAAAGCGTTGCAGACACCCACCACCCCAGAGCGTCTACAGCACCACCGCACCTTTGGCCCCAGAGGCAAAATGGATCTAGATGGACCAGGAAAGGTGGAGCAGAAAAGGAGAGATTGAAAAAGAAGAAAGCTCTGGCCACAGATGCGTGTCCAGGCTGGCCTGCATGTGGTCATGTTGGGAGAACCAGTTTAAGGTGGTTTTTGGGCCAGTTTAATTATCGCGCAGTGCGCAATTCCGGGCACGTGGGGTGGGTTGGGGAGGGAGAAACAGCGGCTGTCAGGAACGGATCATGTTGATCAGGTTCTGATCAGATCATCAGACTCATCCTTTAGGGAGAGAGAGCAGTGCATTGGACTGGTACCAGCACCACAGCCACTTCTAAATATAACCTTTCAGCATGTCAGTACTTTTTCTAGGGTACAGTGCAAACCGGTCAAATTTCCAGGTATAGAGCTCTGGGAGTTGACGTCACTTCTCCCGGCATGTAACATTTCAAATCGAAACTGCGCCATATTGGCAGGTAGAAGCTGGCAGCTGGACTATTTGTTATTGTCAGAAAACTCAATCAGCCAGGAAATATGGTAGATTCCTGTTGTGCCCCAGGATGCAGAACAGACACGGACGACATAAGGAATGAGCCTTCTACAGGATTCCCCAAGATCCGGAACGCCGCAAACGTTGGATCATTGTAATAAAACGCGCTAGTGACCGGGCTAAAATGAAACTGTGGGATCCCGAGAGTAAAGGTTTTCGCTTATGCAGCGACCGCTTCATATCAGGTACTTAAACCAACGTTTCCTCAACTGTGTATGGTATTTATTTTAAATGCTTTTATTACGATTCTTAGTGGGCTTCCTAAACTTATTTTGGCGTGGCTTTTTCTGTCTTATTACTCATAGCAACAAGTAAACATCATGTAAAACGTTGCCTCGTGATTTCTGCGTGCTGCCGTTTCCGTGTTTTATGATCACAGCAATTAACCGGCTAAGCTGTATTTAATTTTTAAGCAATGGTTGATCAATTGTCAGATCACACATAAAAAGCACTTTGGATTGCTATTATCTGTCTCACCGAGACAGATCTCAGACAGATCCTGAGACGTTCCTGCCTGACATATTTATTTTATTCACGGATAACAATCAGACTAGTGATTTCTCTTGGAGTTCAGTTTATACATTCAAACAGCACAGCACTCTATTTAAACTACTTACGTGTAAATCTGTGTTATTTGTCCATCCATCCATCCATCCATCCATTTTCATCCGCGTATCCGGAGTCGGGTTGCGGGGGCAGTAGCGTCGAGAGGCCCTGACTTCCCTCTCCCCAGCCGCCAGAGCCAGCTCCTCCGGGGAAATCCCAAGGGGTTCCCCGGCCAGGTCCGGTAAGAAGTCCGCTCCGACAGCTTCTGGCGTTTTTAAAAAGTATCCCAGGGGCACGGTAAGGGTCGGAGATGTTTAGTCTATTTAATTTCTGACTATATAAAACGATTTCTTCGGTTTTAAAGTGTGAAGTAAACTCCGACGAAGTAAAATCCAAGCCGATCCCGTTCACGGTTAAGATCCGTGTTTGTTTAGCTTCTTTTACCTGCCAATATGGCGTCTACTAACTGAGAGTCACATGGGGTCCGGAGCTCTATTAGTCGAAATCTCAGATTTTTGAAAAGATATGTGTGTCCTCTAATGTCAGTCATACACAGTCTGGCACGAGCTCCATGAAGGGCTGCATTTTGCGCAAAAGGCGCATCGCTGCAGCAAGACGCGCCGCGCATCACCATCAGCTCAGGCAGAGGAGAGAAAGTAAAACTGTTTCCCCACACCGTACACATTCCCACAATGACTGACAGCAGCTTCAGCTGACCAACCAGTGGTTAAACGCTCTGACAGGCAGGCACATCCATGGAGGAGAAACGGTTTCTAAACAGAAATATGGATCGTGAGCAAACGCATGACATAAAAGGAGTGTGCTTCACTTGAAATTTTGTGGTCATAAACATTCGGCTGCTGCTGATCTAAACATTGAAATAATTGTTTTATTTTCTGTTCCTCACTTCTGATTACCTTCAATGGTGTCTGTTTGTTGCAACCACCAGGTACAAAAAGGAGCTTGTTTTTTATGTGAGTATTTTTCTGTCCTGTCTTATCTTCCTGCATCTCCTCTCAATCCTAAAGAAAAATTGCTACCTGCCTTCATATTTTTTCACCTTATCGGTTACCTTTGAACTGCAGTTCAAAAAGATCTACCGACCGCAAAAATAGTGGAGTGCTCGCCGACTGCACCGGTGAGGTGAATTCACTGGAGGACGAAACAGGTGATGCGCTCCGTTCCGCAGCAGTAAAACGCATCAGGCACAAACAAAAGACATAAAGCATGAAAGGATATGAGCAGACATAAACGATTGCGTGTTAACTTTGTTTTTGAGGTGGCGACACTTTGAGAATGTTACTGTGGCCGTGCTCAGAACGCATCTGTCTGGAGCGCATCAACGATCAGAGCTCTGCGCCTCTCAGCTCAAAAATAATCCCCGGAGAGTCCACATAGACAATGTAATATAAGTAGAACCAGGATCGTTTTCGGGCTCCCTCTGGGTGTGTTGAGGGCTTCCAGGAGCTCCCTAGTTCACCTGTGATTCGAATCCTGCGTGTAGCACAAGTTTGTAACGTGAGTTGCCGGATCCTAGCAGACAGTTGCCGGAACGGTCCTTTCAAAATAAGACAGTTCCCAGATCTTGTTCCGGGAACATGTTTGATTTTGGCCCTCTTTTATGTTGAATCCATTCCACAGTTTTCATTGGTACACTCAATCCAAATGTGTTTCACACATTTGTCCTTTACCGGACTGTTTCATCTATCTTGTAAATTCCATTTTGTATTTTGTAATTTGAATTTCTTTTATTGTTGATTCATTCAATATATTTACTTACAACTGTACCGTGTTCAGCGCTTTGGGCTTCCTGACAGGGTTGCGGAAGGCGCTTTATAAATAAAGCTTTGATTGATTGATTGATTGATTGATTGATTGATTGAAGATCCGGCTCAAATTAAGCCCTGCCTGCAGGTGGTTTTAATGTTTAGGTTGATTTATGTGTTTTCCTTTAAATGTTTAAGGGAAATGATGGTTTTAAATATATTTGTCTGGATTTAAAATGTAATGAGCTCTACATTGAGTGGAAACATCAGTGTTGGCCTAATAAACATGCAAGTGAGACACAGTCTGTGATGTAGCTCGTCTTCACCGTGTTAGAGGAGACTCCTGTCAGTAATTTATGAGCTTCGTTTTCAAATGATTTTCTTTCCCTGAATTTTTTCAAAAGTCTTTTCCAGAAGGTGAGGAGAAGAGCTTGAATTTCTAACTCTCTGGGCTGCGGTATTTGATGTTTTTGGAGCTTTGTGTGAGTGTTGTTTGATTTTTTTTCTTTTCTTCTATTGTGTTTTTCTGACGGTTCCCCTCAGTGTTTGAGTGTGCCTACGCTCAGCTGGTCCTGCCTTGGCTCGGCGTCCCCGAGCCCTTGGAGCACCAGCCTCTGCACGGGGTGCTCAGCAGGGAGTTTGACTTGGTGATCGACCGCATCATTAACAGGTCCAGGGACTTTGATGTCTGTCGGGCCGTGGTGGGCTCCATTAGGATTCTGACCCAACACTTGCATAATGCAAGGCAGCCTGACAGGTAGGACGTTCTCTTTGTGAGTCAGAATTTAGACTACAGCTGAAGTTCACTCTTTGCACTCTGTAAAACATCTGCGCTCCATAAAGTTACGTGTATCAGCTACAAATTAACCATGGGGTTCTTCACTAGAACTGCATCACATCTAGATTAAGAGCTGACACAAATTCAGTTCAGATCATTCTTCCATTTGTTTTTGTTTTTTTTGTTTTTTTGTCTTCTGTTTCAGAGAGTTGTTGCTCAGCACCCCGGCCGTGGAAATGACAGTCCTCAGAGAGCTCTCTGATGCACTGGTACGCAACCTTTTCCCCCCATCTTTCTGGGGGCAAGAAATCAGCCATTGTGCCTTAAAAGAGATCCTTGCCTTAAAGGGTAAGAAAGCACTAAATCATCTTTCTGCAGTAACACGTTGCTATATAAGGCCTAAGCCTCTGCTTCTTTTAGGAGTGTGAATTCTAATCCCTTATTGTCAGCGGCATTGTAGAGCTTAGGCATTTTAGGTTGTACGAAAGAATAGACGTCCTCCTGTGATCCTTCAATTCCCGTCAGGGCTTTTACTTTTTTTAGCTGCAGACCCAATGTTTCATCTTACGAGTCTTTCTGTAGGGGTTTGGCACTTTTATATAAGCGCCTTAGTTCCTATAAAAGCTCTTCAAACATGTAAAGAATTCCATTAAGGCAGCTGAACGTCTCGGCGACGTGCACGATGGCACTCTTAAGTAGGACGCACCAGGGAAAATGCAACGAGCAGGAGCCGCTGCGTTCGCGTTGAGAAGTCACTCAAAACGAGTGAGTTAGTTCGATTTTAATCGAATTGTTTTATTAAATAAACGGCACGTTACAGACTTGCTCTCTGTGGTTTTAGCTGCAACAATCAGACGCAGCAAATGGTGTTTTTTCCGTTACTAGAGTGAAAACTTTAAAATGTTTGAGCTGCAGCTAAAACCTGCTCTCCTTAATTTAAAATGAAGAATTTTTTAGATTGATTATTTATTTATTAGCAAAGCGGCACATTTACACTCTGTCAGTGAGCCCCAGGGTAGCTGTGGCTACATCGTAGCTCATCACCATCAGTGTGTGAATGTGTGTGTGAATGGATGAATGATGCACTGTAGTGTAAAGCGCTTTGGAGTCCTTACTCTGAGAGGCGCTATACAAGTGCGGGTCATTTATCATTTAAATATTCTGGCTCCTAAAGTTTGAAGTGGCTCCACAGCTTCTCACCTGACAAGTAAATATGACGGTATTCTAGATTGAGAAGTTCATGCTGGAAGCTACATTTCATAAGAGCAATTAAGCCCTCAAGAGCGTAGCACTGACTCATGCTGCTTTCATGCCAGAATTTTCTTTCATGCTGTGAGCTGCAAGCATCAGAGGAGTGTGTGATTCTTTTGAGTTGACACAAAAATAGTTTAATATTAAGACCAGACTAGAGATCCTTACCTTTCAAAGGAAATTTCTGTTGGAGACAAAAACTAAAAAGAGTTGGAATGACAGGAATAGGAAGATGTCTACCAGATCTAAATGATGAATATTTAAAGTTGCATAATAACATGGCACTCGACATCAAGAAGCAGTTAGTGAGCGTTTAAACGCAGATGACATTTGGGTTTTGATCTTGGATGTATTCACGTAGAAATGCTGCTTTATGAATGAGAAGTAACCAATCACAACTGTATGACAAAATATAGATTAAAGACCTTGCATCGCTGCCTTTCATGTTGGTTTTAAACTAAGGTTATTGTATGTTGAACATACATGACGGTGTAGCATGAGAACGTCTGAAATGACGCCTCTGTACTAGAGGGCATTTACACCATCAGATGCAGAACAAGAGCAATAACAGCGAACGCCACCCAGCCAAGGAACTATTCACCCAAACTGGTAAAGATCGTGTACAGCGTGTAGCTCTCGGGGTTTGTGCTTGGGATAATTAACAGTTACTAACACCGCAGATTCTATTTCATTATCTGTAAAACTTATTCAGTTAGTGCCATGTGTGTCTCCTCTAAGGTTAGAAGTGTTTCATTAGTTTAGTTTCATTAGCTGTCTTTCATTAGTCATTAGTTTCATTAAAGCTGTGTTCCTCAGCATGGCGTCATCAAGGAGAGGAGGAAGAGATTCAGAAATCTGAACACCATAGCTCTCGCTCCTGCTCCTCTATTGGAAGGAGCTGAAAGCCTCTCTTCATTCACCACACATAAAGCGTTGTAGCACTAATGGGCAACTTGATGTTTTAGTAATGCTCCTGCTCAGATACACCTGATTCTAACAGCTGGATTATCTCCTCACCCTTCATCAGGTTCTGCAGGAGCTGCTAATCACTCGTTTTTATCAAATCTGCAGCATTCAAGCAGAAGGATGTCAAAGTGTCAGGAAACTAGTATTCATGATTGTTGCTAACGCTACAATAGGCTAAACAATAGTCTGGTGTAGTGTAAGGTTGAATGCTATGATAATCACTTGGCTCCAATATGCAACAAACAAATCCCTTTCCATTCCCCTCCCTCCTCTTCCACAGTTGGCTAGAAGTTGACAATTATTCAATGCTGGTTGAGTTAGCATTCAAGCTAGGTTGGCATGCTAAGATAATTGTGCCTTACCCCATAGTGCATAACGGGGAATGGGGCACATTCTTGTTGATTGACAGCTCCCTCGTGGTTACACGTTTCGAACGTTCTAAGCTCGTGTAAATGATTTATTTAGTTGCAGAGGCAAGGGGAGGGACTTAGTTATGAGAGATGACATACTTTGCATCATAGAACAAAGGTCAGATAATCAAATTTATGGATTTTTTAAAGTTACTTCAGAAATTATTTACTACTTACTTTAGCTTACTTAGAACTACTTACTTACTTTAACATCCTTCTAGTGGTTCATGAGGTATTTTGCTGACAAACACAGGCAAAAACATTATTGTTTGCAAGTTAACCTTCCACAGCAAGACATAATAGAAGCTCAATCTAACACCAATACTCACTGACTGTCCTCTGCTTAGAAATATTACATGTAGTTTAAAGTCTGATTTCTGCGATTTTTTTTCATGTTTCATAAAGTCCATGTCATGAGGTATGCTGAACTAATAAATATGCAAATTACAGCCACACGCGCTTTCTTTTAGCTACAACTAACATTTTGAAGCTTTACACATGAAATGTATTTTTACTACCATACAACGTTGCAAATCTAATCCTGATCAATGTGATTTCTTGATATTCTTGTCATTTTTGTGCTCACCAAAAACAAAAAAACAAACAAACTAGCCAATGACTCTAAATTTTCATATAGTGAGCAGAAAAAAACTAGCTATAAAACACTTTTAGCTGCAGTTATTGATCTCACTCATGTATCTCTTGTTTGGTGGGACAGCAGTAGCTCAGGAGATGGAGCGGGTTGTCCAGTAATCAGAAGGTTGCAGGTTCTATCCCGGTTCCAACCAGAGAATTCTGCTGTTGTGTCCTTGGGCAAGACACTTAACCCGCCTTGCCTGCTGGTGGTGGTCAGAGGGACCGGTGGCACCAATGCTCGGCAGCCTCGCCTCTGCCAGTGCGCCCCAGGGCAGCTGTAGCTACATCACAGCTCATCCCCACCAGTGTGTAAATGGGTGAATGACTGATTATGTTGTGAAGCACCTTGGGGGGGTTGTAGAACCGTAACGCCTGATTTATGCTTCTCCGTCTGCGTCAGTGCGGAGACACGCAACGCCATTATCCGTCCTTGCGTAGGGCAGGCAAGTACGTACGGAGTCGAGCCCACTTTTTTAAACATCCGTCGAACGAGACAGATTACGCAAGCTTGTGATTGGTCAGGACGCCGCTGTTGTTTACAGCGCCGCCATTGCAAAGAGAGCCAAGGATAACTATCCAATCCAATCCAATTTTATTTATAAAGCGCATTCACAAGGCATTACAACCAAACAAGGTGCTGTACACTAAAAATGTTGGTTAATTAAACAGGCGTTATATAAACATGTCGAACACAGATAAAAGATAAAAATGAAATACAACAAAATTCCCAAAAATAACAGCTAAAAATCAATAAGACACAGGGTGAAATAAAAATAGGGAAAAACATTTTACAAAGAACCTCAATAATACGGAAGTCGATAATTGTGGAGTCCATTTATAAACAGTGCAGATGTCAGTGAGGTTCATAATTATGTGGTATAAGCCAGGTTGAAGTAGTGAGTTTTCAGGCGTGATTTAAAAATGCTAGCTGTTGGTGCTTGCCTCACTAGCAGTGAGCGGTAGACACTAGACACTAGCGGCAGACACGGAGAAGCTTGAAGAATACCTCGTGAAAAAACTCTAAAAATATGAGCGTTTCATCCTCCCGTGGCTGGAGGAGTGAAAAGATGCGCAGCAAGCGTTTTATTTGTGGACGGAAATGACAGGAAACGTGGGTTTAGAGGTGGGGAGCGCATGAAGAGGTGGGAGAATGAGAGACAAATATGTCCGTGTTAAAAGTCTCTTATATACACAAAAAACACAATATAAACACACGATCTTGGACCGATACATGACAGGATACCACAGAACAGCGCTACGCCCTCTGTGGTCCTGCCTGGGAATTGCTTTGCAACACTCCTCAGGAGACGGAGAAGTAAAAGAGCAAAACGCTTCCGTCAATCTGTGCGTGTATGTCCCTTGCGGAGCTGACGGAGAAGCATAAACCAGGCTTAAGAAGGCACCATACAAATACAGGCCATTTACCATTTTAAGAATCGGTAGGACCATTTAAAACACACTCAACATTTGATGTATTTAATACAAAGTTTACATGTTCATTGGGGTGGCTGTCTTCTCAGGGTTGAAGCTGGTGGTGAGGTGGCTCTCTGACCCAGACAATCTGAACCAGCTGGTGGTGAACCAGCTCGACGGCGTCACCTTGGAGAGTTCTGCAGAGGAGCCGCCTGTATCTGACCCAAATCAGACCTCTCTTGATTCACGAGGGGGTGACGGCGGCGACAGGGAAGGCAGTGAAGTGTGAGTAGCTGTCATCTTTGCACCCTGCTGACTTGACCGAGTGTTTGTTAGGCTCAAAGTGACAACCGTAACAGCCTCTGTGAGTCTAATAATGGGATTTGACTTGAACTAGTTGTTAATTTGTGCTTTTTATTTGTTTTTCAATCCGTTTAAACAATTCTAGGAGCGTGCCAGAGATTTCACCCGATGCTGATATCGGGAGCAAAAGGAAAGGTATGGGGATTGATGTGGATGTTGCAACTGAACAAATGTTTATTTCAAGGCTCAGTACTTCTGAATAAAAGTTTTTAAAACATTTTAGATAATAGATGATCGTCCCTTCACACTGTCCTGTGCAACAGTTAATCTGATAAATAATTTGTCAGCTGTGACATTTGCTCGCCTGCTTTTCAGTACACAATTAGTCGCTTGTTTCTTTTTGTTTGGTCCTTCAGACAGCTAATTACTAATCTGGCAAGCTCAATTGCAAATAACTCATGTGTTGTCATTCTTAATTGAAAAGAGTCCAACACAAATGATGTCTGAGTAAGACTAGATTATGTCAGGATGATGATAAGCCATGCAATATAATAGATCACAATAAACATGATAGTTTGTCTTAATAATACAAAATCTTCTGCTTTTATGCAGATGGCAGTGTGGATCTGAATGCTAATTCAACTCAACTCGGCCTTTATTTATAAAGCACCTTACAGGCATGAGCATGCCACCAAGGTGCTGTACGACAAAAGAGTAAAACAATAAAATATACAACGCTACGGACATAATTAAAACCACCACAAATGAGAATTACAAAATATAAAACATTAACAATTGCTAACCCACAGAATTAAAAGCCAGATCATAAAAGTAGGTTTTCAGCCTCATTTTAAAAACTGCTACTGATGGAGAGTCCCTAATAGTTAGGGGCAGTGCGTTCCACAGTTTCGGACCCGCAACTAATCATGCATTCACTGCTGATTTGGCTTTTATACTTTGCAAATAGCCCCCCCCCCCCCCCCCCAGATGCTTCAAAAATCTGCAAGTTTTCATCCAAAAGGATACATTTTCAAAAACAATATCTTGTCAGACTGCCCAGTACACCTGAAAGGGAAGAAAACTATTGTAACAAAAAACCTGAATACTGATGTTTTCTATGTGTTAAAAAATGAAAGGCAGTAGGTTGAAGGAAGGATGGTTCAAATTCATGGACAAGGTGAAGTCCAAGAAAGCCAAGAAGAAGAAGATGAAAACGAAGGAGCATGAGCTGCTTGTGAGGATGACCCAGGGGGACAAGAAGAAAGATGTTGGCAGCAGAGAGGGATCACTTCTTGACCAGGATGAATCTGAGAGGGTGAAGCTGCTTAGATGACTCTGCATAAAAGTAAAGATTACGTTTCTATGACCCTTTTTACCAAATGCTTCTAGGACGACAGTGATCTGGAGGATTATCTGGCAAGTGTCCAGGAGGAGCTGATAGAATTTAAGCTGTCGTATGAGATGTGGCGCGTTGGAAACTGGACCATCAGCATCCCCCATGTGAGTGGAGGAGGGTCCTCTAAACTCCGTATTGTTCAGCTGAGGTCGTTTTAACTGCACTCTTGCCTGTTAGTTCATGCGTGAGCTGCATTCTTGAACCTGAGTATGTTTTTAGGCCGACTGGGTGGATGAGGAGCTGGTCTTCACTGTGCACTTGGAAGAAAAGGACAGCCCAGAGAATTTACAGTGGGACATCAAAAAGACCTACATGGATGTTTTTTATTTCCGCAACAGATGGCAGGTAAAGACCCACAAGCAAAGTCCTGTTTATGTTTGTTTCTAATTGCCACACTGTTCAAATTGTATTTACTGACAGGTGTTTCTGGTCGTTTTTGCTATCCACTTGTGTCACTGTGTAAGATAAATGACGAAACCTGCTTGTGTTGTGCAGACTAGTGTGTGTGTGGATGTCTGAGCTTAAGTAAGTTCAGATCATTTACCATATGGCTTAGAACAAACACAACAGAACACATGGATTATGCAATGAAGCACCAACCTGCTGAAAAACATTTCTGGCAGAAACTTGATGGTTTTGTCAAAAACGGCACTGGAGGTACAGCTTTAAATTCCATTAAATACATTTTTACTTTTTATAGCAGAGCTGTGGAACAGGCCCTCAAATAGAAGTAACTCCGAAGCGTCATATGAGGAAAATGTAGGAGGAACAGAGAATTATCTTCTTTGTCTCTCAGATAGGAAATCAGTGTTGCAGCAGCAGAAGGGATAAACTACATAAGGATGAAAAGGGTAAAATTAAAAGAAACCTTAAAGGTGGGATGTATGACATGTTTCTGGAGCATCTTTTCTATATTACTCTCACCATACTGATAGCAACCAATAAATTATGTTTTGTTAAACGAAGAAATAAGTTAATCACTTCTGAAATATGCTATCATAAAAAAACCTCCTCCAATCACTGTCCTGTTCTTCATGAAATGAAAAATGAAAAGCTTTATTTGTCCCAGGGAAGGTAAACTAGAGTTTCAGTACACACAATGCAGAGATCAGACATACATGGGCAAAACACATGACAAGAATTGGTGACTGGTCATTCGCAACCGAGTCGCGCTACCTTAATAGAGAGAAAAGGATAACATGAGGAATGGATTCGGGAGGAGGGAAAAAAAAGGCACTTCACAGCTACTCTCCCCCCAGGAGGGCAGCTTTGCTCTGCGAAAAAAAAACCTCAACAGATAAGCAACAGATAACACAACACAACATCACAAAAGGAAGGCAGGGGGGGCTGGGATCCTGTTTCCCCCAGCGAGAGCAGCCATGTACGGCGCTCAACCACTGTAGACCACAGGTGGGAGGGAGATTTTGGGAGGCACACAGAGCACATTGACCCTGCAGGTTGATGACCTCACTAGGCAGAAGTCCACAATCTGAATGGGGGGGGGGTCAGATTTTTTACAGCATCTGTCTTCATTCCTTCCTTCGTGGGGGTTGTTGTTGTTGGCATCTTGAAGGCTGCCTTGGTGTCAGATTTAGAGAAGACTTTGTTTGGGTCAGGCAGAGATAATTTTCCTCTCTGCCTTCAGTCTGTAACTGGTCATTCCAGTCCTTCAGTGAAGCCGATTTAGGTTTTAAACATCTCCACACCGTCCGGTGACCCTCTCCGAGATGACATACATTTTGCGCACTAACACCGGTAACGCAGCTAAGACATTGTCCAGCTTACGATTCACCTCGAGTAACGTCCCAGTCTGTGAGGTCTCCGCCCGGGCGGTGCTTCCCGTGGTTGCGGGTCGCCCTCCAATCGCTTCTGTCTTCCCAAATTTCCAGAAAACCAGATATCCTCCCACTCCAATCAGAAGAAATCTAGTGATCATCAGGCCAAATATCCACACGTCTTCGACATCCTCAGTGGACAGCTGAGAGAGACATACGATCCTCCACACCTTCCAGGAATCGAGCGCATATCCCGCTGCGTGTGTCCCTTGCGGGCAAGTGGGAGCCCCCTCCTCCGTTCTCATCGTAGAAAAAATCTTATCAATCGCGTTGAATGACCAATTAATTAAATCCATTTCTAAAAAAGGGGATTTCCAGAAGAAATGCAGAGAAGGCCTCTGTAGGCAGACGGGACAAAGAGCCTTGGGAAAAAAAGATAAGGGAGCAAAAGCAGAAGCGTCTGTACTCTGCGAGTGCCGGAAGAACAACAGTCTGGGGATCATAGGGATCATAACCTGTCCCATCTTCTGAACATCTCTCCTCTGTGCATGAATCATGTGTTCTTGGCTTGGAGCAGCTGAGCAGGAAGCAAGGCCAGAGCTGGGCTGCCTAGTGTAATGTTTCAGTTCTTTTTGTTGTTTGCAATTTTCTCAAGTCCGGTTCTGTTCTTGTTGGAAGTGTTTTGGTGATGGACCTGTTGTCTTTGAACACAGCTGTACACTTCTGTAGGCTGGCAGAGCTGTCTTGTCAGTTTGTTGCTTTAGGGTTAGAGGAGCAATTATTTACATTACTATTAGGGATGTCCCGATCAGGTTTTTTTTGCCCTCGAGTCCGAGTCATTTGATTTTCAGAATCTGCCGATATGGAGTCCCGATCCGATACTTTCGATACATAAAAAAAAGAAAAGAAAAGGAAGAAACAGTTCCAGAATGTTCCTTATTTTTTAGTTAATTACCTTTTTATTTGAATTTTTAACAACCGCTCACTTCTGTGAGGTAGCTTGAACAATCAAGTAATAACATAAATTCTCCACTTTTGGACTTAATTGCAAATATAAAAAGTCTAATACAAAAACAGGTAGCACTTCAACTTAAAATACCTGGCAGGGGTCTATTTTGCCTCGGACCCCAAAATGCTTAGATATCTCCCTGGGCATGGGATGGAGTTTTGAAGATGATCTGAATTGTATCAACTATATAAATACTACTTGCTGATGAATTAGTACTTTATACAGGTACAAACGTGTAGTGGGATAAATCTACCTACATTTTCTTTTTTTTAAGAACTTTGTTTTGTTTTCTTGGTTTTTATTTTCCTATCTTCCAGTCCTGTCTGTCTCTGATCTTCCTGCATCTCCCAGTCCTCCAGAAAACTCCTGCCTGCTTCCTTCTTTTTCACCTCACAAGTAACTTTTTAACTAGTAGATCAAATTGATCTATTGACCGCAAAAAAAGGCGGAGTGTGCGCTGCGCTGCCCGGCTGCTGCAGCGCGAGCGCGTCCACACGTCATGCTCAAATACAGACAGAACTTACCAGAGAGAAAATGAGCAGACACGAATGACTGTGTGTTAATTGTATATTTTTGGTGTTGCCACTTAGAAAGTTAGAAAATGTTACTGTGGCCGTGTGCAGAACGCAGCTGGAGTTCATGAATAATCAGCGGTCTGCCTGCCGCTCTCTGCATCTCTGCTCAAAAGAATCCCTGCTACGCTGAGTCCATATAAATAATATAATGTAGGTAGAAACTGGATCTCTTTTGTGCTCCTTCTGGGTGTGTAAGTTAAGGGCATCGGAGAACCAAGTTGCTCTCCTGTAATTTGAACCCAGTATCCGAGTCCGGATCGGGAAGTAAAGCCCGAGTCCCGATCAGTCTGAAACCACGTGATCGGGGCTGATTTCCGATCATGTGATCGGTTCGGGACATCCCTAATTACTATTATTTATCATTATTCTTTAAGGGGCATTCAATCTTATCTCACATTTACCTTGTTGTTTTTGAATATAGGCAGCTTGGGGTGTCTAATGTAGCATGCTAAAGCATGTGCCGTCTCTTACTTGTTTTCCTATGTAAGTTAGTAATGTTGTAACGGCCTGAGAAAAGGTTCACTCTGAGAAAAGCTGGCCTAATGGATCATAAGCAAAACACACCCCTCAAATCTGCATGTCCCAACCCACTTTAGCATTAATGGTATATAAACACTGGTCATGGTAATGCTGACCACAGGACGCTGAGCTACTGCTAACGCCCTTGTTAGATGAGCGGAAAGCAACAAAGAAAGTTGGCGCACCACTCGCTGTCCATGATGTACTGGGAATATCCAGACCATCAATGAATGCCAGACGGACATATGGCTTGCTTATGCTCTTTGTTCACACTGTCGCCCCACTCCCAGTTTGATGTTTTCTTGGTTTATTGTTGGTGATTTTCATCACAAACCAGAATTAAAAAGCTATTTTCTCAGTGTCTCTTCCAGCTGAATCCCCAATTGTCCTCAAAGCAGAACTTGTGTAACTTTATAAATGTATTTTTGTTTCGTAGCTTAAATTTGTCCTTATTTAAAAATGTGTTGTTTGAGAGAGGAGAGTGTTGACAGTAGTTCATTTGCATTTCTCCAGTGTTTGCAAATCACTCAGTGGAACACTCACATAAAAATCTCAAATGTTATAATTACAGTTTAAAACTATCCGAACTTTTTCAAACATGAATTTATTGAACTAATTATCAGTTTAGAGCCTGAAACCAGTGAACAAGTATATTTCACTGGATTTTATTAGGTTTACCGAATAAAAAAGTGAGTGAAATGCAAGAAACCAGTAAATTGTGGGTTTGTTATTTGGCATAAAGATAAGTATGTCTTCTGTTTATCCTTGTCTAAAACAAAACTCCTGCCTTACTGAGGGTTAGTTTACCATCAAAAACAACTGATGTTATTTGTTTAGTAGACACTTTTATCAAAAGCAACTTACAGTTTTAACCAAACATGCATGTTTTTGGTCAGCAGGACCTGGAGAAAACCACGCATGGAAAGAACATGTTAAATCTGCACAGAAAGGCCACAGCTGGGATTTGAACCCACAACCTTTTTGCTGCAAAGCAACAGTGCTACCAACTTCCCCACCATGAAATTAATTCCTTTAGCATTCCTTGCAGCAATAAAAATCACCTTTCATATCAGAGTTTCAAACTAAGGTCATGCTAAGAAATAAGGGATAGCACATGATAACTTGGCACTGAGTGTGTGAATGGTTTAAATTGTAAAGTGTTAAAACTTCAAGTTTTTTGTGCTTTAAGGCAATTTTTCTCACCCTTCAGCACTCCACCTGCCTTCCCACCATCTGTGACATGAAGGAGTCTGACGTCGGCGACGAGGTTAAAGAGGAAGTCAGAAAATCAGTCGAACACTTCCTGCAGGTCTGGGAACTCGGATCAGTTTCTGCATGAATGTTTTTGATTAACACTGAAAAGACTGACTGTTTAATCACATTCATCCTATAGAAATTGGTTTCTGATGAAACGTTTGGACCCACTCAACCAGTCTTTCAGTTCCTGTGTCCTCTGGAAAAACTGCTGAATGAAGAAGAACATCACGGCGTGTGGGGCCTCCTCAGTGGATTGGCCTGCTTTCTCTCTCCGGTTCAAGAGGAAGAAGAGGTAATGTTCTCTGCTGCTTTGGTTAAAGTAGGCCAATGATTAACTTATATAAGAAACAGGTGTTTACCATTTAAAAAAATATGACAAACGTTTGAGTAGTTTCAGTTTTAGATCATCACTACAAACAGGATTGTGCATATCCTGTTTTTACTCCGCCTGTGTTTGTTTACCATTCATGTTGCTAGAGGCTAACTGGAAGATTGCAGAAATGAAAGGGCACAGGTTACCACTCACCGTTGGGGAGTCAAATGTTCCTCATTCAGTAATTATGTTTTTCAACGCACATGTAAACTAGGATGAAGGCTCCCAGTCTGGTTGAGGTATTAGCTTGACTATTGTCGTAGCTCGATGCACATGTAACCACTCTGACATCCAACGTGGTGGACCCATGTGGTGAGGTGACGTAGGTGCAACAGGTCAATAAGCTGTGAAGTGCCAGTATCTGGGAGGGTCTCGAAGCAGAGACATTGTTCCTCAAGCAGAAGCTTTATCTTGCACATGAGAGATTGCTCCATGTTCATTTTCCCTTTTGTGACATCACAAATGAGGGACTTTTTAAACCCTTATTTAGGCACGTAATTCCTAAAACCGAACACTGACAGAAAATGGATGGATTTTATTCATGTTTGGAGCGTTTATAGAGGCAGCCCAGACCCACGTGGCAGCACAAAGGATGCAAAAGGTGACGTTTATGTAATACAGGTGCTGGCCAGTAAATTAGAATATCATCAAAAGGTTGAAAATATTTCAGTAATTCCATTCAAAACGTGAAACTTGTACATTATATTCATGCAATGCACACAGACCAATGTATTTCCGATGTTTATTACGTTTAATTTTGATATTTATAGGTGACAACCAATGAAAACATCAAATCTGGTATCTCAGAAAATTAGAATATTCTAAAGGCCAATGAAAAAATGTTTGTTTCTCTAATGTTGGCCAACTGAAAAGAATGAACATGAAAAGAATGTGCATGTATAGCACTCAATACTTAGTCGGGGCTCCTTTTGCCTCAATAACTGCAGTAATGCGGCGTGGCATGGACTCGATCAGTCTGTGGCACTGCTCAGGTGTTATGAGAGCCCAGGTTGCTCTGATAGTCGTCTTCAGCTCCTCTGCATTGTTGGGTCTAGCGTATTGCATCCTCCGCTTCACAATACCCCATAGATTTTCTATGGGGTTAAGGTCAGGCGAGTTTGCTGGCCAATCAAGGACAGGGATACCATGGTCCTTGAACCAGGTGCTGGTGGTTTTGGCACTGTGTGCAGGTGCCAAGTCCTGTTGAAAGGTGAAGTCTGCATCCCCATAAAGTTGGTCAGCAGCAGGAAGCATGAAGTGCTCTAAAACTTCCTGGTAGACGGCTGCATTGACCCTGGACCTCAGGAAACAGAGTGGGCCAACACCGGCAGATGACATGGCACCCCACACCATCACTGACGGTGGAAACTTTACACTGGACCTCATGCAACGTGGATTCTGTGCTTCTCCGCTCTTCCTCCAGACTCTGGGTCCTTGATTTCCAAAGGAAATGCAGAACTTGCTTTCATCAGAAAACATAACTTTGGACCACTCAGCATCAGTCCAGTCCTTTTTGTCCTTGGCCCAGGCGAGACGCTTCTTGCGCTGTTTCATGTTCAAGAGTGGCTTGACACACGGAATGCGACACCTGAATCCCATGTCTTTCATGAGTCTCCTCGTGGTGGTTCTTGAAGCGCTGACTCCAGCTGCAGTCCACTCTTTGTGGATCTCCCCCACATTTTTGAATGGGTTTGTCGTCACAATTCTCTGCAGGGTGCGGTTATCCCTAGAGCTTGTACACTTTTTTCTACCACATTTTTTCCGTCCCTTCGCCTGTCTGTTAATGTGCTTGGACACAGAGCTCTGTGAACAGCCAGCTTCTTTAGCAATCACCTTTTGTGTCTTGCCCTCCTTGTGCAAGGTGTCAATGATTGTCTTTTGGACAGCTGTTAAGTCAGAAGTCTTCCCCATGATTGTGGTGCCTTCAAAACAAGACTGAGGGACCTTTTAAAGGCCTTTGCAGGTGTTTTGAGTAAATCAGCTGATTAGAGTGGCAGCAGGTGTCTTCTATATTCAGCCTTTTCAGAATATTCTAATTTTTTGAGATACCAAATTTGGAGTTTTCATTAGTTGTCACTTATGAATATCAAATTTAAATGTAATGAACATTGGAAATACATTGGTCTGTGTGCATTGCATGAATATAATGTACAAGTTTCACGTTTTGAATGGAATTACTGAAATATTTTCAACCTTTTGATGATATTCTAATTTACTGGCCAGCACCTGTATGTTCCCTTTGAAGTAACAAAAATGTACATTAAACTATTTAAGAAATTGTCATTTAGACCATCTTTCTGCTGTCCTCTATGATCCTGTGGGGAACAAATCAGGTCAAAAACGAATATTAGAATAGAATAGGATAGACTATTGATCCCACAGTGGGGAAATTCACTAGTTACAGTGGGGAGTCAATATATTTCAATAATCATTTAGGTATCTTGAATATTTGCACGTTGCAAACAATTGGAGATAATTTGTTTAAAAAAAAATTAAATGATTTTAGGTTCATAAACCAGGTTAAACAAATGTGATTATTACTTTCATTGCAAAACATCGGCAACTTCTGTTTCAGTAAATGAACTGTGGTACACTAGCATCTGTGTGTTTGTTTCCTCTGTAATCAGTCAGAAATTTGTTTACCTCTGCATCTGGTAACTGTTGCATGAGAGCAGCTGAGCACAGATAGATGTAGCACTTTTTTATTAATGACAGCACACTTTATGGACCTTTCTTTGCAAGTGTTTCATGCAGCTGAACACAGTGCAACCATAAAAGTCTGAGAGCACACTGACGAAATCGAACATAAAATCACATGGCATTTATGTAATATCCTTGCATGTTTTGCCAGGTATGTTTGCTGGTATGTGTTTTTTTTTCTATGTTCAGTGATTGCAATTAGACTAAATGGCATCGTTTTGTTGTAAACAAACTGCTGTCGAGTCTCAGACATGATTGACAGCTAAATCGTCTTAAGAGGCATCCACAGGTGGTCTAGCTCATCCCTTTATTAAGATAATGTAATATTTGATTATAGTCGTTCTAAATGTAATTCTTTTACATAATGCTTGTTTAATTCTGAACTTTGTTTTTGCTTTTTGTCATCCTACGTGTAAGCTACAGCAACAGAATCTGATTTAAAATCAGCTGAGCTCTGAGCTGTTGGCTAGATTCACACGAGCAGAACAGATGTTACCAAATCCACCCTTGACGGGTTCTGATGGGAGCACGTTTTATGAAATAATAATTTAAAGGTCACCTCGGTGTGACCATGAGGCTCTCTGCTGATGACCGGTTCTTTTGGTAAATGTCGGCCCATCATGTAGAGACTAGATGTACTTGTCTCTGTGGGGGATGAAGGGTGTCGGTGTGAACTTCAACATTAGAGTGTCACTGATCTGCAGAGCAGATGCAACACAGCAGATCACATGTCTCTGATCTCTGAAACTGTTGTTGCATCTCGTTTTTCTCAGTTGTGGAGCTTTCAAAAGCAGTTTCTTCACTCAGCAAAACCAACGCGCTGACAAAGAAAGTCTGTGATTATTGTTCTTCATTCATCAACATGATGGCTTCTCTTCACTTCCTCTATTGATCATGAGCCTCTTGCCTCATGTTCAACCATGAACCCCCAGAACATCCTGTTGCAGAACAAAGGCGAACACAGCTTTACCTGATTACATGGGTGTTCAGGAATGTTTCAAAGTTGTCGTCTTCTTCCGCTTATCCGGGTCCGGGTCGCGGGGGCAGCATCCCAACTAGGGCGCTCCAGACCGTCCTCTCCCCGGCCATATCCACATTTTTTTAAATATTTATTTAAATTGTGACTTTAGAAGAGTGAAATCATCACTTCATCATAGAGCACTTCAGCATTCCAAGTGAAATGAGAATGTTTGGAATCAGCCATTTGCTGCTCATTTATTTGGGGTTGTTTTGCACCACAAAGGTCATTCTCAGAGTCAACTGTCTCGTCACAAACAGGTTTTGTTTTTCTTGCAGAACTTGAACTCTCAGACAGAAGTCCCAAAAGAAAATGCACGGCCAGCTTCAGCTGAAGGCAGCAGAGACATCCCTGGTGCTCCCCTCCCAACCATTGTTGTCTCCCAGTATAATTCTCCTACACAGCTGCCCAAGGAGGCAGGAATGAATTCAGATCCAAAGCCGTCTGTTAACTCCTCACATGAAAACCGCCCCCAGGATAAACCAGAGGACTCTGATAAAACCCTAACAGCTCACTTTAAAACGTTCATCAGAGGAGTGACCAGATCCAGGTCACAGGAGTCTCTGGTCTCGCCGAGGAGCAGCGTTGATGAGGAGCAGCTGGATGAAAGAGAAGGCTTGCAGCAGGAAGGCACAGAGGGGCGGTCTTTGGTTAATCCCAGTATAAAGTTGAATAAAAAGGAGAAGACTGGTCCTAAGATGTCTACAGGAGCGAACAAGGCCAAAGGAAAGGAGACTTCGGGAGCACCGCTGAGAGGAGAGGAGTCGCAGCAAGGTCAAGGCAACTGGGAGCAGCTTGAGGCAACTAAGGCCATATTTGAGCTGCTGAAAGAAATATCAGGTTGGTTCAGTCTAAATATAAGATGAAATTGTTGTGTATTTTAAATGTTTTATCATACAGCAGTTTTTTTTTCCTTTACTCCTTATTGATTTTTCCTCTGAACTTTTGACAGCTGGTTGTTTTACTCCTGGAAGAAAAGGAAAAACTGCCTGTAAAGACCTACAACTGTCCCCGGGAAGCAAATCCTGCAGTCATTAATCAATGTGGGATTTCTAGTTTTTAGAGCATTGCTTGTTTCTAGTGAACATAAGTGATAGAATGCAGACAGCTGCATCATATTCAGTGTTTTTAAACATAAAATGAAGGTTTATTATTAAAACCATGTTGGGTTTCTAAACTATTCAAAGCGTCAAGGTCTGAAACATTCATTAGATTTTTAAAAAGTGTTTAAATAATGCAGACATGAAGAAGGAGCGACCGTAGGCAAACTTCAGACCGCTGAAAATTTGTTTCACTGAGGTAAAAATTCTGAATATTTCCACCAGGGGGCAGAAAACCCTTCTAAACCTCCCCTGCAGGCTCAACTGGATCTTAAAGTGTTTTATGTTTGTGGGAAGCTTAAGCGTCATTACTCTCTGTCCACACAGGAAACTCGATCCTCATCAACATCTTTGATGCTATTTTAAAACCAGTGATGCCCATCTTGAAAAAGTAAGTTTTATTCCCTTTGTGTTGTTTCATTTCTTATTTTAAACTGCGCACGATCCTAATTCCTAATTCTGCAGGAAAATCAACACTTTCCTGAACAAGCTGAACCCAACAGAGGAGACGATGGCTGCACATGTCGACACGATGCGGAGGAAACTGTGGCCGGAGATTCAACAAGCAGCACCTCCACCTACTCCACCTCCTCGCACTGCTGAGGAGAAGAAAGAGACCAGAGAGCGAGCACATGACCTCATTAACACACGATGTAGGTGACCTTTAGGTGTTTTTCTCTTTAACGATCATGCAGGTAAATCCGACTCTTTGTTTTTCTGCACAGATTCAAACTTCCTCATCCTGAAGAAGACTGATGTGGAGTCTGTGTTTAATATTTTCCAGAACAGCGAGGAGAATCAGTCTCTGGTCTACGTGAGTACCCCAGTGTTTATGTCAGTCCTCCTTTGCTCCACCTTTAATCATTCATTCATTTTTACCTACAGACGCTTCTTTCCTTCCTGTTGGGACAGTTTCTGCCCAACGAGCATTCCTTAGCTGTGAGCGCCGCCATTCTGCAGAAAGCGACCAGCTCCTGCAACGGTTCTGTCAAACCCTGAATGTGTTTTTATTTAAACTATTCTGATGTTTTTAAACTAGACCATCATTAAAAGTCTTAACATGTTTGGGACTATGTGTATGTGTATTACCTCAGACCCACTGTGACTTTTTTCCTTTTGGTGGGTCATCACTGAAGCCAGTCTGGAATACTGTTTATCGAATTCTCTCAGGGAAACAATTTATGTATGTTCTCCCTGCACTTTTTAAAGGGTAATCTTGTTAAATAATGTTGCACTTTGAGCACTATGGTGGTGTTTTAACTTAACGGATTATCCCAAATGACCTTTTCTGTTTATTTAAGGAAATGGCTCAAAATTTCTAAATAATTACATTTATCAAAGCATGAACTGCAGATATCTAGAAACACTTGAAGATGTGTAAATAAAATTAGAATTTATTCCTAATGAAATATATATATATATTGTGATTTTATTTCTTTTCTGTACTTTGCAGAATCTGTTAAAGCAGATTATTTTGGATTAAAGTTTGCTAAATAAATGTTAAACGTGTGTGTGTGTGTGTGGGGGGGGGGGGTAGTAATCTGTTAAGGACACAAGGATGGCACAGCATTTTGATTTGATTAAAATCATTAAAGAAGTGGTAATTTGAAGTCACTTGAGAAGTACAAACCAACGTTGGGCCAGTCCAGTTTGCTGAAGCAACACTGCTGTAACTCAGAATAGTTCTCTGTGGTTTTTACGGTCATGAGCTTTTATGGAAGTCTGCAATCATTGAGACATTCTCTTTATGGTATCCCGTGTCCTCATAGATCCTGACCAGAGCATCCCTAAGTGCAGCCTGGTGATGTCTGATACTAAACATGTCTTGGATCTACCGTTTGATTTAGGTCATGCAAGAATGGAGGCCCATCAGTGTTGCCTATCCTTACATCTTGTAGGAGGTGCTTGCATATTCCTTCACAAACTAAACTAGTTAACTCCATGAAGACCTCTGCATGCGCTCTCGACATCTTAACCTCATTGTTTAAAAATGCTTTTCATTCTTGTGTGCGCTTGATGCTTCTCTGGTTTCTGGTCAGGTCCCTGCTTACTTTAAGAACGCTGTAATCCACCCGCTTCTTAAAAAACGAGTCTCGACCCCTCTCTCCATAGCAGCTTCAGACCCATCTCTAAACTTCCATTCATCTCCAAGATCTTGGAACAGGTTGAGGCTAAACAACTCACAGCTGCTCTTGATGAACATTTATGATAGCTTCCAGTCAGGTTTACTGACTTTCTACTGAAACAGCTCTTCTTAATGTCTCTAATGACCTTCTGACTGACAGTGATACAAGGGACTGTTCTGTTCTGGTCCTGTTGGACCTGACTGCAGCCTTTGATGCTGTTGACCATCACATGCTACTACATAGGCCTACCCAGTATCTCAGCCTATCAGGAACTGCTCTGGAGTGGTTCTTTTATCTGTCTGAGCATTCGTTCTCTGTGGCCGTCTCCAAGGTTTGGTCCTCCGCTACCTTCTTTACCCATGGTGTCCCACAAGATTTTGTGCTGGGGCCTCTGCTCTTCTTTCTCCTATCTGCTTCCTCTTCAGCACATCCTGAACTCCTTTAAAGGAGTCTCCTGCCATCTTAATGCAGATGACATCCAACTGTACATCTCCTTTAAGCCCCATGAGATGTTTAAGCTGCAGCTGTTACACACCTGCTTAGACTCTATTAAAACCTGGTTGGCTGGGAACTTTCTACAGCTGAATGAAGATAAGACTGAGATCCTCATCTGTGCCCCAGACAAGCTGGTTCCCAAAGTCAGACTCTTTGTCAGCTTGCTGGTCAAGTGCTGCTGTCTGTCCTGTACAGGTCTACATAGATGTACCTCCTCAGATTGACACTGACCCTCCACCAAACCCATCTTGCTGAACAATGTAGCAGACAGCATGTTTACTGTAGCGTCCTCTGTCACAAACTCAGAGTGAATCTACTCGTATCTGTTAAAAGCTCAGGATGACAGCGTCTGACCTACAAGCCTTTTGTCTATGGCACATCAATATGTGCCATCTTGGTAGGGCTGCCTGTGTATTCTCTAAGGTCCATGTAACAACTTGTTTCCAGTAGTGACACTGATCCTTATCAAATGCAAGAATACTGAAACGCAGTAAACAAAATGCAAAAGAGCTGCAGATTTAAGATTCAAAAACTTAAAAATCATTCTCTACATACAGAGCATTTAGGAATTATTTTTTTGTGTGGACTCAAACTTTTTTTTGTTTAAAAACAGCACCATAACAAAGACACTTGCCACCCTCCACACCCAAATCAATAACCCAGAATTGGTCATTTAATTTTTTTGTGTGCTAAATCAAAACACACACACACACACACACACACACACACACACACACACACACACACACACGATGGTGCAGTAGACTTTGTTGCAGATGGGAGAATGAACCTGACCTGACTTCAATCCTGCAAGGTGAGAGCAGCAGCTGAAGGAGCTGCTTAGCTCCCATAGCACCATGCGGAGGTGAAGGGGTCGTCCAAAATGGATTTATATTTGGACAGCATTCTTCTGTCACTCATCCTAGGTTCAGGGAGCAGTCAGGATGAAGCCAACTCTCCTCATCTCCAGAGTGTTAATTAGGACAGCAACAAGTTTCATAGAGTTACTCCCGGAAGTTTGACTTAATAGAAGAAACTATTTAAATGTGATGTAATACGTGCATACATCGTGTCTCAGCAGCCTGTGCGTCCTAATCAGTTTTCCTGCAGTTGCTCCTCCAAACCAGCAGGAGACACCACTGTGAGCTACAGCAGCAACCAGCCCGCTGTGTTCGTTCAAAGATGTCTGCGCCCTGAAGGATGCTGCAGACGGCGTGAAGGTTTCAGGACAAGCGACAGGTATGAAAAAAATCTGGACTGATGTTTTAGTAGTTTAACACGGAGGTGTTAGAGGTGGCATGAGGGTTTGAAGCTGAGTGTCTTGTTCGGTGCTGAGCTGCTCCGTGTTGATCATGTGTGAACAGAAGTAGCTGCTGGAAATGACTCGTCTAGATGGATTTTATTGATGGTTCTGTCTGGTTTATAGCTATGTGTGGAATAATATACTTAAATGCAGCTATTGTGTGATTGTAGGGCGTTCTAAATGACCACTCAGTAATGTAGTGAGGTTACGACTGGAGCGCTCTGCGCATGCTCAGTGTTTATATGCCACCCCATATAAATCATTCCAGCCACCCTGACATACTTGTTTACAAGTTTGTCTGAATTTAAGAGGTTTTGAAAGTGATTAGGTTCACCGTGAGGGACTCCTCTGCCAGCGGGCTAAAGCTTGTGCTTTCTGTGAGCTCACAGATCAATACCCTCTTAGCTTTGGGGAGTAAACTGCTCCTAAATCAGCTGGAAGAGCTGGTTATTCATATCTGTGTGTGTAGCAGACAAACAAGTGTAGTATTGTGAATCTGACTGTTCAATAAAAGCTGGTAAAATAAAAAAAACATGTTGCTTTGGCACACATCGTCTTTTAAACGGTTTCCAATCATTTCCTGTGGAGCTCTATTTAGTGCACACTTAAAATCAGATAGTTATCAATTCATCGATAGATGTTCGCTTATTTACATTTTGTTAAAATCGAATTTTGGCCTGTGAAAGTCTAAGGCCTGTTTCACACTGAATGTGGTACAGAGGGGGTCCGGTTATGGACTGCCATTTCCACTGTATGATGAATGTCTCAGGAAATCTGCTCCTACAAGAAAACTAAATAATTAGAAATTTGACAAGTCATGTTAAAATGTGTGGAACACTGAAAACATTTTTAATGAGTATTTCTGATCATAATCACTTTGAGTTTTTCATGCAGGCTGGACATAAAAACTATCTCCTACACCTATCTTCTGCATTAGCTTCTCATAGAAAACAGACGGTGGAACTCAAGGATTAGAAAGTCCTGACAGATCTATGTCACACTGTCACTTAACATTCATGGACTCGCGCTGCTGCGAACCGGTTCCGCCATCACATTCCCGCAGAAACTGGTTGATCACACCGGGGCCAGACTACTAACATGTGGTTTTACAACCACAATGTCCTCGGAAGCAAAAACACTTTTAAAAGGGAGGGAGGAGTCCTAACTGTTGCTGCAGGCGTGTTGTATGAGAGTGCAGTTATATACTGGTTGATGTATTTTTGGGTTCAGTTGCTTTCATGTGGCCTAATGTGAGTCCATTTAAAATGTTAAGTTGTTTGGTGATGTTTTGGAAATGGAATTTGGGATCATTGGAACGTTCAGCAGCATTTCTTGATGTGACTTCATGGCGGTTGCCCAGGGCAACGTCACAAGGAGGGCGGCATCCATTATTTTTTTGTTTTATTTGGTATTTTTCCAGTCATTTTTGGAAATGGTGATTAATTTTGATTAATTCACAGCCTGTGTTTAATTACATTTGAAAATTAGTCGTTTGACATCCCCAATTATAATAATTGTCTACATATGAGATCAAACAAGACAGATGAGAATTGCCTGAAGCTGTTTAACTTGGACCAAGCATTTTAGGTCACAGATAGGTGTAGCTTAGGGTCTCTGTCTATACACCTTATCCTCCCTTGCTCACCCCCTTCCAAAGTATTCTGAAGGCTTCATTTCTGGTTTTTCATTTTTTTTTTAATTAGGCAGAATGAGGTGTTGTCTGGCGAACCGCATGGTACACATGGAAGGGGCTGGGTGGAGTCAACACTTTCTTACTTGCTATGCTAAATGTTCATGTTGTGTCCTAATAGGCTGACTTTATTCTTTATGATCTCCAGGGCAAAACAACAAAACTGAGCAGCTTATTATTGTCAAGCAAATCATGCACACCTCAACAAGCAGCAGTCATCACAAATAGCAGCTGTACGACATTTTAGGTGATACTAGCATGTTGTTTTTCTGCTATTGAACTATTTTCTAATAACGTTGTGTTTAAATGAAGGAAGGAGAGAAAAAATGTTTCCCCTTGCAGTTTTTAAAAATTTCCCTATGTAATCCGATTAATTGATTAATCGTGTCGAGACCCCATCCGATTAATCGATTATCCAAATAATCGTTTGTTGCAGCCCTAGTGCAGAATTTACTTTCCAAAGCTTTCATCTTTTTAGTTAAAGTGCACTGCATACGGAAACATAAACAAATAAAATGCATTAGATATTTCTCACCTGAAAGTCAAAGAATTGCCTTTGTTTTACAATAAAGTCCAAATAAACTCCTCTCTATATTTCATGGTGCAGCTGTGGAGGACTGAAGGGGTCCTTGTCCCTGAGGTCCTGGTCGGTGTGTTAATCACTGCAAAAGGCGATGAGTAATGTAGGTTGTAAGTGAGTTAATATAGTATTTTATGTAAGCCATTTTTATCTGATGTTACGACAAATAAGAAAGCTGTAGAAATGTTTTCTCCTTACCCGTTTGGATGTGATTTATCTGTCAAAAGCCTGAAAATCTAACTTTCCCCAAAGCGCCCTTGTGTCTGCATCATCTCTCCAAGACTTTATTTACGTCCCAGCAGCTGTTTTATTTCCTTTAAGGAGCTCATAAAGAAATGGTAACATACACCTCCCTTGGTTTTGTTTTAACGGTATTCTCATTGCTTTATTGCACATGTGGTGATCAGATAAGATTCTCCTGTAATGTTCTGTGCAGTGGAGCAGAAAAGTAGTCCTTTGCGAATGAAGCATTAAACACAAGCTGAAACAAAAGAGTCTCTGATTTTATCAAAGCACTTTTACCTTTTCATCTCAGGAGCTGTGAGCAGTTCAGGGAACTTAATTATATTCCATCAATTTTTTTTCTTCTGTTTTTAACAACTTTGACTTTCATGAAAAGGAGCAAATAATTGACTGAAAGGTGAAAATAAAATGTTAAGAATTTTCTTTTCCTCCTCATTAGATGCTTGTGTTATTAGTCCCAGGTTTATTTTTTAATAATTAAGCAAATAGTGAGTTATTAAGGCTCTGGGGTCTCATTTGTCAAACATTGCATAGAATCTTTACTAAAACCGTACTTAAGCGCAGCAAAAAAAAAGTACTTACGCCAAGTAGGTTTGTGATCTATCAAACATAGAGTACGCACAGCTGCATGCAATCTCCGCTTCATGAATCAGAAACTATCTACAAATGTTCTCAGCTGCTTTTTACTCACATCCCGCCCTCACCACGCCCACTTATTGCCATAAATGGTCAATGCAAAGTGCCTTGTGGATCTCATGCATATACATAAGCCGGCTTGTTGCAGCATTTCGATCATGACTGCAGATCAAGGAAGCTCTGTTTCTCAAGCAGAAATTCAGGTACATGTGGGTGAGGTGGAGAAATGAAAGGAAGTGCTTTTGCAAAACAAATAAGAGAAAATCCGGAGTGGCACAGCATTGCTGAAGCCGTCAATGCTGATTTCATCGGAGAGATCCGTGGCGGATAAAAAAAAAGATCCGGATCAGGATTCCATCCCCAGACTCCGGGGTGAAAGTCACGCATGCTAACCAGTCAGCCAAACAGAGATATCCCTTATACAAGTAGCCAAGGTGCACGATCAATCAGATCACAGTGACAGGACACTTACACTGTCACAGACGCATGACATTCTGTCTCAATCTGTCCCCCTGCTGATATTCTGCATTCCTTATTGTGTGTGTGTGCGTGTGCGTGCGCGTTCTTGTTCTGTGTGAAAACGAAGCAGTACAAGTGATAATGCTGCAGGATTTCATAATTGTATCCTCTCAGCAGCAGCACTGTAGGTGCTCTCATGTCCAAAATGTGTGTAAGCCAGGTCCTTAGTCAACTTAAAGTTGCGCACATTTCCCCGCTACATTTTCTTTCATAAATCCCAAAGTTTGCGTGCAAAGTTGCTTACACAGTTTTCTGACCCCGTTTTGTGCGTAAGCAAGCTTGATAAACGAGGCCCCTGATTGTGAAAGTGATGTACTTCTCCTGTTTGGCTTCTGGTCAACAGATCCGAATACAGCTCATTGGATCACGTTGTTTTGTACCTGAGAAGCTATTTTAGCCATTCAAAGTGTTTCTTTGTAAAGTTTTATAGATAATTACAAGCCCACCTGTTACTGATAGCATCCTAAATGAGCTCTAATAATGGAGGGCAGGACTGATGAGCTGACTGAGTTCAGCCAAGACTAAAGTCTTCTGTTATAATCTCTAAGTTTACAATATTTAAAGCAAATGTTTAGTTGTAAACGTGATGCTGGTGATATTTTGGCTTGTAAAATATGCAAACCATAAAAATTGCTTCTAAATTAGGACTGGGCGATATGGCCTAAAATCAATATCACAATACACTGAGGATTTCACCTCTAACGATAAGTGGACGGTAACTACAGGTATGCGCAGAAACAAAAGTTGTCCACTAGATGGGGCTGTCACATGTATCACATTGAGTCAAATTTTTACGTGACTCAAGGCGGTACAGCTTCTTAAAGGGACTTGAACGTTGCCAACCTACACGCCCCTTTTCATTTTTTATTTTAAAGGGGCATTATGGAAGTTTGACAGCCAAAACATGTATAAAAATAATAAATTTCTTCTTCATACATTCTCCTGCAATGCCCTGGTCCTGTAGAATGAGCCCTGGCATTTTTACTGTGATTGCCTATTTTTCTGTAAGATCACAGAAAAAGAGAGTTACTCGGGTCGAGCAGGCTGCTTCATGCGCGTTCACGCTCAGGCATAGCCCTCCGAACCGTTATTTGAACGTTGTTTCAGCTGTCATCAAGAATATAAATGTTACAGATGCGGGCTGTCATGCAGAAGACCCGGGTTCGATTCTGGATGTGACATAGTTGTTTTAGAGTTTCTTTTTTACATTAATGATATATTTTTTCACAGTAAGATGCCCAAATTTTTATTTGAGACTCGCCGAACGGCATTGAATTCACAGGTAAAAAAGATGTGGGTTCAATTTTCATTTTGGAACAATTTTTCAAGCAAGGGAAGGGAATGATCTGAGCATGCAGGAAGACTGACCCATCATAAAACTTTGTCGGCTGTGCTGAAGAGAAAGGTACAGAACCAAATTATTTAATTAATTAGCTACGCATTCTCCTGTCCTCTGTCCTCCTGGCCACACACACGCACGCACACACACACGCACGCACACACACACACACACACAAGGGACTGTCTCAGCTGTTATTTTCATTAAGGAGTGTACACGTACAGCATGTGCGCCTCGTGTACGAGCCTCCTATTGAAGCTGCCGTTATGCATTTGGCCTGAGGGGCAGTCGCAAGCATAAAAATTCAAAACTCCGTAAAGTCCCTTTAAAATTTATTCACATGGGGGAAATTATCTCTAAGAGTCAGAAATTTTGATAACGATAAATTTTCGATTTATTGCCCAGTCCTAAAATGTATTTTATAATAAAAAGAAACATGCATGCAGAGTTTTCCCAACACTGTTTTACTGAGGACAGCTTCCTGGACGGTCTGGGCAGCCAGATTGTTCTTTGTCACACAAATGCCAAACGCTGACACGTTTGACATACAATTAGTAATTGATAATTACCATAACTTTGCAACAGTTTGTGCCATCAGATTAATTCAAACTGTTTTATGAATGAAACACTTTTTAAACCTGGAAGCGTAAATAATGGACACTACAGATCCTGGGTCAGTCTAGAGCCGCAGCTTTGGTGATGACATGATTGTGTTGTCTAAAATTGCTATTTGATCAATCCAATCCAATCCAATTTTATTTATAAAGCGCATTCACAAGGCATTACAACCAAACAAGGTGCTGTACACTAAAATGTTAGTTAATTAAACAGGCGTTATATAAACATGTCGAACACAGATAAAAGATAAAAAGGAAATACAACAAAATTCCCAAAAACTAACAGCTAAAAATCCATAAGACGCAGGGAGAATAAAAATGAGAAAAAACATTTTAAAAAGAGCCTCAATAGTACGGAAGTTGATATTGTAAAGTCCATTTTTGAACAGTGCAGATGTAAGTGATGGTCATAATTATGTTGCATAAGCTAGGTTGAAGTAGTGAGTTTTCAAGCGTGATTTAAAAATGCTAGCTGTTGGTGCTTGCCTCACTAGCAGTGGTAATGTGTTCCACAGCTTCGGTGCACAGACAGAGAAAGCCCTTTCTCCACGGCTTTTTAAACGTGCATTTGGAACAGCTAGGAGGAGCTGTGATCAGGAAACGATGGATTGTTCAGCCTTACCCTGGCTTTCCACTGTGGCACGTAACGTATTAGACAGGTTTAACCCGTAAGCTCACTTCCAACCGAGAGTCTTTCAGGTGCGAAACGGCAGCAAAAGCGTTCCACGCAGCTGGTCTATTGAGGTTGCAAAATGACCAAAGAAGACCACAAGTGATTCCTAGCCTGGCAAGCCAGACTAAATAAATAAATTATTTAGTAAATATATTTTTTAAATATACTATTTAGTCTGGGAACTCTCGGCTGTCGGTCATGGGGCGGATTCTACTGTTGTGTTTGTAGGGTTTGGTAAATTGAGTGCTTTAAGAGCTCAATATGCATTACCTCTACTTATGACCAATAAGCTGTGATACTCTATATAAATATAGAATATCAGCCTGCTTGGTCTTCTTTACTGTATTTAATCAGAAGATTCTAGGAGTCTTTGTTTATTTAGGGATTGTACACACTTCGTTTTGATTCAGAAAAGAATCAGGTTTATAAAAGTAAGTAAGAATTTATTTTACAAACGGTTAAAACATGACAGGTTAACTAATAGAGCTGCACGATATTAGGAAAACCTGTGATATTCGATAACAGTGCTTCATATTGCGATATCGATATTACTCACGATAAATGAACAAATACTAAAGTATGCAGTGTTGATGTCGTCTGGCGTGTGACGTCTGCTCTGGGTTCAAAGCAAACAAAAACTAATGCATGAATTCCATTACAGCGTACCATTTTTATTGCAAAGATATGCAGCTGCACCTGCTACTGTATTAGCAGCAAAACAACAAACTGCATGCATGCAGTTTCTCAGTGACTTTAAAACATCACCTCCACCATAAAACTTTTTCTGATGCTCCAAATACAGAAAAACATCCCTTACCAGGGTTTTTGAATAAATAAATAAATCAGAAAATAAGTTTAAATGTTAAATAATAGTTAACATCACTTAAATGCAACAGCAAATTCTCTCATTGCTACTGAGCATTTTCTCCACTTATGTGGTTATGATATAAGGCTGTTGCTGCAATTGGGAAGTGAACTGTGCTGGCCCAAGATTTTCTGAGGGAAAGAGAAAAACAATTGTCTACCTTTCAGAAGAGGAACTGGTAAAAAACTACATGGAAAATATGTGAAAATGCTTGGTTTTTAACCCCAAATTGAACAAGTTTACCTAGATCTTAAAAAGCAGCTCAGATGATGAAACTGCAACTATGATTCTGATAACAAGCTAACAAATTGAACTAAGATAACCGGCTAGCAGAGCTTCTGACTGACAGTTTATGTGCAGCAGCAAATCAACTATCCTGATTAACAAGGTTATAAAAGCTCATAAAGGAAAAATCACTTTGATGTGTGGGGGAACTTTTCCAGGCCCTCTTTAGCAGGGTGGGACTGGGAGGAGAGTGCTGTAGCCTTTTAGCTGGAAGCTAACCGGAGCCTGGGGCTAACACTAGCGACATGAAGGTGGGTTGGTTCACCGGCACATGTCGGAGTCAGCCCGGTAAAAATGATTAACGACACCGAGCGGAGTCACGTTCACGTTTGAAAGCAGCGCTGAATCCAGAAACATCAGCACAAAGTGCGTTCGCTGCTCTGAGCCATGTGTAATTGTTTAGTCACGTGAACTGTGAATGAAATCATCTCAGAAGTGTAAATGTGTGTGTTGTGTGTACATAATAACATAAAATCAGCTTTAGTAATTTTCATTCTATACAAAATCTGCTGATTTTAGAAGCATTAATGTCAGTATATCGGTATTGGCAAATAGCGGCTATCGGCCATAACGATCTTAATATCGGGTATCGGTATCAGCCCAAAAATTTCATATCAGTGCATCACTACTGCTTACCGCGGCTACAGAGATTTCACAGGTAATGACATACTTTTAAAAAAATTTTAAGCCTAGTTTATAATTCTCCATTAGCTTGAGTGTGGAGTGGCGCACACGCACTGACGTAGATGTTTTCCTTTCAGGCTCCTTCATCATCCTTCCTCCATCGCAATAAAGGGTATAGCACTTTTCTGGGGTATCTTGCCACCATCACAGTTGCATATCTGCGGCAAGGTAGTGCATTTACTACGGTGTTAATGTATTTCAGATACTTTTTTAACAAGAACAAATTTGTTCCCCAATCTCCTCCACCTCTTCATGTGATCAGCACCTCTAAACCCACGTTTCTTGTCTTTTCCACCCACGAATAAAATGCTTGCTGCATATCTTTGTACCCCTTCAGTCACGGGTGAATGAAACATTCATATTGTCAAACTTCTTTTGCGAGGCATTCATATTTTGAGGGGTCAATGGCGGTGCTGTTGACTAATTTAAAGGAAGCAGCATTCTGACCATCAGTCTCCGTCGCGTTGAACAGATAGGTCAAAAGTTGGACATGTCTTCTTCACCCTCAGCGAGCCTGTTGGAGAGCCCATGTGCCAATGCATAACGGCGTTGCGTGTCTCCGCACCGACACACACGAATAAATGTAAATTAGGCTTTACTTGTTTGCTTATTTTTACTGGTTTAATTTCCAGATGTTTTGCACAGATTTTGTTTTTGACTTCTTGTCAGGCCCGATCTGAACTACGCAAGTTGATGCGTTCTGGAAATGTACTGTGTAAAAAAAAAAACACTTCTGAGACTCGTCCAACATGAAACACTATGCGGCAGGTGGAAATGCACCCATCCACTATGACAGCACCTAAATACTGTGTACTACGTCTCACAGACACTTAACCTGGTTAAAAGGCTCAGTTAGACTAACCATTAGCTCATAAATCCTGCAGGATTGTTCAGAAACATATTTACAAAAGTTTTGAGTGTTTAGAAGAAACACACAAAATAGCCTCATCAGTTTAACACAACGCTGGTTTTATCACTGGTTTTATTCCTTATTTAAAAAAAATGCTGAGTCATTATCTGACTGCAGCTTCAGTATGTGTGGATGTCGTTTTGCCCCCTTGTTACCTCTGCTGCCCCTTTAGGAGGTCAGTGAGTATCCACTTGCCTAGCTTAGTTATATATTGATGATACTCCCCCTCGAGGCTGATGAGGTCCTGCTGCAGCCGGACCGCAGACCCGTGGGGGGTGCTCATAGCTCGAGAGGTCAGAGCACTTACTGTCACTTTTGACTCGTCGTTTCTGAGCCGGATTTCTAAAAGTTTAATCTTGTTGTTTCTCCTGTGTGCAGTTGTCAAACTCTATAACTCAGTTTTCTTCTCCTCTTGTTGCATCACTTATTAATATAACTTTTAAAGAAGTCTTAAAGTGCGAGTGATACGAATCAGTTTATCTCCTTCGAATTTGTGGACTTAAAATCTGAAACATTCACTTGCGAGATGGAAGATGAAATTTGCGCCCGAGCTTCTTATTTTGTTCTTGCATAGTTCTTTGCAGAACAGCCAGTTTAGATGTATTTTGTGCTCCAATACCAAAAAACTCTTGACACACATGTAGCCACATCATACAGAACAACCTGCCTGTCTGGAAACAATCTGAAGCCAGAACATCTAAGGTACTCTGTGTGATTCAGCGTTTGTTGCTGCTTTTTGTTGCTTTTTTTTAGGGTTTTTCAGTTTGCAGCACCTTGCTGTTCAAAGACAATGGGGGAGGCAAATGTAAATCAGAGGAGACTGTAAAGAAAACAGCCTCTCTGGGATTTGATCACAGCCAGGCAGGAATTATACATGCAGCTTGTTTTGGCTGGAAGTCATTGCTGTATGAGGTCGTGAGTTGAACTTGCGCTGCAGCGGGGGGCGCGTGCTTCATTGTGTTCTACAAACACAACATGGAGGGCAGCTGCACCTTCTCTATCCACCACTATGCGTTTTGTGGCCCTCAAAATAAAGAATACAGTGTGTTTGTGAATGCTGCACATTAGACAACGTTAGAGATTCTTTGGGTTTTTAGCCTCGGGAGGACCTATAGGCATGGAGTCTGCCACATTTTTGATAAAGAGACTCATTTCTGTTTTTCACTCCCACTAAATGAAATGTTTCTGAAGCTGCAAAGCCCATTTGACCCCTTACGCAGTGTACTTATGAAATTTGAAAGAAGCTTGTGCTCACGGTTGAGATTTTATTTCATATCTCATGTTGAGAAGAAAGCAGGCCTGTTTGGGTCTTTCTCCTATTAGTGGAAATAGTATAAAATAAGTACGCCGCTTGGAAACACATAACCTTTACTTCCAATTTGTCCAGTTTGATGGTTATTGTTATGACCTATCGTATTTCCTCTCGTTATTTAACTGCTACCGGTCAAGTTGCTATCTTCTCACTGTAAGGTGCCATATGTTTCTGAAATGCTTTATTCTCCAGCAGAGGGAACGCTTCGCTTTTTTTACATAAAGATTTTTTACTTTTTTTTTACATAAAGATTTCATGGGAAAAAAAAGTAAATTTTCAATGAGAGGTGTGGAGTATGTTAGAAACATGAATAAACGAAGCAGCAAACAGACTGTTAATAGTGTCTGGATACTAGTGATGTACTGATATGAAATTTTTGGGCCGATATCCGATATTAAGATCACTGTTTTGGTCGATAACCGATATTTGCTGATATCGATATACTGACAATGCTTCTAAAATCAGCAGATTTTGTATAGAATCAACATTATTAAAGCAGAATTTACTTTATTATGTACACACAACACACACATTTACAGTTCTGAGATGATTTCATTCACTGTCCACATGACTAAACAAATACACATCACCCCCCTCACCCTCTGAAACAGGCAAACAAATGGAGACAAGATGGAAAAAATATCTGTTGTTATTATTGGCCCAGTTTTATTTATCGAACCGATACCAATATGTTAAAAAATGACTAACATCAGCCGATACCAATATTGATGCCGATTTATTGTCCATCCCTACTGGATACACACAGGCAGCTCAGCTAACCTGGGCTTGACTTGAATCTGCACCGAAGGGCCTTGAGTGTCTGTTAGTGCTTGTTTTTGTCTTCTTAAACTTTTGCATTGCACTATCTTCTATTGGGAAAAGAGAACGAAACTCATCTGTGGGTAGTCCTGTTGTCTAGTAGCTCCGGTTTGGGCCAACTGAAAACAATAAGTGCAACCAGGGGCTGTGAACGAGCTGTTTCTCCCCTCCCTGGAAACACTCATCAGGTGATCTAGGTGGGGTGTGTGAAGACACTCCGGGGTAAAGACATACACGTCTACCTGCTCGTGTCCACAGAGCAGGTACACAGAGCAAACAAACTCGACCCAGACGCTGCTCCATCGACACCTTGCAAAATGTGCCATTATCCTATACCTGTGATCACTGGCTTCAGAGGAAGGTCACACACAGCAAACCGCTTTTGCAACCTTCAAAACCTCCGCTCGCTAAAACCAACTCCCCCCGAAGACACCCACCTGTCTATGGGACTGTGAAACTGCCAATCAGCTGCAAACAAAGCAGACTTCATTACCGCATCTGCAAACCACCTGTCACTCGATGCACTGGCTCTCACGGAGACCTGGATCAAAGCATGCGACAATGCTACCCCATCTGCTCTCTCAATTAACCACACTTTCTCCCACACTTCTCGTGTATCTGGCCGAGGTGGTGGAACGGGCATGTTAATTTCCAACAAATGTATATATAGTCAGTTGCTACCCATCACTAAATACAACTCCTTTGAATACCATGCCATCCAGGTAACTGTACCGAAAAAAATCTTTTTGGTTGTCATATATCACCAACCCGGTCAACTCGTAGACTTTCTTGATGAACACAACACTCTGCTCTCCTCCATTCCTGAGCTACAATGGTCCTTGGAAACATGAATATTCACCTGGACAATCCCAGCTCATCAGGCTTCCTGTCACTAATGTCATCATTTGATCTAAAACTAGTACAAAGTCCTCCAACTCACAAAGCTGGAAAAGCACTTGACCTCATTTTCACCAGAAACTGTGCCATAGACACAATCTCTGTCACACCGCTGCATCTTTCCGATCATTACTTCATCCATTTCAGCACGAATCTACAAGGGAGGTCCACTGCTTCCTCCCCAATGGTCTCATTCCGCCGCAACCTCCATAATCTGGCACCCAACCACTTCTCCTCTCTTGTTGCCTCCACTCTTCCATCTCCCAGCACATTCTCTGCTTATGAAGTGAATGATGCCACCGAGTCACTCTGCTCCACACTCTGCTCTTAACAACTTGTGCCCTTTAGCCACTAGACCAGCTAGATCCTCTCAGTCGCACCCTTGGCTAAATGTTACCCTCCGGTCTCTACACACCAATCTTAGAGCTGTGGAACGGAAATGGCGCAAAACAAAAGATCCTGGTGATCTATTGACATTTCAGGAATTACTGTCCTCATTCTCTGCCAGCATCACTGATGCAAAGAAAGCTTTCTACACTGAAAAAATTCTCAGCTCTACTGACTCTCAGAAACTATTTTCAACATACAAAACTCTGCTCAACCCTCCATCCCCACCTCCTACCAACAATCTATCAGCTGACACCTTTGCCTCATTCTTCACTTACAAAGTGGCAGCTACTCAACTGGCCAATCCTGAACATTCGCTACCATAAACTCCTTCTAGCCCGACCATCTCAAGCCCTACTGCTTCAATTTCCTCTTTTTCCCCTCTCACTGAGAACTGTGTCCAAGCTTCTCTCATGCAGCTGCCCTACTACATGCCCACTTGACCCCATTCCGACTAAGCTGCTCCAAGCTATTGCTCCTACAGTATATATCGCACATGTGATCAACGCTTCACTGACATCCGGTACATTTCCCACTTCTCTCAAGCATGCTCAGGTTAAACTGCTGCTAAAAAAAAACATCACTTCCTCCAAATCATGTGGCGAACTACAGACCTATCTCTCTCTTCCCTTTTCTGTCCAAAATCATTGAAAGGGTGGCTTTCAAGCAGATCACAGAATACCTCTCACAAAACTGTCTGCTTGATCCTTACCAATCTGGGTTCAAAAAGGGCCATTCCACTGAAAGTGCTCTGTTAGCAGTGACGGAATCCTTAAAAGAAGCTAGAGTGACTGCCAAATCCTCAGTGCTTATCCTGCTCGACTTATCGGCTGCATTTGACACTGTCAACCATGGCTTCCTTTTGTCCACACTCTCTAGCATGGGCATCACAGAGAAAGCACACGCCTAGTTTGAATCGTACCTCACAGGACGATCATTCAGTGTACCTTGGCTTGGTCAATCCTCTACCGTGCACCATCTGCCACAGGAGTCCCCCCAGGGCTCTGTACTAGGACCTCTTCTCTTTGCCATATACACAACCTCACTGTGTGAGATCATTCAATCACATGGCGTCTCCTACCACTGCTTTGCAGACGACACCCAGCTCTATCTGTCATTTCCACCGGACGACCACACTGTCTCTGCACGAATATCAAACTGTCTCTCTGACATATCAAATTGGATGAAATCCCACCATCTCCAACTCAACCTCTCTAAAACTGAACTACTTGTCATCCCAGCAAAACCATCCATACAGCACAATATCTCAATCCAAAATGACTTCCTATCACTGGCTCCTTCAAAGGCAGTTCGAAATCTGGGTGTTGTGATTGATGAACACCTGACCTTTAAAGATCATGTTGCCTCTGTTGCTCTTTCATGCCGCTTTGCGCTGTATAACATATGCAAGATCAGACCATACCTAACACAACATGCCACCCAGCTCCTGGTGCAATCTACTGTCATCTCCCGCCTTGTTTACTGCAATGCCCTTCTAACTGGTCTTCCAGGCTGTACTGTGAGACCTCTTCAAATGGTCCAGAACGCAGTGGCATGTCTGGTCTTTAATCAGCCAAAAAGAGCACACGTCACCCCTCTGTTCATTGAGCTCCACTGGCTACCGCTAGCAGCACGCATCAAATTCAAATAGCTAACACTAGCACACAAAGTCCGAGATGGTACGGCTCCCATCTACCAGAATCCTCTTGTAAAGGCTTACGTCTCGGCCCGGCCGCTCCGGTCATCACAGGATCGTCGGCTAGCGGTGCCTACACCACACTCAGGACAATCCAGACTCTTCTCATGCATCGTTCCACAAATGTGGAATGACCTTCCAAGCACTACCAGAACAGGGGCTTCCTTTTCAATTTTCAAGAAACTCCTGAAGACCCTGCTCTTCAGAGAGCATCTTCTTAACTAGCACCCTCCCTGCACCGGTCCCCCCTCTCTACTGTCCACTCCTTGTTCCCTCCTCTCCATGATTCAAGTTGTTGTTGTTATTGTTGTTGTTAGCCTCAAGGGCAACATGCCGATTATCACTTGTAAGTCGCTTTGGACAAAAGCGTCTGCTAAATACATAAATATAACCTGTAGCACCCACATTAGTGTCGTTCTGTTGCATAAATTGCGGGAAAAAACAAAGCTGTCGAAAATATAATTAATTTGCATATTACTGTGAGAAATTCAGATGGTTGTATTCAGCTCCAGAGCTGCAGGTTGCTAACCTTTGACCTTGGTTTTACCTGATGTTGGACTCTGATGTTAAACTGTGTTCTCTTCACGAGATGTTTTAGTTATGCTCAAAGATCAGGGGTCAATGACCTGCAGCTCCAGAGCAACATGTCAGCTTCTGTTCAGCGATTTCCTGTAATTTTGACCAGATATTACAGCAACCTGATAAATGCCTATATGTAAGCTTATCCATTGAAAATTGAAGTTTTGTTAGTTTTGCTGTAGAGTTTTTAGCTGAACGTGTGTAGGGTTCAGAATAAACTAAAATAGTTTGGATTTTCACCAAACATGTAATTTAGATCAGTAGTTCTCACCCTTGGTTGGGAACCACTGCTTTAGATTCCATGATCAGTTTTATTGTGAAGAATCCAATACCCGTCTAAAAAAAGGTCACTCATATTTTGGTCATAACATATTTTGTTAGACCACCTTTAGCTTTGATTACAACACACATTCACTGTGGCATTGTTTCGATAAGTTTCACCAAGATCTTGCGTTGATGGTAGAGTCTGACCGCTACACAAAGCCTTTTCCAGCACCTCCCAAAGATTCTCAATGGGGTTAAGGTCTGGACTCTGTGTGGCCAATCCATGTGTGAAAATTATGTCTCCTGCTCCCTGAACCACTCTCACTATCTGAGCCTGATGAATCCGGGCATCATCATCTTGGAATACGCCTGTGCCATGAGGGAAAATGGAACAACCTGGTCCTTCAGTATATTCAGGTAGTCAGCTGACCTCATTCTTGGAGCACATCCTGTTGCTGAACCTAGATCTGACAAACTGCAGCAACCCCAAATCATCACACTGCCCCCACAGGCTTGTACAGTAGGCACTAGGCATGATGGGTGCATCACTTCATTTGCCTCTCTTCTTACCGATGCACCATCACTCTGGAACAGGGTCCATCTGGACTCATCAGATCAGTTTTTAATAATGCGTTGGGCAGCTCTTAACCCAATTTTAGTCATTTCTGCTATCTCCTTTGATGTTTTCTAAGGAGATTGATGCATGCCAATGATCTGACCCTTCTCAAACAGACTAACATCTTTTCCACGATCACCAGATGTGTCTTTCGTGGTTGTTTAAGAAATGAGAAGCTGCTCATCTCACCAGTTGGGGTTAACTAACTTGATTATCACCCATACAGTAATTATCCAATAAGAGGCTCCTACCTATTTGCTAAATAAATTGCAGGTGGCGACTTATTTTTTGACCAGACTGTGTATAAACTTTCCAACACACAAAAGTCTCTCTCCAAACCCATCTGAAAATGATCATTTTTCCTTTTTTACAACACAATAGTGGAAAAAGTTTTAGGTAGTTTTTCACATCTTTTGGATTTGGAATTAACTAAATTCTAGGATATTAGTCTTTTTTTGAAAAAGGTGAGCAGCAACACAACAGTTAAGAAAAATAACACAAAGAAAAAGGTAAATAATGTAAAACTCAAAGCTTGGCATAGCTTAAATACTTTCATGTTTATTTTAAAGGGGCATTATGGAAGTTTGACAGCCAAAACATGTATAGAAATAATAAATTTCTTCTTAATACATTCTCCTGCAATGCCCTGGTCCTGTAGAATGAGCCCTTGCATTTTTACTGTGATTGCCTGTTTTTCTGTAAAATCACAAAAAAAGAGAGCTGCTCGGGTCGAGCAGGCTGCTTCATGCGCGTTCACGCTCATGCATAGCCCGTAGCATTTGCTATCAGCAGCTTTAGCAGCAGAGAGTGAGGTAGTGCCAACTCAGCGACTTTGTCGCTGTTCCTAACGCCTAGTAATGAACCTAGCTACATTTCTGAGGACCCTTAGCTACTTTCTGTAGAACTTTCTTCTAGATATTTCCTGCAAATTAGCAACAAAATAGCCATTTTCACTCCAAACCGTTCCTTGAACGTTGTTTCAGCTGTCATCAAGGATACAAATGTTACAGATACAAATACATCACTGGCGCTTTAGCTCACCTAGAAAGACGTCGGACTCTCGTGCAGAAGACCCGGGTTCGATTCTGGATGTGAATATGGTTTAGTTAGTTTATTTTTTACATTAATGGTATTTTTTTTTTACAGTAAGATGCCCAAATTTTATTTGAGACTCGCCGAACGGCATTGAATTGACAGATAATAAAGATGTGGGTTCAACTTTCATTTTGGAACAATTTTTCAAGCAAGGGAAGGGAATGATCTGAGCATGCAGGAGGACTGACCCATCTTAAACCTTTGTCGGCTGTGCTGAAGAGACAGGTACAGAACCAAATTATTTAATTAATTAGCTGCGCGTTCTCCTGTCCTCTGTCCTCCTGGCCACACACACACACACACACGCACGCACGCACGCACGCACGCACACACACACACACACACACACGGGACTGTCTCAGCTGTTATTTTCGTTAAGGAGTGTGCACGTACAGCATGTGCACCTCGTGCACGAGCCTACTATTGAAGCTGCCGTTATGCTTTTGGCCTGAGGGGGTAATCGCGAGCATAAAAATTCAAAACTCCGTAAAGTCCCTTTAAACAACCAGGAACGTGGTGCACTTGATTAGGAAATAAAAAAAATACTCATCCTAGTAGAACATAAACTTCTGACTTTATGAGTCATGTTAATTTACCATACCATACAAACTTTATTTACAAAGCACATTTAAAAACGGCATGGCAGCCGACCAAAGTGCTGTACAGAATAAAAAGTTAAAACACAATATAAAACAATACACAGTCAACAATAAAATACACAACAAGGCAGATAATCATGGTCAATAAAAAGACACATTGTAAAATAATAGAAGTCAGGAATTTAAAAATGCCTGGTCGTAAAAGTGAGCCTTAAGTAGCTACTTGAACCGGAGGAGGGATGGTGCCAGCCTCACTGAAAGAGGAAGAGCATTCCAGAGTGTCGGAGCAGCATAGACAAAAGCACGCTGCCCCCGCGTTTTGTATTTCATTATTGGAACGCGAAGCAGCAGGCAATCAGCAGATCTCAACGCCCGGTTTGGCACATAACGAGTCACAAGATCAGACAGGTAATCCGGAGCCAGACCGTTCAGGGCCTTAAAAACAAAAGTCAGGGGTGTTTATTAAAAACCTGGCTGCCGCGTTTTGTACAACCTGAAGCCTGTTAAGAGCGGAGACAGGTAAACCAATTAAAATGGAATTTGCATAATCCAGTCGGGAGACGATAAAAGCATGAATTATGGATTCCAGGTGTGCTCGTTTCATGATTGGTTTTAAGCGAACTTGTCTGCGCAGCTGATAAAAACACAATCTGACCACTGCGTTAATCTGAGGGCCCATGGAAAAGTGTGTATCCAGTTTCACCCCCAGGTTGGTAACACACTGCTTGAGGTCATATGGGAGAGTGTCCAAATCGGAAGATAAGTGTGTGGTTTTGTTAGGGGTCATCAGGAGTGCCTGAGACTTAGAATCATTCAGCTTAAGGAAATTGTTGGCAAGCCAAACCCTCACTTCAGCCAAACATTGGTCCAGAAGAGAGAGGGAGCCTGGTTTGTTCAAAGCCAGGTAGATCTGGCAATCATCTGCATAAATATGATAGCCCAGGCCATATTTCCTCAGGATGAAGCCCAGGGGGAGGATGTAAATTGAAAACAGGATAGGCCCAAGCACAGATCCCTGCGGGACTCCCCATGGAAGTGGAAGGAATGTAGAGGAACAATTACTCAACTGAACCTTGAAAAATCTGTTTGACAGGTATGAGTAGAACCACTGAAGCGAGGTACCCATAAGTCCTACCCATGACTCAAGTCTATCCAGCAAACTATCGTGGTCAACGGTATCAAATGCTGCAGAAAGATCTAAATAGCAGGAGCAAAACAGGCGACCCAGAGTCAGAAGCCACCAGGATGTCATTGGTCACGCGAAAAAGGGCTGATTCAGTACTGTGAAGTGGCCTAAACCCAGACTGGAACACATCAGTATTGTGAAGTGGCCTAAACCCAGACTGGAACACATCAACCAGAGAAAAGCTATTCATGTGTGCTGTAATCTGTGAATAGACAATCTTTTCAAGGACCTTAGACAAAAACGGTAATTTGGAGATTGGCCGGAAGTTTGCAAGGTTTGAGTTGTCTAAACCAGGTTTTTTTTTTTAGATTGGTTGCACAACCGCCTTTTTTAAATAAGTATGAAACACCCCAGTAGCCAAGCTAGAGTTAAAAATGTCTAAGATGGCGTGGCCCAAAATAGGGATATCACCCACCATCCTCTGGGGGAGAGGGTCCTCAGGAGAACCTGCTGGTTTCATATTTCCAATCAGATCTGACAATTCACTAAGAGATATGGGAGTAAAGTTACAGAATGAGGGAGGTTCTGGTGGTACATCAGGACAGTCAGATCCTGGTTGCACAAGACTATCCCTAATGTCCTGGACTTTGTGAAGAAAGAAGGTCTGGAGCTCAGCACACAATGACGCAGAGGGATCAACACTACCAGGTTCAGTTATCGACAAGATGGAGTTGACAGTGCTATAAAGTTTATGCTGATCACCCTGGTGTTGAGAGATTATGCATGCAAAGTATTTTTTCCTGGCCGATCTGATATACAGTTCTGGTCAGAGGTTTACATACACTTGTAAAAAATATAATATAATGGCTCTAATGTGTGTCCCGTTAGTTCTAAAACTCTGATTTTTCTCTGATAGAGTGATTGGAACAGATACTTCTTTGTCACAAAAAAACATTCATGAAGTTTGGTTCTTTAATGTCTTTATTATGGGTTAACAGAGAAAAGTGATCACATTTGCTGGGTCACAAGTATACATACAGCAACATGATCTAGCAATTTTGGTGACTTAGAAACGTGTCAGTGAACTGAGCTTCATAGCATGGCCTCTTAACTTCTTGTGAGTGATTATGAGTGACTACAGCTGGTGACTTCTCTTAGGCCAGGTAAATAGGGCTCATTGGATACAAACGCCCACAAACGCTACAATGGGAAAGTCAAAGGAGCTCAGCATGGATCTGAAAAAGCGAATTATTGACTTTAACAAGTCAGGAAAGTCACTTGGGGCCATTTCAAAGCAGCTGCAGGTCCCAAGAGCAACAGTGCAAACAATTGTTTGTAAGTATAAGGTGCATGGCACTGTTTCATCACTGCCAAGATCAGGAAGAAAACGCAAGCTATCACCTGCTGCTGAGAGAAAATTGGTCAGGAGGGTAAAGAGTGAACCAAGAATCACCAAAAAGCAGATCTGCCAAGAATTAGAAGCTGCTGGAACACAGGTGTCATTGTCCACAGTCAAACGTGTTTTGCATCTCCATGGACCGAGAGGCTGCCGTGCAAGAAGGAAGCCCTTGCTCCAAAAGCGGCACCTTAAGGCTCGACTGAAGTTTGCTGCTGATCACATGGACAAAGATAAGACCTTCTGGAGGAAAGTTCTGTGGTCAGACGAAACAAAAATCGAGCTTTTTGGCCACAATGCCCAGCAATATGTTTGGAGGAGAAAAGGTGAGGCCTTTAACCCCAAGAACACCATGTCTACAGTCAAGCATGGTGGTGGGAATATTATGCTGTGGGGCTGTTTTGCTGCCAATGGAACTGCTGCTTTACAGAGAGTAAATGGGATAATGAAGAATGAGGATTACCTTCACATTCTTCAACATAACCTCAAATCATCAGCACGAAGGTTGGGTCTTGGGCGCAGTTGGGTGTTCCAACAGGACAATGACCCCAAACACACATCAAAAGTGGTAAAGGAATGGCTAAATCAGGCTAGAATAAGGGTTTTAGAATGGCCTTCCCAAAGTCCTGACTTAAACCGCATTGAAAACATGTGGACAGTGCTGAAGAAACAAGTCCATGTCAGAAAGCCATCAAATTTAACTGAACTTCACCAATTCTGTCAAGAGGAGTGGTCAAAGATTCACCCAGAAGCTTGCCAGAGGCTTGTGGATGGCTACCAAAAGCGCCTAATTGAAGTGAAAATGGCTAAGGGACATGTAACCAAATATTAGCACTGCTGCATGTATATTTGTGACCCAGCAAATGTGATCACTTTTCTCTGTTAACCCATAATAAAGACATTAAAGAACCAAACTTCATGAATGTTTTTTGTGACAAAGAAGTATCTGTTCCAATCACTCTATCAGAGAAAAATCTGAGTTTTAGAACTAACGGGACACTCAGTAGAGCCATTATATTATATTTTTTACAAGTGTATGTAAACCTCTGACCACAACTGTAGGTCAAGGGCATCCATCATAAGCTGCTGTGAGATTAGTAGCTTGTCCTTTTTCCACCTTATTTCCAGCGAACTACAACGCCGCCTGAGGCTGCGTGTTTCATTGTTCAGCCAAGGATCAGAGGTGGTTTTCTTACGTTTAAGTTTAAGGGGAGCGACTGAGTCCAGGGCAACAGAACAAGTCAAATTAAAAGAATTTAAAAGCCCATCCACATCCGTGGTGATCCCAGATGAGGAAAGATTAGATAATTCAACCTCCAGGATGGACAGTAGTGAGGCAGTCGTGGAGGGAGAGATGTGCCTTGAGTAGCGACGAGCCTGCCTTCTCATCACAGGCATGGCTCAATGCTAATTACCTTTCATGGGATAGATGTTACTTATAGGTTGTAGACCCTGCTGCAATAGAAGAGAAATGTGGCTGATTTTAGACCTCCGAGTATGGCTATGCAATCAATGCAGTCTGTATTTTCAACTAGGGCTCCAGACAATCACAAGAATGAAATTAACAAAAACAACATTAGATATATTAGATATTATTAAAATCATTTTGGGACATTTCAATTTTACTAGCTATCTTATTTTCCATTCCATTTTTTTCCATTCCATTTTCATCCGCTTATCCGGATGCGGGTCGCGGGGGCAGTAGCTAGCCTAAGGCGAGAGGCCAAGATTTCCCTCTCCCCAGCCACTTGGGCCAGCTCCTCCGGGGGAATCCCAAGGTGTTCCCTGGCCAGGTGAGAGACATAGTCCCTCCATCGAGTCCTGGGTCTACCTTTAGGTCTCCTCCCAGTTGGACATGCCCGGAAAACCTCATCAGGGAGGCGTCCAGGAGGCATCCTGACCAGATGCCCGAGCCACCTCAACTGGCTCCTCTCGATGTGGAGGAGCAGCGGGTCTACTCCGAGCCCCTCCCGAATGACCGAGCTTCTCACCCTATCTCTAAAGGAGAGCCCAGCCACTCTTCGGAGAAAACACATTTCGGCCACTTGTATCCGCGATCTCGTTCTTTCGGTCACTACCCAAAGCTCATGACCATAGGTGAGGGTAGGAATGTAGATCAACCGGTAAATCAAGAGCTTCGCCATCTGACTCAGCTCTCTCTTCACGACAGACAGGTACAACGCCCGCATCACTGCAGATGCAGCACCAACCTGCCTATCGATCTCACGCTCCAGTTTTCCCTCACTCGTGAACAAGACCCCGAGATACTTAAGCTCCTCCATTTGGGGCAGGACTTCATCCCTGACCCGGAGAAGGCATTCTACCCTTTTACGAATCCATCTTATTTTATCATGTGCAATTTTTCAGCACAAGTGAAGATGTCAGACAAACAGAGAACACTTGCAATTTATTATTTATGTCAAGAAATATGAGTTATTTTCATCACTGATGATTTTTGGCAAGGGAAATTATCATTTTTTGCCATTTTTGGGTGTTTATGAATGTGGAAGAGACCCAGCATCCTGTGATGGGACTAATAACATCAAGAGATAATAAAGTAATATTTAGGTCAATTTAACCCTTTACAGGTGACCAGGACACTGTAATCAATTTTTGGCAAGTGAAATTATCTTTTTTTTTTGTAATTTTTGGTGTGTTTATGATGATACAGTAGACAGTATGAGTACAATAACATCAACAGATAATACATAAAACCCTTATTTGATCACTTTTAGCCTCCATGAAAAACTGAGCGATTCAATCACTTTTCGGCAAGTAAAATGCCATTTTTATTGTCTACAATTAAATCATCAATAAAGAATTTAAAGATATTTTGAGGCGTTTCTTATAGGTAAACAGGAGGGTTTAGTCACTATTTGGCAAGTGACAATCTTAATTTTATGTGCTGAAGAGCTTTTATCTTGTTACTTTTAAATAGAGCAAAGTAATGTATAGATAGTAACCTACACAGTGACATTGTAAAGCCAAAGCTAGATAAGTTTAAATACTATTTTTCAAGTAAAAATGTGCCCCAAACTAGTTAACTGTGGCTCCATGTCAAGTGGACTAAAGAAAGGAAGGGGGGGGGGGGGGGGGGCAAGTCGCTGGAGAATTGTTTATTTCCAGTTATACAACGTTTGACTTTACATTCAATACAGGGCACCATTTTACACTGTTTATTTATTTTTAGTATCAAGGCTGTAACATAAAGAAAGCCAGTTCTTACCACAAACCATCTTTCAATCGCAAATATTGCAAAAAGGATCGATATATGCTCATTGTGAACGTTTAAGACAAACAGCAACACTTAAAACAACTTCCAAACTGGAAAAAACTAAAATCCGCAAAATCCCGGGGAATTTCGTCTAGAAATGCTATTACCCTAACCGTGCGCGATCCCACGGTGGCTAATCATTTTTTGGCAGCCAGCCAGTCGCTTTTTGGCAAAACAACCCGTTTTTTAGCGACCAACACATCACTACATCATTCCCCTTCCTAATGTTGTGAAGCACGGTCCAGAGCGCAAGCAGAGTGTTTAGCTTACCTGCTGGAAATGTCAATGACAGTTATCCAGAAAGTAGCTAAGGGTTACCAGAGATGTTTCTGAGGTGGTCGCTAGGTATTTTTAAGATTTAAAAAGTCAAGAAGGGGGTCTGAAAAGCTGTTTAGAAATAGCGTCAAAGTCGCTAAGTTGGCAAGGAGCGCTTCATTTGCAACTCAGAGCAGCGCAAGTGGGGGGAGCAAATAATCGGCTTGTTTTGTTTTTATAATCGTTCAAAAATCAGATCGTAATTGGGATTAAAATTTGATTAATTGAGCAGCCCTAGGTGTGTATATTGTGATTCAACCAGGTTATTACAAATATTGACACACATTAGTAATGTGATATCAAATGTCAATTGCCCTGATTCAGGAAGAAGTTTAAAAACAAATGTTCTCTAGTTTTTGTTCCTTCCTTCTTTTTAAATCCCAGATTGATGATTTTTTCAGCCGTTTGCATTTGCTTTTAGAAAAAGGATCTTTAACTTTAAAAAAAAGAATGTTTAAGCACCTCCATTAACCTATTCTTGATTCATTATTTCTCAGGGTTGTGGAGAGCTGTTTCCTTAATATTTAACATTTTTACCATTTTAATCATGAAGTTGGAAACATTTCTACTGTATTTAAATTATATCTGATGTTTTACTGGACTCATCTCAGTTGGAAGCTGCATAATGTCATAAAGCAGCATGCATTAGGGAGTTGAAGGGTGTTGTGGCGCAGATCTCCATCATGAGGGTGTAAAATGGCAGCAGCTGGCTGTGAGACTAGTGGTGGGGAGCCTGAAGTCACTGATGTTCCTGCCAGAGGATCACCGTTTGTGCCAGGAGCTTCAGTAACTGATACGCCTGCAGCAGCAACACTCAAGTCAAGCATCTGACTGGACACCTGTCACTGCAGTCTCTCCAATTATTTCTTGAATTGTTACGTCCAAGACTCCCATCTCCTCTGGTCCTTCTTCTCCAGCTGTCATGTTTGAAATGTTTCACCAGAGCTGAGATTTTGATTTCTTTCCTGTAGCACTCATATGACACTCTGACACACCTACTCTGTTAAAGCTTGCAGGACAGGTCCGTTTCACCATTGTTGAAATTCCTCTTCATTTTTATTCATTTTAGTTGCGTCTTCTTAAACTCTAGTATTTGAGCGATCGCCTGTCCTTGTCAGTCAGTTAGTTACTTTTCTCTGTTATACCATATTTTCTACTTGAGATAAATACACTGCCCAGCTCAAAAAAATAATTCACCACCACCCAAAAAACGGTCACACACTCTAATATTTTATTAAACCACCTTTAGTTTTGATTACAGCACACATTCACTGTTGCATTGTTTGAATAAGCTTCTGCAATGTCACCAGATTTATCTCCATCCAGTGTTGCATGAATATTTCACCAAGATCCTGCATTGATGATAATCTGACCGCTGCACAAAGCCTTCTCCTGCACATCCCAAAGATTCTCAATGGGGTTAAGGTCTGGACTCTGTGGTGGCCAATCCACATGTGAAAATAATGTCTCATGCTCCCTGAACCACTCTTTCACTATCTGAGCCCGATGAATCCTGACATCATTATCTTGGAATATGGCAGTGTCATCAGGGAAGATGGAATAATCTGGTCATTCAGTATGTTCATGGTGCTGCATGGTGGGACAGTTGTTAGCACTGTTGCCTCGCAGCATTAAGGTTGCAGGTCCAAAACTCAGCTGCAGCCTCTCTGTGTGGAGTTGCATCTTCTCCCCATGCAAGCGTTGGTTTCTTCCGTGTACTCCAGTTTCCTCCACAAATCACAACATGCCCTACCGGTTAAAAATTGTTTGTCACTTTGGTTAAAAGTGCCTGCCAAATAAATAAACATAAATATATTCAGCTGGTCAGCTGACCTCATTCTTGGAGCACATCCTGTTGCTGAACCTAGACCTGACCAACTACAGCAACCCCAGATCATAGCACTGCCCCCACAGGCTTGTACAGTAGGCACTAGGCATGATGGGTGTATCACTTCATCTGCCTCTCTTCTTACCCTGATGCACCATCACTCTGGAACAGAGTCCATCTGGACTCATCAGACCAGTTTTTAATAATGCGTTGGACAGCTCTTAACCCAGTTTTAGTCATTTCGGCAATCTCCTTAGATGTTTCCTCTGCTTGATGCCCGCCAATGATCTGACCCTTCTCAAACATCTTTTCCACGACCACCAGGCTGATTGCCTAAAGTCTTTAAACACTGCTGATGAAGTTGGAGGAGGGTTTTGGGTCATTATCACATTGAATGATGGATTGGGATCTATTCATAGCATCCAGCATAACATTGCAGAACCCAGTGATGGCAATCCTTCCTCAAAGTTTCTGAGCTCATCTGTATTTTACCACCATGCTGTGCAACACAATAGAAAAAGGGGTTTCAAGTAATTAGTTATCCTTTTAAAATTATAAGCTTTGATTAGCAGTCATACAGAAGATTTATGTATTATTCTGTTGCTTAATTGCATAATTTGAGAAATTGTCTCACATTTGATTTCTTTCGCTAACCTTTTAAGATGTTTCATAAAACAAAAGGTTGTGAAAGGTGTAAATGTACACACTAAGGTTTTATTTTAAAGCGGATAAATCCACAGTATAAGAGTGTGTGCTTACATTTGGCTTTGGTGTTGAAAATTATTGCCTGGCATTAAATCAGAGACAGAGGCAGCTTTGGATTACACACCTGAAAGCTCAGAGGTCTGATGGCTGCCTGATTTGCCTCTGAGCAGCTTTACTGAGCAGCTGGTGGTTTAAGACCACACTGAAGGGCACATCACTGTGAGTTTTGGGCAGAAAATGTTCTCACAATGCAAAGATGCAAAGACTGCATCAGTGACTCTCCATCACAAACTCGTTTGACCTTTTAAATCCGAGCTGAACACTGCTTTCAGCTAATGTTAGCCCACGTAGACACCAAGATCAGTGTGTAACCACAAGCCGCATGTAGAAATATCCAAGTTTGTTTGTCCACCAGAGCAAATTAGTTAATCTTTGCAAAACCTCTTGTTCTGTACCAGTGTGGAAATGTGTTGTTTTAAATCTAATGAAGATAAAAAGCGTTTAATTTGTTAAAAACTGGGACTCATGGCAGATTCTTTTCTGTGCTTCTGGAGACTGAAAAGCAGCTTTTCATGTTTCGCTTTGTAAAACATGCCGAACACAGAACATTTCACCCTGCAGTTCTGGAGCAGTGATTAAATGTTTGACATGAATTTAAATTGAAACGATCCCCTTCGGAATACATGTTTTAAACCTTAATATGCGCTGAAGGTTTGATTTAAAGCAGCTCCTGCTGCTTTCTGCTTGTTCCCTAGTGCAGAGCTAATGAGATTTGATGTAACATCAGACTGTTTGGAGTAAAATGAATTTAGGACTTAAAATTGGGGACGTAACAAGATGTCTAATCCCCAAATGCACAGCTGAGCTGAGATGTTAGACCAGATTGTGGAAGTCCCCCTTATGCTTTGGTCCTCAGGGATCATTCCAGGCACTTCATGAGCTCTTGCTTTTGTTTGACTGGCCTTTAGCACTTGGCATTCAGTGATCAATACCTCCAGGGTTGAAGTTTGATGGGCTGAATACTAATGTAGGGGAACGTCTCGGTCATACGACGGAGTTTATATCTGATGTTGCGTCTTGATCTTATTGAGGCGTCTTAAGAGTGTGTCGGCAATGGATCACAGTCCAGAACATTTGCTCTGTTTGGTCACTGCAAAAAGGCTCATTGATTACAGATAAGCTGTGGCTCCTAACTCATCTAAACAGAAGCTGCAACCCAGAATTCCCTGCTGCCGGTGAAGGACTCTGCTGTGTTTGTTCTGCTGTTAATACAGATTTAGTGTTTTCATTTATTGAAGGACACCAGTCACTTAAAAAAACTCGTAATAGTGTTTTTATGCCAAGATTGGCAGGTTTATTTAAAGAATGCAAATTCACGGACTAAAATTAAATCAGTTTATGGGGGACGTGTTAAGAGTCACACACTAAGGCTTGAATCTTCTCACAACCAATGCAAAAGCGAGAACAGCCACTAGATGGACTTCTAACTTAAATCTGAGCATATGATTGTCAGAAGACTTGCACAAGGCGAGAATTCATTTTGTTCTTTTTTCTTAAAATTATAATCATGATGTTTGGAAAAAAACTCTTGCAGGTTTTTATCTGTTTAACACGATAGAAACAGAAAAATGTCTTCGTTTTTTGAGGCCACGATACGAGACAGGAATAAGAATACTTCAGTTCCTATCAGAGTGACAAAATTACACCCTCAGGACAGGAAATATCAAGTAATGGATCTCGTGTTTCTGAGCAAACCAAGGTAGAAACTCGCTAGAATAAATTCAGTCTGTCAAATTAAATCATTCTAATTAGGCCAGGGAATTATCAGCTTAGCTGCAGATATCGTGTTATTGCAATACATGAGAGGAAAGGAAGTCAAAGAAAAAATAGAAAGGAGTGCGGCTCAAAAAAGACTAAAGCAAGTAAAATCCTTAGCCTGAATTCTTGTACAACATGCTAGCATAAACTGATCAGCTGAAATATTAAATTAGTCTGCTTGGTATTGATTTATTCACTCATCATAATGGCTCCTCTGTGTCCTGAAGATGTCTCTCTGACTGTTTAAACTTCCTCTGAACAAAACCTGCCCTGGAGCCATTTATGTGTGGTTCACACATTAAAATTGAGTCATTTGTAAAATGTCCATCTCTTTACTGATTTGTTTTTCTGATGACACTCTCGAAAGAAAAACCAGACTAAAACATCATTTAACTGTCAGAAGTAACCAAGCTGAAACCGTGTGACGGATGCCGAGTCAGTGACGGATCGTAGGGACAACCATTACAGTTTAGTTTCTACCTGAAGTAAAACTCAACTAGTCTTGTCAGAGACTCTTTTGTGAAAGAATTTTCTTATATCCAGCCCTGCTAATCTGTACGTTTTACCAGTTAATAAGTTAGATTTTTACAGCTGATCAAGCTGCAGGCTGTGAATTTTGTTACCATGAGAACCATGCATTCAACTGGAGGTGCAGAATAGATTATTAGAGTTCTTCAGGGCGTCGCTGAGATGTCCGATCAGATCTGGGGTATTCAGTGGCAGGATGGCAACGTTTCAGAATGTTTGTGATGATTTTTGAACGCTCTCTAAAACAGTTTATGCAGTATGTCGAGTTTCATTATCTTGAAGAGGCCGCTGCCATTGAGGAATGCCACAGCCATGAAGGACGTTTTCTAAGTCTTTGGACATGAATATAGAAATTCTCCTCTGTTTTAATGCTTTGCTGAGCGGTGTCCACTGTCCTGGATGCATATCTGTAATACAACAGAACATTGTTAAAAGTATCAACGTGTTTCATGAAAGACAAACTTATTCATGTTTTATCGAAGTAGATGTCTGCATTTGTGCTTCAGTATTTGATGATCAGGTTAGACTGATGTTACTGTTACTTTACAATAGGGCTGGGGGTAAACGATTATTTTTAAAACGATTATTCTGACGATTATTTTATCGAATAGTCGACTATTCTAATGACTATTTAGAAAATTAATCTAATGATTATTTTTCTATTGCACAATTAACAAAAACCAGAAAATCTCAAATAAATTCCTCAAAAAAATTGATAAATTGGTACTGTAAGAGAATAAACACTACAGGCCTTCCATTTTGTATAACACTGCGTTTATTGTGTTGGTTGGTTATGTTCTGGTGACGTGTAGAACTTGGGAGTGCAGGCTGCTGCCTGAGAAGTGGTAGAAGATGGAGTGTCTCCATGCTGCTTTGTTTTGGTCACTTATGTGCGTGAGGCGAGTGGTCTTACGGGTTAAACCAAACTCAGGTGATATTTTACACTAAACCGAAAACCCACAAGACTCTAAATGTAATAAAAGGGAGATCTACACCACAAAAAAGATGAACTCTAAACCAAAACGTAACAGCTTATCCCAACGCAAGAAGCTGTTAGCGAAGATGCTAACAGTAGCTTTACCAACATTAAGTTCAAGTTACCAAGTTTAAATAAACCAAAAACACCCAGCAGCAAACAGACCAGCACGGAGGAGAGACTGCTACCACCAAAACAGCTCTCCTCATGTCTGAAAGAAGCTCCTTAATGAAAGGAGAAGCGCTCCCGGTGATTTTCTACATCTGCGATAGACACGAAGCAGCGCATCTGACCCCGGAAGTTGTTGTCCGTTGCCGGGAGACGAAGGCGGGCAAAACGGGAAAATAATCTAGTAGTGGACGGACGTTGTTCCGGGTCTTCGGTATTTGGCGGAGATGTTAGTGAAGGCGGAGAAGAGGGCGAACTAGAGGAAAAACAGGCAGATTCCTCTTCTATTTACAAACCCCTGGGGATGCAACAAGTGGGCGCGGTGCGTCGACTTCCGGATCTGACGTCGACAAATTTTTGGAATCGAGCCGTCGACTTGTCGAGGCTTCGCTACAGCCCTACTTTACAACAATATAGAACTGACCAAAGTGCTTCACAGCATAAAAATACATAAAAACTAAATCTTAAAAACTGGAACTAAAAGACTCGTGCTGAGTTAAAAGCCAAAGCTTAAAAATGGTTTTTTTTTTGAAGAGATTTAAAACCAGACAGAGAAGATGTCCACCTAATATGCAAAGGCAGTTGCAGAGCCTAGGGGCTGCTCCATAACCCCCCCCCCCCCCCCCCCGTCACCTCTGGGCTTACGTCTCATTCTTGGTAGTTAGCATTGTGAATCTTTTGGTGTGACATTGTTTAATATTCATCCAAGTGTTGAAAGCAGGTGATAATGTTGTATAGTTTGAATCAAATATCTCATGAACCACTGCATTTATTAAAACAAACAGAAAGTAATTACGGGATGAACATCTGATTAGTGATTAATTTGAAGTCTGTCCAGTTCAAGATGATAGAAATACAGTGGGTATAGAAAAGAATCGCCTACCTTTGCAATAATTAAATTTTCTTTCCTTTGCATCCCCAAATACAAACAAAATATCTTTTACCAGCTTTACTTATCCAACGCTTTAGTACATCCAACTGTAAAAAATCACAATCACAGTTCATACATTTTTTCTAAAATAAAAAACAAGAACTACTGAGCTTAATAAGCATCACCGCCAAATGTCAATATTTTGTTGGACCACTTAAAGCTTTAATAACAGCCTTGAGTCTGTTGGGAAACTTATTTATTGACTTAGCACATCTAGATGATCCATATTCGCCCACTCTTAGCCATTTTAAGTTTGGTCAAATTGGATGTTAGGTGTTACTGGACTACAGTCTTCAAATCTCTCCACATATTTTCAGTGGATTTAGGTCTGGGCTCAGTGTCCTTCAGTCACCGTGTGGTCAGTTTTGCTGTGTGCTTCAGATCATTGTCATGTTGAAACCAAGTTGACATCTTCTACTTTCTGAATTTGATGGTATTTTGCACCATTCATCTTCCCTTCTACTTCAACCTGAGGGAGTACAAAGGATGCAGCACTTCCATGCTTTACTGTATGGTGTGTTGTAATGATGAGGTGCGTTGGATTTACTCAGGGTGAACCATTTGGTGTTAAAGCCAAATACTTCAAATTTGGTCTCATCTGACCATGCGACCTTTTTCCCTTGGGCATCAGAATCTCAGAGGTACATCCTGGAAAAGCTCAAACAAACTTAATGTTGCCTTTTTTTGATTAGTTGCTTTTGCTTTTTGCTTGCAACCCTCCTAAACAAGAAACATCTGTCAATCAATCAATCAATCAATACTTTATTAATCCCAGAGGGAAATTAGAGTTTCAGTACACACAATTCAGAGATCAGACATACATGGGCAAGACACATGACATGATTTGGTGACTGTGGTCATTCGCAACCCGAGTCGCGCTACCTTAAGAGATAAGAGGGTTACATGAGGATTGGTTCAGGTGGAGGGAAAAAAGGCACTTCAGAGTTACCCTCCACCGGGAGGGCAGCTTTGCTATGCAAAAAAACACCTCAAACATATAGGCAACAGACTTCAGACAACACAACATAACATGAGACTCCAATAGGAAGGCGGGGGGGGGGGGGGGGGGGGTCCTGTTTCCCCCAGCGAGAGCAGCCATTTCAGGCGCTCATCTACTGTACAGTCACAGGTGGGAGGGAGATCGTGGGAGAAGCGAAGAGCACATTGACCCCTCCAGCTGATGACCTCGCCAGGCTGAAGTCCACCAATCCAAAGGTGGGGGGGTCGGGTTTTCACACGTCTGTGGAGCGTTAAAATTGTTGTCAAATTCACAGAATGACCACTCTTTGCCATAAAATCCTGTAACTTCTTCAGAGTGGCCATCGACCTCTTGGTAGCCTCCTAACAGCTTTATCCTTGTTCTTCCAACCAGTTCGGAGAGATGACCGGGTCCAGGGAGGGTCCTTGTAGTGCCAAACACTTGCCACTTGTTTTACTGTGCACCTTGGGATTGACAGTGCCTTTGAGAAATTTTCATAGCATAGTGGCCTTATGTCTGTCCACAACTCTTTCCCCAAGCTCTGTTGAAAGTGGCTTGCCACCTATAGTCAGTAGTTAGCTGTACTAATAAGCAAACGATGCTCTGGAACAGCAAAATTGCTATATCTAAAGATGCAACAGTAGGCATCTGATTATAATCAACCAATATCCACCATAATCAATTTCACTAGTGATTGAACTAAAAAATATCATTTAATAATTATTTTTTATTTGTGAAATCACAATGTCTAAACAGCAATTAAGATCCAACAATTTTCTGGTTTTTGAACTAACCATTACTAAGTTCCAGTTCATATAAAATAATATAATGACAGATCACCTATTGCCGGAGTAGGCAACCCTGGTCCTAGAGAGCTGCAGCCCTGCTTGTTTTCCCAACTATCTTTGTTGTTCCTGCTGTTGATTAACTGGATCAGGTGTAGAGGCCGGTCTATATGGGTTTTTTAAGGCCGATACCGACTTTTAAAGAATTTTGTTGCTAATGGCCGATATCTAAAGCCGATTATTAAGGCAGATATATACGTTTTAGCAGCACAATGATTGTGAAAGACAACTGAACACTCACTCTGGGCAATATAAATTACAAAAGTCAATACATCTTTTAATACCGTAAATCCTCCAATACAGGCCGGTATTCAATTAAAGGCCGGGTCTCCAATTTTGGCCGGTGTCGGAGTCAGCGGAGGTAAATAATGGCCGGTCTCTTATTGTGGCCGGGTGGAATGTGGTGACAAGCAAGTATGAGCGTCCCAGCGGCAGGGTTATAGTGCCCAAATCAACCAGCTGGAGGCAGTAGAGGTTCACGCGGACCTTTATTGGGCTTTTTCTTCAACGCTTTGTAACGCTACAGACACGATCCTCTATCACGCTCCTACCACACAGAGTCACGGTGTCAGTTAACCATGCTAATTCAACCCGCTCCACAGAACACACATCACCTTCCCTGTGGCTTACATAACACTCACACAACACGCAAATCAGCACATAGGAACTAGCAGAACGATAGGAAACACATATAACACAATACCCAGAATGCACCTGGCTTACAACCCCAGCCAGGTCATTACACTATCAAGTTCAAAGAGAACGTGCTGATTATGCTGCAGAACACTCTGGAGAGCAGCAGTAGGGGGTGTATGAACTAGTCAACTTCACTATACAGTAATCCCTCGCTACTTCGCGGTTCGTTCATCGCGGATTCGCTGCTTCGCGGATTTTTTCTTTGGAGCATTTTTCAGGGGGAATTTGCAGATTTGCGGTATTTTTCACTGATTTGCGGTATTTTTCTATGCGAAATATCAAGAAATTCTTGTTTTTTTTTTCATCAATTTCATCATAAAATGCACTTTTTGTAATAAAACTAAAAAAAAACAAGTAAAAAAATTTTTTTCTTGAGTTTTACCCACAAAAAGAGAATGTGATCATACGATAATTCAATAGGGAGCGTGGTTTCACAGACGCGGAAGTGATAGCGTCGGTGAAACGCCGGCTGATCTAGGAAACCCCCGAGCGTTCGAGCGTCAACGAAGTGACACGGAAATGCCGGGCTTTCCAGAAGTAAGTAAGATAACTTACTATGATTGTTCGTTGGATTGATCGGTAGGTTGGAAACTCTGATCATGAATCTGAAGAAACGATGACTGAGTGGTGAGCTGGAAAGGCGACTTCCGTTTATAGCCGCGGTTTGTGACGTAGGTGCAACGTGGAGGGAATCCCCGCGAGGGGCATGCTGGGAGTCCCTACTTCGCGGATTTTCACCTATCGCGGCCAGGTCTGGAACGCATCTACCGCGATAAACGAGGGATTACTGTAGTGACTTGTTATGCCTGTCATCGACTAGTCGCTGTCACGTGATAATGACCGGCAAGATGCAGCCCTCGGAAAAGACAGCAGCCTGCTGTCAGCAGGTGACAAGCTCCTGCGCTCGGGGGGTGGGGGTGGGGGTGGGGGGTGGGGGGCAACGCGCTGTGCCAGACCGTGTACTGACACGCGATCGTTCATGTCGGTTCATTTCCTTTAATGTTTTCTGTCTTTTATTTGTGCCTGATGTGTATCGCTGCTGTGGAGCGGGGCACATCAACTTGTCCTCAGACGCACAGATCACTGATGCGCCCGGCAAGCAGGGAGCGCTCCGCTGTTTTCGCGGTCGGTAGATCTGCCTCCTGAGCACAGCCACAGTAACAATCAGGTGTCGCCACCTCAAAAACTAATTTAACACGCGATCGTTCATGTCAGTTCATTTCCTTTAATGTTTTCTGTCTTATTTGCACCTGATGCGTTTCGCTGCTGTGGAGCGGGGCGCATCACCTTGTCCTCCGACGCACTGATCACTTATACGGCCGCCAAACAGCGAGCGCTCCGCTGTTTTTGCGGTCGGTAGATCTTTTAGAACTGCAGTTCAAAGGCAACTCATGAGGTGAATATATATGAACCCAGGTAGCAGTTTTTCTTTAGGATTGATAGGAGATGCAGGAAGATAATAAACAGACAGGACAGAAAAATAGTCAAATAAAAACAAGTTAGTTTTGTACCTGGTGGTTGCAACAAACAGATACCATTGAAGGTAATCAGAAGTGAGGAACAGAACATGAAATAATTATTTTAATGTTTAGAGCAGCAGGAACTCCGAGAGGCTGCAGGCGCATCAGTGAGTTTGCGGCTGCTGCGCAGGGGGAGGGGGGAGAGGACTGAAGCAGAAACTACCGTTGTTAAAAGAAATGTGTTTAACTTTGAAAATGTGGGCGCAATTTTAATTGTCAAAAACTCCAGCGAACCATTAGTTCATTTTGCTCAATTAGAAATAGAGGCCTGCCTCTAATACTGGCCCTCCTTCCAATAAAGGCCCGGAGCTTGATGAGCTTGAGTCAAATAAAGGCCCGGGCCTGTATTAGAGGATTTACGGTATTTACTGAACTTGAAATATAACATCAAACAAACTCAAAACATTAAAAAAAATGGTGTGTTGGGGTCCTTCGGGTCCTTTCTTTTTAGTCTAATAGTGGCGGCAGTTGGCCACACAGGTGCCTGATTAAAAAAATAATAATTTTATCGGCTTCTAAAAATAATTTCGGCCGATATAGAAAAAATGTAATATATCGGTCCATCTCTAATCAGGTGGGTTTAGCCCATTTTTGAAGCTGCAAGTTTATGCATGGCTGGAAAACATGCAGGACTGCAGGTGTCGGTACAGGATCTGCTCGGGTGCAAGATCGGCTCGGGGTCCTTCAACTGCCGATGACGTCAAAGTACGGCAAACCCACTCAGACAAAATACACTACACATCTATACCGTTGGAAAGAATTTAGCAGTTTCGTTATTAAAATAATGTTTCTTAAGACGTAAGTTTGTGTTTATAATGGTATTTGTAAAATAAAACACTATATTGTATTCATAATGTTGAACTCCTCTTTGAGCACATCCCTTGAAGGATCATAGGTATTAGCAACACCTGTGAAATTGTATTTGCAGGAAAGAAGTGTGTCCCGTTTATTGAAGTATTTTGTGTTTAGTTTTTGACGTCTTGTCCATGCGTAGTTCAGTTACGCTCATAGCTGCTATAGCCAAAACTCTGGAGTTTAAAGTTTTCTGGCTTTACTAAAATACCTGTCTGTACTTATTTGATTGATGGTAGTTTTACTTTCAATTAGACTCCAAATGTAATCATTTGACACGTTTCTAATTCATAATTTGTAAGAATGTAATCGGTGATATTAGCATTAGCATTACTATGGGTTTTTCCACGTATATTAGCGTTGCGCTAACCACTCGCTGCCAAATTGCAGCCTTTGCGATGAGAAAATCTCCTTTTGTCACATCGCAATTTAATTGCACATGCAGTTAATCGTTTGGCCCTAATATACATGCAGCTCTATTCTAAAAGTGTATTTTCAAAGAGGTAATGATGGATTTCTTTGTAAAAGTTGTCCATCTTTCCAACAGAAAAATTTGCCTGGACCAACGTAACGTGATACCAACGTAACGTGAAAACGTAATTCCGTAAGTTTCATGTTCAGCCAATCAACTACTTTGACGTCACCGGCAGTCGACGGACCCCGAGCCGATCTTACACCCGAGCAGATCTTGTACCGACACATAGGGTTGTCACGGTATGAAAATTTAACCTCACGGTTATTGTGACCAAAATTATCACGGTTTTCGGTATTATCGCGGTATTTTTTAAACGGTGTTGCATATGTTCAGAAAGCATTGATAGTCCTGTTCTACACAAACTGAAATAGTTTTGAAAAGGTTTAACAGTGTTTATTAAACCTAAAATAACACAAAGCCTTAGCAAAAGTGCAACTTTTCACAAGTAAAGGAACAAATAGCTTCTTTTTCTGGAACATGTTACAGTAGTCAGTGCAGGTTTAAATTATACAAATCCAAACATTCAAAACATAAACAATATGTAAACAAATCAAAGAAACACCACTTGTTTTCTCATATACTTGTTTTCTTCATTATCAAAATGAAAATCTAAAACTCCAGTCCACACTTGACTTGAGCACTGTACAAGTCAACCTTAAAAAATATGTATTTAAAATAAATAGCCACTTTAAACAAATTACTAAAATAACTACTACACTATGTAATCAAATCCAAATGTTCAAGTATAAATGGCATTGAATAAGTAAACAAATCAATGACAAGGAACTAATTGTATATTTCTCTTCATCATCAACAAATAAGATGCTTCATCCAGCAACAGGGTGTCCGTGACACGGTTTAAATGCTGGCAGAGGACGCTGTGGCTGCAGTATATAGTGTCTCGTTGCATTCTCCCTCAACCAAAAGTCCTCACGTCATGCATTTAAGCTAAAATGCTAATGTTAACTTACCTTGCACTGGCTGTAGAGACGTGGGTGATCGTCACACAGATGTGCCATTAGATTCGAAGTGTTACCTTTTGCAGACACTTGTTTCCTGCACGTTCTGCAAACGGGATAGCAGTCTTCTATTAACTGTCCCTCAGCATTTTTCAGAAATCCCAAATATGCCCATACTTCCGATTTAGTCTTCTTTGAGGGCGGATGGATGTCCTGGGCGCTGCCGTCTCCTCCTTCGGCCATTATTTCAGCTTCAAAGTTTTGGTGCCGTTGCAAACTAAAAAGTGCGTGTGCCGCGCCGCGGGAACTTCAGCTGAAGCGACGGTGGCTGGTAAGGGTCATCGCGCCGAAACCGCGGCCACGGTAAACCCACCGAGATAATATAGTTTTTTAAAAACTGGACGGTTATTTTTATTGTCAACTTTTTTACCGGGGTTTACCGCTATACCGGTTAAAGTGACAACCCTACCGACACAGGCTCTTTAGGACCAGGGTTGCCTAACCCTGGCCTATTGGAAAGTGTTTACTTTCAGACTTATAATTTTTAAGTTCAATAGATTTTTGTCCAAAATCATTTTAATTATAGGTCTTTAAGATAAAAGAATCAGACAGAATTGGTAATGGTAGATCAGAGCCATACAATAATCATTAATCTGCCTAAACAAACCATTCAGCCTCAGCATAAAATCATCTCATTAAAGAATATGTTAGATTTTTTTATTCTAACATGTTTAAATGTTTCTTTTTACAAGTTGAAGCAAGGGTCATATGTGGAAATAAAAATACAAGTCTATGAATATTTTTCTGGAACGCATTGCACCAAACACAGTTTTACATTAATGTGTGTCTGTGAGCAGCAGGTGTTGTGTTGAGCTGTGTTGTCAGTGCAGAGCTGAAGATGGTGGATCTAACTGGGGAACAGAAGCCAGCACAACATCGAATATGAAGTGAGGGCTTAGGGAGCTTTTACAAATTGCCCCATTCTGTAATATTATTAAAACTCTTTATCACCACAATCACATAGAACATTAATGTCTCCTGTTTATGCTATATTATAAACATGTATGTTGGTATAATTTGGTTCTCAGAGTAACTTTAGTTGTAGAGGATTCTTATGTTTGTTGTTTCACAGTTGTCTCCACACAGGCACCAGCATTTTCCCGGCTTTGACTTATTTTTATTAAAATTAGGCTGTTGTCATGGCAGGAGTAATAAGCGAAGCAGGAATACCCTGCTTGTTTTTTTTTTTTTTTTTTTTTTTTTACATAGTCTAGAGAAATGTCAAACAGAAAATCCCAGAGACAGCTTCAGGCAGCTGAATGTGTCTGTTTCAGGATAATTGGAGGCAGCCTTTCTAGCGGTTACATCTTATCAGAGACACAAGGACACTAGCCTCTATCAGAGCTGAGCTGAATCAGTGGAAACGGTAGTTTCATCTAAAATCTGAAAATAATCCGTCTTTAGTGTAATTCTGGTGCACAGACATGTCACCAGGTCTCCCGCATCCATCACGGCCTTATTTCTGCTACAGCAGCTCTAACACTTCTGCTGCTAAAAGGAGGTGGAGTGTGGGATTCACAAATTGTTTATAGAAGTTATTGATCCTGGGAATCGGAATGTTTTTCCAACTTCACTAAACCCAAACAACCATCTACTGAATTTTCTCTAACTGAATAATGCTCTTTAGGAAATCTGAGCTAATTGTTTTTCCAGACCTCTCTCTTTCTGCACCTGTCACTGTGGGTGGGGTGATATCAGATCATGAAGGATTGTAATGTTTAGATGATCTACCAAAGAAGGGACATGGTAAAATCCTGTAGGACTCATTCTGTTTTATGGCAGACACTACGTAAGCTCTGCTCAGACATGTCTTTTGGTCTAAATGCTCCATTAGATATTTTGGAAATACACTGACTGGCCAACTAATTAGGTACACCCATAGCAATGCTAATCTGCTAATCAATAGATAGAAACTCAACAGATCTTGGTACGATGTAGACGACCCACTGAAGTTCACATCTTGCATCAGAATGGATAGGAAAGGAGATCTGAGTGACTTTGAACATGTCTTGGTTGTTTAAGCTCGGCAGGCTAGTCTGAGTGTTTCAGAAACTCCTGATCTACAACCTTCTCTGTGGCTAACAGAGAACGTTTGAAACACTGGAAATGTCTAGAGAGCAGCAGATATGTGGATGAAAATGCCTTGTGTATGTCAAGAGAATGTGTAGACTGGTTCTAAATTATATAGATTAACGAGCTCAGATTACCACTGGTCCCTTCTGAGATCTGCAGAACAGCAGTTCTGAACCACAACATGATGAACCTTGAAGCAGAAGACCACACCAGGTGTCTCTCCTGTAAGACCAGGGAACTGAGCCTACAGATCAAACAGGATCACCAGAACTGAACCAGAAGAGACTGGAAAATGTTTCCTGGTCTGAGTTTGGATTTTCAATCTTGATTTCAGTAAACATGTAAGCATGGATCCATCCTGCCTTGTATCAATGCTTCAGACTGCTGGTGGTGTAATGGTGTACGGGAGAAGTTCCCATCCCACTTTGGACCCCTCAGTACCACCTGAGCCTGGTCTAAACACCACAGCCTACCATAGCGTTGCTGCTGACCATGTCCATGCCTTTATGACCACATGGACTCATTTTCTGATGGCTACTTCATCAGTAGTAGATGGACCATGTCACAAAGCTCAGATCATCTCTAACTGGTTTCTAGATCATGATTATGAGTTCACTGGACTTCAACCACCTCCAGTCAGCAGATCTCAGTCCATTCCAGAACCTTTATGATGTGGTGGAATGGGAGATCCTCATGGATGGAACTGTGTGGTGAGGACCAGAACCTCTGAGGATTGTTTCCAACATCTTGTTGAATCCATCAGAAAAATGCAGGTGATTCTGATGGGAAAATAACCGCAGGGAGTTTAGGTTGGTTGCAGTTGCTCACCTAACTTTTGTTTTCATTTCAATATTTTTAGGCGCAATGAAGAAAAAACTTTTGCACAATAGAAAGATCAGTGAGATTTCTTATGTTTCTTCAAGGTTTGTCATTCTTTAGCTGTGAGGCACCAGCTTCAGCTACGTAATGCTGGAAGATGTGCAGAAAGGAAGGAGTAAATATTTATAGGTAGCAGATCATATTTATGTGCCAAGTTTTATGGTAGACCATTCCTTAGTCATTAAAACACCTGACTGACAATCATAAAGGTTATATTCTTAAAAAACACATCAAACTACCTGATAGATATAGAAATTAATACCATGCTCTGATCTGCAGGTGGTTCTGCAGCAAGTCTTGAAATCTGCAGGATTCGTCCCATAGGAGGAATGAAACAGCATCTGTTCACAGTTTAATGACTTTTCGCCAAAGAAATTAGAAACATAAAGCAGTCAAATGAGGGTTGTAAGCGTGCTGACTTTTTCTGGCCCCTCATCTGACACAACCTAAAATAAATGCTAATGTTAGCACTAAAGCTTGGCAAGCACGAGGCAGGAACACACACTGGATTTTAGTGAGCAAGACCGGCTGCCTGGTGGCCTGCAGAGGTGTTTCAGGACAGACTCGACAAAAAGCTGTCGTGAATAATCTATCAGACGCATAAAAGAGAATAAAAACAGGTGGAAGTTCTTTACTGCAGCAGTTTTCTGTTGCACGTTTGTCGGGTTGTTTCTTTTGAGGTTAAAATGTTTGATTCATGATCTAAAAACAACCTCTGTGTACACGTTTCACTTCATTTCTGTCACTTTTTAAGTTTTAATTTAGCAGAGATGTGGAGAGGAGAAGGCAGGGTGTAACAAAGGGTACTGAACGAGCCTTGGTTCTGAGATGTTTCAGGTACAAAGCCTGATCTCAGAGAAATTAATTACTATTCAGCTTTTATTTCATCAGACTGCAGTGAAAAGATATGAAAGATTCAGGGAGAAGAAGAAGAAGAAGAAGACAATTTCCCCCAGGCTGATAAAGCATCAGTATCATACTGAGCTCAGTCTGGGACTTTCAAACCAAAGAGAAGCCTCAAAGACCAATTTGTTCATTTTTTAAAACTGTCATTTAACAGAGGTTTGATATCCATAACCTTGACTTTTGAGATAAATTACAGATTCAGAGGCCCAGCTGATGGTGGCTGCAGCTCCCTCGCTAATTAAGAATAAAGTGAGCCTAACAGATTTAGCAACAAACAGCGGTGAGATTCACTGGTGCACTAAAGCGCACAATTTTGATAGCAAACACATTAATTTCTTCAAAGCCTCCTTGAAATGAATGCAGTCAGCTTTAAATACGTTGATACGTGCAACAGAACCTGCTGCTGCTTTGTGACGGCATTTTGGAGATCTCAGAGGAACAGTGATGATGATAAAATGTCATGAAGATCGGGGTGATCTTTGCTGCAGACCTGCACGTTCTCGTGACAGGTGGGATTTTTTATTTTCTCCAGCTTCTCTCACCTCAGTGTTCGCTTTTATTGACATGTTTACGTCTGTCAGAGATGTTTTTTCCACTTGTGATGGTTTATTTGACAGGAAAGCAGCAGTAGAGCTTTGGAGGTTTCAGGTTTTGCCTAAAAGTGTGTAGTTATTTTTTTTTTATAAACTATAATTCAGTGTTTCTGATTCCAAATCCTAACTTGATTGCATTTATTAGTCAGACTAAGATGTGACTTCATCTTAAAACAACACTGACATGTTTTTTTTAGTGTTTTTCTTCACAGCTTGCATCCTTTTTTTCTCGTTTTGTAGTTAAAATGCTGTTGGTGGGATGCTGTTTATCAGGCACGTTTGAACAAATTGCTCCTTCTGTGTCGTCCTCGTTAGCGATGACATTGTCGCCCAGCAGAAGCCTAGAGAGGAGCTTCAAAATGCGTCTGCTGCTTGCACATTAGCGGAGTTTTGATTTGATTAGCGGGAGGGGGTGTCAACCCAGCTCTGACCGAGCCCGGTCCTGTTGTTTCGCACCACGTTTCCACCTTCTGCTGCCTCTAATGTAAATCTAGCTGCTGCGTGATGCTCACAGCCAGTTCAGATGTGACGCCTTATGTAGGTCAACTCTTCTTCGGCACTGACTGATTCCATTTTCTGGGGAAACTGCAGTTTTATTATTCATGCTTGCTAAAGGAAACAAGATTGTAGTGCATTAAAGCATGGCGCTGTCACTGTTACTCTTCTCCCCTTAAACTGGAACAAAACTGAACATTCCACACTGTTCTGAACAGTTTTATGCACATATCTAGTTAGGCTGCTTCTTTGAATTTGCCATTTTATTGGTTTTATAGCCCCTTTTTTCACCTTCAAGGTTCTTATTTAGCGCCGCCTGCCAGTCAAGAATAAATTTAGACGACTTCTTATAGCTCGATAAGAGAAGCGCCTTGTCGAACTTAATGCAGTTGGCTCTGCATTCGTAACAGGCTTCAAAATCCACCTCACCGCTGCATAATTTCTCCACAATGAAACAGCTGAACACATGAGGTGAGTGGCGTGAAATTGACCTCTGAAAAAGAAACAGTGTGTGTTTAAGAGTTTCTATTCAGAGAACCCAGGCTGAATTGATTCCACCTGGACCTCCCCCCCCCCCCCCCCCCACACACACACACATCAACTTACAACTATTTCCTCATGGTGGTTGCACTTTAATGGCTGCTGGATAATCACCAGTTGAGATAAAATCACATCTTTTCTCAGCAGTAGCTTATCCATGTTTGTTGCTGGGAAGCTGCATGAGGTCCCTTATAGCTTTATGGTTCTGTCTGTTCTGTTGATCTAATTGGATACACTCTGTTGCTTTCAATGAATCATTGCCGAACCTCCTCGCCCCCCCCCACCCCCCCACCCCCCCAAGTACTTATTTTTATTGAATGCAGGGATCCCCTGAATCTTCAGGCATGACCCTTAAAATGTGTATTTGTCCCTTGGTTCTGGCCATTGATTCTCCTTTTTTTCTTCTACTACTGTGTGTCGGCATCTCTTGTATTCCAGTAGCAGATTATGAGTCTGCTTTTATGTCCTCTGCTTCCCTTGAGAAAAGGCCATGAGTTCAGACCATTCCCCTACTCCACTAATTGACTCCTAATTTGGCAAATGCACTTTAAGGCTGGATGAAACAGCCCACTCTTTTTGTGTTGGGGTCTAGAGATGCATTTCCACCCTTCTGTCCTTGACTCGTGACTGCTGTTGAAGCTCGACCCTGGCCTGTTGGAAAAAACTGAAAGAGGGGAAACATTTAGAGGTTTACCGTGGCAAGGCTCTCATTTGGCTGCGTTGCCAGCCAGCTCCAGGAAAGCAGCTTTTTGCCGTGACAATCGAAGGCAAACATTTTTTAATTACTCGCCCACTGCAGGGTTGAAAGGCACGTGTTTTGCCTGTGGGTATTCAGATCGACTTGAGTGTATGATGTTTTAATGAGCCAGCTATGCGAATGGTTTGTTGCGATTGTGTGTGTGAAAGCCTAATCTGTTTGTTTTTCCTCCGTGTTTTTCAGTGGATGCGGTAAACTTGCAGGCAGATTTAAAGGGTTTTCCAGACAGACCAAGATGTCAAAGATCTCCAAAGCAGCAACGGCGGTGAAGAAACTGGATACAAGCGGTGTGATCCGGGCTATATTGAGGTCAGGACAGGCAGCCCCTGGACCGCCACTGGGCCCCGTCCTGGGACAGGTAAATTACCTGCAGTTTCACTTCTGGTTCTGTCTGTTTGCTCTGAGTTTTAACCTAATTGTGTGAACCGTGCTTCATTTTATTAGTTGACCTTTCTCACACCACTTTCATTAGCAGAGACACATTCTGATCCTTTCTTATTTTCTCTTTGCCAATCACAGACTTCTTTATTTGCCCTCACTGTACATATCCTCCACCCTCTTCATCTCTCTGTTTATATTTCATATTCATCTCACGTCTCCACAGTGCAGGTGTGTGTGTGTGTGTGTGTGTGTGTGTGTGTGTGTGTGTGTGTGTGTGCCACACACAGTCTGCAGCGGTTTGCTCCGTTTCCAGGTTAAAGGCACTAACACAGCCATCAGCGGCAGCTGTCCTCGTGCATTAGTTATCCTCTTTACAAGCCCGTCAATGAAAAGGGACAGAACGTTTGAAGGTTTTGCCTTAAATTCTTCTCTTCTTCTTTCTGCTTCAATTGCTCCTGAGAGACATCTGCTGTTGTCTGTGCTTTTATTGCTCAGGATGCACCACTGGAACTCCAGCCAGAAGAATTTATATGTTGGCTAGGGCAATAATAACACAAGTCAGCAGTCTTGAAACACAGACTCATTTAAGATTTGCTGTAAATAAAACAACTCTTCTGTAACTCATCAGATTGGCGTTGATGTTCAATAACCTCATCTTTTGTTTCTGATCACACAACTGTGTTTTTTTTTTCTTTCTCGTAAAAATTTTATTTTCCACCGTAAAGCAGCAATCTGCTCCTGCTTTAATGGCCATTATGCCATTAAAGGTTGATCATCCTTTTCGAGATTGAATGAGAGCAGCTTTGAGGCTCTGTCTGCTCATACAAACGATCCAGTTAGCCTCTTTAATGGACACTTCTCATCAGCCCTGAAAGCTGTTGCACACTTGGAAACCAGATCAATTCTCACAGTTGCTCCATCTCTGTGCCTTAATAGTGACACTCGGACAGGAGAATAGAGAAGTGAACAAAAGCTGATAGAAAATCTTCAGAGAAAAGCAAACATTGAGATAAGGAAGTAATTAATATGATCTACTCTGTTGTTAAGAGCTGAAAGAAAAGTTATCTGTGCAATTTACCCCAAAGATGCCTGGCACCCAAAATAAGGTTTCTTATTTTAGAATAAAATAGAGCTTTTGCTGTAAGAGGGCCATGTTCACAGAGAGCATTGAGTAACAGATGTCTGACCAGAACACACTTAGTTTCAACTCAATTAAAATCCCAAACAGCAGATATTAAATCTTTTTGGTTGTTTTCCAGATGTTGATGTATACAAACTGGAGTCCACAGAGCTGGTCTTAAATGATCAGATTCAGACTAACAGAGCTGATGTGTTGGCAGAAGACATTAGTGGAAGAACCCAGTGCTAAATTCCTACTGATATCCTGATTCCCAATTTTCCCTCCTCCTTTTATCCTCAGTCAACTCCTGACCAATGTCTGGGAACTCTGCCACTAGTTTTTGAATATTTCTATAATGAGAAGAGATTATTCAGCTACCTGACCAATCTTAAGATGAGATGTTTGGGTTTTAAAGGTAGGATCCACTTTTAATTGACTCTTAAGACCGTTTCGCTCCAGAGGAACTAAGCTATGAACTAAACCATCTTGCATGGCTGGTAGGGTCTCTCTGTGAGACCATATTAGAGATGTAGAAAATGTTGATGCACATCAATATCATATTTATTTTATGTTATGATACTGAATAAATATTTAAAAGCACTGTATCGATTTGCTAACTGGCAGTTGTTGTTGGCACCTTTGCTCTGATGCAACAAGATCTCACGGTAACACTGAATGTGTCAAACATCTGGCCAGAGTTTTACAAATAAATTCAGTCTTAAAAATTACAAATATCATCTGATTTTTAGTTGATCAATATATTGTATCGTCACTCCTGTATTGACGTAAATAGTATGGCTAGATTCTTGCCAGTACAGAGCCCTAGACTTTATACAGCATTTTAAGAGTGGGTTAGAGTTAGAGCATGGTTTTGAGCATGCACAAAGCTTGTGTGGTGAGGTTGAGGTGGTTTTCTCACCATGGGAGCAGTTTATTGGGTTGCTTGGGAGTTCCGTGGCAGCGTAACCTCGATGTGGGGCCTGTGTGCTCCACAATTACTTGGTTATTAATCATTTTAGGCTGGTTTCGCTGCTCTGGTTTAATTTCCTATGGTACACTCCCATTGTGCACCAATGGCATGTTAGCATGGCATGATCCTCTACCATATCTGCGCCATGATGAGAGGGCCACAGCAGAGTCCAGGGCATGCTGCTGTTGTGAGTAATGTTCATGGGAATGAGCTTCTGATGTAAAGAGCGTGGTCACAGTGCAGGAGACAGTCTCAAGAATGTGTAAAATATCTACTGAGACCTATTTAAAAATGTAGCAGCATCACAATCCCCTTCACACTGAAAGAGCTTTTTTAAAGTAGTCACAATCCACCTACGTCTTAATGGATCATGTAGGTCCTGGAGAGAGTAGAGAGGTCTGCACCCTGTGTGAGGGATGAATATTAATGCTTTATATAATGTACTTCCATCAGGATACTCCTGAGCAGAAAAACTCTGTCTCAATGACTACGTTTACATGCAGCCAATATCCGGGTTATGATCGGGTTAAGGTCGGTATTCGGGTTTCTGAGTTGATCAGAATAACCCGTTTACCAGCATAAATAGAAAGAGTTACCTCTAACTTGCATAACCCGATGTAAATGCGGACGTTGGGGTAGCGTCAGGACGTACGGACTACGTCCAGACGCAATATGCGTCATTTCCGGTTCTTCTTGTTCCGGTATCCGTGAAAACAACAACATGTTTCCCAGTTCGGAAGAGATAGCGACCGCGTTTGTTTGCGCTTTAGTTTCCTCGTCACTCCAAAAGTGTGGTGCTGTGCCGCGACTCGCCATTTTGCTCCCAACTTGTTGTTTACTTCCGGTGTTCTGGCGCATACAAGACGTCTCGCTACTCAAAAGACCAAGATTCCTTGCGAACAGAGCATGCGCAGAACACACGCTTTGATGGGCATATCCCGACATGCGTTTACACGACCAAACATTCGGGTTAGAAAAGGGTTACCCCAGGTGTAGTAACCGGGTTTTAAAAAACCCGGTTATGAGCATATCTGGGTTTTTGGTGGTGTTTACAAGGACCTGCGGAACCGGGTTATTGTGAATATTCGGGTTTTAAAAGGGTTACTGGCTGCATGTAAACGCACTGAATAATTCATCACAACCCAATTGTCACTCTTTAAATATTTACCTTTGATCATGAATTTGGATTCAGACCTCTGAATTTACTTGCTCTACAACAAGAAAGCAGTTCGTTCATGGAAACCTGGTTTATTTGGGACTTGATTTTAGTGCTTTACTGTTTTCCATAATTTCTGCAACATAAAAAGGATTCTCTTCTACGTTCTCATTTTCTGTCATGAAAAACATCCCATTTCTATACATTTTCTTCTACTTTGCTTGGAAAACAACCTCTCATTTATTAGTTCAGATGAATTGTTGTTAGGAGGATTACTGATGCATAATGTAGGGCTTTACATTTAGCAGCTCTGTTGAGAATAGCGTAATTTGGCTCCTATCATCCCTGCAGCTTACTTTAACACCGGGTCTGTTTTTGTTTCTAAAATTTGCATCAATTATAAAGACTATAAAGACAATGTCTGTCTAGTGGCTTTGCAGAAGAGTCTTTCTTTAATGGAGGAATTTTCACTTATTAATCCAGCGTTAGAAATGAGAGCTTTTGAGTGAAGAGGTTTTACTTATGCAGGTTTGTCTTAAAGCTGCTTGAATACATTTTACACATGGACCACATGATTAAGTGGCGTAAAAATATCCAAGTGTGCAGCTGTTTTCAGCTCTGCTGAGTGCATCGGCCTCTTTACGCTCATTATTTTGATTTTTAAGCTTTCATCTTAGTGGTTTGGTTCAGTCCCAGGGCTCTTGGCTGGGATGGTTGTATTGGAGTATTTAGTAGCTAAATGGATGGAATTAAATGCTGGACTCAGAATCAACAGACAAAAAGAAAATGAATGCTCTATATTCATAAGATTGCAGTCCAACTGTAAGAAAGGGACAGAGCAAAAATGGTCTGAATGGGAAAGTTCAAAGAAGAAATTATCTGCTGAGCAATAAGATCAAAGAGGATTTTAACTAACACTACTTTTAAGAAACATAACATCATTCAAAGCGGTAGTTTTGAGCAGCAGTGAGAATAGATATTTACACCTCCACAACCAGACTGACGATGAATCGTCATCATGCCGGAAACGGCCACTGGCTGATTCTAGCTGCCAGTCAAAGGCTCCCTCTATAGGTAGGCACGAACTTCAGCCGGCCAATCAGTCGGTAATGGGTGTGTTTGATCGGCTTCGCCCGAAGCAGTCTTCCAGAGAGCATGTCCATAAAAAACGGTCACCTGAGCACGGAAAACGCACACATTACCGAGATGTGAACACAAGTGTCCTTGTTAAACAGCTTGAAAACGCTGTTCAGTCTAGGTACTTCAGCAAATGAGCGCATGCTCTGTGATTGACACCTGTGCATAGGCGGATGTTGAACACTATTTTGCCTACTGAGCGGCAGTCAATTAAAATTGCATGGGGCTCTATGGGGTGGGGTGGGGGCTACATAATATCACATAACAGTCCGTCAGTCTTTCACTTTTATGGACTTCTAATCATACAATTCCTGGAAAGATGAAAACCCTGAATTTCTGATTGAAGGAGCATGTTTGTCACCTTGGAAAGGTCTCCCGTACTGGAAAACCCTCCAATTAAAACAGCTGGGCAAACAAGAGTGGTCCACCATTATCACAAATGCTTGATTACGGTTGTTGCTGCTAAAGACCTTGGTGAAGAAAATCATCTTTTGAAAATTACCTTTTACCTCAGGTTATTTTGGTTTGATAAGTTTGCTGATGTGAAACATTTAGGTGTGACGTAAAATATATTACAAACGCTATCTGTAAATGGGCTAATATTGTCTGACAGCACTGGATAACGAAGATTCAACACATTCATCTTCATTTGACACCAAAATGTAGTCATACTAACATTGTGTCCTTGGGCAAGACACTTCACCCGACTTGCCTATGTTGGTGAAGGTCAGAGGGGCCGATGGCGCAAATGGTGGTCTCACCTCTGTCAGACCGCCCTAGGGTGGCTGTGGCTATGTAGCTTATCATCACCGGCAGTGTGTGAATTTGAGAGTGGGTGAATAATGGAAAACTCTTTGAGTGCCTAGAAAAGGGCTATATAAATCCAATCCATTATTATTATTATTATCAAGTATTAAAAGACCAATGATTGAGAGTATAAGGTCTATTTCTCAAAATATGTGCCTCACACAATAAAATCAAAAGCCTCAAAGAATCTTAACAAAGCTGTTAGTCTGACTGTGGCATTAAACGGTAACTCTCCTTAAGCTGGAATTGGCTTCATCATTCGACTGATTTCCCTCTTTCTTATTCAGTCTCTCTCTCCCTCTCTCTCTTAACATTTTTAAAATTACGATTGTCTATTTTTTGCTCATTTTAAATATATTTTTAACCATTTTCTAAATTCTTTTTTATATTTTTACATTTTTTGCTTTTGTGAAGTGCCTCGTGATTTTTATCTTGAGAGGTGCTATAGAAATGATCTTCTTCTTCTTCTTCTTCTTCTTCTTCTTCTTCTTCTTCTTCTTCTTCTTCTTCTTCTTCTTCTTCTTCTTCTTCTTCATGTCAGTGAGTTCATACTAGTGTTGTCATGGTGTGAAAATTTAACCTCACGGTTATTGTGACCAAAATTATCCCGGTTTTCGGTATTATCGCAGTATTTTTTTAAACGCGTTACATTTTCAGACAACTAAATAAACCCTGTATATCAGGAAAATATTGTCCTCAGTTTGTGTCTAAATTTAGCCTAAAATTTGTTATTTTGTAATTATGTTGTTTATTTGTTTACATTTTTCCCCTTTAGTCTTTAAAATACCAGTATTTGCCCATAACTTATTTTTTGTCTGTTTGATGTCATCATTTTAAAAATATTAGTTCAGATGATACTCGGTACTCAAGTAGCCTTCTAATCAGATACTTTTTTTTACCCTTACTTGAGTAATAAACCCTATATCAGGAAAATATTGTCCTCGGTTTGTGTCCTTCCTGTGAGCTTTGCAGATGTGGGAAAATGTCATCAGGCAGTAATCATTGTTAAATTCATAATTATTCTCGGAGAGAGACCAACTCTTATGGGAGCCCCGTAATGCATAGCATCATTTCAATATGGCAGTGTCCGCGACACGGTTTATATGCAGGTAGCGGGCGCTGCGGCTGCTTTATATAGCGACTCGTTGCATTCTCCCTCAACCCAAATCCTCGGATCGCGCATTTTAGCTAAAACGCTAACGTTAGCTTGCCTTGCGTTGACTGTAGAGTTTGTGGGTGATGGTCACGCAGATGTGTCATGAGATTTGAAGCATTGCTGCCTTTCACAGACACTTTTTCTGCACGTGCTGCAAACAGGATAGCCGTCTTCTATCAACTGTCCCTCGGCATTCTTCAGATATCCAAAAGATGCCCGTACTTCCCACTTTGTCTTCTTCGAGGGATAAAAAATGTCCTCCTGAGCGCTGCCGTGTCCTCCTTTGACCATTATTTCAGCTTTAGCTTCAAGAAAATTTTGGTTGTAAACAACAAAGTGCGCATGTGCCGCCGGCAACTTCAGCAGATGATACGGTGGCTGGTAAGGGTCACCGCGCCTACACCGCAGCCACGGTAATCCACCGAGATTATATAGTTTTAAAAAACAAGACGGTTATTTTTATTGTCAACTTTTTTACCAGGGTTTACCGCTACACCGGTTACCGTGACAACCCTAGTTCATACAATTCAAGCTTTAGATGGTTTGTACCAAAAATGTCATGCTTTCTTGAGTATTTACTCTGTTGTAATGTTATGTAAAGCAACACTTCACCATGAAGTAGTGAAGGGGAATTTATGCTTTAATTTTAGTCCATTCAGAAACATTTCATCTGGGCTGTAATCGTAGGCTCTGCCAAGTAAAAAGTGTTTACAAAACCTGTTTTAATATCTCTGTTCTTTTTATCAGTTTGGTGTTTAAATTATTCAAGGTTTTTTATGATCACGTTTAAGGAGCAACTGAGCCTTTTCTTGCTTTTAGCCTTACAGGAGATCTCTCTGTTCCTTCTGAATCGAAACTGAAAATTAGGAAGCGCTGCATGACTATTGTCTAAATCCCAGCCTTGGCTTTTCTCCATCTGCAGACATATGAGGAATTTTAAAGGTTAATTAAAAACTAAACCTTACTGCTGAATGCTTTAATTTTGCATACCATAAAGCATTACTCACATTTACCATTTAATTCTGGTTTTTATACCATTTAATTCAGTTCTTGGAAGTGGATGTATTTTTCCTGGCAGCTATAAGAAGATTCACACAACAGTATGTTTTAGCTTAATTCCTGCTACCACGGTGACACCAGTACTGATGTGCCAGCATCTGTGTGTGGGGGGGGTGGGGGTGGGGGGTATTTTTGAACTTAAAAAAAATCATACCACAGCTGTAATTTTAGGAATCTTCTTTTTGAAACATGCATGTGAAGTGCAGTGTTTTATTTCCCAGTTACACACATGTCCTGTGAAGCCAGTTTCTTTGTATGGTGCGTTTTACCTTTGAACATTTGTACCGTGCTGTTTCCTGTCAAAATATTCTGTTTGAGTGAGAAGGGTATTAAATAATGCATACAACACTATACTGAAATAATTCAGAGTTTTTGTTTTCGCACTTGGAGCTGTTTAAACATTTCCATTTAATTTCCACATTTTTGTGTTTTCATGAAAACATTTTTGGGTTTAGACAACCAGTCAGTGTAATATAATGGTCACAGTAATTCTGCTGATTTAGTAAATAACCGTATAGAGTTACTTAAAGAAACTAACATTTTGAAAAAGAACCAAAAAAGTGGGTACAGAAAATATTCAGACCCCCGTCAATTTTTCACTCTGTTATATTGCAGCCATTTGCTAAAATCAATTACATTCATTTTTTCCTCATTAATGTACACACAACACCCCATATTGACAGATGTAGTGGAATACATTAGTTAATTATGACCAATAAGATGTGATTATTCCATATAAATATGAAATATCAACCTGATTGATCTTTGAATATTTAATCAGAAGATTCTAGGGTTCTTTGCTTCTTCAGGGACCATAAACACTCTTTGTATTAATTCAGACAGAGTCAGTATATAGTTTTAAAATGAATTTAATTCTTTTCCCTAAACTAAGGATTATACATGACAGTATATGAATAATGAGATGTGGTGTGATGGATCTGGAGTGATTTAATGTGATAGGTGAAATGTTGGAATGGAAGCTAGATGTTTAGCAACTGCTCTTTGTATCTGGGAGAAATTGTGAAATCTGGGTGTAAAAGATTTGTTGTTGTTCATAACTAGAGTGTTGTTTATTTAAAAACCTCATCAGACTCCAGTATGCAGGCTTACGATACCCGTGGAATGAGTTGCTCCCGGGGGTCTGGAGGGTTTCGGTCAGAGTGGTGAGATCACCGGACGTCGAAACCACAATACTCAGAGATTAGTAGCTTCCTCTGAGTTCAGCTTCCCCGGCCATGAGATGCAACTCGGGGTCTGCAGGTTAGGTGTCCAAGGTGGATGTCTGAGAGTTGAAGTAGCTCTGAAAAGAGCTGTTTGGCTGTATCAGCTTGCAGCGTCGCGGAAAGGCTTTTGACTTAAGGTCAAAAGAGATGTCTCAAAGATGCTTGTTCCCCAATTGGCCGGTTCAAGAATGAGCTAGAAAATGAATTAATCGGGAAGTAATTGTTGTTTTAATAAACCACCATGTTATGAGTTTTGGCCAAGTTTGGCAAATCCGAATTTTGAACCGTCACCTTATCGTGGTGGAGGAGTTTGAGTGCCCTAATGATCCTAGGAGCTATGTTGCCTGGGGCACTTAGTGCCCCTGGTAGGGTCTCCCATGACAAATTGGTCTTAGGTGAAGGGTGAGACAAAGAACGGTTCGAAGGATCTTTCATGGCGGTGAAAACGAAGAGTCGGAGTACCCGGCCCGGAGGGTTACCGGGGTCCCACCCTGGAGCCAGGCCTGGGGTTGGGGCCCGTGAGCGAGCGCCTGGTGGCCGGGCTTTCGCCCATGGGGCCCGGCCGGGCCCAGCCCGAACCGGATACATGGGCTCGTCCAACTGTGGACCCACCACCCGCAGGAGGAATATGAAGGGCCCGGTGCAATGTGAATCGGGTGGCAGACCAAGGCGGGAGCCTTGGCGGTCCAATCCCCGGACAAGGAAACTAGTTTTTGGGACATGGAACGTCACCTCGCTGGCGGGGAAGGAGCCGGAGCTTGTGGCAGAGGTTGAGCGGTACCGGCTAGATATAGTCGGACTCACCTCGACACATTGCATTGGCTCTGGAACCCGAGACCTGGAGAGGGGTTGGACACTCTACTTTGCTGGAGTTGCTCCGGGTGAGAGGCGGAGGGCTGGGGTTGGCTTTTTGTTAGCCCCGAGACTCTCTGCCTGTGTGTTGGGGTTTACCCCGGGGGACAAGAGGGTAGCATCCTTGCGCCTTCGGGTCGGGGAACGGGTCCTGACTGTTGTTTGTGCGTATGGGCCAAATATCAGTTCAGAGTACCCACCCTTTTTGGAGTCCCTGGGACGAGTGCTAGATAGTGCTCCATCAGGGGACTCCATTGTCCTGCTGGGGGACTTCAATGCTCACGTGGGCAATGACAGCTTGACCTGGAGGGGTGTGATTGGGAGGAACGGCCCACCTGATCAGAACTCGAGCGGTGTTTTGTTATTGGACTTCTGTGCAAGCCGCAGTTTGGCCATAACGAACACCATGTTCGAACATAAGGATGCCCACCGGTACACTTGGTACCAGGGCAGCCTAGGTCACAGGTCGATGATAGATTTTGTAGTCGTATCATCTGACCTGCGACCGTATGTTTTGGACACCCGAGTGAAGAGAGGGGCGGAGCTGTCAACTGATCACCACCTGGTGGTGAGTTGGATCAGATGGCAAGGGAACATGCCGCGTAGACCTGGCAGACCCAAACGCATAGTGAGGGTCTGCTGGGAACGCCTGGCAGAAGAACCTGTCAAGACGGTCTTCAACTCCCACCTCCGGCAGAGCTTTGACCACGTCCCGAGAGCAGTGGGGGACATTGAGTCCGAGTGGGCCTTGTTCCACTCTGCGATTGTCGAGGCGGCTGTTGCTAGCTGTGGTCGTAAGGTGGCCGGTGCCAGTCGTGGTGGCAACCCCCGTACCCGCTGGTGGACACCAGAGGTTCGGGGAGCCGTCAGGCTGAAGAAGGAGGCCTACAGGGCGTGGCTGGTCTGTGGGTCTCCGGAGGCAGCAGACAGGTACCGGATAGCCAAGCGGGGTGCAGCAGTGGCAGTTGCCGAGGCAAAATCTCGGGCGTGGGAGGAGTTTGGTGAGGCCATGGAGAAAGACTATCGATCGGCTCCAAAGAGGTTCTGGCAAACTGTCCGGCGTCTCAGGAGAGGAAGGCAGCAACTCGCTCACACTGTTTACAGTGGGGATGGGGAGCTGCTGACGTCAACTGAGGCTATAGTCGGACGGTGGAAGGAATACTTTGAGGAGCTCCTCAATCCCACCAATGCGCATTCCGAGGAGGAACCAGAGCTGGGAGGCCTGGGGATGGACTGTCCGATCTCGGGGGCAGAAGTTGCTGAGGTAGTCAAACAACTACACAGCGGCGGAGCCCCGGGGGCGGATGAGGTTCGTCCTGGGTATCTCAAGGCTATGGATGTTGTAGGGCTGTCATGGTTGACACGTCTCTACAACATTGCGTGGTCATCGGGGGCAGTTCCTAGGGAGTGGCAGACCGGGGTGGTGGTCCCCATCTTTAAGAAGGGTGACCTGAGGGTGTGTTCCAACTATAGGGGGATCACACTCCTCAGCCTCCCTGGAAAGGTCTACTCCAAGGTACTGGAGAGGAGGGTCCGATCGATAGTTGAATCTCAGATAGAGGAGGAGCAATGTGGTTTTCGTCCTGGCCGTGGAACTGTGGACCAGCTCTATACCCTTGCAAGGGTGATGGAGGGGGCATGGGAGTTTGCCCAACCAATCCACATGTGCTTTGTGGATTTGGAGAAGGCTTATGACCGTGTCCCCAGGGGCACCCTGTGGGGGACGCTCCAGGAGTATGGGGTGGGTGGCTTTCTGTTAAGGGCCATTCAGTCCCTTTACCAGAGGAGCGTGAGTTTGGTCCGCATAGCCGGTAGTAAGTCGGACCTGTTCCCAGTGAGGGTTGGACTCCGCCAGGGCTGCCCTTTGTCACCGGTTCTGTTCATCACATTTATGGACAGAATTTCTAGACGCAGCCGTGGTGTGGAGTGTGTCGAGTTTGGTGGCAGGAGAATCTCGTCTCTGCTTTTTGCGGATGATGTGGTCCTCCTAGCTTCATCCAGCTCTGACCTTCAGCTCTTGCTGGGTAGGTTCGCGGCCGAATGTGAAGCGGCTGGGATGAGGATCAGCACCTCCAAATCTGAGACCATGGTTCTCGACCGGAAAAGGGTGGCTTGCCACCTCCGGGTCGGGGGAGAGGTCCTACCTCAAGTGGAGGAGTTTAAGTATCTCGGGGTCTTGTTCACGAGTGAGGGTAGGAGGGATCGGGAGATCGACAGGCGGATTGGTTCGGCGTCTGCAGTGATGCGGACGCTGAGCCGATCTGTCGTGGGGAAGAGGGAGCTGAGCCAGAAAGCCAGGCTCTCGATTTACCGGTCGATCTACGTCCCAATCCTCACCTATGGTCATGAGCTTTGGGTAATGACCGAAAGAACGAGATCGCGGATACAAGCGGCCGAAATGAGTTTCCTCCGTAGGGTGGCCGGGCTCAGCCTTAGAGATAGGGTGAGGAGCTCGGACATTCGGGAGGGACTCGGAGTAGAACCGCTGCTCCTCCGGATCGAAAGGAGCCAGTTGAGGTGGTTTGGGCATCTGGTCAGGATGCCTCCTGGACGCCTCCCTGGGGAGGTGTTTCGGGCATGTCCTGCCGGCAGAAGGCCCCCGGGTCGACCCAGGACACGTTGGAGAAGTTACATCTCCAATCTGGTCCGGGAACGCCTTGGGGTCCTGCCGGAGGAGCTGGGGGACAAGGCCGGGGAGAGGACGGCCTGGAGCTCCCTAGTTGGGATGCTGCCCCCGCGACCCGGACCCGGATAAGCGGAGGAAGACGAGACGAGAGACGAATTTGACACGTTTCTGAGTATTTACCAACATCCTCAGAAAACCATGCCTTCCTCAGATACAAATATGTTTCTAACACTTTGTGAATGAGAATCTTTTAAACTCTTATGTTAGGTGTATATTAACCTTAATGAGTATCTTATTGTAATGTGTATGAGCGTAAACAATGATTAACTTGTTAAATCAACACATACTGATCATAAGATCCAAAATGGATCGTTGTAAGAATAATATTCATTTTAAAGCCATCATGGTTAAAGCACAGATTATTCAAATATTTCATTTAAACATCTTGTTCATTCATCACATATGATTAATTAACTTATGAGTAAAGTCATGTAGGATTTAAGAATGTTCACTTTTTATTCAGAGTGAGGAATGCAGCAGCCAGGCTTTTAGGCAGAGAGTGCAGGACCTTGGGAGAGAATGTCTGAATGTTTTGTCTTGAGGTATGTAAACATGCACTAAGCAGAACCTTCTGGAATTGGAAGGCCAATTAGAAAGTGGATTTATTTCTGTAGATGAAAGGTCATTATATTGATCAATATATAGGGGAAAATTTACCCTTTTGTACGTTACACAGAAAAACACAGAAATGTAGAAATTTCTGCAGATTTATTAAAAAAGAAAAACTATAATTGTCATGTTCTGTGTCCCTTTATTCCCCAGCCCCTCCAGTTCCCACTCCAGGTTCTCCTTTTGTGTTTCATAGCGCCCTCATGTGTCTACTGATGTTCTCCATCCCTCTCTAGATTCCCCTTTTGGTGTCTCATAGCGCCCTCATGTGTCCTTTGTCTGTGTCTCATTTATGTGTCTTCTGTTGTAGCCCTTCTGATCATTCCCCTCAGGTCCGGTGTTCATTAAGTCATCCCCAGCCCCTCCAGGTGTAACTCCAGCCTCTTTGTCCCCAGCTCGGTGTGTGTGTCATTCCCCAACTCGGTGTTTGTGTGTGGGTGTGTGTGTGTGTATGCGTGTCCTTCCCCAGCTTGGTGTGTGTGTGTGTGTGTGTGTGTGTGTGTGTGTGTGTGTGTGTGTGTGTGTGTGTGTGTGTGTGTGTGTGTGTGTGTGTGTGTGTGTGTGTGCGTGCGTGCGTGCGTGCGTGTGCGTGCGTCTGTGTCCTTCCCCAGCTCTATGTATGTGTGTGTTTGTGTATGAGTCCTTCCCTCAGGCTTTAGGTTTAGTTTTGTGTTTTATAGTTTTAGGTTTATCTGCCCTCCTTTGGTTCTGTTTCCCCATTTAGATAATTGTTGTCACCTGCCTTCCCCCCAGCCCTCACTCCACACACCTGCTTCCTGTTTCCCTAATTGTTCCTCCCAGTGTATTTAAGCCCTGTCTTGTATCTGTGTTGTGTCGGTCCATTGTGGTAATTCTGTCAGTCTTCGCGTTCCTTAAACCCAGTATTACTTGTGCTTCTCGTGTCTCAGTGTTTGATCTCTAGTTTTTGGTTCTTGGACATTTTTGGACTACTGGCTCCCTGGCTGCGATTTATTATTTTGTTTCATCCTTCAAATAAAGGATTTTTTCTTTATATCTACTCCTGCCTCATGCCATCCTGGGTATCTGCGTTTTTGGGTCCTAACCATCCTCAAATCGTGACAAAAATATCACATGGTCCTAAGTATTCAGATATTTAACTCAGGTTCTTTCGGTTTCTTCTGATCATCATTGAGATGGTCCTACACCTTCACTGGAGTCCAGCTGTGTTTGATTATACTGATTGGACTTGATTAGGAAAGCCACACACCTGTCTATATAAGACCTAACAGCTCAACGCATGTCCGAGCAAATGAAAATCGTAAGGTCAAAGGAACTGCCTGAAGAGCTCAGACAGAATCGTGTCACAGATCTGGCCATGGTTACAAAAAATGGCCACAGTGGCCTCCATAATCCTTAAATGGCAGATGTTTGGGATGACCAGAACCCCTCCTAGAGTAGGCTGTCTGGCCAAACTGAGCTACCAGGGGAGAAGAGCCTTGGTGATACAAGTAAAGAAGAACTCAAAGATCACTGTGGCTGAGCTCCAGAGATGCAGTCAAGAGATGGGAGACAGTTGTAGAAAGTCAACCATCACTGCAGTCCTTCACCAGTTAGGGCATTATGGCAGAGTGGCCCGTTGGAAGCCTCTCCTCGGTGCAAGACCTATGAAAGCCTGCATGGAATCTGCTAAAAGACACCTGAAGGAAACCAAGATGGTGAGAAATAAGATTCTCTGGTATAGGGCTGCAGCTATTGAATATTTTTGTAATTGAGTACTCTATCGAATATTTTATCGATTAATCGAGTACTCTAATAAATGACCCTTTTGCGTTTGTAAACCATTATATCAAATAGCATGTTATAAAATATGAAAGACCTCTTAAAATGAGCACGCAATTGCCAGTTATTCTTCAAGTTTTATTCAAAATTAGTTTTCAAAACTTCAGCCCTTCAACTTTACTTCACAGTAAACAAATGCGAGCGGCTGCGGCCCAAACAGCACCAGAACCGCTCACGGCGCATGCGCAAACATGGCTCGCCAGCTGTTTTCCTATTAATACACGTCCGTTTTAATTTCTACACTTTTTTTCTCACACTAACAAGGATTGTCGAGAAAGCATGTTTGCCGTGGTTATGTCAAATTATACTGATCACAAAACATTTATTTACTTTCATTCGTTTTCCTCCGTCACTCTCATAAATACCCGTGTCCTCCTGCAGCAATCCTGAGGGACAACGGACATCAATAACAACACAGTAAAAAGTCCGACGTGTTGTAAAAACTGCTATTTTTAGCACATTTTAAGGCTGACATGTTGCTACCAGACGTGCGATGTGAGCTGAAACTAAGTGCTACAAATGAAAAAGTCGCACAGTGTCTGCAGAATATATAGAAATACATGCTAAAATGCATTATCTTGTAGAGGCTCCAAGTCCGTTTGCAGAAGTGACATTTACCTGTGGATGTTTCCTGGTCAGGTGCTACAGCATCGAGGAATGTGGTGTTGTGGTAGGCTAAATCCATTTCACAGTATTTACACTGGACTACGTTTTCCGCCTTACGACGTGAAAAATGGTCCCACACTTTTGACATTTCCTGTCTTTTTCGCACTCCACCGGGGTCCACGTTGTCCGCCATGGCTTAAGAGAAAGTTAAGTTACATTCGCTACTCGCGTGTGCATTCAGTGCAGTGTGTATGTGCGTCACTTATTTCGGTCCAGGTGAAACGTGACCCCGGGTGATTGCAAAGCCATGAATTAATTAAACATGAATTAAATGAAGCCTCGAGGCAGAGAATTTGACTCGAGGATTTTTTGTACTCGAATTATTCGAGGTACTCGAGGAATCATTTCAGCCCTACTCTGGTATGATGAGACCAAGAAAGAACTTTTTGGCTTTAATTATAAGTGGAAAACCAGGCAACGCTCGTCACTTGACCAATACAGTCCCACAGTGAAGCATGGCGGTGGCAACATCATGCTGTGGGGGTGTTTTTCAGCTGCAAGGGCAGGACAATTCGTTGTAATCAAGGGAACGATGAATGTGGCCAAAATGGAATGCATCAGATTGTAACAGATTAAAATGCACATGGAAGAAGTGTTATTGCTACATCAGTAGAATGTACAGGTGACAGAAATGGAATGATTTATCAAAAAACAGTTCAGGTGACTGAAGTGGAATGCTATGCAAAAAATTTGCTGCTTGATCTGAGATAAATGCACAAATCTTATGTTTCTTTCACAGCAGCATCTTTATTTTTTTATTTATTTAACATTTCCCCACGCAGACAGAAAAGTTTACTTGCTCTTTTTTAAGTAAATCCTCCTCCTGACTTTCAGAAAACTTCTTGGTTGCTCTCTGTTTTGGATCATCATCCGTCTGAACTCTGAAGCATCATTTCATCGTTCAAAGCTCTGTTGCATTCGACAGAATCTCTCTAAACTCTTCATAATTCATCTAGCTGCTTGTGTTTTCTGTCACATCATCAGTAACCACGGTGTCATTGGAGGCCATACGTGCCAATCAAACTGTCTACACATGTTTTCCAGATGAAGTTTCCACCTCAGATCATGAGCAGCTTTCACTTTTCTCCTTCTTCCTGGTGCAGTAGTTCTTTCCATCCAAAGACTGCTGGCTCAGAACTTGTTCTTCTTTTTAGGATCTTGTTTTGGGGTAAGGTTGGTCTGATCATTAAAACTAGGCTTAGAACTATGGTAAACATTTGAATGAGTATTTTTATTATTTCATCATAGAATGTGTTCTTCATTTGGCTTAATTTATATATCTTTATTTTCCTTACCTTTGAATGGATTCTGCAGTTATTGGTTATATTTTGTCCAGGTCTTCTTTTTTTGTTCCCAAGCACACCGGTAGGCTCTTTAATGTCCTCAGCATGAATCAAACATTGGATTTAACAGTCCTGATTAGAGGTTCTGAAAAAAATCGATTCAAGTCTGAATCGGGATTCTTATTTATAAAGATTCAGAATCGATTCACAAAGGTTCGGAATCGATCCCAAGAACTCAAATGTTTGGCATGTTACAGGTTTGAGATGCACTTTTGTCTGTTTTTTATCTTTGTTAAGAGAGTTAGTACTCCGTTTACTTTTGTGGTCCCATAAATTGAGATGATTTCTTTTTAAATCTGCTGATAAGTGGGTACTTGAATGTAATTTTTTCCACACTCATTAATTTGAGATATTCTCATATTTATTTTCTAAGTTGATAAGTGAGGGCTCAGGAATACTCGTATTTATTTTAAGTTATTGATAAATGAGAGAACACATTTTCGTTTGTAAGAAATCTAAGGCACTTTTTTAAAGCATGTTGAGGACTCAAATGTTAAAATTGTTTCCACACATACTTGAAAAGTATTTGACCGTATTACTTTCAAAGCTACTGTTAGGTAACTAAAGATTTGTTATATTTTACAAGGTAAGCAAAAATAAATGTTGCCTTTTGGTCAAAAGATTGCTTCCGTTTACAGTTTTAGAATCACTTCATTTTACATTGTAAATTTGCATTTTTGGAGCATGACCAGTTTAAAGTCAAATTAAAATGTCCCATAGCTTTAACTAACTTGTACATCTAATGCCGGGCGTACACTGTGCGACTTTTTCCCTTTTTTGAGCCGATTTTCCAGTCGTGCGAGAATCCACGACATCGGGGCGAGTTTTGCGCCGAGCGGTCATGTAGTGTACAGGGGGTTACGAGAGGCGATTAACACCACGTGACCAGCCGCCGATCAGCAGTCGTGAGGTCGCAGGGACTTCTGGTGTGTTTAATATTTCGCTCGTCCCTCGTGAGGGTATCGCACTGTTGAAGCGGCGCTGCGAGCAGCTACGATCCAAAAAAGTATCAGAACCGCTCACGGCGCATGCGCACGCAATCCTGCATCAACGCCGGTCGCTCGCTATTTCCCTAATAACACACGCTGTTCGTTTTTGTTTCTACACGTTTTTTTTTTTTTACTCACAAAGATTGTCAAGAAAGCGTGTTTGTCGTGTTCATGTCAAATTAAACTGATCACAAAACACAGATTCACTTTCTTTATTTCGTTTTCCTCATCCAACCCCCCAAAATCCCTGTGTGTCCTCCTGCAGCACTCCCGAAGGACAACAGGCAAGACAAAAAAAGTCTGACGTGTTGAGTAAAAACTGCTATTTTTAGCACATTTTTAGGGCCGACGTGTTGTTACCAGACGTACAGTGTGAGCAGTCAGGTCGCATGCGAGAACTGGGTCGTGCAGTGTGAGCGCATGACTCGTGAGATCTGCTCTGCGAGGAAGTCGTACAGTTTGAGCTGAAGCTGAACGCTGCGAGTGAAAAAGTCGCACAGTGTACGCCCGGCTTAAGTAGTTAATCCTAGAACTGACACTCTTTGTTAACATTGATTGTGAATTGATTTAAATCAAGAATGGATTCTGAATTGAATCGACACCCAGAGAATCGGAATCGAATCAAATCGTGAGTTACTCTAAGATTCACATCCCTAGTCCTGATGCACCCACTATCTGTATAATTGGATGAATTTTGCTTTTCTAACATCTGTTGAAAGCATCTTTGACCATTTCCTGCTTCGCTTCTCCAAAACAAACACCTCACTTTCATTCAGCACTACTGTTTGCCTTTTAATTGGTTAAGAAAAACAGACCAGGAAACTGTTTCTTATCTCCCTGAACAAAGACTTCTCTTAAGCCGGGCGTACACTGTGCGACTTTTTCACTTTTTTGAGCCGATTTTCCAGTCGTGCGAGAATCCACGAGATCGGGGCGAGTTTTGCGCCGAGCGGTCGTGTAGTGTATAGGGGGTTACGAGAGGCGATTAACACCATGTGACCAGCCGCCGATCAGCAGTCGTGAGGTCGCAGGGACTTCTGGTGTGTTTAATATTTCGCTCGTCCCTCGTGAGGGTATCGCACTGTTGAAGCGGCGCTGCGAGCAGCTACGATCCAAAAAGTATCAGAACCGCTCACGGCGCATGCGCGCGCAATCCTGCATCAACGCCGGCCGGTCGCTATTTCCCTAATAACACACGCTGTTCGTATTTGTTTCTACACGTTTTTTTTACTCACAAAGATTGTCAAGAAAGCGTGTTTGTCGTGTTCATGTCAAATTAAACTGATCACAAAACACAGATTTACTTTCTTTATTTCGTTTCCTCATCCAACCCCCAAAAATCCCTGTGTGTCCTCCTGCAGCACTCCCGAAGGGCAACAGGCAAGACAAAAAAGTCTGACGTGTTGAGTAAAAACTGCTATTTTTAGCACATTTTTAGGGCCGACGTGTTGCTACCAGACGTACAGTGTGAGCAGTCAGGTCGCATGCGAAAACTGGGTCGTGCAGTGTGAGCACACGACTCGTGCGATCTGCTCTGCGAGGAAGTCGTACAGTTTGAGCTGAAGCTGAACGCTGCGAGTGAAAAAGTCGCACAGTGTCTGCCCGGCTTTACTTGAATTGGAAATCTGCAAATCAAAGCTGAAAATTTTCAATTACTTGTCTTACTCGTCATCTTAAGCTGCACATGTGGAACCGAGTCACGTTATCCCCAAACTTCCATCTACCCAGCTACTTCCTCCAGCTTATCCAGAGTAACTCATGGGTATTCCCAGGCCAGTGTATCCTGGGTCTTCCTCGAGGTTTGCCCTGGTCAGACATGTCTAAAACACCTCCCATGGAAGGCGTCCAGGGAGCATCCTTACCAGATGCACAAGCCTCCTCAGCTGACTCCTCGTGATGTGGAGGAGCAGTGGCTTCACTTAGATGTCCTGCTGAACTGCTAACCTCCTCATCCCAAAGGATTTCAGCCTCTTGCACCTATAGTCTCAGTCTTTGGGTCATCGCCTCCAGCTCAAGATCATAAGTAAAGCCGGGCAGACACTGTGCGACTTTTTCACTCGTAGCGCTCAGCTTCAGCTCAAACTGTACGACTTCCTCGCAGGGCAGATCTCACGAGTCATGCGCTCACACTGTATGACCCAGTTCTCGGATGCGACCTGACTGCTCACACTGTACGTCTGGTAGCAACACGTCGGCCCTAAAAATGTGCTAAAAATAGCAGTTTTTACTCAACACGTCAGACTTTTTTGTCTTGCCTGTTGTCCTTTGGGAGTGCTGCAGGAGGACACAGGGATTTACGGGAGTTGGATGAGTAAAACGAAATAAAGAAAGTAAATCTGTGTTTAGTGATCAGTTTAATTTGACATGAACACGACAAACACGCTTTCTTGACTATCTTTGTGAGTAAAAAAAACGTGTAGAAACAAAAACGAACAACGTGTGTTTTTAGGGAAATAGCGAGCGGCGTTGATGCAGGATTGCGCATGCGCCGTGAGCGGTTCTGATACTTTTTGGGTCGCAGCTGCTTGCAGCACCACTTCAACAGTGTGATACCCTCACGAGGGACGAGCGAAATATTGAACGCACCAGAAGTCCGTGCGACCTCACGACTGCCGATTGGTAGCTGGTCACGTGGTGTTAATCGCCTCTCGTAACCCCCTGTACACTACACGACCACTCGGCGCAAAACTCGCCCCGATGTCGTGGCTTCTCGCACGACTGGAAAATCGGCTCAAAAAAGTGAAAAAGTCGCACAGTGTACGCCCGGCTTAAGGGTTGGAACATCGATTGACTGGGAAGTAAGTAAGTAAGTAAAAGTTTATTTATAGAGCGCCTTTCACAGATGTAAATCACAAAGAGCTGTACAACATGATAAAGATCAGGGCAAATACCTCTAACCAATAAAAACATCAGAAAAACAATAGCAGTGATAAAATAGAAAATAAAATCATGAGTATAAACAAAGTGAAGGTGTGAACCCGAACAAAGCCATCTTTTTGAACATTTAGGGAGGGAACGCCTGGATGAAAAGGTGAGTTTTAAGATGTTCTTTGAAGACTTCTACAAATTTCAAGAGACGGAGATTTGAAGGCAGACTGTTCCAACGTCTGGGGGCAATAGACTGAAAGGCCCTGTCCCCTTTGGTTTTTAGTCTGGTTCGAGGAACAGCCAGGAGGTTTTCAGATGTGGATCGGAGGTTCCGAGAGGTGGTGTGTGGGGATAAAAGCTCAGATAGGTAGCTTGGAGCCTGGTTGTTAAGAGCTCTATAGGTCAGGACTAAAACTTTAAACTGTATTCTATATTCTACCGGGAGCCAGTGGAGGGATTGTAAAACTGGAGTGATGTGAGCTCGTCTGCTGGATTTGGTTAGGAGTCTGGCTGCTGCATTTTGGATGGCTTGAAGGCGTGAGAGGGAGGTTTTGCTGAGACCAGTAAAAAGAGCGTTACAGTAGTCTAAGCGTGATGACACAAAGGCATGGATGATTTTTTCCAGATCTGCAGTAGAAACCAGTTTACGGACTTTTGAAATGTTTCTCAGTTGAAAGAAACAAGAGCGGGAGATGGTTTTGACGTGTGAGTCTAAACTTAAGGCTGGATCAAAAATAACTCCCAGGTTTCTAATGTTGGCCTTGGCTGATGGGCAAAAAGAGGCAATTTCTTGCTCGATTTTTGGCTGAAGTTCCAGGGGTGCAGCGATCAGGGTCTCTGTCTTGTTAGCATTGAGGACAAGAAAGTTGCTGGACAGCCAGTTACTGATCTGGGTCAGGCAGAGTACAAGTGTGGCCAGCCTGTCCAGTCCTACAACAAGAAGTTGGCATCTCTGCCTCTTAACTCATCTTTCATCTCTGTGACCGATCAATACAGCGTCCGACCCCAATGTCAATCTCCTTCTCCATTCTGACCCTCACTTGTGAGATACTTAAACGTCTCCACTTTGAATCATTTCCAACTCAGGGTTGGTTAGCCACCATTTTGGGGTTGAGGACCATGGCCTAAGACATGGAGGTAAAGATCTTCATCCTAGCTGCATTGCCACACTACACAGCAAACGTACTTGTGCCTACTGGATGTCGTGGCTTGATGAGGCAAACAAAACAACAATGCTACATCCATCTGGAGAGCCTCTACACTTTGGCCTTTCCTATGAATAATTTTCATAAAAGTTATAAACAGTTTGTGATGATAGACAACCCTGATGGAGTCAAACACTTACAGGAAGCAAGTCTGACTTGGTACCAGCGATCCAAACCAAGATCTCACTCTGGCTGTGCAGCGATCAATCGCCTTTAAAGGGAGACTGGGCAGTTTTGGCTTGCTTTTATTACCCACTAGTGTCCATTTAGTAGAACCAAAAGCAAAACTTATCTTAGCCTTCATTAGTGTCTACAGGAGTGGTTCATCACTTAATTAAACTAATCAGTTGTGTTCATGATCTAAAACATGCAGGAAATATGCTGGAAGCAGACTGAAAAGTAATTTATGATGCAATATTACCAAAAAGTTTAATATTCCTAAATTCAAAATTTACTTCTCTTTTAGCTTCTTACCCACACAATAACCGTAGCTGTGACTTACAACCCAACTATTGCTGGTTGAAATAAACAAACATCTCTAATAAGCCAATTAAACCTGAGCATAACGAGAACACAAACAGCCTCAACAAGTGCTACACTATTTTGTCCATTAAATCACTGCTGGTCTTATCCCCTTTCACAGTTATGGCAAAAACTTTGCTTTTAAGTTATTTTACATCTTATTTTCTCATTTCAAGACCTCCTAATTGGTGTTTCACAATCTGTTCAGTGTCCAAATTTGAGAGTCACTGCTCTGGATGAAGCTGCTTAAAATTCAGTCCACATTTAGCTGCAGCAACATAAAAAAGCACTCATACCGTGATGCATTACTCAGTTTCATCCATGAACAAAATAATCCAAAACCGATTGATTCACACGGTTCAATTCAATTCAATTTTATTTATATAGCGCCAAATCATGACAAGAATCATCTCAAGGCACTTCACATAGTAAGCATTCCATTTCAGGTCAGTTCGTTAAGCCAATCAAAAATAATGTTTCCTATATAAGGAACCCAGCAAATTGCATCAAGTCACTGACTAGTGTCAGTGACTATACAGCAATCCTCATACTAAGCAAGCATAAAGCGACAGTGGAGAGGAAAACTCCCTTTCAACAGGAAGAAACCTCCAGAGAATCCTGGCTCAGTATAAGCAGCCATCCTCCACGACTCACTGGGGATCGAGAAGACAGAACAGACGCGCACACGCACGCGCACGCACGCACGCACACACACGCACACACACACACACACACACACACAGTAATGTGTCTGTAGTTATATTGTGATTTCCTAGTAAATATTCTATTTGGTGAGAGATAAACTTTATTGTATTTATCCTAGTGGATCTATAATTAAACGGATAAACTAGTAGTAGCACATCCAATGTCAAGGAAAGCAAAAAGTTATTATCAGGAGAGGGATAATGTTTAAGTGGTTAGCAGCAGTGTGCTAGACGATAGCCCCCTCCATGAGGCCACCACAGCTCAGCAGAACATCATTGTAGCTTCTTCTGGGGAGAAAAACACTTAGAGAGAAAATAAAGTTAACAGCTGAAATAGCAGAAAGTAATACAGTTAAAGAGCAGATAGTAGAAGAAAGTATTAGTGTGAAAAGTGGTCAGTGTATCCTCCAGCAGTCTAAGCCTATAGCAGCAGAACTACAGAGATAACTCTGGATAATCTAGCCATTTAGATGGAGGCATGTTGGAGGCAGGGCAAGGGAGAGCCTTCTTTACCGACTGTACACTCCACCTCCCTCTACTCCCCCACTTGTCCAGATTTAGGCTAACATCAGATTTTAACCATAGGCCCTATCAAATAAAAATGTTTTAAGCCTATTCTTAAAAGTATACAAGGTGTCTGCCTCACGGACTAAAGCTAGGAGTTGGTTCCACAAGAGAGGAGCCTGATAACTAAAAGATCTGCCTCCCATCCAAATTTTAGATATTCTGGGAACCACCGGTAAACCTGCAGTCTGAGAGCGAAGTGCTCGGTTAGGAACGTATGGAACAATCAGATCACTGATGTATGATGGAGCTTGATTATTAAGAGCTTTATATGTGAGAAGAAGGATCTTAAAATCTATTCTGAATTTAACAGGTAGCCAATGTAGGGAAGCTAAGACAGGAGAGATATGATCACTCTTTTTAATTTTCATCAGAACTCTAGCTGCAGCATTTTGGACAAGCTGAAGACTTTTAACTACATTCTGTGGACTTCCTGAGAGTAATGAATTACAGTAATCCAGTCTAGATGTAATAAATGCATGAACTAGTTTTTCAGCATCACTCCTGGAAAGGATGCTTCTAATCTTAGCGATATTCCGAAGGTGGAAAAAGGAAATCCTACAAACCTGTTTAACCTGGGATTTGAATGACAAGTCCTGGTCAAAGATAAACCAAGGTTCCTTACTTTGTTCTCCGAGATTAATTTAATGCCATTCAGTTCAGGTGATTAACTAAGCAATTTCCTTTTCTGGATTTCTGGTCCAAAGATGAGAACTTCCGTCTTGTCTTGATTTAAAAGCAAAAAGTTTAGAGTCATCCAATTTTTTATGTCCTCAAGACAAGCCTGCAATCTACCTAACCGATTAGGTTCATCAGGGTTAATGTGTGATGGCAGGAGTGGGTGGAGCTATGTATTCTTTGAGTAAAACCAATTGAGTCTAAGATAATACTAAAGGCTACATTGAGGCAATCATTTTCAATGTCCACATGAATATTAAAGTCCCCCACTACAATGACCTTATCAGTATTTAGCACCAAATCAGATAAAAAAATCAGAGATCTGATCCAAAAACTCAGAGTAAGGGCCTGATGGACGATATAAAACTACAAACAAGAGTGGTTTTACAGTTTTGCAATCTGGATTAGGTTAATTCTAACGCTTTTTTGGTGCTAATGGTTGCACGAATCCATGACTTTTACATCTTCTGCTTTGTTTTCTTTAGTTATAGCACTGTTGAGTTTATGCAAAACAGCAGCAAAACCTCAAATCTGCTGAGTCAAATCAACAACTGTGACATTTGTTTTTGAAAATTATTTTAAATGATTAAGTAACAATCAAAGTAGTTGGTGCTTAATTTCTTGTAAATTGATTTCCTGTTCCTCTAGAAAATTAGATTTGGATCTCAGCCCCAGGTAAATGTCACTTCTTAGACCAGTATTAGTATGCGTTTGTCTCCACTATTGCATTGCATATCGGATTCTTTTGCATCATCTTTTCTCTAAGAGTTTACTTTGAAGCTCCCTCCTAAAGTGGCGTGCTATGATGAATGATTTAGACATCTGTCCGCTAAATGTGCTCTTTCTGGGTTCGAGCTCATATGCATACTGAGGCTGTTTCAGCATGGGGTTAGTTAGGCGATATGGGTCGAAGGGAAGAGCTCAGTCAAGCAAAACAGACCCATGCGTTTGAGGAAATGCGCCTGATTTGGATGTGTTTGAAAGCCATTGTTACAGAACGCCACGTTGTACCACTGTTTCCGTTTGCGCTCTATCTCTGAATACGTGAAGGAAACCGTAAATAAATGGCAGTCGGCATTTATTCTGCTCCAGGCAGTGGCCCCAGCCCTTTAATCTTAGCTATCTTCTGCTCTTTTTTCAGTTTTTTTTTCTAGGCTCTGACTAACCACCCTTGACAAGGGAAGTGCAGAGAGGTAGGCTGCCTGTCGGCTGCAGGGCAAATTCGAACAAACGAGGGAAGTAAAGGCAGGAACGGAAGACAAAAACGAGAACTTGACAGCTTTGGAATTTGAGAATCATTATGAACTGGAGTGAAATTAGCACAGGCAAATGGAGAGGAAGAATAAAGAGCGGTAGAAAGAAGAAACGAAATAGAAAGGCTCATGCACTTTTCTCAAGGAGCAAAATGTGAGTCGTTGGGAGCTGAAGGAAAATGCTGAGCTAGATTGTATCTAGGACTTAACAGGTGTAACAAATTGTAGGAGGTAGTCATTTGCTGTAGCTGCCGCCTTTGCAGCCATGGCTTTTAGTATAATAGAAAAATGAGAAGTAGCCCAGCAGGGACCACATGCAGAATGCATGTGTTTGAAACATAGAGCGAACAAAGAAGAAAGAGATGAAAAGGAGCAGGTGGGAGAGAGTTGCATGCAGCCTACTACGCTGGTTATCACTCTGTAGTTTCTCCCTAAAAGTCTCTAGACCTAGGAGAAATTCCCTGCAGATACTTAAAATGAGTCTTTCCGAGGAGGAGAGTGTACATTAGTCCTAAAATGTCCTTTAAATCAAGCACATATCAGTAAGAATAAACGCTTCCATTTGGACAAAAAAAAATGCCTCAATTTCAATTAATGGGACCGTTAAAGCTCCCCAGAGAAAACGACAGGTGCTTTCACAGCAGCTCACTTTGAAAAAGAAGATCACACGCTTCTACTGTAACTCTCAATGTGCACGCCCATCACATCAGGACCTCTATTTCAGCATTAAAGGCAGACAACACGCCGACACGTTGGAAGATTACTGCAACAGGATCCGGGCTGATGGGGCCGCTGGCATAATTGTGATAAATGACGGTCTTTGGTTCTGTTTCGCCAAGAGCGTGCACTTCTACTGTGAATATGTGGGGAAGCTTCTATTCACTTGAGATCAGCATCGGAAAAACATGAAAACACACAACTTCCTGTGATTTCACAATGAGGGCTGATTGATTTTTGTACAGCAAAGGCTTTACCAGAGAGAGAAAGAAAGAAAGAGGGAGTTATTTGTCCTGGAGGCCTGCTGGCTTTGAAGAATTTCGACCGACTTCTGTTTTTCCCCACGTGTGCCAAAAGCGCTTAATAGCCAATGAACTGTCAACAGCAGGCGAGTATGAAACACTTTTATTAGTTTGCACTCTGTTCTGGAGGTGTAGCTGACAACAGCTGTGGAAAACACGAAACTTCTTACAATAAGCATCAGATATGAAGTTTCACATCGTACGTGTAATGTTTACGTATCTCACAGCTCCGGGAGGAAACAAGGCACTTGACTGTACTGTACATCCTGTACACCTCCAACGCTGAGCCTCAGTCGTGTGATGCCCAACATCTTGATCCATTCATGGATGAAAGGCTCAATTTGTTGTAAAAATTTAATTAAAAAAGTTTACTTTCATCTCGAGAGGAAAAAAATCACAGAGTTGGGCATGCAGCTGAACAGATTTGCTGTTTTTTCTCTTTTTTCCTTAAAAAATCATAAACAGACATGGAGATAAGTACAGCTCACATCAAACAAAATTAAAAAAGAACTGTAAAGGGATTAATTACATTGGTATTTAATCTGTGTAAACACTGTAGTAAAATAGACCTGGGAAGTTTGTGTTACAGTAGATGATTAAGCAATAGTTGTTGAGCCCTGCCAGAGAAAGATTGCATTAATGCAGAGTGCCTTTCATGTTGACGTCTTGATTTATGCACATTTTGTTGTTTTAAAGAAGCAGCTGGATGATTTAGGACATCAGCAACAAATATTTAAACACTTATGATAGTAAATTAAACATTCATTCACACATTAAAGTGATTTTCATGTGACTGATGGTCAAATGTAACATTTAAGCCTCATAAAAGTTGCTTCAGCAGGTTTTCCCTCTGAACAAAAGGACACTGTAACTCCTGCTTCTCCTGATCCACAGTTTCAGCCTGACAGGAGGAACAAGAAGTGATATCATTGTTCCTTTCGGATGGAGTGATAAACCCAATGAGATTGTTATAATCCTATAAAGTGGACACTGTTGGCACTCCCGTAGCAAAAGACAGGGGCTGCTCTTCTTCTTTATCTCAGTCAGGCATCACCTTTCTCTCTCAACACTGAAAAATAGGAAGCAGATTACTCAGACAACTTCCTGCGGTTCTTTCAATAAGTGCATAAAATTCCTCTGTTCTGTTATGAAAGGTTTTATTCTAAAAGGTGAATTTGATGCTGAACCAAAATCAGAGAAAGTGGAAAATCCAAAAGTCAATAAGAAGCGCACATGAAGCTTCAAGGGCAAAGGATGATTATCCTGAACTAAACATTTTTTTTCTGGCAAATTTGAAAAACGTTCCAGCATTTTGGTTCACTGACCTTCCTAAAGCAGAAATGAAAGCCAAGTCCTTTATTAATTGTTTTTTAAGCCAATCACCTGCCAATTCTTCTGTTTAAAGCTAAATGACATGGCCTTCCTTTCACATTGTAGTAAAGGTCACTGGGTCCGATAGCTGGCGTGTTTGTTGACGTGGTCAGAATCAATGGATAAAACTGAGATTAGTCTTGCTTGTCCTGAAGCCTAATGCCAGCATATAAGTTCCAGCAGGAAAAGTCTGTTTCTTTTATGCTTTGACCACCCAAACACCAAACTAACAAAAGAAAAACTGCTCTCTTAGCATCAAACCTTAGCTGGACCAGAATCAAAAGATTTGCTTTAGTCAGAGGCAAAGCGGCTCAAGAGGACCAAAGACCACTTAGAAAATCATGTTTAAAAGCTCAGAGTTAGTGAAGCATTTAGTCTGTTTCATTCAAAGCAGAACAATACAAACACTGAGCGTCAGCGTTAATAAAAAGTCAAATTAGCAGTGAATCAGCACAAGCTCCATCCTTGGTCTGGCATTAAAGCCACTTCAAAGGAAAATGTATGCTGTGCTCTTATAGACACATGAGATTATTCACTTCAAATATGTATTTGCTTAAATGTAGAGAGATGATTCTGGATTTTTGAAATGGATTTCTGTGAAAAAGTTAAGAGCAATTAATAGTAACCTGTCATAGACAGATCCTTGAATCATCTCTGTGTAGAGACACACACCCTAATAGGGTCAGTTACAAAAATGGATTTCTAATCCCAAAAATGTCATAGCAAAGGCGTTTTGACACTATTTTAAACCCTGACACAGATTATTCAGGCAAAAATATGAAATGCTGGTCTTCCACTCATTTCTGCTGCACATATAGAAAACTGTGTAAATGTTTGAGTGATCAGGCTGACCGCATCAGACTTGTTTCAAAATGACAAAAATCTGTTTTATAACTGTCTCTTTAGGATGAACCAATAGCTCACCAGTCTGGTCCTTTACTGATCCATTTCAGATGATCTATCTTTTCAGTGCTCTATCGATTTGGTGGGCAGGATGTTCCTGTGACTGAGTGAAACAACTAAAATGGCAAAGACTTGATTGAGGCCTAGTCCACACGTAGCCGGGTTTTTTTTTAAACGAATATCCGCCCCTCCAAGAACTTGCATCCACACCACCGCGTTTTAAAAAATAACTCTGTCCACACGTACCCGGATAAATACGTTGTTAAGGACATGCCAGACCTGTAGGCGGCAGTACTTCCCCCGTTCTTAACCACGTCCTTCGTCTGTGGTCTTCCGCAAGGAGCAGTAATTCCTCTTGCCAAAACAAACGAGCAAAAAGCGCTTGGACAATTGATGGATCGGTTAGTGACAGAGCGCAGCTCTGAGGGCTTCCATGCTGTCGGCTAGTGTAAACACAGGTCGCACACGTGATGTCAGCATTTTTTTTGTCGCGGAAAGTGACGTTGCGGACCTTAAAACTCCGGGTTTGTCCATCCACGCAGAAACCCAAAACGGAGAAAACGCAGATCTTCACTTTGGCCGGAGTTTTTAAAAAGATCCGTTTTCGTGTGAAAAAACTCCGTTTTCGTGTGGATGACAGGCCAAAACGTAGAAAAATATCTACGTTTTGGCAGATCCCCGGCTACGTGTGGACAGGGCCTGAAAAGGCCATGAACTATTTAGACTTGGGCTTTTCTTTAAGTCTAGAGCAGATAGAGGTATGTAAGCCCTTTATTTAGAAAAAGAATGTATTTGCATTTTCTTCATCTTGTATGGTGGACCACCCCGTTGATTGACATCCGTAATAGTGAGTACGTCACATTCATTGTTCGATAGCATGTGGAGACAGTTTAAAAGACACCGACAGATTCCACCCCACGATTGTGCGCTCCTTATGGATTGTGGCCAGACTATAGATTCACATATATAGGATGGCTCGAAGCAGAAATCCCGATTATTTATTTTTTATTATCAGATGGCACCATCTAGAGGCTAACTAATGTATCTTAAGCCCATCTCCCTACTTCCGTATTTACGGATTGGAACAGTGACTTGGACATTATTTTGAATTTGTGAGTGATTTCTGTGTCTAGTTATGGTTGTATTCTTGATCAGCACATATCATTGGAATCATAGGAATCCTATCTTTCAAATGGTGTGTAATATGTTTATGTACATAGAAATAGTGTTGCAACAAAGGCTGATTTTACATGGAGGTTTGCAATGTCCCATCCACAAGACTAATTTATAGACAATAAAAAACATTGCTCAAAACAAGTGATTGTTGAAGGGCTTGGCCCATTGCTGATGTTCAAACATCCCACACTTTATACATATTTGTAAAATGGTAAATGGCCTGTATTCGATATAGGGCCTTCTAGAGTCCTGGAACCCCCCCAAGGTGCTTTACAACACAATCAGTTCACTCACACATTCACACGCTGGTGGTGATGAGCTACGATGTAGCCACAGCTGCCCTGGGGAGCACTGACAGAGGCGAGGCTGCTGAACACTAGCGCCATCGGTCCCTCTGACCACCACCAGCATGCAAGGGGGGTTAAGTGTCTTGCCCAAGGACACAATGACAGCGACAAACAGAGTGGGGCTCAAACCTGCAACCTTCCGATTATGGGGTGAGCACTTAACTCCTGTGCCACCGTCACACCATTGTGTGTGTGTGTGTGTGTGTGTGTGTGTGTGTGTGTGTGTGTGTGTGTGTGTGTGTGTGTGTGTGTGTGTGTGTGTGTGTGTGTGTGTGTGTGTGCTGCATGTGTGTGTGTGTGCTGCATGAGTATGTGTATTTAAAGACTTTCATAGGAAAGGTCGCTAACTCTACCTCTGTCTAGTTACTTGCTGAAACGCCTGGGCATGCACTGTCATCTGTATGTAACCTGATGATGAATGCTATTGGCTAATGCTGAGTGGTGCTTGATTAAAATTGCATGGGGCTCCAAGGAACGTGGGGTGGGCTAGGAAAGAATCATGTATTACCTACATTATATCACAGCACAGGGTAAGACTTTTAAGGATTTCTAAAAAATCATACATAATACCTGAAAGGGGGGAAAACTCCGTATTGTAGCTGTAAGCTCACAAAGACTGAAAACAGTGCTGAATGAATACTGAGTGAATACTGATCTTTCTTTCTGTAGAAACTAAATACAACCAAACTGCAAAGTCCCCACTGTGCTCCTAGATGTTTATTTAGTTGCTGTATTTACAGAGGTGATTATCCTCCAAGAGGATTGAGAAGAGCACCTCCCGGTCACATTTATACGAAGGATAACAGATGATAATGTCCATTTAATGAGCCAATAACAAAGTGTTGGTGCGGAGGCCTTCTGTGGCATCACAAATGTATCTGGAAGGTGATGAGGTTTTCAGTAAGAATTAATGGAAGAAAAACTTATTGCTACTCTATTTATTAGTCATGTTTTATCAATACGAAAACTGGCATGATTTTTCAAAAACGTACAAAAATCTAAGAAAGGAGCATCAGTCAAGGTGATGAGAATTAAAGGATTGTTGAGTTTGATGCCATTTGTCCACAGTGTGGAGTTTTCTTGGTTTTACTGTTCAATACTGGCTCTGAAAGTAAAGCAAGCGTCACGGCTCTGGATGAAGGTTCTCACATTAAGTGATAGAATAGACTCTGTAAAAGGTCACGGCCCATCTGTGGGATCTGATAAAGGATCTCACAGAACCAACTCACATATTAATGGACATTTAGCAGGAAAATAGAAATAAAACTGAAGTTATAAATGTCATAAAAAACAGTTTATACAACAAATGCAGAATTCAACAGTCTGTGAGCGGTAAGGCAGTCAAGCCTACAGCAACCAACACCACCAGACTTCAGCATTTTCTATGAGACTCTTTACACTCTGGCAGTTGTGCTCACAGTGTTGACTTTAAAAAAGCACTCCCACAAATCACAACAATGCATTTCAAGTTAGCACAACATAATGCTCAGACAGCCGAGCTTGCCAAATGCATTTCCACAGCTCTGCATTATGCCTGTCACTGTTGTAGTGAAATTCCATACGACCTATCTGCTGGGAGGTGATACTGGCTTGGCCCGTCTAAAGTGTTCGCTTTGGATGTGCGCACAAATATTTTTGCATGCATGCTCAGATTGATTCTCTACAGTTCATGGGAGATGAAAGAGGGTCCTAAGGACGTCGCTGTGGGCTCCAGGCTGACGTGGGAGAGAGTGTGGCTCTGGGAGCGAGGCAGTGTGTGATAATGAGAGGCAGGAGCTTTCCCCTGGGTCTGGCCCTCCTCCTGTTCTGAATTCTGGCTTGGCACCGTGGAGCCTCCTGGTTCTGCTCCAGCTCCAGCCCCAGCTCCTGCCGCACCACGCTCCTGTTTGTGTTTGTCCCAGGCGGAGCTCAGCTTTACGGCCAAAGCCAGCAGGTTTTTCCCCAGAAACACAGTTGACATGCGGGAGTCTCTGTACCACAGCATGCCTGTTCCCCTCAGGACCAAGGTGAAGATGTTAATGGTAACCAAGCTGAGCCATGGGTACAAAGCCTCCTTACGCGGCCCCCTCTGTCCTGGCAGGCCAGTGGCCCCCAGCTCTGTGAGGGCCACGCACGGCAGCAGAAGCAATAGGGTGTAGCAGTAGAAGAAGACCAGGCCCTCAGCCCAAATTGGCAGCCTTTGTTCAGCCACTCCTCCAGAACCACCATGTGCCTCCCACAGCCCCGCCTGGAGGTCCAACACATCCAGCAGGTCCACCACCACCCACAGGAGCCGTCCTCGCACCTCCTGTTTCCTACGCTGCGGAGTCATGTGGTCGGCTCCCGTCAAGATAAGAAACAGGGAGGGCAGGCAGATGGACAAGAGCAGCGTCAGGGTCTTCCTGGCCAGCGGGTCGGGGGGGCGGCGCTCCTGCCTGTAGTTGTGACAGACAAAGAAGAGCTTCAGCTGCAGGAGCGACAGGAACAGGAACCAGAGGGCGTTGGCAAACCCACGGCGTGGCGACTGCGCCTCGGACACCACGCCTGCTGAGACAAAGCGCAGCGCCAGCAGGAAGCAGACGTCGCCTAGCAACACAGCTACATACTGCCACACGCTAGGTCCTGAAAGACCGCGGGCTCCCAGCATGCTCTGCTCCAACAGGTAGAGGTCCACCACAGCCATCGTGCTCACCGTGACCAGGGTTGATACGCACACCTGGGGCGTGGGCACCATGCCTGAAAGACATACACAGACAGTCATCATTTGTACGCCACGCCAGGAAAAAGTCGCAAACGTTTAGGATAAATCATGCTTGTGTTTCCAAGACTGTTTCCAAACCAACTGTAGGATACTTTGATGCTTGTTGCTATGGTTAAAGACATTAGCTGCAGAGGAAGCAGAGTGCCCTTCATCTTTGGCCAGAGCTGCACACTCTGGTGGCTCAAGCTGGGAAGCCTATTAAATTGTTTTGGTTTTTTTCTGCATTGCTCTTTGAATTAGATGGTATTCACTTTCCTTATAAGTAAACAGAGCTTCTTTATGATTCATAGCTTTTCTACAAGTTTTAGGTTGCTGCTACTTCCCCTGTTTCTGTTTCCCTTCTCTATACTCAGCTTATTCATTATTAATTAATTGTATTCAGGCGCGGCTAGGTGCCCTGTCAAAGCATTTCTTTGTCTCTATAGTCTGCCGTGTTTATTCTCATACTGTGCTGCAGCCTTTAATCATCCCAAATCCCATCTCTTTTTAGATGAATATTGATAACTTGCTATTGGTTTAGGGATGCGCTTGTCTCGTGGCTTTGTGTACTCTGTGTGCGTCGGGGCGGCTGCATGAAGACGATGCTAATGTGGCTCTATGTGATCTTATTTTGTTGCAGCTCATATTGTACATCAGCCACGGACAGCATAAAAACAGCATCGATCCCAGAGTGAGAAATGATCACTGACTTTACGGCGTAATCGAACCGGCGTCTCTGCATCGTATTTAGCTGAAAAGCACGGCGCTGGGGCCACTCCACTGTCTGTTTCCTGCTCTGAGCCACTCAGGGGTGTCAGCCCCCTCTCCACAGGATCGATCGCATCGTAATATAAAATCATTACCGGTTCCGCGTGTGTCGTGACAGCAACAGTTGAGCGTGATCGAGCTAGAGACTGTCAGCAAGATTGCGGCCCCTGAGAAAAGTCTGTCTGTGACAAATGTGCATACATGTCCGTGTGATAGAAGACGCATGGCCTCCCTAAACTGTAAGGAGCTCCGCCATGTCCTCTGTCCCGTCTGAGTCATTACGGCAGAGGGGCTGGGATGCAGGAGTAGTGCTGTAAGTGAAAGATTAATGGTCCTTTTGGGGTGTCCACATGGCTAATAAAGTGTTACTGCACGATGCTAATAGTTAATAAATAAACTCGGGGGGATGGGAGGGGGGGGGGATGATGTAGGAGATTTAAACACAAACAGAAAGGGGCTTCCATCCATTCACTGAGACGTGCATTTCATCAGCCGGCCAGACTGAAGGGATCCAGTTTCATCTCTGGGAGTATTTAGAACAATCAAAGGCATTAAAGTTTGGGTCTGAAACTGATGAATCCAAGGGATAAAGGAAGATCGCCGCTGATTAGTCCCGTTCTGATGCATGCTGGGAGGACAGGCATCGAAGGGATGTATCATCATCTATGAAGTCTTTGTTTCACAGAAACTTGATTATCATTCCCGAATCCTGAATGAATTTCAGCGAGCCGCAGATCGAGAGGGATATTGGAATTCAAATGTCTTCTTTTTCACGAGGAACAAACTCAGCCTGCAGGGGGGAGGAGGAAGAGGAGGGGGAGGTGAAGAAGTTCACCACCACCGCTGCTGCAGCTGGCTCTCTCTCCGAGGTCGTGCTTCCTAACTTATTCCACCTGCGCCTCGATTCTCACCCTGGAAATCTCCCAGGCCGGCTCGTGTTTGTGTTTTGACTCCCTGTCAGCGCGCTGTAATTTATTCTGTTCAGAGTGAGAGACAGGGATGACAGCCTGTATGTCCACTCGGCTCATCAATAATGACCAAATTCATCATCCTGCTGTCTGGGGACTACTGCTGTTGACAAGGTGAGGCAACCTATTTCACAGTAACCATGAGTAATGGCGTGTAATGGTGAGCATGTGAGCGATTTGTGCAAATTCTGTTTAGCACTGAAAGTCACCCCCTGTCTATCCACTTCATTCTCGGTACGCTATTGTGCAAGTAATCATCCAAAAAGCACTTAAAACCTGTCCAACAGAGAGTAAAGCTAGCCATGGGCTTTGCCACTTTCATTTGGGAGACTCCATGGGTGGACTGGAAGCCTTAAAAGGATTTATTCATCTGCTCCTGAAGTTTTATCACAATAAACACCTGTCACAGAGATCAGAAGTGCATCAAAGACTAACTCCTTCACAGCACGGGAGAGAGAGGAGCACCAAGGGCATGGAGACAACATCTAAACCATTATGTGTCAACTAATAATTTAATAGTCCCTGATTATGCAGATTAAATCCTCCCTTCAGACCCAAATCCACTCAACATCTGTTGCCAGTTTTGTGCTCTATCTCCCTTCTTATTGACCATCCTGCACTCAAAAGGCATCTTGCATCCTTTAGTTTAACAACATCTAATAAACCGCCTCTCTGCAACACCTGTTTCATAACTGCCCCATTAGCTGCAGGTGTATTATAGATTTCTGCCTGCACACATGGCTGTGAAAGAAAAATAAAAGCATTTAGTTACCAAAACCATTCGCGTTGCGCTCAGGCTCCTCGGTCGTCCTGGTTTATTTACAGCAGAGTCACAGGAGCGCCGTCGGTGACCAATAAAGTCTCTGTTAATGCCGCTGATGAGTCGGGCTCGGTGATAAAAGTCTCACTGTCCCCGTGTTTCAGGCTCCAGGAGAGGACTGATTGAGAGGAGGAGAAGTCACCGCTGCTGTTTGGGTGTAGGAATAAAAAACATAAAAAATCAGCCCCTACTTCTCCAGATTTCCCTCCCTCCGCGCTGAGATCTGGTGTGGCAGATGTCTCCGTGCCGACCCTCGGCTCCTCCGCGTCACGGCGTATTTCCAGATCTGGATCTGTCGCCTCCCCGCAGTGTCCAGGTCTGTTAATCTTTTGACACAGCAGCAGGAGGAGGAGAGCCGTGCAGGGAGGGGGGGCGCCGCTCGTCGGGCTCCAGCTGCGCGGAGTGGCTCACAAGTGGAGCATCGCCGGAGCAGAGAAACCGCAGAGCAAACCAAGGAGGAGAGAGGCAGAGCCGCGCTACACAAACTCCCTCACGCACACTCCCCGAGTTTGGTGTTAATTTGTAAGCAGGCTACGTGCTCAAAGCCCAGACCTCCCACCCTCTCCAGTTCCTCCTGCTCCCCTTCACCATCAGCTGTGCAAGTTCAGCTGCTGTGTGAATATTTCAGAGCTTTCTGTTGCAGTAATTTGATAATAATGGAGCTGTTCCTGCACAAGCTCGGCTGCATTGTTTTGCAGCATGCAGATACCTTATTTACCCCTGCCTGCTTGAAATTGGAGCAGCAGAAGTGGAGCGAAAGATGCTTGTAGCCTGAAGACACATTTAGAGCTCAGAAAGCAGATGTTACAACTTTAATTAGCCATTTTTCTGTCTACTTACTGCCTTTGACACAAAAGAAAATTATTCTTCTGTTATAGATTAATTTATGAAAGTCAAACTGAGGGATGCTGGATTTTTAAAGCAGATTTTGAAAGAGTTCTCTTTTTTTCCCCCCAGAAATTCAATTTTAGCTCCTTTGTCAGCCCGGTTTGATTTAAAAAAATTAATAAATAAAAACGATTTCACAGTGTTTCTATAACCTCAAGGTCCAACACTTTTAGCAAGGCTGAAGTCCTTAGCTTGCTTGGTTCGTGCAGCTCTCTGTGTTGGTTTCTTTGTGGAGTGAGAGGTTTAATCAGACTGGTGAGGAAGGCGATGGAGAGTCATCTTTCTTGTCAGATTCAGCTCTGTGCTCCGCTGGCTTCCAAAAGAGAAGAGATTTTCCATTTTCCTCACTTCAGTGTTTTATTTTTTCACTGTGTGTGTGTGTGTGTGTGTGCGTGTGCTTGTGTGTGCGTGCGTGCGTGAGCTCTTCGGCCCTTTCCGTCACACATCACCTCATGCTTATCTCATTCTGCTCTCCATTCTCCCTCTTCTCTTTCTGCTCCCACTGGGTGTGGTTGAAGGTCACTTGCACACTGGCTCAGTTTCACAGAGGGAAGAGGGCGAAAGGACGAGGGCAGCAGGCAAAGGGGCAGTCAGGCGGGCAGGCTGTCCACAGTACTGTGCACTCATCACTTTCTGCTTCAGAACATGGTCGGCGAAGTTTGGAAAGAGACTCAGGGTTGTGGTCTGTCCGAGATTACTAAAGGTGTCAACAGAACGCCGTGCTGCTCATCAGACGTCCACAAACGCATCAGAATCATCATCTTCCTGCTCTTACTCAGGGTTACCTGACAGCGGGAGGCATGAATTGCACCAGTGCAAGAGATATTATGATGTTACACCACACATTCATCTTTCTTGTCACAATCTGGCATTAATATCAGCCATAATTCAGCCTGATTGCCAGCAGTTCTGCAGGTAGCACATAATGAACCCTGGAGCTGCTCGCCTCCAGCAGAGATGAGGAGTGGACTACAGATGTCTGCTCTTCTTAAGGGAGCTGCTTATGAATTTATGGAAGATGTTGACAATAGATACATTTTAGCATCTGCAGCTTTCTGTATTTAGGGTAGATTTAATATGGAGGACTAGAATGATGTGTCACTTTTTGTGTTATAAATCTCCAGAAAGGAACAAAACATTGATTAATGAATTAAGTATTAATTAATGCAATCTAGAAAGCACCTGTTCTGGCGAGTGATGAGAAGACCTCCATTTGGTCTTTTTACCATTAAAAGAAAAAAAACTGAACATTTATCCACTTTAAAAATAAATGTTATGTTTTTATCAGTACATATGTGCTTACTAAAGCCAGTATGACTAAGACATTCTGAACAGCATTTATGTTCCCAAAGTGTCTCAAAATGATTACAAAGGTTCTCAGTTTCCTCCTGTGAGACGCAGGGTCTTACTCTGCTGTTGCTGTAGATTTGTTCCAACATTTGTGAGACAAATTTCTTTTTGAAATAGACTGTGTAACTCGGTGACAGATGTGAGACGGCAGTGGGAGGAGTTAGAAACCCGAATGCTAACAGGGCTTGTGATTACACGTGATTACGCATAGCATTCTGGGATGTGCGCGGCCATGTTGGAAGCTTGACGAGTCTAAACAAAGCGTGAAACAAATGGTACTGTCGCAGAGAAGGAGTGGATTTGGGTGGAAAAAAGTGTTAAACAACATCATAAAATCCCAAAAATGATACGGAATAAACCGGGATACATTGTATAAAGATGTTGGGGATCGGTATGTGGACAAAATCTGCTTTATAAATGCTTTTGATCCATTTGAAAGACCCAAGACTGGAGCACTGATGACATATTGTTGCCGCTGCAGTTCTGCATTACGGACCTTTTCAGCTTTCTTGTTTGTGGTGTGAGTGGATGTAAACGTCCGGATGAGAGGTAAACATTTTATTTGTTGTTTTTTTTCTAGTAAAATTGATCAAAATTGTCATCCCACAGAAGAAGTGTAGCAAGAAAAGTTGGGTTGTGTGTCAGCACCCACATTAGCTTACCAGTGTGTGTGTGTGTGTGTGTGTGTGTGTGTGTGTGTGTTTTGTGTGCCTGTTGTGGTTGAAGGAAAGAAACGATGTATAAAAACTTACACCATCTGTAACTTACCAGAAATAAAATACTCCGGAAGGTGATTTTGGTTCGCCTTATAGCCAACAAGACTTGGTCTCCAGGGTTTTGCTTCCAAGCAGGAAAATGGTGAAAAGTTAGCTTGTTTTTCCACCTTTATTCCCCTGGCGATCACGTGTGTCACCCCACAACACATTAACAATTTACTATTCGTGTGCTGGCTGAGAGGGCGGGGCAAGCCAGTTTTCCCATTGTAGGACTTTATAATAGGGTTGTGTTTGGCCATTTGTCAGAGCTCCTGGGCCATTTTGAGCCCCAACAAAGTTTCATAGAGACTCACAGAGCAACTTTAAACAGTCATTCTAGAACACCTCCTCACTGAAAAACCAGCATAGGTGTTGCCAGCATATGTTGTTTTGGTGCCAGTTTAGCTGGTAAAGCTAGTCCGGCATGGGATGTTGGTGAGTGATGGGATGCTGGACCACCATCCCATCTTAGACTAGCATAACCAGCACCAAAACACAACATATGCTGTTAACTTCACCAGGGCTGAAGTTTTGTGTTTCCAACTGGTCTCTCAACCTTCACAGCCCAGTATGCTACTGGTTACAGGCACCAGAAAACATTAGATGACCAATTTAATGCCAAAAACCTGCAGTGAGTAGCACCTGGACTCTGCATTATTGCCTCACTACAAGTTAACTACAGGGGGTGCAGAATTATTAGGCAAAAGAGTATTTTGTCCACATCATCCTCTTCATGCATGTTGTCTTACTCCAAGCTGTATAGGCTCGAAAGCCTACTACCAATTAAGCATATTAGGTGATGTACATCTCTGTAATGAGAAGGGGTGTGGTCTAATGACATCAACACCCTATATCAGGTGTGCATAATTATTTGGCAACTTCCTTTCCTTTGGCAAAATGGGTCAAAACAAGGACTTGACAGGCTCAGAAAAGTCAAACATAGTGAGATATCTTGCAGAGGGATGCAGCAGTCTTAAAATTGCAAAGCTTCTGAAGCGTGATCATCGAACAATCAAGCGTTTCATTCAAAATAGTCAACAGGGTCGCAAGAAGCGTGTGGACAAACCAAGGCGCAAAATAACTGCCCATGAACTGAGAAAAGTCAAGCGTGCAGCTGCCAAGATGCCACTTGCCACCAGTTTGGCCATATTTCAGAGCTGCAACATCACTGGAGTGCCCAAAAGCACAAGGTGTGCAATACTCAGAGACATGGCCAAGGTAAGAAAGGCTGAAAGACGACCACCACTGAACAAGACACACAAGCTGAAACGTCAAGACTGGGCCAAGAAATATCTCAAAACTGATTTTTCTAAGGTTTTGTGGACTGATGAAATGAGAGTGAGTCTTGATGGGCCCATGGCTGGATTGGTAAAGGGCAGAGAGCTCCAGTCCGACTCAGACGCCAGCAAGGTGGAGGTGGAGTAGTGGTTTGGGCTGGTATCATCAAAGATGAGCTTGTGGGGCCTTTTCAGGTTGAGGATGGAGTCCAGCTCAACTCCCAGTCCTACTGCCAGTTTCTGGAAGACACCTTCTTCAAGCAGTGGTACAGGAAGAAGTCTGCATCCTTCAAGAAAACATGATTTTCATGCAGGACAATGCTCCATCACACACGTCCAAGTACTCCACAGCATGGCTGGCAAGAAAGGGTATAAAAGAAGAAAAACTAATGACATGGCCTCCTTGTTCACCTGATCTGAACCCCATTGAGAACCTGTGGTCCATCATCAAATGTGAGATTTACAAGGAGGGAAAACGGTACACCTCTCTGAACCGTGTCTGGGAGGCTGTGGTTGCTGCTGCACGCAATGTTGATGGTGAACAGATCAAAACACTGACAGAATCCATGAATGGCAGGTTTTTGAGTGTCCTTGCAAAGAAAGGTGGCTATATTGGTCGCTGATTTGTTTTTGTATAGTTTTTGAATGTCAGAAATGTATATTTGTGAATGTGGAGATGTTATATTGGTATTGGGTATATATTTGTTTTTTGTTAAGTTGCCTAATACTTATGCACAGTAATAGTCACCTGCACACACAGATACCCCCCTAAAATAGCTAAAACAAAAAATTACTTCCAAAAACATTCAGCTTTGATATTAATGAGTTGTTTGGGTTCATTGAGAACATGGTTGTTGTTCAATAGTAAAATTATTCCTCAAAAATACAACTTGCCTAATAATTCTGCACTCCCTGTATTAAAAAGGTTTTTTCAGACACAGATTGAGGTGTGTTGGCTCAACATGTTTGCAATAAAAATGTCAGCTTGTCGTTTCAGACATGAAACAACATCCATTGAGCTTGAAATCATGTATAGTTTTGCACATGGTCCCACATTTACATTCAAAGATTACATTTAAATGAACTTTTATGCTTTAAATCCAAAATGTGAGTTCTGTTCAGTCACCAGGAACAATATGAGTTGCTGTACCGGTACCAGTCCATTTATACTACTACCCTACAGTTTCTGATGAGAACGACTCTAATAACAGCAGTTTGTTGTTTTTCACTGCCAGTCGTACATAAACCGGGTAAACTTTGAGCTTTTTGGGTGTTCGTGTCAGTTTCAGAGCATCAATGTGAGACGGTTTGGTGAAGTTCTGGTTTTAAACCTTATTTCAGGGATTTGCTCACTGTTGCATTTGAGAGTGTGACCGTCTCAGAGAGAAAAAAAAAGTAATATCTTTCCCTGTCTTATTCTGAGCTGATAAATACTCAGGACTGAGCGCTGCGTGTTTCTCTCCCCATCGCAAACTCAAACCAGGGTTTTCGTGGATGTTCTCTTTGATTTCAGATTGTAGAATTGTGACTTCATCCCATCACCTGACTCTCTGTCTTGTTGTCTGTCCTCCACATGTCATTTCTCCTTCAGTCATCTCCAGCGTGGCGCCGTGGCAGGCTGCAGCTCAGGCGTCTTTTTCTGCTGCAGCCTCCACATGTGATTAATCGTGAAGTGGCAAAAAGCACAACACTGTCAAGCCTGTGAGGGGGACCTAATGGAGTTGAAAATGGAATGTTTTGTCATGATGCAATCCATTTTGTTCGCTGCTGCCTGCTTCTTGCTTAATTCACCCTGCCATCAATAGGCAAATTCTTCTTGTGCCAGGTACAAAAAAAAGAAGAAAGGGTTGGGTCTATTTTTGAGCAAATATCCAAACTAAAGAAACTCCACTGAGAGGGTTTACCTTGCTTTTGTTGTTATAAATACAAATCCCTGAATCTGGGCTGCTCTGTCAAGTCTGCAGACACTCTGGTTTGAGCTGCACCTTTTATCAAGGCGCGGTTTTGTTTTCCACGTTTAAGACCAATCACACACACACACACACACAGACCCCTCCTGCAGCCGAGGGGTTCAGCGTGAAACCTAATCAGCTGTATGACGCTGCAGCAGGGCTGGGTATGATAAAATGGCAACACCGGAGCAGATTAAATGAACAAGTTAATGAAGTTAATGAATGAAAGTGTTTCACACTAAAGAGTTTAATTAACCTTGCCTCTCACCAGCCCCTCCCCCCGTAACACCTTTGTCACCACGTTGTAGACCTTGTCTGTGCTTGCCGCCAGGGGCAATTTATCCAGAAGGCTTTGAATTCCAGGGGCAATTAGTTTTGCATCCTGGCCCTAACACCTTTCCTTTTTTTTTTTGTTTCTGTGCTTTATCTTCCTGTTTATTCCTGCCTTGATAAGCCCAGTGCTTCTCCTGACCTTCTTTCTTTCATCTTTCTTTCTTGTTGCCTCAGATGCAGAAACACCTGCGACCACACACCATCACTACACACACACACACACACACACACACACACACACACACACACACACCGCTTAAACCGATAGTCTCATCAGATTACAACAAGGACGAAGTGTTCATACATAAACATACACGCAGGCTCACCCATATTCATGAGGACCCCCGGCAGCCTTTTGTTTTACTTCTCTCCTCTGCTGCTGTTTGCCTGAGTCAGTGCCTTACACACACACACACACACACACACACACACACACACACACACACACACACACACACACACACACACACACACACACCCACACACACACACACCCCCCTCATTGTTCAAATATTGACCACAATCACTTTGCCACAGTCTGACAACTTTAATATACCTCAGCTGTCTGCCCCTTTTCCCATTTCCATCTCTGCTCTCCTCCCTTCGCGTTCTGCCACACCACCGCTACATCTTGTTAAAAAGAGTTGGTGAAGCTGAAAGGCCAATCACATTAACACGGACGGAGTGTCAAAAAAAAGGAAAAGGACGGCGGAGAATGTGGTGTAAGGGTCAAATCAAAAGGAAACTTCTCAGATTTTAATCACTAATGTCTAATTGCTCTCATGATTATGAGTAATAAGACTCATCCCGCCGTGCTAATTTCAAATGGATCATGTAGCAATTACTCACCGCCGGATTTGACAGCAAGAAGCATCGTCTTAGATTAGTGTCTAATCCTGCTGCCCAGGATCTCAAAGGGCTTTGAAGATGTTCGTCTGAACGTCCTTGTCCGGCGGCGTGGAAGGGCCCTGCCTTAGTTTTGTTGGTCTGCAGCCGTTTTCGACTGGAGAGCTCTAATCGGCCACGGTTGAGGAGAGAGGATTTATCCAGCAGCTTGAACTCGTGGATGATTAGATGCTCAGATGCGGCGCGCGGGGTTAGCAATTTGGCCGGCACACCGACGTAGCTGTTCCAGCCTTCTCCTGCTGATAAATGTCATGTGAGGTTGGTGGAGCCTGCCTTGAAAAGCAGCTTTCATGACACGCCAGCTTTCTGCCACGTTTAAAGGCTGCAGTTACCAACATGTGTGAGTTGGAGAAGTTAGTGCAGGTGAATTATTGAACTGCTCAAAGCCTCTTTGTGTCTTCATTGCAGAGACATGTGTGAGTCTGTGAGTGTGTGCGTGTGTGTGTGTGTTTTAGAGCCTATTAAATACATGTTGTCTCAAGTAGGTCCGGCCTCCCGTTCTCAGTCTTATCTGCCTCTCTTTAGGATTTAACACATTTTAGTTTGAATCTATCTTTAGTACGGTTCCCTCTTTCTCTTTATGCAAAGGGCCTTACAGTCTGCATTAAGCACATTTTAGAGGCGTCAGACTTTATCTCTTGCCGGTCAGGAAGACCCTTTTTGTGGCTTTTATGTGGCATGAAAGGCTGCCTGAGTCGGAAGGAGAGATCATTATCCGACAGGGACTGAACAGGAGGGAGGGAAGGGGGGAACTGAACGTGTGAGGCAGAGCCCGAGGGGTTGCTTTGACTCATACCCAACATAACAGCTTTTATATTAATCCATATTTAATTAGACTTTCCTGTAGTGTGCCCTCCCTGCTTGTTTACCTTTCCTGTGTTGTTTTATGTGAGGCAGAGCGAGGGAAAGGGTACAAGCTGAAGGTATCCACATGGGATTCCTGTTAATTAGCACAAAGAAGAGGGAATGTAAATCCTAGTGAGGACTCCGGGGATGCATCCGTGTTCCTCTTGCGTGAGCTTGTAATTCAGATCGCACCCATCAGCTGAAGCGGGAACCCGCCGCGTTATTCCAGCACATCGCTTGTCTGACGAGCTGAAATTATCACTTTGCTGCTGTTGTGCTCATGGATGGGAAGAGATGCGAGTGAGTAACGAGGAGCGTTTTAGACGCTAATGAAGTGATGGAGCCGTGTAGATGGAGCGGCTGATTTACATTCATCAGGTGCCTTTTTTTAAACCTTTAGTGGGGGATGATGTTCAGAGAGGTTACCGCTCTGTTAACTTCAAATAAAAGTCTTCCCCAGCCTGTCATTGACGAACGTCTCAGGATGACGGACTTCTCATCAGATCCATTATTAGGATGTGCTCTGCTCTGTGTGCTCAGTGGTGGAGCAATAAAGCCTCACAACTCCATTAAAATGTATGTGAAACCCATTTTTCCCCCCACCCTCATTTCTAAAATGAACACTTCAGTCAGCGTGTTGCCTTTGGGAAGGATGGTGGGTGAAGGTCTGTTTAAATTTCAGCTGTATTAATTAGATTCTTTATTAGTCTTCAACGCTGAATTCATCTCCAAAAGAGGAATGCTGCACAAGGAGCCGCGTTGGCCGGGTGTTGACTTAATGTCACCCATCCATTCTGCTCTCGCTCCGGTCGGCCTTGCAGGAGCCAGAAAATGGGAGCCCATTCATCACCGGCTTTCTCTGGCTCAGGGCTCCAACATGCATTTAGTCATCGCTGTCTTGACAGACAGCGTTTGGAGCTGGGCTCGGTTTCCCCCGACCTGTCCGCGTGTGCGAGTGTCTCGGCAGCTCTGTGACGGATTGACTGACAGCAGACTGGGCATCTGTATTCTGACAGCACCGTGTGACATGAGTGATATTCAGCCCAGTGATTTGTGAGCTCATACATTTTAAAGCAGCCCCCTCTCACCACATTTTTTTCTTGTTTTGGTTGCAGAAAGGAATCCCCATTGGGCAGTTCTGCAAGGACTTCAACGAGAAAACCAAAGAGCTGAAGGAGGGCATCCCTCTCCCCATCAAGATCCATGTGAAGGTGCTTCTCTTTAACCCATTCCTCACCTTTTCACTTAACACCGTCCCCCTCACACGATTGTCGTTAATTCCACAAGCTGCATAACATCGCCAGAGCACTTCCATTATTCATACTCCGCCGCTGAAGAAAGCCTTGCCATTTGCATTCATTAATGAAGCAATACCCAGAGGAACCTGGAGTCAAGAGGTATTAAACGCCCGCAGGAGATGCGTCTTACTCAGAAAAAGGAAAAAAATAAATACGCCAGATGTAAATTTGTGCTTTTCTTTTTCCAAACATTTATAGTTTTCCCATTTAGCTCCCTTCCACTCCTAAATCAGAAGTTGTGTCCTCCCAGCTGGCTGAATGTGTGTTATAATGAGATTTGGGATGTAAAGAGGGGAAGCCTAATCCTTTTAAAGGCATGAATTTGCTCTGACATGCAATATCCAGCAATGGCTCCAACAACACAGCTGCAGCTATCCATCAGTGCCACCTACTGGTGTTACTGGGAATCGTGAGCGCTTCAGCCACTGATCCTGCTTCACCTGGATGCTTTTTAACCTTCCTTTGAAAGAACAAGTTAGATGTTCATTCTTTATTTATTTATTTTTTTTTTTGGTTTGCTTCGTTTGGTTTATCACAAAGACAGACGCAGAGGCTGATGTGTGGTCTGACTCGGTCTAGATTAGTAAAAAAAAAAATACACACACATCCTGGGATTTCACTGGGAACTTTACAGCCATTTGTATGCTGCTCATCCCAGCGCTTCAGTTGTAAATATGGGATCATCGTGATGCGTCAGAATGCATAAATAATGTTTCAGTTTTACTGCAGCTGTCTCATCTGTTCTAACCGAAAGTGGTCCGTCTCTCTACCCGGAGGCTCTATGGACCCTGCAGTTGTTTGAGGCTACGCCGAGGACAATAAGGCGGCATTTTTCTGTACTTTTTTCTCACCGTGTGGGACAGATGTGTTGTAAAACGGATAGAGGTGAAGCACAGTGGAGCATTTATCAAGCCCCACAGTCTGGAGACCGCTGAATGCATGTCAGAAACAAAGATGAAGATGGTCAGCAGATAAGAATTAGCTCCAACAACAAGGACACATCCTGTGGAAGCTGCCCCGATGAGACAAAACATCTCATTTTTTGACTTGAGCACAGAGGGGAGTCATTGTAGAGATTAGGGAAATAACACAAGTACTTAATGTTCGAAAGCAGGAATTATTTAAAACGACGTCATTGTCTACATTTTTAAAACTTAATAATGTCCTTAATTCTATAAGAAGCTTGTCATCACAAACTCATGAAATCTTAATGTGTGTTTTTGTTATGTTAGCTAAATATCTCACGAACCAGCGGACAGATTCTAATAAAACATTCAGAGTGTAATCATTGGATATACATATACATCTGATTACCTTTTAGAGTTGATGCAGTTCAAGATGGCCACCAGAACAAATTAGGCTTAGCAGAGGACAAAAGGCAGCAACTCCGTCAGTTTTTCAGATATGGAGCTAAGATCCGACGCCTATAGCAAAGTCATTCATAACACACTGCTAACAGATAGCATGGGGACTTCTTTGTTTCTCCTCCTAAGGTGATCGTGTGCAACAGCTGGCTTTAAAGGCAGCAGGAGATTTGTTTCCTTTTAAGGATTTCTGAGCCTTTATTTACTGATCATTGCTTTATTTCATTTTTATTTTATTTGTTAGATTAATAAAATGCTCAAAACCTTAAAGGGGGAATTTTCAGACTTTTTTTTTTCAAGTTATAATAGTTCTTTGGTTGATACAAAAATGTTCATAAAGTTCTTTGCACTAAATCCCTCCAAAATAAAGTTATTTCAACAGTTTTATTCTTGACTGTTTCAGTATCTTCCAGAATGAGCTGTTTGATGGCTGTGTCACTTTAAGAAAACAAGCTGAAGCTGGCCACGCCCACCCATCCACCACTCGGGCTGCTATAAGCTGAGAAGCTCCGATACTAGTGAGGGGCTGGGTAGTTCTAATTTTCTCATTTGTGACATCACAAACAGGGACTTTTTGAAACCACTTGTTTTAGGGACATAAATCCCGAAAAACAAACACTGACTGAAAACAGACGGATAAATATTTTTCATGTTTGTTGTGTTTATAGTCAGTGAAAACTCACATGGCAGCTTGATTTCCCCTTTCAAGAGCTGCACTAGCTGCTTTTTCATCTGTGTATTCACCTTGGCATTAGTAGGCAATCCTGGTCCTGGAGTGCCACTTTCCAGCATGATTTAGCTCCAACACCCCTAATTGAATAGTTGATTCACCCGTTCACCAAAGAACTAAAACATGCTGGATAGCGGCACCCCAGGACCAGGATTGCCTACCCCCCGCATTAAACTATCGTTACGGTAAAACAGCTACAAACATTTATTATATGCATCTATGTTTTACTGTCCTAGGAATAAAATGTGACCTTTAGGTGTCATATTCTGAATATTTCTGACATAATCTCTTCATATTATGTTTGTAAAGTATATAAGAATATTCATGGGAGATGTCTTTTCCTCTGTGTTTACTTCCACGCAGGAGACATTATATTTTTTTTCCTTTATGAAAAAAACTTTTGTTTTATTTATTCAAATGGTACAAAAACCCAAACAAAACTCCTCCTAATTGGACCTTTTCCAGCCAAAAGCTTCTCCATAGAAGGAGAAAAGGTCTGTTTTGTCTGTGGAAAGGTCACAGCTGTTAGATAACACAAGTCTGATGACTAATGGCCAGCTTGGTGGTATCTTACCCATTCAGTTTGCTTTTCTTATATCTATAAATAACAGATAACCATTGGTCTGAAGCACAGGTCCTATCAGATGATTTATTGACTGGATCATTGTGTCAGGTTTTGGTGTATAGCTGTCTGCAGACAAGGCAGCAAGCCAGAAACAAACCAGAGGGTCAGAATAACTCTGTGAGGGTGAAGAGATTATTTTTATTTTGGTCCTGGGGGGTTCAATGGAAATGTTAAACAAATGAGCCAACAGAACCGGGAGCAGATGTGCAGCAGCACTCGGTGGTAGGCCAGCTATAAAACAGCTCGCTGAGCCGGTTTTATTTACTGGGATGGTTGGGATTGTTTTATGAGGGCACACTTCCCTATCATTTTTCAAAACGTGGCGAATCAAAAGAGGTTTCTGCGGGGATGATTATCCTGCACAGAAGTTTCACTCAGAGTTGCAGACTGTCTCACTGTTCCTGTGTCTGTCTTGCTCTGATTCATCCTGCTGTCAAATGTGGCAACAGAAGGCTGTGATGGAAAGAAACAAACAAAAATAATGATTCTCTCCTGAGGAGGTAATAAAGAGATAAACAGTTTGATAAAAAAAAACAACGAGACTGTTGGACTTTAAAGCACCAGTAACTAAATATGCTATGTAATCTAAAGTTACTCCAAAAATGTGTGTTTCTGTTTTCATCCTGCTTTACCCTTTATGTGTCCAAATGTGAAATCAAAACGATGGGCAACAAAATTCAATGTTTTTTTTTTAAGGAAAATACTTTTGAAATACGTGAATGCCATTTAATCACACATCTGATGACATCTTCCTTAAGCATTGGTGCCCACAAAAAGAAATTTGTTTTGTTTTGCAAAAATCACAGATTAAATTTACAAGAGCTAAGCTTTAACTTATTTTTAAAGACTCTTTAATGCAATAGAATAAAAATGAGAAAGTGAATAAATCTCATGTCAAGTTTAATAAAAGGTTTGTCCGATATTTCCTTAAATGTTCTGGTTTTTATTATATTTTTCCAGTATTTTTTGTTTTGTTTGTTTGTTTTTGCTGAATAACAAGTTGAAACAAGCTTACAGAATTGAACTTCACTTTATTGGTAAGAAATAAAAAATAAAATTAACCTGTTTAAAACATTTAGTTTATTCCTCCCAGAGATACAGTAGATTATTGAATTTAAGTATTTTCTTGATAACAGATGGGTTTGGGAAGTTCTGGGATTAATTAACACCACTGATCAAATGAAACTGTGTGTTCCCTCTGTGTTAAAGATCAGCAATCACAAAGGTCTGTTTAGTTAAAGCATCTGGCTCTCCTTCTCCTCAGCCTGACAGAACGTATGATCTGAAGATCGGACAGCCCACCGTGTCTTACTTCCTCAAACAAGCAGCGGGCATCGAAAAGGGGGCTGGAAAGACAGGTATGTGCTCCGTCTTCACAGTAAAACACTTGCATCTCCCCACCAAGTCAGTTTTCACCTTGGTTGTTATTGATGAAAAATTCATGACAAGAGGAAATGCAGCTGAGACAAAACTAGAGACTTGTAGATTTTTACGTTTTGCTCTCAGCTTGGTTTCATCTGCTCCTCCTAACACTTTTGCTCATGCATATATTGACTTTTCCTCTGTTTTGTTGGTAAAGGCCACGAAGTAGCTGGGATGGTGTCGGTGAGAGCCGTGTATGAGATCGCTCGGGTGAAATCTCAAGACGAATGCTTCAAGATAAGGAACATGTCAATGGAGAACGTCGTCAAATGCATCATCGGCTCGGCCCAGTCGCTGGGCATCAGAGTCGTCAACGAGTGAGTGATGAGATGAAGAAAAGCTCTTTGTAGTTTATCTGCATGCGCTGCAGTATCTCCAACTGCCCACTAGAGGGCTGCTGAAGCTGCAACAACACTGAAGGGAAAGTTCAGAAACTGGTTTGTGAGAAAAGGCTGTGAACATTTAGTGTCTGACCTGCTGAAGATCGTTCTTTGAAAAATAACATCTGTCTGGATTGATGAGCTAACCGCTAGTCCAGGGGTCTGGAGCCAAAAGAGGCTTTTTGGACCATCCCCATCGGCTATAGTAATAAAGCTTTCCAATAACTTTAGTGAAAAATTATTTTTTAAAAGACTTTTTTTTTAAAATACAGATTTACGATTCAAATATGCCGATTTATGCAGCTGTCCACTTTTTTTCGTGGGATCATTGCATTGAATTTCCACAACGACACTAAAATACCAGTACTTTTGTTAGATCTATTTAAAAAATTCTTTCACATAGTTTGCCATAAACATCAACATCCCATAAAAAATATCCATATTCTTTTTTGGAAACGTTTCATTTTAACTCTTTGTTTTAAAACTTAATAATGGAAATAAATTACAGTAGAAAATAATCAAAGAGAGAAGAATCCTTACCTTATTTCTGCGTTTTCTTGCTATTTTCAGTCATGTAAGAAGAAAGAGCGTGGTTTTTTATTAGTCGTAAACCTCTTCTGTAGATGTTTATCAAAAATGGTCTCTTAAGAGTTTCAAAATGTCCAGTAACAGCTGGACTGAGAGGAGAAACGTGTGTGTGTGTACTTGCGCGCACCTGTGTGTGTTTGCATGTTTGTGTGTGTGTGTGTGCATGCTTACATGAATGAGAGTGTGTGTGCGCGTGCACGCTTGTGTCAGTGTGTTTGCGACGCGTACGTGCATAAGTGTGTGTGTGTGTGTGTGTGTGTGTGTGTGGTTGCGTTCGTGCTTATATGAGTGAGAGCGTGTGTGTGCAGATGCCCATGTGTTCGCATGCATGCATGGCATGCATAAGTGCTTGTGTGTGGTTGCATGTGTGAGATTGTGTATGTTTGCGTACATGTGTGTTTGTGTGCGTGCATACGTAACAGTGTGTGTGTGTGTGTGTGTGTGTGTGTGTGTGTGTGTGTGTGTGTGTGTGTGCATGTTTGTGTGTGTGCATATGTGAGTGTGTGTGTGTGTGTGTGCGTGCGCGCGTGCGTGCGTGCTTACATGAATGTGTGTATGTGTGTGTGGTTGCGTTCGTGCTTATATGAGTGAGAGCGTGTGTGTGCACCCATGCATAAGTGTTTGTGTGAGGTTGCGTACATGTGTGTTTGTGTGCGTGCATAAGTGTGTGTGTGTGTGTGCGTGTGTGCATCTATGTGTTAGTCCATTCAGTTACGTGTGTGTGTGTGTGTGTGTGGTTGCATTTCTGCGTGCTTATTTGAGTGGGACTGTGTGTTTGCGTGCGTGCATAAGTGTGTGCATGTTTGCGTACGTGTTTGTGTGTGTGTGTGTGTGTTTTCTCATCTATCCTGATGTTTATGACACACACACACAGTGTATTATTTAGTTAGCCCTGGACTCGTCCTCGTTAGTATTCAGGGACGTTCACCCACCTCCGCTGCTTCTGTTTGTCCTCACCTAATGAAGTACAGTTTTAGACTCTTCAAACCGAACACGTCTGGCTGCTGCGGCACATTAGGATTTATTGTGAGTTCCCTCAGTGGGGAGATTGGTATTGTTGCTTCTCTAACGACGTCTCCGTCCCTGGAGGAATGCTCCACGCCGCTGTAAAGTGGTGAGTGAGGAGAGAGGCCATCACTCTCTTTGATTCTGGAGCACCGATGCCCAAAACGATTTTGAGTTAATGGTGCAGATAGTTGAAGCATTTTCTGCTTTTAAGCTGAATATTTTCTGGAAGTCTGATGATGTCGTGTCTCTCATCTATGTACACTCTGTTCTCCATGCTCAAGTTTGTACTTTCTTCTAATAACTGAATGGATTTTTTGGTCTTTCAGTTTATCATCTGAAGAGTACAAAGTCTTCCTGGAGCAGCGAGAGGAGCAGCTGAAGGCAGACGCTGCAGCAGCTGAAGCTGCCGCTGATGGCAAAGCTCCATCGGGAAAAAAGAGATGAAAACCTGCAGCTCTGATTTTGCTTCTTTTTATTTTGACTCCACCGTTATGCAAAACCTCTGTAAACGCTGTGTTTGTTAATAAACAGTCACCTGTTGTGTGATTTCTTTCTCTTCATTCAGATGAAATATAAAGATGTTTTTTGATCTGATCCCAACATCAGCCATGTTCTGGCAACAGAAACATCCTCCCAGGTTTAGAAAATATTCATGAGTCTAAGTGATTCATCTCCTTTGAGCTGGGATGCTAAGAATGTAATTGTCCTGTACTGGAAGAACTTCAGTGTTGAGTCTTTTTGATGGTTTGATTTATTATTAAAACCCCTGGAAGCAGTTTGGCTTTTTTACAAGTTTTACAGATGGGTTCTTCCATATTTCACACTTTTTTTTATCAGTCTGGGAGCTAAAAGACACTTGCTCAAATCTAAATATAATCAAATATAATCAAATTTTAATGACTATCAGAGGAATATTTCACTTAATGTCACATGTCTTTGGTACAGTTAATTGGTTTTAATGAGTAGTTTTGGTGTCATTCTCTTTAAGCAAGTGTTAAGTCCAAGTCAAGTGTGAATCAAGTCACTAGGTCCTAAAGGCAGGTCCCCAAAACAATCCTCCAGTCCAACATCCAATTTCAGCTGCCCTTTATTAGGGTTCCAAGCCCAAAGGGCAGGGAACCCTATTGTTTTTCTACGGATTTTTCATTATTTATTATTTTTTATTATTTATTATTCTTCTCTGCTAAAAGTATATGGGCGCAAGAGCCTGAAATTGCCAGGGAAAATCTGACATGGCAGTCTGATAGAAAATCCTGACCGCTACTCAGATTCGAAAATTTGGACCCCTCGTTACCTAGGTGGCGCTATTGCGGAGGTCAACACGTTTCAGCTACTAGCTCCCAAACCGTAGGTCCTACAGTCAAAAATTTATAAGTACATGATCCTTGAATGATTCTCCATCTTTTTTGTATTGGCCACGCCCATTTCCGCCTAACTAGATTTTTTGCTAGATTGCAAAAAATGCAAAACTTAGTTTTAATCACCTATTCGACATTTTTCGTCGAATCAACTTCAACCTTCGTATATATGATCTGTGGACTAAGATAAGATCTTGTGATGAAGAAAAATGCAGAAATATTGAAAATTGGGCTAATGTCGCCATGTCAAATTCAATGTGCTAGCTAGCACATGTGATAATTGATGATATCCTCACCATTTTTCAAGATAAAGTGATGAGACTCTAGACCCTTATAAAGTATGAGCGGTAAGCCCCATCGACCCAATTTGGTTTGGATTCACCAAGAGGGGGCGCTAAAGAGTCAAAAAGTTTGAGCAAAACGACTTGATGGATTTCCACAGAGCTTGGCACATATGTTAATCATCGAACCCTTAAGCTATATTTTGAAAATGATTAAAAAGTGGGCGTGGCTTATAGGCTTTAAAAAATTTCGCCCTTTTCCTCATGAAAAATACATATTCTATACAGAAAGTTACAATTCGTATCAGTCATAGTGACATCTACTGTACAATCACAGAAAAAAAATTCAATTTTTTCCTATAGGTGGCGCTGTTGTACCCCAAAAATGTTTATGGCGTGTTTCTCCCCATTTCTTTCGTTAAAAAACAAATGGTCTCATCCAGTATGTTCATTGAGTCAGTCAAATTAAGATGAGTATTTTAAAGAAAGTTTTAAACTTATGCTAATTAGTAGAAATTTGCATAGTAAGTCAAACGTACTTCCGTTAACTCCTCCCGGCCGTCTAACTCAATCACATCACAACTTTCCTTGACAAGAGAGGAGGAGCGGCTGACCAAACGTTCTGAAGGGATTTTGGATCATTTGCTTCTTTCTTTTTATATGATTTTTTAAAATAATTTTTTGGGAATGAAAAAGTTTTTTTAGCATAACTTCAAAAGATTTTGACATTTTTCAAAGCTGTTCATAACCACCATACCTAAGGTCAATTCAAGTTGATATCTTGATTTTCAGCCTGATTCAACAACAGGGGGCACTATAACTAGGAAGAAATTATACTACTGATCTGGCTAAATGGATCTGCACGAAACTTAGTGGTTGTCACCTTTATAGAATCTTAAGACTACAATATCAATATGGTAATGATTGATCAAAGTGGGCGTGGTTTATGGTCATTTAAAATTTCACATTTGAAAAATTTCCTAAAAATCATTATTTGCATGTAAGAGGCTAAGATTTCCAGACTGTGTTAACTGGGTAGCCTTGAGTTCATCTCACGAAAGCCGCAGCTCCACGAAGAGGTTTGCACTTTTAATTTACAAAAATACATTTTTAGGCTAGCAATTATAGCGCAAATTCTGTTTTCACAATCTTCTTGAAATTTGGCACAAAGTTCACTCTTAGGTGGTTTATGAAACAAAAAAAATGTCGTCTTGATTGGAGCTCCCCCTTGTGTTTAATTATAGGACTTATTTTTGTTTACAGCTACTAATGCAAATATTATTTTATTGTAAGAAAAGTTTAATGGTTATGATCCTTAAAAAATATAAGTTGAATACTCATATTACAGAGGTAATCTGGGAATATTTTGAGATTTCTGTCCAAAAGCATAGATTTTTAATGAATTTTTAACTTTTTGCCAGTTTTTCTGTATAGTTGGACAAAAAAGTAAATAATTTTTGCTCGAACGTTTTTTAAGTTAACAGTAAATATAAACCGTTTACAACATTCCACATGTACCTATGGGGATCTGAGATTTTTCTCCTAATTTTAGAAAGTAGCACTATTTTTTTATGAATATTTTAATTTTGCCTGTGACCCTTACTGTTATATTTACAGATTTTTCCTCAAAAAAGCTTTGAGTCTACTGATTTAAAAACAACTTCATATTATTCCGCATGTTAACATTGCCATGTGAGAATATTTTGGTAATTTTGGGATGATTTATGGATTTTTCAGGATTTTCTGAAATCATTTGATCAGGAAGTCACAAAATGAAACTCATAGTTTTTGTTGATAAATCTATTAAATCTAGCAACAGTATCAAGTATTTATGTTATTTGTAATATACTGTTGGTGTATGGATTATTGGTTGATAATATTTAGATCAAATACGGATTTTAGAGTGATGTTTTTGTTCCTGAGTCTTTCATCCATTCTAACACCCATCCACACGCTGGTGGGAATGAGCTACAATGTAGCCAAACCTTTCCTGGGGTGCACTGAGAGATCACGCAGCATTTTCTGATCAGAGTTGGGATCGATCCTTCAACCTTTTAGGGCCATTCCCATCTGTACCTGGTCGGCCCTGCCCTGATAGCTCCAGTCTGCCCCAGCTTGGCCCGGTTGATTCCACACATCCTTGCCTAGGTTTGCAAGGAATGCAGTCAGAGTCATTTTTAGGTTCTAGGTAATCAGCATGATAATGAATGATAATGAATTGAGCATGCCATGAGCCCATGTGGGCTGATCCTATCCACCAATCAGAGGCTTACTCTAGTGGAAGGTGTGAATTTGCTGTAAGCAGGGGGGGTGTTGGCCCTGGTCAGCCTGAAGCAGACCACCTCAGAAAGAGGGCTGAAAACAGTCTTGTTGCACCCTAAAAAAGGACGGGACGCCGGCAGGAGAACGTGTTTTTGGGGCGGGACCGCGTGAGGACTGGCGAAGGTGAGGGCGGGGCGGGTGGGCGACTGGCGCTGGGGGCTTGGAACCCGTTGATAACTGCTTGCAGTTCTAGTTAAGTTTGTGCCCATAAATTTTAAGTTAAATTAGTATTGGGAAAATTAGCATGTAGCTATTGCTAATGCTAAGTTTATTTTAAACATGTTTTATTATTTTATCCCATGCACATTGTAGAGATGAAGTTCCTACATTTAATTAGAAACCATAAAATGTGAAATATCACAAAGTATGAAATATCACCTTAATGGATCTTTAAAGAGCAATTCACCCCCAATTCAACTTTTTTTTTGCTGATAAACTAAATAAACGAGTGTCTAATCGTGCTGCAGACACGTGTAGTCACTAATTTGGCACTACAGTGCATCTTAGTTACAATTTAAATATTCTGCCTAAAACTGGCAGTGTTGTGCCATTGTCAGGTAAAAACTCTGCACTGTTTTTTAATTTAAAGGTGCCACCGCTATTGGCTAAGAGGTATGCTATGATGTAAACTGGTACATTATGATGTCACAATGCTGTCGTGGGCCTGTGTGTCTGTGTGTGTATTTGTTAGCGGCTCCGCCCTCTCGGTCTGCCTGGAAACAGCATTTGTTGCATTTTTCAAACATGAAGTGGGAGTTGAGTTGGACTTTGGTAGGGGGTGACTTGCTCTTTAAGTAAATTTAATCAGAAGATCGGATCTTTTTATTGCAGAGCTTGAGCAACACTTCGTATTAACTTCAAGAAAAGAGTGTCAAGTTCTGAAAGTTTAAAGATTTATTACTAAACAAATTAAAACTAGACTAACTTTAACACTAGGTGTATGGTGTAACTAAGGAGGAGTAAGACTGAGAATGGTGTATGTGTGAATGTTTCAGAACCAGCAGATCCAGAGTAACGATTAGTTTTGATGGGAGTGAAGATGATGTTTCGCTCTAAGCTTCTGGTTTGAAGGTTTATAACACTCATTGAGACCCCATTCTGCTGGCCTATGTACCCTTTGCGGAAGTCCCCGTCAGATCAGGAATGTCGAGGTCCAGCTTGACCTTCTCTGGAACCGAAGCCGGTAGGAAAAGCAGCGGTTGCCGTCCAGACCAGTCTTGAGATGCGTCCGGGTCACGACAGTTTATTGGCATCTAGCGAGACCCAAAAAGGGGTCGATGGTGGAGCAGGTGGAACAGCAACAGATTTTATCCAGCTTGTTGTTGGTTCTTTCGGCTGAAGAGAAAAGTTACGGATTGGCCACTCCGACAACTTCTCTAGAAAACTTTGAACTGATGACGTGGGCATAATTTTATAATTTGGATGGTTTGATTTACGGTTGAATCATAAAGGGACAGATTTACCAAGCACCACCAAAACCACGCCTCGCATCAGATCTGGAAGGTTCTGATTGGATTAGTAAAAGCAATGTGTCATGTGACATTTTCAGCATCACGTGTGATCAGTCTCTAGTGGAAACATGTAACGTTATATTACTTATTAAAATCTACTAATCATAAACACTGTCATTTCACAGATTGGTTCACATTTATTATTGGACTAACACATTGTTTGATTCGCTTTATTAAAAATAGAGTTCTTCTGATTTATTAAAAGAAAGAGTTCTTTGTCTTCATTCTTCTCTTGAGCTGGAAGGGAAACGGTTTTGGAAGCAAATGCATGACCTTGAGCAATATCCCATACAGATTAGTTCTGTGTCAGAGACATCTGAGGAGAGAGGGTAAATAACCTTCAGTGGAATAGCTCCTTCATCATGTTACAACATGTTAGCCTTGGGGCATTGAGATGTCCCAGTCCTGTCTTCAATTGTCCTCCCACAGGGTGGACATTGGTGCTGCTTTGTCCTGGTTTTGAGGAAAAATCTGTGAGCAAACTGCACAATACGCAGTACGTGTGGACCCTCTCTGGACAAGCTGAATATGTCAGATGAAGGCATGCCACACTTGTGTGTGTTTGAGTCCAAGTCATTGGTATGTGGGAAACCCTGAACTGAATCGGTAAGATCATTTTCATGATGCATCTAAACTTTTTCACAAATAAACCTAAAAACAAAAGTTAAAAAAGCAAGACTCATTAAATAGATACTTTGCAACTTATTATTATTTTTAAATATTTTTTTGAGCCAGTATGCTAAAATTACCCTTTACGGGGTCCTACAACACCTGGTTTATGCTCCTAGTGAGGTGGTGGATGGTTTCCTGAGGAATCTCCTCCCAGACCTGGACCAAAGCATCCACCAAATCCTGGACAGTCTTGAGGTGCATCACTGTGTTGGTGGATGGAGAGACAGGATGTCCTAGAAGTGCTCTATTGGTTTCAGGTCTGGGGAAATTGTGGGCCAGTCCATAGCATCAACGGCTTTGTCACTTAGGAACTGTTCACACACTGCAGCCACATGAGGTCTAGCATTGTCTTGCATTAGAAGGAACCCAGGGCCAACAGCACCAACACATGGTCTCACAAGGTGTCTGAGGATCTCATCTTGTTGGCAGTCAGGCTACCTCTGGCGAGCACATGGAGGTCTGTGCAGCCCCCCAAAGGAATGTCACCCCACACCATTACTGACAAACTGGTCATGCTGGAGGATGTTGCAGGCAGCAGAATGTTCCCCACAGCATCTCCAGACTCTGTCACATGTGCTCAAGGTAGACCAGCTTTCATCTGTGAAGAGCACATAATGCTAGTGGTGAATTTGCCCGTCTTTGTGTTCTCTGGCAAATGCCAAATATCCTGCATAGTGCTGGCTGTAAGCACAACCCCCACCTGTAGATGTCAGGCCCTCATACCACCCTCATGGAGTCTGTTTCTGAGCAGACACGTGCACATTTGTGGCTCACTGGTGGTAATTTTGCAGGGCTCTGGCAGTGCTCCTCCTGTTCCTCCTTGCACAAAGGTGGAGGTAGCAGCCCTGCTGCTGGGTTGTTGCCATACGGCCTCCTCCACGTCTCCTGATGTACTAGCCTGTCTCCTGGTAGTGCTTCTATGCTCTGGACACTACACTAACAGAAACAACAAACCTTCTTGCCACAGCTCGCATTGATGTGCCATCCTGGATGAGCTGCACTACTTCAGCCACTTGTGGGGGTTGTAGGTCTCATGCTGCCACTAGAGTGAAAGCACCAACTGCATTCAAAAGTGGCCAAAACATCAGCTAGAAAGGAGAGGACAGGAATATTCAATTGCAGTCCCGGATGGCTGGTATCCAGCACGTTTTAGTAGTTTCTCTGCTCCAACACTTGATTCAGTGGTTGAATCAGCTCATGGGTCTGCTGAAACCTTTTAATTACCTGCTGACTGAAGTCAGGTATGTTGATGCAGAGTTGAAGTTAAAACGTGCTGGACGCCGGCCCTCCAGGCCCAGAAGTGAATGCCCCTGATAAGTGGTCTGTGGTAGGCGTGGGCAATATGGAAAAAAATTATATCAGGATTTTTTTTCTATTTCAACATTTTGGGAGTTATTTACTAGTAAAATACATACATTTAAAAGCATTCCCCTTCACAGAAAAAAGGTTAAAAAAATCTGAATCCTAAAATAATCTTAAAATAAATTAAAAAAATCTACCTACCCACCCATAGTTGACAGCTAGAAATACATTTCTTTATTATTATTTATTTTCTATTTTTAACTGCAATTATTTAAATTCTATCTAGAGGTGGCTCATATTATATTATCCAAAATTTTACCAGTAATTATTTCTTGTCCAAAGAAAACAAAATCTATGACGTTAATTATGCGTCCTCATCTCATGCATCCTCTACTCTGGATCAGTGGCGAGTCCAGATCTTTTAAAACGGGGTGGCCCAAGTGAAGCACAGCTTTGTGCATGGGTGCCACCAATGGTTATGGTTTTTTTGTTTTACCCCCAAGCCTTTTGTGGACAATGAAAAGCCTGTTTGATGGTTAATTAGTGTGGCGACACCTGGGGTGGCCAATCAGATTCCAAGGGTGGCATGTGAAGAAGAAAAAAGAAGAAGAAAATATCATTTCTATAGCGCCTCTCAAGATAAAAATCACGAGGCGCTTCACAAAAACAAATACAAAAAATTGTAAAAATATAAAAAAGCGCTTAGAAAATGTTTAACAATATATTTAAAATGAGCAAGAATAAGCAATTGCGATTTAAAAGAAAAAATTTTAAGAAAGAGAGAGAGTGAATAGGAAAGAGGGAAATCAGTGGATCCTGAGGAAGGTGGAATAGGTGGGGAGAGCAGAATAAAGAGAGAGTGGTGAAGAAGGTCATACAAAAGCCAGCTTGAACAAGTGAGTCTTCAGCTGCTTTTTGAAGGAGACCACTGAGTCCACTGATCTCAGGCTCAGGGGGAGAGAGGTCCAGAGTCGGGGGGCCACAGCAGCAAATGATCTGTCACCTTTGGTCTTTAGCCTGGTGCGCTGCACAACCAGTAGGCTTTGATCACTGGACCTCAGGGACCTGCTGGGGGTGTAGGGACTAAGAAGATCACCAATGTATGATGGTGCTTGTCCATGTAAGGCCCTATAGACCAGAACCAGGATCTTGAAATGAACCCTGAAGTTGACTGGCAGCCAGTGAAGCTGGAGAAGTGGGGTGATGTGGGTGTGTTTGGAGGACTTGGTCAGAAGCCGAGCACAGGCATTCTGAACCACCTGTAGACGGTTCAGGGAGGTTCTGCTCAGACACGTGAAAAGAGAGTTACAGTAGTCTAAGTATGAGGAGATGAAGGTGTGGAGAACTGTCTCAAGTTCAGAGCGAGACAGAATGGGACTCAGCTTAGCTATGTTCATGAGATGGAAGAAGGAAGAGCGAACAAGAGAACTGACATGAGAATCCAGGGTGAGAGCTGGGTCAAAGGTCACGCCCAGATTCCTGATGGAAGGTTTGGTGTGGGAATCAAGCTGACCAAGAGAGTCTCTGACTTTGGGAACCAGCTTGTCTGGGGCACAGATGAGGATCTCAGTCTTATCTTCATTCAGCTGAAGAAAGCTCCCAGCCATCCAGGTTTTAATAGAGTCTAAGCAGGTGTGTAACAGCTGCAGCTTAGACATCTCATGGGGCTTGAAGGAGATGTACAGTTGGATGTCATCTGCATAAAGATGGTAGGAGATTCCTTTGAAGGACCTCAGGATGTGCTGAAGAGTAAGCAGATAGAGGAGGAAGAGCAGAGGCCCCAGCACAGAACCTTGTGGGACACCATGGGTAAGAGAGGTGATGGAGGACCTAAACTTGGAGTCGGCCACAGAAAAGGAGCACTCAGAGAGATAAGAGGAGAACCACTCCAGAGCAGATCCTGATAGGCCTACCCAGTCTCTCAGCCTCTCCAGTAGCAGGTTATGGTCAACAGTGTTAAAGGCTGCAGTCAGGTCCAGCAGGACCAGAACAGAACAGTCCCCTGCATCAATGTGAGTCAGAAGGTCATTAGAGACCCTAAGAAGAGCTGTTTCAGTAGAATGAGCTCTACGAAAACCTGACTGGAAGCTATCATAGATGTTATGTTCATCAAGAGCAGCTGTGAGTTGTTTAGCCACAACCTTTTCCAAGATCTTGGAGATGAACAGAAGTTTAGAGATGGGTCTGAAGCTGCTATGGAGAGAGGGGTCGAGACTCGGTTTTTTAGGAAGCGGGTGGATTACAGCGTTCTTAAAGTATGCAGGGACCTGACCAGAAACCAGAGAAGCATTAATTATAGAGAGCACGCTGAGACCGATGGACAGAAAAGCACTTTTAAACAAAGATGAGGGTAAGATGTCGAGGGGGCATGCAGAGGTCTTCATAGAGTTAACTAGTTTGGGTAACTCAGGCAAAGAAACAGGAGCAAAGCTATCTAGGATGATGGGCCTGGTTGGAGTCGGGAGAGGCAGTGATAAGGCTGAAGGAGAGATGCTAGATCTAACCTTATTGACTTCGTCCCTAAAGAAAGACAGAAAGTTCTCACAGTCTGTAACAGAGTGGATGGAGGCTGTAGGAGAGGCAGGAGACATGATGATGCTGATGGTGTTTAACAGCACCTTGGGGTTCCCTTTGCTCTGGGACACCAGGATGGAGAAATAGGAAACCCTAGCGTCTCTGACTGCAGAGTTAAAGGATGTCAGAAGATCCTTTAGGTGCAGCAGATGGACGTGGAGATGGGTTTTCTTCCACAAACGCTCAATTTTTCTGCATTGGCGCTTCAGGCTGTGAAGGCTGTCAGTAAACCAGGGAGTAGGGTTCACTGCAGGAACTGATCTGGTTCTGACAGGACAGATGTTGTCCAGAATGGAGAGGCAGTGCTCGTTAAACTGAGAAGTTAAGGAATCTGGGTCGTTATCAGAAGAACAGGGTGGATCAAAAGCAGCAGAAAAATTGCTAGCTGTGCTCTCATTAAGAAAACGAGAACTAACCATACGGCGAGCAGGAGGTGGGGACGCAGAAACTGACAAGTTAAAGAAAATGCAATGGTGATCTGAAATATAAACGTCCTCAGGACAAACACTGTCAGCATTTAGACTCAGGGTAAAAACAAGGTCTAGAGTGTGCCTCCTGGTGTGTGTGGGGCCAGAAACATGCTGGGTAAAGCCGAAGGAGTCCATAAGGCTGGAGAAATTCATGGCAAAGAGATCGGAGGGATCATCAACGTGGATGTTAAAATCACCAACAATCACCATTCTGGATAGCTTCACAGTGGAGGATAGAAAGTCACTAAAGTCCTGAAGGAAAGAACTGTTTGGACCAGGTGGACGATAGACCACAGCACAGTAGAACGGGTCCTTACGCCCGACTTTAATCCTCTGCAGTTCAAAGGAAGCAAAGTGACCAGAGGTTGTAGATCTACATGGAAGACGGTCCCTGAAAACAACAGCTAGGCCTCCACCACGACCAGAACCCCGGGGCTGGCTAAGAAAAGAATAACCACTCAGGCAAAGTTCAATCAGACCAGAATAATCAGATGTTTGCTGCCAAACTTCAGTCAGAAACAGAAAATCCAGGTTTTTAGACAGAATTAGATCATTGAGCAGGAAGGACTTATTGTTAACAGAGCGGGTATTTAATAGAGCCATGCTGAGTGAGGTGGAGGAATCAGAAACTACAGAAACAGCTGGAGTTAGTGGACGTAAATTAGCAGGGTTAGATCCACGGTGTTTATAAAAACCACTTATGGAGGGAACAGGAGGAGAAACCACTGAGGAATGAGGATAATCCGACCTTAAGAAACTTGAACGGAGAAACCGCGTCCCAACGTGGCCTGGCGGGAATGCGGAAGTGGTGCTCAGGTCACCAAACAAAGGACAAGAAGCTAGAAGATCACGCCGATGTTTACCAGATAAACCACGCTTTAAAAGAAGTCTTATTCTCACCTGGATTCCTGATCGTTTACCTCTTTTCCTCCGACGTTTTCCCGGGACCGGACAAACATCGCTAGAGGTGCGCAGCTCTGGATCGTCGATTGCCTCCGGGCCGGTACGCCGCTCAGGTAAACAAACAGGATGGTAAATCCTCGGTGCATCTTGGGCGATCGTGAACGAACGGAAGGACAAAAGAGTCTGGCGATCGTAGGAGATGGTAGCAGGGACACTACTGAAGAGGATCGCAGACAGGAGCAAGGTGGAAAAGAGGAGGTTAGTGGAGAAAAGTTTGAAAAAGTGGCCGGTGACTGCGGCTAAGCCAAGCACAGGCGCCATCTTGCCAACCGGAACTGATGTGCAACCCCAGGCCACTCCCTGGACACGCCCCTGCTCGGGATTACACTCCCAACTACTTGAGCCTCGCTGCTCCTCTATGGCTGTTTCCTGACTATGCGAAGATTCATAATTCTTTATGTCCGCATCTTGATGCATCTTGATGCATTGATTCGATTATTTTCCTCAGCTCTACTGAGCACCCCACAAACCAACTTGCTGCCTTAAACCTGCTCTGATTGGTTCATCTGTGTGTCTGTCATGCTGATAGAAGCAGACTAGCAAATAGCGTGACTCAGCTGAGAGGAAAAATAAAAACAAATGTTGTGCGTTCATAAGTAGCCAGTCCAGACAGTCCAGAAATAATGGCACAGACAGGTGTTGGAAAACAAATAGATGGTTCAACGATCTCCGAGTTTTGGTAAACCATCATCACATTATAATCCTTAACGAGCTTATATTGTCAGATCGCACAGCCCTATTCTGTGGTCACCACCTGCAGAATCACTTTTTTATTGGGGATGTCTTGCACATATTTTCCATTGTTTTTACAGGAATTCCCTAAGTGTGGTGCGCGAGCTGCCGCTAGGGTGAAAAGTTTAATGGCTGCGGAGCTCAGAGAAGTCTGTCATATGTCACCATTAGCGTAGCCAGAAACTCATTTGTGGGTGGGCCAAAGAAAAAGTAAGTGGGACCAATAAATGTGATTGAAAACAAGTATATTCTGTGTGTGTGTGTGTGTGTGTGTGTGTGTGTGTGTGTGTGTGTGTGTGTGTGTGTGTGTGTGTGTGTGTGTGTGTGTGTGTGTGTGTGTGTGTGTGTGTGTGTGTGTGTGTGTGTGTGTGTGTGTGTGTGTGTGTGTGTGTGTGTGTGTGTGTGTGTGTGTGTGTGTGTGTGTCGTCCACATGTGCCCTAGCTTCATGATAACAATGGGCCGAGCTTCAGCGCTCTGGTCTGGCGCACACCGATATGTTCCATATTTGATCATTTTTAACGATGTTTGAGAAATCTGAAGGTGGTGCCTGCCAGATTGTAATTAACACCCTGTCTCATGCAGGTGTTCCGACATTGTAAACCTCACACACAGAACATTATGGATGTAACAAAATAAATCAAGAAATGATTCCCATCTGAACATTTTAGCATTATTATATTATTATATTAGCACACTGACTGTGGGACCGCATTCTAAACATGTCAGGCTATTAACAGCGCGCTGAATATCTGAAGTTCAGAGTGCGTCTGTCAGAGGTCAGACGTGTTCCAGCGGAACAACGCCTCACGGGTGCACATGTGAGCACATCAGGGCTGGGCAGAGGTAATTTTACAACATTGGTTTAAATAGCACCAAGAACGAGACGCGGTGACTGGAGCGGCTCATGGAGCTGTGCCGCACGCACACACACACACACACACACACACAGATTCAATAAGCACACACGCCGCGCCGTTACTGCAGCATTTGTTATTCCAGTCCGCATGGCAGCGGATTGCAGTTTCAGCCACACCATAAAACAGCAATAAGTCGGTCTGAGGCAAAATTGAACCTCATGGTTATATCTTTTCCATCTTTTCCCTAGTAGACATTTGATAACGCACAATAGGTGGCCAGTTCAGGTTTACGCAGAGCAGAAGGAAGGAGAGCGCTGGCGCCACAGGTTAAACGTTCCTACTTTAAGAAAACCGTTAAATTGTATTGTTTATGTGCTATCTGGGCACTCTAAATATTCATTTAAAATTAAATCAAAGGAAATTTTAATGGTAATCAAAGGAAATTGTAATGGTATCGACTGTTTATTAATTACTATTTAAAAAATGAAAGTGATGGGGAAAAAGGTCGATCATTTTTTTAACCCTGTCTGTCGAGTGACTGTTTAGCTTGACTTCTGATATGTATGTATGTATATATATATATATATATATATATATATTAGGGATGAGGGAGTACACCACTATCTGTATCAGTATCTGTATCTGTACTCGGAATGGGCGTGATTTAACCGGGAGTGGGTGTGGTTTACATCAATATATTATGTTAAGTCTGAAATTGATATGGATTGATCAGAAGTTGATATGTGTGTGGTTTATTTGAAAACTATTTACAGAGCAGCCTCAGAATAGATTAAATATTTTTGATCACAATAGTAAAGAAACTATTACAGAACAAGTGTTTCAAAAAAATCTGAACATTAATATTTAGGTGCATGGATTAATAAATCTGAACTCATGCAGTAGGAACTAGGAAATATGAAATACTAGAACCAGACACAACTTTATATATATTTTTTAATTTTAATTTGATTAAACAGATTTTTTTCTTAACGTTCTTGGCATTTTCCCACACAAAGTTAAACAAAACAATGTTGATTGAGGTGTGTGTGTGTGTGTGTGTGTGTGTGTGTGTGTGTGTGTGTGTGTGTGTGTGTGTGTGTGTGTGTGTGTGTGTGTGTGTGTGTGTGTGTGTGTGTGTGTGTGTGTGTGTGTGTGTGTGTGTGTGTGTGTGTGTGTGTGTGTGTGTGTGTGTGTGTGTGTGTGTGTGTGTGTGAGAGAGAGAGAGAGATAGAGAGGGAGAGAAAGGGAGTTAAAAAAATAAAAAACCCGACCGGAGCGGAGGTAGAGACACAGAACGTCAGCTCTGTCTTGTCAAATGTACCATGTAAGTTACGAAAAAAGTTACTTTAAATATTCAACTGAAAAAGAGGCGAGCTGAAGAAACGTGAGCAACAGTGAAGCAATCACAGCGAGATCTGTTACTGTCTGTGTGTGTGCGTGGATGAGCCGGACGGACTGCGTTCCCGGCCGGCTAGAGAGTTTTGTGTGTAGGGAGGGCAGGCGCGCTATGTGACTGTCCAATCGCAGAGCGTGAAGACAGTCAGTTACCCAATGAGGATTTTCCTTCAGCACGATTACAGATATTTACGAGGTTTACTCGTGTCATGCTTGTATTCATCAAAAATGCTTTATCCGTACCGGATACTCGTCTGAAACGGCTCATCCCTAATCTATCGCTAATATATATATATATTCCACAGAAAATCCAGTAGCGTTCCCACGCTATGCCAATTCTCCACCTCCAACCAGGTCTGCAGACTAAACAATGTCACACTCGTAGTCCCCAAGAAATTGAACAGGGCCTTTCGTTCAACTGCATAATTAGGACAACGCAGGAGGACGTGTCCTTCAGTCCTCAGCTCCCCAAAGTCACTAGAGCCATCCAGGTGCTTCCCCAACAAAAGCAGCCTTCCCTAAAGGCATCTATGGCACAACCTCAGTTGCATCATGACCACAGTCTTTCCTCCCACAGACAAGAGCAGACCCACATACATCCACACGGTTCTGCAACCCGTCTAAAGCCCTCCCAGCATCTCCTACATCCCAGGAGGCCTGCCACAACTCAAGATCCACCCAATCAATTGCCGAGCAGTATTCTGGGGGACCCAACTCCACCCCTACTTCCACCCCCGACCTCCACAGTGCCTTTTTAGTCGCAGCTTCTGCCCCCTCAGCATCCACTGCAAGGCCCATAAAATTGCCACCAGCTCCGCCACGAACACAGAACTAAAACCCAATGCAGGGATCTCCAAACCCAACGCCACCCTGCCATTTTCTGGGTCCTTGGAGCCATCAGTGTACAGGTGTAGATATGACCCCCACACTGTCCCCCTGTAATCCATAAAAGCCCCAGCCCCTCTGTCTCAGTCCCGATCTGAAAAAGAATAGTCCACCTCAGGGACTGGGAAAAACCAGGGCGGAACCTCAGGCCAGACCAGGTGGGAGCAAACAGTCCACTCAAGGAAGCCCATCCCCACCGTTCGCCCCCTCAACCAATTAGGAAAACCTCCTTTAGCCCCCCGGCCCACTCCTTCTAACTCCCAATGACTGCTCAACAAGGCTATAATGCAGAAGTAGACACACCCACACCACTGACCTTCATCAGGTAGTGTATCACCAGCTTAACCCCAAAAAATTCCAACGGCATCTCACCCACCTCCACAATGAGGGCCGCCACCAGGGTCGTTCTGAATGCCTCACTGCATACCCGCAAGGCCGCCGCCTACAACACATCCAGTAGTTTCAGGGTCAAAGGTGCAACTGATCCAAACACAAAACACCCATAATCCAAGGATGACCCCTGTACACCTGCAGTAAGGTGTCCCTGTTTGCCCTCCAGTCAGTTCTGACCAGACAGGGTCCACATTTGGCCACCAGGCCTCAAACGTGCATCCCCCACACGTGCCTCTCATCCAAACACAACCCTGAATATTTGTAGGAAGACACCCGCTCCAGCACCTCCCCATCCAACAACAACGACAACCACCCAAAGGGAGTGCCTTTGTGTAGCAGTGCTTCAAAATGGTCAAATGTTCAAACTTACATGTGAATTTTTTTTTATTTGAACTAAACATTGTTTTTTTCAAGAAAATCTGGAAAGGGCGTAATCTATGTAAACCTTTGCTTTTTTGGTTGAACAGCTATTGATCCATCTTAGACTTCCTCTTAAAACACATTTTAATCTGGTGCTCCTAACAGAACAGTGCTGAAATGTTCCATCAGTCATTCTGGCCCAGAAACAACTAACCAGAATAAACCATCATACTACCACCACCGTGTTTCAAAAACAAGGCTTTTAGAAGTTAAACCAGACTTATTTTAAAGGTCAACTTTACTCATATTTCTAATGCATTTGCAGTGGTCACTAGTAGGAATTAATGCATTTTAAATAGTAAATGATCCAGTGCACTCATTTGAGGTGAAGAAGTCAGCTGGAGGAGAAATAGCAGAACATGGCAGAGGTGAATGGGCAGACTGGACTAGATAACAATGGTAGCTTAAATAACCACAACCTAAAGTCTGCGTGATACCATCTGAGCCTCAACGCCATGACTCTTGAAGCAGATGGACTCCAGCAGCAGAAGACCACACCAGGTGTCTTTCCTGTCAGCTAAGAACTAGAAACTGAGGCTACAGTTCACACAAGATCTCCAGAACTGGTGAGTAGATTTCAGCTGCAGCATTCAGATTGTTGGGTCAGAAAGCATGAAAGCATGTATTCACAATTACCAGATCTTTGCCCTGTCCAGAATGTTTGGAATGTGGTAAACAGGAGATTCTCTTCATGGGTGGAACTGTGTGATGATGTCATGTATTCAACACCTTGTTGACTCGATGAAGAACTAAGGTGGTTCTCAAGGCCAATAAGGTCAAACCTGGTACCAGGTACAAGGGGCTTCTTCTTTTTTCAATAAAAGTTCTGCTTCAGGGATTGTTTATTTTTTTCTGTTGTAAATGAAATATTCTGATTTCCATGAGAACTTTCGATCCAACTGTAGTCACTCGAGTACCCGTCCTCTCTTTGCCCTCATAAACCTTTCCCTCCAAGCTGCAGTGCTCGTCTCCTCCAGGAGATGGCAGCAGTCAGCCGTGTAATGTCTCTTCTCAACTAGTCTCACCTCCATCAGCTACACTGCGGCAGGTAGAGCCGGAACAAAATGTTCGTTTGCAGAAAAAAGGTGCAACACTCGAGGCATTTGTTACCTTAAGTAGTTTTAGGTTACTACTGTTGGACATTTGATCACGTATGGAAGAAAATTAATTTCCATCCATGAAACCAATCTTAAGAATAACATGTTATTTGGCTCATTTTAAAATTATTATTATTATTATTGTGTACATCTGGTTCCCTTTCATCTGTGTGGTGATGCAGGATCAGCTTTTTCCACATCCCTCCTTTCCCCCAGTTTTTTTTACTGTACCTCTAAATTTAGCCTCCTAACTCTTTCTTTGTCTCCCCCTCACTCCGCCCTCCCCTCTCTGATCCCCCTGAATAGAAGCTGAGAATAGACGGGAGGCTGTTTCTGTCAGGAATGCCTATATATGGAGCTTTACACCACGCTGAGCAGTGAGAGAGCCGCAGGTACATCTGTGAATGTGGGCTACTGTGATTTGTGAGGAGGTGTGTGTGTCTGTGTTCGTACTATCGTGTGTGTGTGGGAGACCATCTGTGTGTTCTTGTGTGTACATCTTCACATGCAAAGAAGAAGGGGGGGAAAAAAACAAAAACCTCAACGCCAAGCGTGTGCGTCAGTCTGAGTCAGATGGCGTCTCATTCTGTCTCGTCATGCGTGTGCGTCAGAGCTGTTGCTGAGCGAAAACTCGCTCCGGGGGAAGAAACGCAGGAGAGTGAAGGGGAGGGGAGGAGAAGATGATGATGGTGGTGATGATGAGACTGAGAGGAGAGGAGAAGAGCGGAGGGCTTGACTGTGACGACACAAACGCATCATCCGCATTAAGTGCACTTTATTATAAATGCATTTGTATGACAACCAAATACACTTATAAGCATCACAATAGAACACTGGTTCACAATGTCCGTTCTCCAGGAAACAGGATGTTTGGAATATTTTCCATCGTATACAATAAAAATCTCTCTGTCGTATCTACAGGTCAGTAGCTGTTTCATACAAATGTACAAATGTGTACAACCTTTCAGAAAAGATCATATGCCTACATCCTGGGACATAATGCATATGAATAACATCATCACACATACAATAATATATCATTTTTACACATGTATATTATAACTTAGCCTTTAATAGCTAGAACGTAGGAATCAATCCTTTACTTGACCGTAGACAACTCTACGTGAGCACGTCGACACCATGGGAATTGTACCATTCTCAACCCGTGTCGTTTGGAATAGAAATAGCACCCCATCCCTGTTTTCATTTTTTTAAAACAAAACCTTTGTATTTTAACCCCTCTCAAAAAAGAAGAATTGCTCATTCACACAGTCAGTTGTGCCTCACTACACCGCGCTCCAGCGGAGCAACGATGTAACCGTCCATGTCGAATGGACATGACATAGAGTTCAGAGTTCAGCAGGTCAGGGCCGTTTCAGGCGCACACAAGCCGCTATAAGCTGCCAGCATTGCAAATATTGATGCTGCAAGAATATCCAGCCCACTGCCCTCCAGCCAAAAAGTGTGTGTGTGTGTGTGTGTGGGTGGGTGTGGGTGTGTGTGTGTGTGTGTGTGTGTGTGTGTGTGTGTGTGTGTGTGTGTGTGTGGAGGGGGGCTTGATAGGCCCACATTCAGAGTCTTAATGTACAGCGTAGCAGTGGGTTTGTGGCGTGATCAAAGTCCTGGCAAACTTCCAGATATTTTCTGAGTTGACACTTTCAGGACCTCGTCACGCGTTTTCTTCTTCCTTTTTTTTTTGCACATCACATTGATACACAAGAGTCTAGATGGAGATAAGTATGAGCTCTTAAAGGTTTGAAGTCGCAAACTCAAAACTCAAAGTATCTCGGGTCTAGTTGGATTCTGTTTCTCCGTTACATTATTCTGATTGTGATCGCACTAAAACTGTAAACAATTGTATGCAATGGACTTCAATACATTAGAGGTTTGGGTTTGCGTTGCTGCATGTCAGGCAAAAAGTGCTTTATTCCATCTCACTACTGAAATAGCAAGAAACGTTTTTGTTCACGACAGAAATTTCACTACGAGTGAATACACATACTTATCTGGAGGTTTGATCGTCTCTGTCTGATCACAAGCTCATGGAACAGAGAGGTTAAAGAGGACGCCGCATGGACACAGAACCAAGGCAGTTGTGGGTCCATGCAGCTGCACCGTTGTGGAAATGTGGCACCGGTTCTGTAGAATCACACAGATGAGCAAAAATATAGAGTCAATCTTTGTTCTCAGCAGACATGTAGGAGTTGAAGTCCTTAAGTTGTATATACATTATGTATATTTATACACTTAATTATTTTTTACTTTTCAGTAAAAGGGTCTCCACAAAATATGACAATATGCCATACTTAATGAAGTAAGTCACAGACTTATTTTAGAACGGAGGAACACTTCCACTCCCATCTGAAAGACAGAAAAACAGAGAACATTAGTGATTTGGTTCAAGATTTGTGATCTCGTTTGCAAAGCTGAGATATGTAATGCAACAAGGTCTCACCATTGTGGAAGCACTGTGGCGATGGATGACATTGGAGTTGATACAACTCAGGTTGTTGCCCTAAGCCAGGGGCGATCGAGGCACCTGCCCCAAACATGGGTTCCAGGACGGCCAGTTCCTCCAGGAGGGACTGAGTGCAAGACACGGCGGGCGTGGGCGAGGCGACGGGCGAGGAGATGGGAGGACTCAGGGAGGCAGTGAGGACAAGGGGAGGGGAAGTTGGGATGGAGGAGTAGGAGGACACAGGAGATGACACCATCTCGATCTCCATTGCTTCCTCCATTAGCCCTTCCCCTTCCACCATCATCCCGGCCTCAGCTGCCACAGTCGTCCCGCACCCAGCCATCGAGTTACGTTGCGCCGATTGGACGCTACAGATGTGGCCCACTCCCTCAAACTGGGAGGGTTGGTGCCAGCATACTGGGGTTTGAGGAGAGGATGGGCTGCAGGGATCAGGCACAGGGGAGGTCAGAGGGGATGGGGAGGAGAGGCTGGACGTTTGGGGAGGAGCAAAGTCGTCTTGCAGAAGGGTTTCTAGGATGCTCTCTTCAAACAGAGATTCGTCGTCATCAAGGAAGATGGGGATGTCCAGCCCCCTCCATGCTTTGATGGGATAAAACTCCCTCAGAATGTGAACTGAATCAGCAGGTTCCACAACTGGAGACAGGAAGGGGGAGGGTGGAGAGGAGGAGGGGGAGAGTTTGGACAAGAGTGGATCCAGGTAGAATCCCTCAGCCAGTGAGCTGATGTGTTGAGCTAGGTGGGATATTTCTGCTCTTTCCTTTTCCCTATCAAGGGAAAAGAATGAGAGACAGAGATGTTTACCAGGTGATGCCTCAGGGGTGAGGAGGCCCTCGGGGGGACATTGGAGGGGTCCCAGTGGTACGTCTACATACAGCGGACCCCGTACCTCAGGCAGGGTCATCACTGTACAGTCGCCATCTCCGGGGCTGTCGGGTGTGGGAGGGAGTTTCTCGTAAAGGGAACCACTGCAAGGCTCGATGGAAAAGAGGAGGTCAGTCGATGGGGTAGGGAGAGTGAGAGGGAGTTTGGCAGAGAGGATGGTGGGAGGAGAGGGGCTGGGGGCTGTGGTGGGTGGGGCGGTGGATGATTCTGATGGAGCCAAGGAGGTGGTGGCAGTGGCTGTTGTTGCAGAGAGTGGAGGTGTGGTCGTTCCAGTTGGGTCAAAGCTGAAGAGGGGTTCGTTGAATGGGAAGTTGGCCCCAACAACCTGGGGGGTGTAGGGGGGAGTGCACACAAACTCTTTGGACTGCTGAGCTTGTGAGGTGGGAACAGGGGGGAGAGGCAGGGGGAGTGCTGGCAGTGGGGGTTCAAGCTGGAAGGAGGGTGGCAGGAGAATGTTCTGTGTTAAAAAGTCTAAGTCTGCTACTGTTTCAACAGTGACTGGAGTGGGGGAGGAGGCCGCTGAGGGAGTTTTTGCAGGAGGTTGCTGGAAGTAGCTCTCCTCCTCCAAAGAGGAGATGCTTGAGCGAGGGTCACCCTCCAGCTGCATGGCTTCAGTAACGGAGCTCCCAGGTTCATCGGAGGAGCCGACGCTGCAGCCAGCAGTGCTGAAGTCGAAGGACTGGGCAGACAGGCCACTGCTGCCAGGTGTGAACACCTGGTCTGGGCTGGACAGGGTCTCTGGAGACTGCAGACTCAGGTTCTCCTGCTGAGAGGAACCAGCACTCAGAACCAGGGTTAGCTGGGTCTGCTCTGAACTGAGCTGCTGTCGCACTGACCACGCCTCAGAGTCACTGAGAAGACAGAGAGAAAAATAGAGTTATGTTTCTCTTTTCACCACATTGATCAACCTTCATCCTAGACGGTGTGAAGTTTTGAAAGGGGCAGTAAATACCTGATGATGTAGTTGTTGCTACTGATGGGAATGTCTCCAGGCTGCAGCTGGAGCACCATGTAGAGCCAAACCCAGGACAGATCCTGAGCCTGCACACGGACCACCATTTCAGCTCTGCCTTCTCCTCCTTCTCTCACTGTGGAACAGCAGAATAATTTGCAGTCATTGTGTCATCCTATTAATCATCATGCTGTTGTTTTTTTCCCCATTGTTTGAATGTGGGCACAGTGTGTGTAATAGTGTGGTACACTTACAGAGGCTACGGTGCTGAGCGGAGGCATGTGACAGATCCTGTGGGTGGAGGAGGCTGTACCAGGAGCGGGAGCACAGAGCTGTCACATCAAACCCCAGATAAGCGCTCACACTGCAGGAAGGAGTGGGTGGAGATGCATTAGGATTACCATTTTCACCCATTTATCTCATTGATCTACCAGTTCCCATCAAAGCAACAAGTGGAGGAGAGTAATTAACCTCACCTGTTCTGAGCGGTCTGCAGTCTCAGGTCGCGGTCATGCTGAGAGTGGAAATAAGCCAGGAACAAGTTGGTTTCAGCCAGAGGAGGGCTGGATGCTGACTCCCTCTCTGCCCCGGAGCTGGAGCGGGTAGACTGGGGCTCCAGGGGCGAGCAGAAACACACCCACACGGGGTTGGAGGTCCAGTACGACCCGATGGTGGGGGTCGTGGAAGGAGCGGAGAGGCAGCGAGCTCGGATCAGAACCAGTTTGTTCCCAGCACTCTGCCTGCGCACGGACTTGGAGGTGTTAAAACGACAGCGGAAGAGACGATCTGAGGAGCAGAAGAGGAGCAGGAGGTTGTTAATCCATGATTTTCAGAATAAAAACACTGATCAAGCTCATAAAGTACATGCTTATCTTACCCATATCAAGTGATGTAGAGGCTGACAGGTTGGTCCTCATGATGAAGTGGTCTGCATTGTCGATGATATCATAAACACTGTCGCCTTGTGACACGAGATCCACCTGAAAAACACACTCACGTTATTCATGATACTCAAACTCATCCCTCCCATGTGCCCGAGGGTTCAGCTGTGTGTGTGGACCCACCATGGAGTGTCCGAGGTGCTCAGAGACACTGTCTGACAGGTAGAGGAGCTTCCCTTCTCCCGTGAGCAGCATCAGGAAGCCTGGCAGCGACTGCATCAGCTCCGACAGCTCGTGAAAAGACAGAAAACTTGCGCTCTCCTCAAGACTAGCAGCAGCTCCTGCTTCTGTGAGGGAAAAGACGGAGAAACAGGGCGACAGGGTTGTTAAAAAACCTGAATGTGTTTAATCTCTGCGGCAGCAACAGCTGATGCGGTTTCAGCACCATGGACAGCGGAGAGGCTGCGCGGGTGATGCTGGAGCCTTTCAGCACCGCGGACAGCGACAGTTTCAGGATTTATCAGCTTCTCTGAAGATTATGTGAGATGATCAATGAAAAACACTTCTACGGTTTAGTCTAAAGCAATGAACTCGGTGCTGCCCGAACACTTGTTGATTCTGTCGCCGTGGCGGATTTTACAGCATGAAATTCATCAACAGGTCGTTCCTACCTTGAGTGAAGAAGACGGATTTCCTGGTGTACATGCAAGCGAGTGACATGATGTGCAGGTATGACAGCCTGGCTTTATCTGCCTCGGAGATGGGCAACAAGTCCTTCAGGTTCCGGATCTCGGCGTTGATCTGGTCCCGTCGAGCCTTGGACGCTCCCTTCGTTGATCGGTACATCGTGATCTGTCACTGCGGTGAGCCGCGAGGAAATTCCTTCAGGTGTCAAGTTGTTAGCGGAGTGTTGCTGGGTGTCTCTGTCGAGGTCGTCCTGTCTCCCAGAGGTGTACAGAGACAGCGGTGGAGCGGAAGATCAGAAAGCTCTCAGGTGTGTCACTGGACTTTCATCTCAGCTGTGCGCTCCAGAAAAAGGTTTTTGGGAAAACCTTCTCCTGTCCAGCCTCGGATGCTGGCCGCCTGCTGGATGTCCGTCCCTCCTTTCGGAGTGCAGGTAAATCGGCGGCTGTGGTCGCCGTCTCTGGCGAAGAAAGTCCGGAACCCGTAAATCTGGTTGAGGGACTCTGCTCGCCGGTCACTTATATAGGCTGGGACTCCTCCGGAGCAGGGGGGCTCCCGACGCGCCAACACCGACGTAAAACGGAGGAAGGAGGGGTGAGGGAGGGAGGGAGGGAGGGAGGAAGGAAGGAGGGGGGGTTAGATGTCTCATATCAATGTAAGCAGTGGAGAGAGTCTCCCCCCTCCCTCTTCCGTGCCCTCTCCTCTCTGTGACTATTCCTCGACGTCAGCTCTTCCCTTTACTCGGTGATGACGTGGGGCTGAAATCGGGAGCTCCGGCGACGCAAAAAGCCCGATTTGGACAAAACCGAGTAAGGGGCGGAGCCAGAGTAAAACGTAAACGGAGTCACCGGGCTCCGGTGAATTGTGAAAGGAGGAGGAAGAGGGGGATGGAGAGAGTGTGTTGAATACGAACGAGGTCTGTGTGTTTATGTGTCTGGCACCTGATAGGCTGCCAGTCTCTGGCTGCTCCGCTCGGACTCGTCAGTAAACACGGCAGGTGCTGTTAAAAAGGTTCCGATGGACCACAGTTACTGTCAGGAAGTGAATAATCCGCGTTGGGAGACAGGAGGATGTGTCCATTCTGATGCTTATGGATGAAAATCACCACATTGTTATTATTTACTAAAAATATGTCTTTAGGTGATCCGTGTTTTATGGGATATAATCAAATGCTTTAGATACAGCTGGTATGTCCACTCATCCAGTAATGTCAAGCAACGTTAAAACGCTCAGATTATTAAAACTATTCATGCCCAGAGAAACGGCACGAACATCCGGGCACTTTGAGTATTAAAAAGGCGTCCTGCATTTCAGAAACGTCTAAACAACATGACGTCCATCGTGTCTGACTCAGCCTCGTTTGATCCTTTTATTTAATTATATTCCTGAAATGCTTCAAAGTTACATTGAAGATTTTTCCAAGCCTCAATGGAAAAATGTTGAGCTATTTTAATGAATGGCACTCATGAATTATTCCGCACAAGCGCGAGAACCACATTGCACGTGAGGTAAGCAGGGTTTCTAAAAATAGAACTCACCAGTGATGGGCAGAAGGAGCGCGCAACGCGCTCCTACATCCAGCTCCCATCACCCTCTATTCATAAAGATCCATAACCCGAAGAGATGGGAGCCTCACATCTCTCTCTCTCTCTCTCTCTCTCTCTCTCTCTCTCTCTCTCTCTCTCTCTCTCTCTCTCTCTCTCTCTCTCTCTCTCTCTCTCTCTCTCTCTCTCTCTCTCTCTCTCTCTCTCTCTCTCTCTCTCTCTCTCTCTCTCTCTCTCTCTCTCTCTCTCTCTCTACACCATAGGCTCTCTCTCTCTCTCTCTCTCTCTCTCTCTCTCTCTCTCTCTCTCTCTCTCTCTCTCTCTCTCTCTCTCTCTCTCTCTCTCTACACCATAGGCTCTCTCTCTCGCTCTCTCTCTCTCTCTCTCACACACACACACACACACACACACACACACACACACACACACACACACACACACACACAGCTGTCACCAGGTTTTATTTAGTCTAATGCACGTTATTCTATGTTTTGCTTTGAGTTGATACTTTTCCCCCACAGCTGCAGGATTTGATTTAAAATACCCAAATAAGGTGATGAAAGCCTTCAGTGCAACATTTATCGTTTTTAAAGGAAACAAACTGACAAAATGTTTAATTGGAAATTTAAAAATGTGTTGTTTTATCCTGTTTAACCCAGATTGTCCAGACGTTTTTGTGAATCCCAATGAGTAAGGAGAGGTGACTTTGCTCCAGTCAGTACACTGAAGATATGAGAAATAATTCTGGTGTGTTTGTGTGTGTGTGTGTGTGTGTTCTATTGTATGACTCAGCCCTCTCTGTTTCTTCTTGCTCCATCACTGGCTCTGCGTTACCTAAAGGCAAAAGTCCAGATGATTGTAGATGAATTACCCAGCATGCACCTTGAGGGAGTGTGAACTTGTATCTTTCTGCAGAAATCCATCTTATTTCTTACACTTTATCTTTCCTGTGTAATAACTGTCTTTACCCACAAGGTGCCAAGTGAGAGCATCACGGGTGAGTAGCGCCACGAGATCACACACCCGTCTGTTTCTAAAAGGGCGTCTGAGATGTGTCCGGATGGTGACACTGGTTTATGAATGTAGCCTCACACGTGTCCATCATGATAGCACACCTCCTTCATAAAAAGACAATTATAGATTCGCCCCAGTCATTTTTATAGAGCTGTGTTTAAAAATAGAACAGACCCAGAGTGAACCAAGTTTAGTCATCTGTTTACCAGCTGCATCATCTTTACTAATAATCACATTAGCCCACAAAAAACACACGCCCCATTTTAGAAGGGTGTTTAAAGAAGAAAAACTGTTTTTTAAATGTGACATTTCTGAAATGTTGCTCACCTTATTCAGCCAGTGGAGACATTATTGCAAAGATCCACCACCCTAATCTATTATTAAACTCCTCACTGATGAGAAAATAAACTAATCACAGAGCATCACACTAAAACATCCAGTAGAACTGAGAATATGGACTTGTAGTACGTTTGACCTTATCCTTCAGGTGTTTTGAAGTTGGCCTGAATAAATGCAGCACCTCATTTACAAAGCAACACAAGCAGTTTTATTGATTATTCTCAAGTTTTAATGATATAATCCTTCATCTTGTATTGAACATGATGTCAAAACATCGAATTGACGCCGTTACATGCTCATCTGAATCTCTGAGAACATCACTGCTGCAGGTGTTAAATAGCTGGTTTTATAAAACTGCAGACATCAAAAGTTCACATGTTGCTCTCTTTTTATTCCCCTTCTCTCGTACTCATTTGCACTATTAGCATCACTAGAGGTTGCTAATCGAAATCCCTCCTGTGAACAGGTTGTTAATTGTATTGACCCAGGACTCTTCTGAGTCTCATCACTTTTCAATTTGCTGACACTTAACTCAATCACAACATTTCTCTTCTTTTAATTACTCTTGCCCCTCAGTGAGGACTTTATATTGGCTTTACTTGGATTCATGTTGCAACACTTACAAAATAAACTGTGTAAACTAACGTAAAACACACAGTTTGACGTAAATATTCAGGGTTAGTTAAGCAAACAGAAATATCACACAATTTTTATATTTCCTTAGATGTTTCAGATGATCTTCTCAGTGGCCCAATGGTGGATGGTCCAACCTGGTACTGGGAGATCAGGGTTCAAATCCCAGTCGGGTCATACCAAAAAAGACTTCAACAATGGGACCCAGTGCTTCCCTGCTTCAGCTTAACCCTCTGGAGGCAGGCGTTGCAGATTTGAAACATTAAAACCTACCTACCTGGTTACTCCACATACGTATTTCATGAGCATTTTTTAACTCAGAAGTTCCCCTGAAGGACTTAGTTGTTCGTCCTTTTATCAAAACTTATTTTGAGCCTGAGAGGGTTAAGGGGTTGGATTGGGGGTTAAACCACCAAATGGTTCCAAGCACAGCCGCAGCTGCAGCTCACCGCTCCCCACAGGCATGGGTCAAATGCAGAGATGAATTTCACCAGTGTGTGATGACTAAAATAGCCTTGATTTAGCACCTTCTAGAGTCCTGGAACCCCCCAAGGCACTTTACAACACAATCAGTCATTCATCCATTCACACACACACATTCACACACTGGTGGGGATGAGCTACAATGTAGCCACAGCTGCCCTGGGGCGCCCTGACAGAGCCGAGGCTGCTGAGCACGGGCGCCACCTGTCCCTCCGACCACCACCGGCAGGCAAGTGGGGTTAAGTGTCTTGCCCAAGGACACAACGACAGCCCACAATGGGACTCATGGGACTTTAACTAAAAAAACATGCTATTATTTTCTTTTTATGTTTAAAAGCTTTTTCTAATCTGAAATGGTCAGAGGAAATAAAACAAAATCACACCAGACAAAGGTTTGGGTCTCAGGAGGATTTTGAAAACAGCTAAAGCATTTTACATAAATATTTAGTCATACACATTGATATTCTATGGTTGGATCATTGAAAACAACATTCTGACCTTCTTGTGACTCAGCTGTAGTGTGTAACCTTTCCTGTAGAAAACAAAAACAACCCAAAATCAGCATGCCACCATTTTTATTTTTTAAAGATATTGTGGAGTTGAATATGTTTCAATGATCTCAACATTTCTTTAGATTATTAAGATGTTCCGCCTCAAGAACATCAAACACTCAGTTTTTCTGGTTTTGAATAAAAAACAAGAACTAGCAAATCCATGCTGAAAGTGACATGTTAAGAACTAAATGATGAACTTGTAAAAACCGTTATCCCATGGTTTGATCAAATCTGGATGTGATTTGTTCAAATGTTTTTGGTTCTGCAGCTGAAAGAGTTGATGAAAGTTGCAGGAGTCACCATAAATCTGTTTTTGAAAACGATCTATTTCATCATTCACCTGGGCACCTTCATCCTGAGTAGGGTCATGTGGAGGAGCTGGTGTCTGTCTCCAGCAGTCATCGGGTGAGACTCAGGGGACACCCTGGACAGGTCTCAGTCCATCACAGGGACGCACAGAAATAAACAACCATACGCAAGCTGGAGAATCAGGAGAGTACCCATGCATGCGTGGGGAGAACACGCTAATGTACAAAGGCCATGCAGGTGGGATTCGAACCTGCAACCTTCGTGTTGTGAGGTGGCAATGCTACCTACCTTTCCACTGTGCAGTCCTTTGGTTTAACCTAAATTATTAGGTGACTGTTTCTAAGTAGATTTCAGCCTCAGCAGAACTGTGCATTTCATTTGTTCTTGCTGCATTTGTGACCTAGACTGATCCACTCTCTTTAAGACTGAAAGCTCTGTTGGACCTTCTGTGGGTTGAAGAGCTTCATGTTGTCATGCCACTCCCAGAACAGAAACACTCCAGGTTGTTTGTTTTCCCTCGCTCCGCGGTCTTGCAGGTACTTCAGTAATCCCGGTGTCCCTCGCTCAGCATCGTCTCAAGCGTGGTCTCATCAGGACTCCACCATTATGAGACGTGGTTGTGTTGGTATCATAGAGGAGAACAATCATGTGAAGAGGCAGGAGGATGAAGAGCGAGGGCTCGTAGAGATGAGTGTCTCATCTCCCTGACAGCAAATGGACTCAAATGAATCCAATTAGAAGCTCCTCTTTGTGCCAGAAACTCCTGTTTGTGTCCATATTCTTCCAATCCTCTTGGGTACAAACACTCAAGCATGCTGATTACCTTTAAGCACTCACACATTCATTTTCCCACTCTCTCATCTAGATTGTTTTGAGGTGCTCCTTCATTTTCACACAACTTTACTTGCCCACTTGCACATTTATTCAAACACAACAGGTACGTTTGGTTCTGTTTGGGTTGTTCTCACTTCACAATCTGAGCCTATTGTTATCAAAACCATGTCCAAGAGACATTAGACAGCAGCAGATGGGCTGCCAGTCTCACACCCATGACTGGAAACTCACCAAAGGTCTAAACCAGTGTGCGCAGCACTGGGAGCATGATGGTGGGGGTTTAGAGGATGAGACCCCCATTTCATTTTTGGTTCTTTTTTAAAACACAGAAAGGGATTCTTTTTACCTTGCTTGCAGACAGTTTCGTTTGCTGCTGCAGACTTCCTCAGAGCTGACGCTGATGGTGGCGTCACTTCCTGCTCCGTTTGCAAGCCGCAATCGAAACTGTCAGCAAGCAAGGTAAAAAGAATCCCTTTCTGTGTTTTAAAAAATAACCAAAAATGGAATTAGAAGTCAAACACAGCAAGAACGTACCAAAGATGAGACCCCCATGTTTAGCTACAGCTCATGCCACTAGCAAGTTCATCTCATGGTAATGGTGACTAACCAGGCTTTCTAATGATTTACCCCTCATTTTATACTGGCTCAAGTCTCCACAGTGAAAAGGGAGGGTTTTTCCAAGATGGATGTAATCTTCACCATCCGATCCTTCCACACATCTCCTCATCTGTATCCAGTGGGCGGCTCAGAACTGAGCTAGTTTTGTAAACTAGCTTGTTTTGGCTCTTCCTGTCTCGGTCAGAGCTGCCTGCACTCCAACTGACCACAGCGGCGTGAATAACAGAGCCAACCACAGAGTGATAAAAGGATTTTAGCAGCTGGGAATTAACTCCGAAGGACCTCAGCCTCCTCAGGAGGTGGAGGCGTCATTGGCCCTTCAGAGCATCTGTGTTGTTGGACCAGTTCAGTTTGCTGTTGAGATGAACACCCAGGTACTTAAAGTACCACCTCAATGTCTGCTCCCTGGATGTTTACTGGTGAGTGAGGAGGAGTGTTTCTCCACAAGTCAATCATTTTGAAAATAATTTTTTTAGAGCATTCAGACCTTTGTTTTGATGTTAAAGAAATTGAAAAACTTTCCTTTTGCGTGCAGAAAAGTTTCTTTTGGGACTAAAGTGGACAGAAAATTAGATTTAGGTTTTATTTTTAGGTTCATTAAAATGTTGCATCAGTGTTATAGAAGTTAAAAATAAACCCAACGAACACTGTCTTCTGTCCGCTAACCCATTCTCACTCATAATCACTCTATCACACACCCACTCACCATCACAAAACCGCTCATTCCCTCTCTTTGACACACTTCTTCTCAAATACTTCCTTTTGGTCCACACACACACACACACACACACACACACACACACACACACACACACACACACACACACACACACACACACACAAAGGGCAGGAAGTTTTCTAGCTCTTCATCACTTCTTCAGTCAACAACAAGTGTGACTCTCACAGCTCAAGTCGAGGACGGTCATTGGGTCAGCAGATGAGAGACAAGCAGTGTGTTCTTCATCACCTTTTAGTCATCGTCACATCACAGGGAACAGGGCGCACAGATCAGATCAGGCTCTGCAGCTGCTTCATCGCTCTGGTGTGAAAGTTGACAGATAAAAAATTAAATCAGTTTTACTCACAATGTGGCAGATTGTGTTCATGACACATGTGGCTATAAAAAGAGGTTTATTTTTGGAAGGATTCAAGGTAAAGATGTGAGTTTAGAGAAGGCAAAGAGGGGTGGGTCTGAGTGGAAACATGTTCAGGGTAAGCACAGGTGAACAAGGCTTATTCATTTCTATTCAAGTATATCTTTTTCTGTTTATTTTTACACACTGAAAGTCAAGGTCTGCACTCTGCTTCTTGTGAGAAAGGAGCTAATCTGTCGCCTAGCAACAACTCCTACTCCTGCATCAAAGCGCGAACAAGGATGTGGAGTAAAGAGGAGAGCCAAGAAAAAAACATTTTGGGAAATGTAGAAAGAAAACCAACAACGCTGGGAAGTCAACGGTCTGATGGACAAATCGTTTTCTAAAATCTAAAATGAGGAGCTTCAAGCACACGCTTTATCGGCTGATTTCTTCAGTGTCTCGTGGATTTAGACCAATCAGAAACAGGCAAAACTGTTCAGCTTAGATAAATAATGCATAAATTAACAGAATTTACCGGTTATAGAGGAGCAGACTATGTAAAGGACAGCCACTAGGAACCCTAAACCTGGAAAGAAAACCGGCAGCCTTGATAAAATATTGTTTCTGTTTGAGAACGTTTTGTTCAACTTGTGACAAACTAAAGGTAAAATCAACAAGAATGGAATATTCCTATGTATAAAACTTGCTTAATGAGTATGGTAAATGATCCGCACTTGCACAGCGCCTTTCAGAGTCAGGACTCCAAAGCGCTTTACACTGCAGTGTATCATTCATCTGTTCACACACACATTCACACACTGGTGGGGAAGAGCTAGAATACAGCTACAGCTGCCCTGGGGCGCGCTGACAGAGGCGTTTACTTAGATCTGTAGCAGAGTATGTCTGACCACAGCCATCAGTGAATGAGGAGTCTTTTTCTAAAGAAAGGTTGTTTTCTAGAATCAATTTTCATTCTAAGCTGAAAGTGAAAATCAAAATAAATTTACATGCAGCCTGTTTTATCTCCAAAACTAACTGAACATGTCAGGGGATTGATCTTCGGTGGCAGAATTTAATCTGATCTTGTTTTAGGGGTTAAACCTCTATAGGTAAACCAAATGTCAGTTTGTTGGAAAAAAAAAACCTCTATGTCAACAGAATAACAAATATAGAGCTCTTTTTCTGCATGTAATTTATTTCACACTCAGGTGAATCTCCCGCATTACTAATTTCTGCCATTTTTCTCAAAACTCTTCACAAAAATAACATAATTTTGACTCATTTGAGTTGAAACTCTTGCAGTCATGGCTGACTCATGTTTTACATTTCTTCAAAGCAGATTTATTTATTTTTGCAATTCCTTTGAAGCACAAAGTGGTTCTCTGAATGCTCATACTACTTACTGAACGCTTTTGAATTTGAGAGTCACTGAAATAAATAATGAAATGTTGGTTTGAAACTACTTGAGAAAGTTTGCACGTGACAAATGATTCAGAGTTTTCCACATCAGACCTTCTGAGTTTATCACATGAGGCTGGAAACAACTACTGGCTGAATCCTGGTCATGAAGTCTAACCTTATAGATGTAATATGTAATAATTTTACTGTAAAATAATCACAGAACCGCGACTCTACCACTGACTCCATTTGCTTTGCAGCTTTGATTTTTTATCTCGACAAACAACACAAGCCAGCTAGAAATAGGGGTAGAAAACTATTTTCACTTTAAGCCCGCATGTGAAATTCAGAGTGACTGATCATATTTTAAAAATAACAAGTAAAAACTGTTTCTCAGTGAACTTGGCCTTTAACTGTGTCAGATCAGCAAAGACACATCAGGATCAGACAAAGATAACCTGAGTAATTACAACATACAGTTTTGAAATTATGATTTCCAACAGCTGACAAACAAAACTAAAATAACCCCTTGTTCTGTCATATGTCTGTGATTAACTGCATTATTTAGAAAGCTGCGTTCAGTCTCCTTACCCACCTGATTACCACTAGACCTGTAGGAATAAAGTCACCTATCTGACAACATAAAGGAGGCTAGAAAATATATTAAAAAAAACATGTCATGATTACAAAAAGAGAAAAAATTGAAGAACAAAAGAACCCAGGGCAACACCTAAAACACCTCAGTTGGTTAGGTATGATAAAAGGCAGAAGCCTTTAGGGGGGAATACTTTTTCACAGTAGGTGTAGGTATCCTACTGTATATTAAGTTTTTGTACATCTTTAAATGGTAATAATGATGTTTCAGGGCTGTTTGAACAACATATCATCTGCTGCTCAGTTTGAGTTAAAGATCCACCAACACAATCTGTGAATCTGAACCACACACACACACACACACACACACACACACACACACACACACACACACACACACACACACACACACACACACACACACACACACACACACACATGCACACACACACGCACACACACTGCTTCTCCTCACCTCCCACCTTTATCTCTCCTGCCTCCCTTTCTCTCAGCTCAGCTTTGTGAACGAGCAGCCTTGTTTCTTTTCTCTTCGTGCATCAATATCAAGTTTATTTTTAGCAGTCAGGGAACAGAAGTTTTTCAGCAGAGCTCTTTAGTCATGCTGGAGTTCTCTGTCTCCCCAAGGTCCCCAGATTATACTTAGACTCTCAGAAGAACGCGGGGACAATAACTCAGTAAATAGCTCCAACATTTCTGTTGAGGAGTCGGCCATGAGTGACTGCCTTTGTATAAAACTGTTTGAGTCCCTAAGCTCAAATATAGCTCTAATATATGCAAGATTAGCTAACGTTGTCAAGGTAAAACAACTTAAAACAATCAAAGCTCTCTCAATACCTCACAGATGCCATATTTATATAACACACAATTCATATTATTTTGAATATAAATACGTAAAAAGTGTCCAAATATATTTGATTGAGCTCTTTTTGTAGAGCTCCTTCCGCCCAGAATATTATACTGTAACATACCAGCACAGCTCTATCTCTACAGCCGATTGGTGCTGATGCAGGGTTGCCATGGTGACGTGATGTAGATGTGTTACATCATTAGAGACCTCCTAGCAGCAAATCTTTGTCCCCTTCTTCCCCCCTTATTTTTCCTGTTCCGTTGATTAACTTTCAGCCTCCTTTTAAGCCCAAAGGTCCAGTGAAGATAAACTAAACAAAGGACAAAGACTGTAGACACATCTGGGCTAATTTTCAGCCAGGCCTGCACCTGCAGGTATGCTGGAGATGAGCAGATAAATCAATATTGTGCACAACTAAAGCTGTGAGTGAGTAAATGTTGGTGCCGAAAGAGCTGAATGAAAGGGTTTGGACCTCATTCTTTACAAACACTCGGGCGCATCACACCCCCACCCCTCCTCGTCCTCCCGTGTGGCTCTGAAGGCGCCTTGACCCAGAAGCTTCAAACCAATCACATGACTTCCCCTCATAACAGTCACTTCTTGCTTCCCTCTCACGTTTTCTACTCTCACTCATCCATTCATCCTGGTCTGATTCATGACTGGATCGTTGCTCACAGCTGTGGCTGTGTAAAAAGGTATCCTTTTAGTGGGCATTGTTATTGTTCTGTGCTGTTAACAACAACATTAAAACACTCTGAAAAGTAGGTTTATCTATAAATAATAATGCGGTGTTCTCTTATTGCCTGGTTGGTGCAAAGTTGTTTTTAACCAGAGATTTTTTATCTATTTTAGGACTTGTTTAGTGTTCATGGGCAGATGTAAACATTCCTGTAGGCAGCGGCGTAATTTATAACAATTTTGTTCTATTTCATTACATAAGAGCTATGGATGCTTTAGGGGGGCATCGGGGAGGGGGGGGGGGGGCTGCAATGTTAGGGGAATTATTCTTGATAACCAGTGATGTGGGAGTGAGGCAAATTGTTCAAACATAACAAAGTATCCACCTTTTTTTAAATAATTTGACTATTCTTTATGCTGATGAGATTAAAGTTTTAAAAATTGACAGACTTTAAGTATTCTGTGGTATAAATAGCCACCTGTACATGATCTCCAGTCTCTGTTTCATCATGTTCAGGGTCATATGGGGTCTGGTAACTCGTCGTCGTCTTCCTCCGCTTATCCGGGTCCGGGTCGCGGGGGCAGCATCCCAACTAAGGAGCTCCAGACCGTCCCCTCCCCGGCCTTCTCCACCAGCTCCTCCGGCAGGACCCCAAGGCGTTCCCGGACCAGATTGGAGATGTAACCTCTCCAACGTGTCCTGGGTGGACCCGGGGGCCTCCTGCCGGCAGGACATGCCCGAAACACCTCCCCGGGGAGGCGTCCAGGAGGCTTCCTGACCAGATGCCCAAACCACCTCAACTGGCTCCTTTCCATCCGGAGGAGCAGCGGTTCTACTCCTAGTCCCTACAGAATGTCCGAGCTCCTCACCCTATCTCTAAGGCTGAGCCCGGCCACCCTACGGAGGAAACTAATTTTGGCCGCTTGTATCCGCGATCTCGTTCTTTCGGTCATTACCCAAAGCTCATGACCATAGGTGAGGATTGGGACGTAGATCGACCGGTAAATCGAAAGCCTGGCTTTCTGGCTCAGCTCCCTCTTCACCACGACAGATCGGCTCAGCGTCCGCATCACTGCAGATGCCGAACCAATCCGCCTGTCAATCTCCCGATCCCTCCTACCCTCACTCGTGAACAAGACCCCGAGATACTTAAACTCCTCCACTTGAGATAGGACCTCTCCCCCGACCCGGAGTTGACAAGCCACCCTTTTCCGGTCGAGAACCATGGTCTCAGATTTGGAGGTGCTGATCCTCATCCCAGCCGCTTCACACTCGGCTGCAAACCTACCCAGCAAGAGCTGAAGGTCAGAGCTGGATGAAGCTAGGAGGACCACATCATCTGCAAAAAGCAGAGACGAGATTCTCCTGCCACCAAACTCGACACACTCCACACCACGGCTGCGCCTAGAAATTCTGTCCATAAAGGTTATGAACATAACGGGTGACAAAGGGCAGCCCTGGTGGAGTCCAACCCTCACCGGGAACAGGTCCGACTTACTACCGGCTATGCGGACCAAACTCACGCTCCTCTGGTAAAGGGACTGAATGGCCCTTAACAGAAAGCCACCCACCCCATACTCCTGGAGCGTCCCCCACAGGGTAACCCTGGGGACACGGTCATAAGCCTTCTCCAAATCCACAAAGCACATGTGGATTGGTTGGGCAAACTCCCATGCCCCCTCCATCACCCTTGCAAGGGTATAGAGCTGGTCCACAGTTCCACGGCCAGGACGAAAACCACATTGCTCCTCCTCTATCTGAGATTCAACTATCGATCGGACCCTCCTCTCCAGTACCTTGGAGAAGACCTTTCCAGGGAGGCTGAGGAGTGTGATCCCCTATAGTTGGAACACACCCTCAGGTCACCCTTCTTAAAGATGGGGACCACCACCCCGGTCTGCCACTCCACAGGAACTGCCCCCGATGACCACGCAATGTTGTAGAGACGTGTCAACCATGACAGCCCTACAACATCCATAGCCTTGAGATACCCAGGCCGAATCTCATCCACCCCCGGGGCTCCGCCGTTGTGTAGTTGTTTGACTACCTCAGCAATTTCTGCCCCCGAGATTGGACAGTCCATCCCCAGGTCTCCCGGCTCTGGTTCCTCCTCAGAATGCGCATAGGTGGGATTGAGGAGCTCCTCAAAGTATTCCTTCCACCGCCCGACTATCGCCCCAGTTGGCGTCAGCAGCTCCCCATCCCCACTGTAAACAGTGTGAGCGAGTTGCTGCCTTCCTCTCCTGAGGCGCCGGACAGTTTGCCAGAACCTCTTTGGAGCCGATCGATAGTCTTTCTCCATGGCCTCACCAAACTCCTCCCACGCCCGAGATTTTGCCTCGGCAACTGCCACTGCTGCACCCTGCTTGGCTATCCAGTACCTGTCTGCTGCCTCCGGAGACCCACAGACCAGCCACGCCCTGTAGGCCTCCCTTTTCAGCCTGACGGCTCCCCGAACCTCTGATGTCCACCAGCGGGTACGGGGTTTGCCACCACGACTGGCTCCGGCCACCTTGCGGCCACAGCTAGCAACAGCCGCCTCAACAATCGCAGAGTGGAACAAGGCCCACTTGGAGTCAATGTCCCCCACTGCTCTCAGGACACGGTCAAAGCTCTGCCGGAGGTGGGAGTTGAAGACTGTCTTGACAGGTTCTTCTGCCAGGTGTTCCCAGCAGGCCCTCACTGCGTTTGGGTCTGCCAGGTCTACGCGGCATCTTCCCCTGCCATCTGATCCAACTCACCACCAGGTGGTGATCAGCTGACAGCTCCGCTCCTCTCTTCACTCGGGTGTCCAAAACATACGGCCGCAGGTCAGATGATACGACTACAAAATCTATCATTGACCTGCGACCTAGGCTGCTCTGGTACCAAGTGTACCGATGGGCATCCTTATGTTCGAACATGGTGTTCGTTATGGCCAAACTGCGGCTTCCACAGAAGTCCAATAACGAAACACCACTCAAGTTCAGATCAGGCGGGCCGTTCCTCCCAATCACACCCCTCCAGGTCATGCTGTCATTGCCCACGTGAGCTTTGAAGTCCCCCAGCAGGACAATGGAGTCCCCTGATGGAGCACTATCTAGCACTCGTCCCAGGGACTCCAGAAAGGGTGGGTACTCTGAACTGATATTTGGCCCATAAGCACAAACAACAGTCAGGACCCGTTCCCCGACCCGAAGGCGCAGGAAAGCTACCCTCTTGTCCTCCGGGGTAAACCCCAACACACAGGCAGAGAGTCTTGGGGCTAACAAAAAGCCAACCCCAGCCCTCCGCCTCTCACCTGGAGTAACTCCAGCAAAGGAGAGTGTCCAACCCCTCTCAAGGACTTGGGTTCCAGAGCCAATGCTATGTGTCAAGGTGAGTCCAACTATATCTAGCCGGTACCGCTCAACCTCTGCCACAAGCTCCTGCTCCTTCCCCGCCAGCGAGGTGATGTTCCATGTCCCAAAAACCAGTTTTCTTGTCTGGGGATCGGACCGCCAAGGCTCCCGCCTCGGTCTGCCACCGATCCACATTGCACTGGACCCTTCATGTTCCTCCTGCGGGTGGTGGGTCCACAGTTGGATGAGCCTATGTATCCGGTTCGAGCTGGGCCTGGCCGGGCCCCATGGGTGAAAGCCCGGCCACCAAGCGCTCGCTCACGGGCCCCAACCCCAGGCCTGGCTCCAGGGTCGGACCCCGGTAACCCTCCGGGCCGGGTACTCCGACTCGTTGAATTTACATCCATGAAAGATCCTCTGAACCGTTCTTTGTCTCACCCTTCACCTAAGACCAATTTGTCATGGGAGACCCTACCAGGGGCATAAAGTGCCCCAGACAACATAGCTCCTAGGATCATTAGGGCACTCAAACTCCTCCTCCACGATAAGGTGACGGTTCAAGGAGGAGGGGGTCTGGTAACTGTCTTATAAAACTACAAAATCATAATTGCAGAATTTTACACTAATTAAAGGAAACTTCTTTTTAAAGAGCAAGTTTGCTGAGAAACCATTTTAATTGTTCTTTTTGAAATTTCACTCTGAGTAACATGCTGGCTGAATGTGAATATAGTCTTCTACCCCTACTTCCTGCTTTAGCTGCTGAAACAAGGTAGACAGGGAAAAGCAATGATTATAAAAGCCGGACAAATGCATGTTGCGAGAGCAGAACGCGTCCAGACTAGGAGAAGCTAACTGTTAGCATTGGCAACTCCACAACATGGCAGAATTCGTTCAAGCTTGTGTTATTTGTGGAGAATCGACATCACACTGTAAATCAGCATTTGTGAGGCTCTTTTTTAAAACAAAGCCGTCAATTTGCCACAAAACCAGCATCAGCGAGCCTTAGGTTGTTTATAAGTGGTCAGACCGTGGCGGTAAGTGGTGGAATCGTGTCCTTTTTATAAAAGATTATGCAATGAAGATATAAAGGATGTATGGGGTGGTCTCTGCGCTGTCACAGACTTCCGTTTGTCTTGGACATAATGTGCTTTTTATTGCGATCAAAACCACGCTCATTATGTATTTTTTCACAAACTTCTAAAGGAGTCTGTCCTCCGCAGACTCTGTGAACGGTCAGGTGATCTGAGCTCCAGCTGTAATGGAGAGAAGCTCTCAGATCACTGCTCCAGTCAATCATCTCAGCTGGCTCTGTTCACAAAGCAAAACTGATTGTCGTGTTTACTGTCATTTTCAATATAATTTCCTGCTGGAGCTCTGCAGTAACTCCCCGCAAGATCATGGCACCACCCTCTGTTGCCCCTAGGAGTAATATACATTCACAAGTCCAGTGTGGCGGCAAGAAATACCACTAAATTCCTGCATGACCATGCCGTCACGGCTCGCTAATAGGACACACCATGGCGGCAGTATTACACTGATTTGCCAGGATTGTGTGTCTTTCATAAAGGGCTATGGACTCACCCATTTTTGGTTTGCGATGGGGAAGGCTGTTGTTGGTTTAGCGTCCAAGAGAGAGCTGAGCACGACTTGGCTAATAGAAGTTAACCATTACAATTAGCAACAGCACAACACAGCAGAACTCCTTCAGGTTTGTGTTATTTGTGGAGAAAAAACATCAATGGTCAAAGCAAACAGTCAATGGTAGAGTCACGTTGCTGTTAGCCAATCAGGGGTAAGACGAATGTCAGGAAATAAAACTCCAAATCCTGACATCTTCTGCTCACCTCCTCTAGACAACTTCAACTTCCTCAAACAGGAGCACCAGAACATTTTCCTTTCCACAGAAAATGACTCACAAGGTGTTCATTTCTTCTAGAGACCACTAGAAATTTATTTTAAAGAAGTGAGTGAATGGGAGCTTTAAGTGTTTTCTGTGTGAGTTCTTCATGACCAGTCAGTATCTTACCTGCAGCAGACAGCGGTCAACGTGGTCTCAGCTTGATGAATCAGAGACAAAATCAAGCTAGCCGTTCAACTCATAAACATTTGTCTCATGTGTCGAGGCACGACATTTGGGTCAGGGTTGTTAAAACTGTGGCAATACATTCTTCATTGAGTGGAAGTTAGATACAGTCTCATGTAAAAACTCCACTCTGACTGCTGTCTACTGCAGGTAAGATACTCACTGCTCCACAGCAACACCTAAAAACATCAAGCTGATATTCTTATACCTTTCTCTCCTTTATCCTGTTTTTCTCAGGGCTGAATGTCTTTTCAGCATCAGTCCCGTTTGGTGCTCCACACCCACCCATAGCAACACGTTGTCGTCTCTTGGTAACCACGTTTACGCGGCTAGAGAAGAAACTGAAAGTAAACTGGGTTTGGGTCTGTAGCTTAGAGACTCACATGCATGAAGCTCAACAACTCTCCTGTAAAATTATATTTCAGACCACGTTTTGCTTGTTTGAGATCTTCAGGTTACTGTATGCTTCACATATGCAGGATGTGCATTTACTGTCTGATTCCTGCACACACTTTTATTTAATTACACTGCTGTTAATCACTAACATGTGACTCAGTACCCTGCTCAGCGCTCCAAATTCCCAGAGTGTTCATGGGAGATTACACTGACCCGAGGTAATGAACACAGCCAGAAACTCAACCTGTAATTGAACTGGATTGATAAGCTAATTATTTCCAGAGTTAACAAGAAATGACTTCTGTTGTATTACAGGATAGCAGCTCAGGAAACACATTCTCCTTTGCGATATGAAGAGGGAATAGCTTCTTTATCAAGTTTTCATTAAGAGCATTTGACTGATTATAATTCCAAATCATAAATCCACTCAAAGCTTACTATGCAAGGAAATTAAAACAGAGACTGGAGCTCTTGTTGATTCATGTTGGCCAGTGTGATGAACATATTTTGTTTTTTTTAAGGTGTAATAGAAAAAAATGCAAATGTTTAATTTTTTTAAATAACATTAGAAGAGTTGCATCATGTCCGAATTATTCCAGACAACAGAAACCACCCATTCATTATTGTCTGCTTATCCGGAGTCGGAGGCTGCTGCCCCCGTGGCTTGACTCCGGATAAGCGGCTGAAGATGGTTGGATGGATGGATGGATGGATGGATGGATGGATGGATGGTTGGATGGTTGGATGGATGGATGGATGGATGAATGGATGGATGGATGGATGGATATCCAGAGTCGGGTCTCAGGGGCAGCGACTTAAGCAGGGAGGTCAGACTTCCTTCACCCCAGCCACTTGGGCCAGCTCCTCCAGGGGAATCCTAAGGTGTTCCCTGGCCAGCAGAGAAATATAGTCCCTCCAGTGTGTCTTCCCTTAGGTCTCCTCCCGGTTGGACGTGCACTGAAATCCTGACCAGGGAGGCATCCAGGAGGCATCCTAACCAGATGCCCGAACCACCTCAAATGGCTCCTCTTGATGTGGAGGAGCAGT